>NC_090982.1:84378462-85000962 GCF_040807025.1 Struthio camelus | reverse complement strand
TTAAAATCAAAATTATGCTGATATTTTGCTTTTTCCTTAGATGTTATAGCTCATCTCTCTATATACAACTCCACATATGTTGTGTTCATTGATATTGCTAGTCCATGATAGCTATAGTTTGTCTTCATGGTAGATTTTAATGTAAATCATCCTTTTCAAAGATGCGGACTACCTTGTATACTTTGAGCCTGTGGAGAATCTTAAAGAAAATAAGCAAGCTGAGGGCAGCGCCTGAGTGAAGGTCTCAGGACTAGAACTGAGATGGAATGACTGTAAAGAAACGCAAAATGTGTAAGGGCTTGTTTCTGAAAATGCTTTCTGTGCTCTCTCCAAGCAAGAGCAGCCCCGCTATCTTCGGTGGGATTCCGAATAATATGGTTTTGTAGCATTGGGCCTTCCTAATCTTACACAGAGTTAGAGTGTTGTAGTCACTGAGCTTTTTCTGATTGTCAAACTGTTTTGCAAAATATTCTAGCTGTCCAATTTGTTCAGTGTACTTGATGCATTTGTGAGTGATTTAACTCTGTGCCTTCCTAATACGGTTAAGGCAGATGAAGTGATCCTGGAAATACTTCACAATGCCAGATCAACTTGCAGTTATTAGCTAAAACTAGTAAAAGCAGACTTAAAATAAATGCAGTGTTTTCTGTGTCAGAGACAATTCTATGCAGGCGCATGTTTCCTTATTGTTCTCAAAGTGTCAGTGAAATTATTCTCAAAGTGTCAGTGAAGTTGAAGATTCATATTAACCTGAGCTATTTCCAAGGCTGAAGTAGATTAGACGTAGGCTTGACGATCCTGGAGCCGTTTGTACCGTATAGCCGGTAAACTGTCGGTGAAAATTCCCTTTTCAGTCAGGCAGTGTTCCAAAAGAGCTCTAAATTATTCAAATTCCCACGGCAGTTTTGCAAGGTATCTGTGACTAACTTACGTAACTGGTCTAGTTCTTTAGGAAAACTGCAGTTTGCCATCTCGACCCTCCTTCAGCACCTGGAGTTGAAGGGTAGAACGGCGGCGTGCGCCTAGCGCACAACGGCATTGCAACACTGCCTTGCAAATACTGCGTATTTTTTAAAGAGAAGTTTAGTTCAGTAAGCCGTTCCCAAACCTATCCAATTTTTCATCTGTTTCAGTGAGAAACGTGAGCTTTGCAGTGGGTATTAGTAGCAGCTAGAAGCCAGCTTTTCAAATCGTGTTATCATTTCCCCGTTTTTGTTTTTTGATTTGTAAAAACAGCATGGCAGTTATTTCAGGAAAATTCAGACTAGGAGCAGTGAGCCAAATTCTTCTTTCATTTTCTCCTACATACGTACAGAATAACTCTGCTAATATTGATGGAATTACTGTAGATTTACAGCAATTTATAGATGGCTGAAAACAGCCCAGTGTTTATTTTGTATAGCAGGCTGGACTGGTTATATAGTCTTTACTGGGATAAATGGTAAAGGTTGCAGCATCGGATCCAGAAGGTAAATGACGTACACTTCATTACAGAAGTTGTTTACCAAAAAGGGAAGAAGTTAAAAGCTCAGATGAGGGAAGACAGGGCAAAATTTAGATGTGGGACGCAATCCTGCACATTAGAGATAAGGCTGTGTGCAAGTACGTGGCTCTGCATGACGGACAAATCTGCAGACAAATTGTAGGATCGGGTCCTTATTTCCTGTGGCTGTCTCTTCTCTTCTGCTATTACTCAAGAGCTCAGTCTCTTTGAATTATTAATAGAGGGTAGAGTATTTTTAAATTTCATAAATTTTTCTACAAGTCTCTCGATCTTTGATGTTTTCTTAAAGCTGCATCTTCTGGAGCCCCGTGAGAATCTCACCTTATATTTAAAACAAACTCAAAACAGAAATTTGCTAGCTCTCATACTTCTATAATAAATATATGAAACACTTTCTCAGATGTATGCATAAGGTTCAGACCAAAAGGCAGCTGATTTGTTGTGTCTCTAAAACAAGTCATATTTTCACGTCAGTCACAATTTTGAACGTTCAGGTTTGAAATCCTGAAACCCTGTTCTCCTCTATACCTTGTACTTTAACGCAGATTTTTTTTTAATTAGATGACTGTGTTAACGTTTAAATGGAGGTTATCCAATAGAGTTTATCTGTGCAAAAGTAGAACTAGTTTGTTTTAAAACTAAACCACTTTCAGGGCAAATTAACATTTTTTAAAGATTTTTGTAAGGCATGTGTATATCAGCCCCAATGCATAAAAGCACTTAGGAATATGCTTATTAAGTTTCTTAAAATAGGCATGTTTTCCCAAGTCCTGACTGGCGTATTGACTATTCATCCCAAAAATTTTCAGTAAGTTTGTGTTTTGCTAGGATTTCTTCAAGACGTGCACAAGAACTGTACATGTCTTAAAGAGGGTAAGTAACCGCTAAAACAGGTGGCGCCTTCAGAGCTCTCAAAGCCTGCCAGGTTATCTGCCTATATATTTTTTAACGGGTATATACTTATACCCAGAAGACAGCGACCTCTTCCCTTCTGCAGTCTTTGTGTCTGTGCACAGCACTATCTGCAGCAAAAAAATATCGGTGGACTTCTAAGTTATGATGATCCTGGCAGACCGTCGATGCGACAGGCTTCAGAGTTGGCTGGGAGACAGGGACATCATGCTCTCTGTGATATTTGGTACTGTCTTGGAATAGTAAGGCCCGTGCCGAGCCACAGATGGGGTGAATGACTGGAGCTGATAGGATCTGGAAGCGCAGAAGTAGTGAGAATGGGGAACTGGAGTTGCATGGGGACAAGGCATGGGACTGAGAGTCAGGAGAGCGGAGTTATACTGCTGGTCCATCATACGTTTGCTCTGGGCACGTTGCTCGTCCTTCTGCACATCGCTTGCCTATCGGCATAGCTGAGTTGCCTAGGCCGGCATGGAAATTTTTAGCTGGTGTTTAAAGAACACCTTGAGCTTCCCAAGGAAGTACTGCGGAAGAGCGGAGTGTGCCCTAGGTGGTAGAGAACAGAAAAAATAGCCTGGGTACGTCTGATTTGGTTTTTTGCTCTGAAGAGAGGAAAGGTGCTCTTGTTTGTGGGAGAGGAACTGTAGAAACGTTTCTGTTAAATTTTTTATTAAAAATTCAACTCCTAGCTACTCCAGTGGGTGTAGAGAGCTAATAAAACAGTGGCATCACAGGAAGTGAGATTATGTCAACGTACAAATCAGCACCTCTTATTTTCGGATTCTTGATTAAGTAATTTGAAGTATGTTTACCTGCAGGTGTCACTTGTCATTGCCTCCGTGGGTGGTTATTCATGTTCCAGAATAAGAGTGCCATTTATTTAGCCCTAAAATATAATGCACGTACTTTCATTCCAGAATATACATGTCCGCACACGTGCGCTAATCAGGAAGGTAACAAAAACGTCAGCTGAGCCCGTGCGAACTGGATGTGAACACTTTCCAACCTCATCCCCCTAGCCAGCAAACTATTTTAGTTTGATTTCTTTTTTCCAAGTAAACTGAAATCGGGCGCTCTTAAACAAAACCTACGTGTCCATGCAGGGGAGTTCCACAGCTCTTAGTGCTTCTGTGTCAAATGCTGCTGAACGGGCGCAAGTTTGTGTGTAGACAAGGCCCAAGAGAGTTATGGTGGAGCTATTACAAGGGGAAGTGATTTTTTCCTAGACTGATTAAAATTCTTTGGGTTTTCTGTTTGTTTGTTTTTAAACACCTATTTAGCTTTTAATTAACATTTAAGAGAAAGGAAACTGATTAAATATTCAATACCTCCTCCCTTTCAATTAAGGTATAAGAGTACACAACACGTGATGAGGCCTCTGGGAAGTATGGAAAAACTGAGAAGAGCAGACTCCTGATTATCATTTTGAGGGGGATTGGAAAGGTGAAAACCCATCAGAGTATTATTATTACTATTAATGATAATAATGTCAAGACATTTTTGAATATCAGAAAGCCGTTAAAAAATGCAGTTGAGTCTTCCAAGTCATATACGCTGCTTTTTGCCTTTAAATATCCTCACTCTTCCCATCCTGTTTATTCCTGTGTCGACGGCAAGGGTGGAGGATTTTCTAATAAGCCTTTCTGTAGCTTAGTGGGGAGGCTGCAAGATGCTGAAGAAGTTATTCTTCATGCTACATGCTCTTCCTTTCATCTTGATGTCGTTCTTTCAGTCCCAGCGAGTCGGCAGCTTCAAACCACACAGCCCTGAAAGCTCAACCAAGCAATTGGGAAAGAACAGTCTGTGTTGCTGCCATGCTCTATACTAGGATCTAGTCCCTTCCCCTTTCTCTTCCTCCTCCTTGGAGAATCCAGTTACCTTCTATCTGTGAGTCTGTTCTCCCTTGAAATAACTCATGAAACCTTCAGGAAAAAAAAGCTAAGTGAAAGAAACTGATTGGGGGAAAAGTATAGATTTCTCTAGTTTAACAAATATTCTTCCTATAACTTATATTTTTCTTTTTGGTATTTTTTTGTTAGCAATCCTTTTCAAAATGGAATCACTCACTAAAAAAAAAAAATCATTTTACGTTATGCAAACACCTCTTGCCAATGAGTGATGTATTTTTCTTTTGAGTTTTATCTTGTTATTTCTTTTAATTGGGTGAAACAATTTACCGGTATAAAATATTTTATTTATATCAAATATCACACAAAAATGATTTTTTTTGGTATAATTGTGTGATGTAAACAGATTTTTTTAGTGGAAGTGGTGTCACCAGATACCAGTTGTTTAAATGTATATGCCTGAATAATTTTTTTTAATCAGGAAAGAAGATGAGAGAGAGAGATGCTAAAATGCATAGTTATTGAATATGTTTCATATACTATAATATGACTTAAAGGTTTACGGGAGGTAGGAACACATTGATTTTTGAAAGTAAAAATACATGTTTTGCGGAAAGATTTGACTGCATGTAAAACAAGACCTTCCAATTGGACTTTAAAATTAGCTCAGTGGCACGACCAGCATGTCAGGCTGTCAAACGCGTGGTGACAGTAAGAATTCTTTAAGAAGTTGCTATCTTATCTGTTGCGTGCCGACCTATTCCTTGCTATACCTCTGTATATTCCAAAAAAGCAGGGTATTTCCTCCGTGATTCTTTTCTCCAAATACATAAGCAAATGAGTAGCTTTACATGTGTATCTGCAGTGTGATTATTCATCAGTAGAATTAATGATGTGTATTTGCTGGCTGGATTAAAACAAGAATTAGCTCAATATTTGGCTACTTAGCTAATATTTTGTTAATTATTAAGAGTCCATTTCTACTTCAACTGTAAGTAATAGAAAATCTCCCATTAATTTCAGTGCAAGTGGTATTTTGTCTTTTAAAAACATTTTTCTCAAGGCTTTTTATTTCAAAACTCTGTTTATAGAAATTAGAGGAAAACTTCAGAGAAACAGTAATTAAATAGCAGTCTATCAGAAGGTTCCTATTTAGTTAAACTGTCATACAGGTGAACTTAATGCATTGGGGTTTTTTGTTTGTTTTTGATTGTTTTGTTTGGATTTTTTTCCCTTTGTAAAGGAAAAAGACTGCAAGAAGCAGTGTGTATATGTCTAGAAATAATCAAATTCTGTAATCCAGAAAATTCACTTCTACTTTATTATTAAAAGGTATGTAAGTGACCAAAGGCAGAAGTCTCTGAATTTGTTGCCTTCAGAGCAGTGTCCTTTAGGTTTTTTCTCAACTGGATATAAAGTATAATCAGATATAACAAGCCCATGCCATAGGACTGCAAAAAAGTATAAAAGTTAAAGAGCTGAAGAAGGCAGAGAGGCTGGTGCAGAAGGAGTTTTGCTTGAAAAATTTGGGACAGGTAAGGGTCTTCCCAGCTTCCCATCAACTTCCCTTTGTGAAGAGAGATGGGACTCCAGAGAAGGCTTGAAGGCTGTTCGCTGCTCATTTCCAGACATTTTCCAGTAAGTGCATCTTCAGGATGAGTTAGAGGGAGAGCATGAATCAGTCTGGCAGAATACGTGCAAGAAAGGCTTCTCTAGGCACTGAGGAGACCGTCAAGTCTCCTCTAGGAGTTGGAGAAGTCTGGAGGGGAAATGACTGGGGTATAGGTAGCTACTTTATTAAACAAGAAGCACATCCAAGTCCTGCAAACACTTGTGCTTACATATGCTGGGCAACGTGGAGATAGGCTGTACTCATGAAACATCTCTATGAAGTACAGTTTCAGGGAGAGTGTTTCTGGGGCCAAGAATATTGGAGCAGAACGCAGTAGCGCACTGGAGATCCTGAGAGGAGCGTGGGTAGCATCCAGTCCAAGTGTGAGAGTCTTTACTCGTAAAGACAGAACGTCTTTGGTCACAAAGGGGGCTTGTCCTGTTCGGGAATGGCCTCTGAATGTTGTGCAGAAACCTTTCTTTTTTTTTTTTTCCTTTTTCTTTTTTTATCTCCAGACTCTGAAGCAGTTACATAGTAAGGGCAGTACTGATAAAAAGCAATATTGGTAAATCAGTAATTTGTTGTTTTCTTTTTTTAAGGCGAACACACGCAAGAAACCAATTCACCTCATTCACTGAAGAAGGATGTAGAAAACATGGGAAAAGGTAAAATAAATAAGTACCTCTTATGTTATAAAACTGCTCTTTGTTTTAATAGAATATGAGGATAATAGGGGGCATTTTTGTTCTGCACCATATTTTAAGCTTGTCAAGTAACATATGAATAATATATGGACCTTTGGGTGGATATAATTGAGATTAATGCATATATATCAATCAATACATGACATTGTAATATAATACTTTAAAATAATATATTACATTGATTTATATTCATGGCTTTCTGCACAAAATCTATTGTAAGTGTATGTAACGCTATTTTTTTATAACTGCTAAAATATTTTGTCTTATAGTAATGAATTGCTCTGCAACTATTCTCAAGAATTATTTATACAGATTAGTTAAACCACTTTTCTTCTCTCTTTGTTAGAGGAACTCCAGAAGGTTTTGTTTGAACAAATCGACTTACGCAGGAGACTAGAACAGGAATTCCAGGTGTTGAAAGGAAACGCGTCTTTCCCAGTGTTCAGTAAGACACGTCTCTGTGGTTTTGGTGTTATTTGTGGGTTGCTGTTTGTTGTCACATTGTTGAAGAGGGAGACGCATGTTCTCAGTTGTGTTGCCAGGATCTTTGGCTTGGTTCTGCTGGGGCTGAGGAGACTTTTGGTGTGACTTTTCAGGCTGCCAAAGCAGGTCTTTTTTAGAGAAAATCTGAAGCTGGATGTCTATTTTGTTGTATGTTTTACTGAATTTGACAACGTGTTGCCCACGTGTTTAATATACTGAAGCCCCAGGAGTAGAGAATGGATGGCATGCCTGCCTCCCAGTAAACTTTGATCCCAGAACTGATAAACACTGTTAAAGCTCGTTGGAAAGAGGGTCTTCCAGCATACAGCCATCATAGTGCTTGCTGTGCTACACTGCCTCTCTGCTGGAAGGAATGACCAATTATAGGGAAACACATCTGGGGTTTTTGGGTCCATCAGTGTCAATCTTTTTAACCACCTTCTTGGAGGCTTTTGAAACCAGTGTAAGTTATTGTGACCTTCAGATGATTCCGGCCGATGCTGGAGAGTTGATCTGGCCTATGTTTAAGGAGCACAAAGACCTGTTTGGATGTTTTTGTCTTGATATGGGCTGTCTGAGATGTTTCTTTCACCATGGCTCATAAGTACGGTGCTGCCCGGGGGGCTGGAATGTGCCAGGCATGTATTTAATAAAGCAAAAGGGAAGATTAGAAGGTTTTTCATGAAGCTGCCAGAAAGTCGAATTTCCTACATTGGGATATGGTAAAAGACCTACTGCTTGAGGCCTTTCGAATTATGCTGGCAGCAGCAGTGGAAAATGTGCTTCCAGAAGAAAACCCACATAGGTCAGGACAAGCTAGAAGTAAGGGCTCTCCAACTTGTAATTAATGTAGGGTTATGGAGCTGCAATGACCACGGTATCTCCTTTGCTCTCTGCCAGTCTGTAACAGAGCGCAACGTAGAGTTCGGTATTGTAGTGCAGCCTTTTCTGTGCCTAGCTGTCACAGCTGTGCAGCTGCCCGTCCAGTCTTCCGAGTTCAGTATTAAATTCGACATAAAGGAAAAAGACTGTTTGTACCCATTTTTTTGAGCTCCAAAGAACACCTGACAGCATCCTCGTTCAGTATTTTCCTGATACTGGTGGCTTTTTTCAAACCTGCTTTTTAAAACTCTGACTTTTCATCCTCATTTACCTGTGAGACTATACATGGATGGAGCACTCTGGAGTAATACGAGTTGCAGCAGGCCAAGTATATACTTTAAAACCAGACTAATTGCCAGACTGTTATGCGTTTCCTTGACTTGCGTTAACCCTTACAAAAGAAAACTAACTGCCACGAGCTGAGGAAAATTGCTCCTCTTTGAGGCTCAGCAAAAGGTGGGAACACAGACAGTATTTTCCTACTATTTAAAGCAAATAGTTTTTTTCCCTTTTCTGTAACATTAGCTAGGGTAAGTTCAGGGAAGTAAAGAGGTGTGAGACAAGACTCCGGGAATGACTCCATCTTTAGCCCAGATATCAAAAGATGTGGACAGCTTCATAAATAAAGGAGAAGAAGAGCCTGAGGTGATACAGATATTAATGAAAGAAGGGTAACCTCATCCTTCAATATAAATTCAGTCATTACTTGGGTTTGAGAGTGAGGTAATTTTCAAATAATTTGTGTAGATCAAAACACTGATGTGTGGTATTGGTGAAATGGCATCTTGGAGCTTTGCCATTCAGGACACTCATTTATCCTTTTGTTCTTCTACAGTAAAATTAATGCTCTGTCATTGCCGTGTAAATAAACACTGCAATTAAACCACATGAAATACAATTCAAATAAAAGAAAAGAACGCATATGGCCGACCAAGGAAGTGGCATCTGTGTATGCCGGCTTGAAAAATATGTGGTTTCAATGTACCACAAAGTAGTGGTCAATTTTGTTCAAGTTTAAAATAGAAAACAGATAATGTGCTATAAACAATATATGCAAGTGACCGTAAAACCTATGTACAGATTTAGATTTACCAAAAAAAAAGCCCTCCTCCACATATAATAAAAAGAGAGAACAGGCCTTTGCAAAGCAAGTAAGCGTAAAATGCAAGATGCGTGTGGTTTGTGCTCGAGAACAGTATGAGAGCTCCCTGAAGAGAAGGGGTCTGTTCCAGACTCTGCTAGTCCAGGCTGCTGCTTTAGGTCAGATACTAGAAACTGTGTTTATTTTACCAGGTTTCCTGAATTTCTGTCTGCCTGTGGTGCTGTCAGATAGGAGCTCGGGAGAGAAAACTTAGGAGGTCCGACTAAAAGAAAGCAGAGGTTTAAATGGTTTGGACTTCTGTTGATGAACTTCTGTTGTGTTGATGAACCCACCGTGGCTTGGAGACATCCGAGGCTGAAGGAGAGAGCCTGCAGGCAGGCAGCAAGCCTTGAATTCGAGTCAGGCTCGTTGCAGCATCGGGGAGAGGGCCGAGTGGCCGTGGAGACTGAACCTCTGTCCCATCCCTAAAGCTACTGAGGACAGAAACACACTGACGGGTAATTTTCACTCGCAGGGCTGGAGGTTCTCCCTGTGCTTTGCACTGTCTGTAGATAAATAAGAGGCCTTTGGCTTTTAAGTCTTCTCAGCTTTTCTTTTTTTTTTCTTTTTTTTTTCTTTTTAAGAAGGAGAGAATTTGTTCCTCTTCCAGCAGGGAACCAGCATGTGAGATATAGAGGATAGCGCTATGTGTCTCAAAAACCTTTATGTCAGGCCCTCTGGAGTTAACTCCAAAGTTGACTTCTTCAGGTCTTGCATTTGGAACTGAGCATGTTTCGGTCATTACACGTTAACAGCGTCTAACCAGCATCCACAGCAGCGCTGTGCAGTCCTGTGTGCCTGCTTGCCTCGTGGAAGTCACTGTTAAATGAGAACTGATCTTATTTGCAAGCTCATTCAGTAGTACTATGAAGTTTGCTTCTTTGTGGCTAGGCCTGCTTAAAATGTGGCCTGTGATAATTTGTGAAGTAACCGACCTTGTTTTCTGCTGTTTGCACCTTTATTTTTTATATTGCCATTGTAGAAAGCGGAAGATAAGGTCTCCCTTTTGTATATAAGGCCTCTCAGCACACAGCCAGAAGATCTCTCAAAGAATTTGCTGTCCTGATAGGACTCTATGCACCTGTGCGTAATGCAGCATAGCTTGCAGTTAACAACGTGGGTAGTAAAACTGTGGAGACGTAGACTGGATAGTTGGAAGGTATTTAAGTTTGTGTTAAGAAAGCTCTTTAAATATTCATATCTTGCCTCCTGGGTATTGCTCATGGCTTTGTCTCTAAGCATTCAATCTCAAATAAGTACTGCAGGAAAAACCATTATCCTTACCGTTAACACCCCCTTTCCACAGTGAGCTTGAACATTTGCAGTGCAGCACTGAACAGGGTTTCTGAGCTATTTGCTCTGAAAAGTGGTAAGGCTGTGGAGAGGCAGTCGGGGAGGAAAGCATTGAGAAGGTGAGCAAAAGTCCTCCGTGTAGCCTGTTCCTTCTGCCTCCTGTAAAAGTGAAACTAGAGGACCTACTTGGTGGCACAGTTCTCTCAGCCTTTAGTGACGGGAACAGGAGTCCATCAGCTTTTTATACTGCACTGCTTTTTTTGGTAAGCAAGAGAAGTGCAAACCTGCCTTATTGCTGTAAGATGCTTTTTCTCGATGGGTTGGCATGGAGGGAAGAGGCTGAAGATTTCTGTAGGCTTATACTTGAAATCTGAAGAAATGCATTCAGATGACGTTGTCATGTCCTTTCTATGTGGCCCTGCTGGACTCCCGATGGCTTCAGCCTGACAAACTTTCTCATTATTCCTTTGTTTAATTGCTAGTTTCATTTAATCCTAACGTGCCTCCTTACCTTTTAAACAACAGCTTTTGCTCTTCATTCAGACAGGGCAAAATCCTCCTGTGAAAGAGGGGAACACTCACAGAGTCCAGCGTAGCAGGATATCGAGCCCAGGCTTCCTGAGCTCTAGGCTAGTGTGTCCAAGCAGCCAAATGGCTATTTAGCTTGATTTATAAGTAAACCCATCTAGCCGCCTGGCCTCCTCCAGCCCCTCTCCAATCTGACAGCTCTGTTGAGGTGCTCCATGCTATATTGTGTAGGCATTCACCTCACTGCTTCCGTGGTCCAGGACAGGCTTCCATGTCCTGGATCAAAATGACATTGTTTGGGGTGGGTTTTCATTCCACTTCCATTTAACTGTCCATCGTGATGATGGCCAGGTCTCCTTCATGCCAGAATCCTCCAACCTCATTTCTTCTTGTGAATTTTTATTTTTATTTTTTACATTTGCCTGTCTTTTTCCCACCCTCCCACAGTAATGTTATGGAGCACAGGCCAGCAGTTAATCATCTATCCAGGAGAAGTTTTTGTCTGAAATGGTTAGTGAAGACGGAAATAGGGGAAGGAGGAGCTACCTGAGGAGGAAGGCTGGCCTGTCCTGTAACCCAGCTGCCGAGGAAGGCACGTTCTGTCTTTCAAAGACTTTAACTCGTCCAAGTTCTGTATTGCTGCTTATGGAATTTCTTAGTTTTTCTGAGTTTTGTTTGAAGCTGTCAGCACTATGTTAAAACTGTAAATCAAATCCTACGTCCTTTAATGCATTCTGTTCTCATGTTTTGGACATTGCTACAGAAGTCAAGAGATTTATACCAAAACAAAGGAAAGCAGGTTTTGCTGTTCTCTTCAGTATTTGTAGAAGTTTTGTCTGACTAATGACTGCAGAATCAGGCTCATTGGGAATATCATTACAAGAATGAAGGTTAGCTACAGAAACTTAGCAGCCTATACTTGCTAACTTGGGAAGTAGCCGAATCTGATTTTTCCCAAGCTTTTCTGTTTCCTACAGTGTCTCCTATGAGATAAGAAGTTTCTGTTAAGCATATTCTTTTGCTGGGTGAAGGGCTTTGTAGTGCTTCACAGTTCCTCAGTAGTGATCGGGTTTGATTTCCTTTGATGTATATGAATTCTGTCGTATGGATCTCTTCTAATTGTATACGTTTTCTTTCTCTTACAACCCACAGATAATTTTCAAGATCAGATGAAACGGGAGCTAGCATACAGAGAAGAAATGGTACAGCAGCTACAAATTGTAAGTTTTTGTATTCTACTAAAATGTTGTGAACTCTCTCTCCAAATGTACGCCTCAAACTTTTGCTGTGAGCCATGCAGATGTGTGATTACTGAGTTACCTTATACATAGCAAGATGCAAGCATTCAGTTCTCAGCTGGTTTAGAGTCTAATTACCTGGAGATTTACTTTCATACAGTAACCAGATGGGTCTTCATGTTTCAACTAAATGGCATGTGTTGACTTGACACTGAGAGGTACTTCTTCAGAGACGTGAGGCCTGAATCCAGTGAACCTTAAGCAGTTAAATGTTCCTACATTTCACAAGTTGCCAGGGGGTGAAATTCAGCCTTCGGGGCAAGGCCGGATTCTCACTGGCAAATACACCTCAGGATGGGTCTTTTTCACATTTCAGCCGTCGAAAGCAGTGGTTAACCCAGCAGTAAAGGATTCGTTTTTCAAAACGCGGTTCAATGTGTGCACACATTGCTGTTTGGTGTCTCGTTTGTTTATGTTTAAAAGCAAGAGGGATTTTGCATGTGTGTGTGAGTGTCAGTGCAACTCTAGATCCTTGCACACAGTTGGCCTGTTCTGAAAACTTGAAGTAGCAGGGATAACTTAATCCAGTACAAGCAACGACCTGAGTACGTGAGGTTGTTACTCACTCAGGTAATTTTGCTAAGATGTTGCTTAGCGCAGCAGAAGTGTGTTATCTTGCATTAACAGCAGGATATCATAGTGAACGGGAGGCTGTCCACTAATGCTTTCTTTTGTTAGTGTTTTTTTCTATGATGAGTCTGACATTATTCAACAGTGTTTTTGAGACAGGATTGCCGAATATCACTGCTTACCTGGATCAGCCCTGTGCTGGCGCATCTAAATTTTCCTTGTGTTTGTCACAGACCCTGGGGCCCTGGGGCCCAGACCCAGCCTTCTGGGACTGTCATTTTCTAATAGATGAGTTAGGACATTTGAAAAAAAAAAAAAAAAAAAAGCTGAAGGCCAGGATTGTCAAACTTGTGCACCTATGGTTAGAGGCATTTAGGAGTGATCTTATTTTTAGAGCTGCTGAACATCCCTGCTCTCCATTCCTGCTGACTTCAGAAATTTCAATGAGAGATGGAGGGTGCTGGGAGGAGTTTGTTTATGGAGAAATTCAAGTCTGGAACATCTTTGGCAGTTTCTGCTGCTGGTTTCCACTCTTTTCCTTTAAAAACTGTAGTCCATATCGTGTTCTCCTTTGTCTCCCAGTGCGGAGCAGGGAGTTTTGCTGTATCTGTAAATTGCATTGTCAGATGAGATGGTAATGAGGAGTCATCCTGAACAGTACTTCCCCTGCTGCTTTGAACTTTAGGCGTGCGACCTATCGACCCCTGCTGTGAAATACATTTAAATGCAAAGTTTGTGGGCCCACTTCAGCCTTTATCTCTTGTGATAAAGAGAAGCTGAACTTCAGCTAACTCACTCTCCCTCCCAAAGGGAGAACTGGTGGACCATCTCTGCCATTTATTTTGTGCCAGAATTCTGAAGTTGTTTCTGAAATGGGGTCTCCCAGACCTCCACCGAGCCAGCTGTGATGGTTTTTCTGATTTACAAGAAGTGGAGAAATCACAAGATTGAGTGTAGCGTGTTTTCTTGGGCAGGAAAAGAAATACGATCGTGTAATTCACACCCTTTTCACTTCCTGACGCATGCTGCAGAAAGACTAATAGTCATTTAATCATTAAACAGAGCTACCTGAATGTACTTACAGGGACTGGTTTCAACATCTAATGTACTGCGCCAACAATTCAGTACCTCTTCACTCGCTGTGGCTGCCTGAGTAGTTATTGTTAATGGAAATGTTGTCAAAGCGTCAGTCTTTATGCTCACCTTTCGATATCCCTCCCGCTCTCAGAGCTCAGCGAGGCAAATAGAGTATCAGTGAGAACAATATAATAAAAGGATGTTTGCATTTGAAGAACGGAGAGACTCCAGCAAATAACAATGCGTTTGTTTAAACTGGGTGCAGAAATCTTCACTGATGTTTTGGTTGATAATTGAAATGGAGTCAGCACTTTTGACATGATAATTCTTGCTGTTACTCTAAGTCACTCCTATGTGAATATACTTTGCACGGTTATATCTAGCATAAAGATTAGTGAGCTGAGTGTACTAATAGTAGAACTCCATTGGCCTTCTCGGGTTATGCCATGGATGAATTAAGCCTTTTGGTTCAGTATACACAAAAGGTATGGTTACTTTTTTTTTTTTAATTGGGGTAAATTGTTTTGTTTTGTGTATCCTGGGGCAACATAGTATTGCTTTACCAGAGCTGCCCACACCTAATTGTCTTGTTAAGATAGAAGTGCAGAAAGGAAAAAAGGAGTGTTTAATGCATATGCAAATCTTAATTTTATTTATAACTTCATAGGTGTATAAGATGTATACCTTTGTAGGATTAAACCCAGACTTTACTGGTTTAATTGGCCACAGAATTTGGCTTAATTGCTTTTTATTTTAAAAATCATATAAATGCACACAACCAATTTCCTTTGCTCTTCTCACCTGTGAAGAAATATGCAACTTTAGTCCTTCTTGAAGAATTATGCATGACCATGAAGGCATCTCTTTGTCTGAAAACCCTCTTGTAAAAATGCATACTAGATATTGCAAAAATGACGATTTCACTCATTCTAAACCAGAATTCTACAAGCTTTCCCTAGCCAAGTAACCAAACAGTTAGTTACACTTTCAAAATAAACTGATTTTGAGTGTTTGAGGTGCCAAAAATATCTAGAAAACAACATACTGAAGCTAAGCATGAAAAAATCAACGAGATTTACTTGTCTTTGAAAAGCACTGCTTGTGAAAGTTAAAAGCATCTCCTTGGCCAATATTACAACTTTCTAGTGCAAACAAAAGCTGTATCCTGACTGTTACGTGGAAGGACTACTTGAAAGTAGTGCATCAGACCCAACCAATACTTAACACTGAGCATAACATTTTTTTTTTTATCACAGTTCTTGAATGACATTGTGAAACTGCAATGCAGAACATGATGATAAATTGCCACACCAGTGCACACATGCACAGAAGTTGGGCTGAGCTGGGATGACAGGTTTGGCAGGCAATGGCTCGGGCTCCGAGTGCCCTCTGCTGTTTCCATGCAATCACTACACTGTGTAGTCGCCAGGACATGACACGGGTTTAAATTCTTTTAAAAGCCTCAGTTAAAGCAGTGTTTAATCAATTAATTTTAATTTTAATGCTTTGTCCACTCGCAACTTGTAAAAATTACTTTATGGCTTCCTGACAGTCAGGAACAAGACTCGGGAAGATGGGGGGCTGCGTTCTTTCTCTTACGTCCTCTGCAATGGCTATTGATTTCCCTGGGTATAACATGGCTTGGTGGGCAGTTGGAGCAATCTGACCCTGTGTGGCCTTCAGCGATTTCTGTTAAGAAAGAAGTTGGTCAGAGTGTCTGGAACACCTATCAGGAAGTGTCACGATCAGTGCCAAGGTTTCAGCCAAGTGCGAAGAAGGAACCAGCTGTCATATTTAACAAGAAAATGGATCTTAAATCACTGAATGCATTTTCCTCCTCTCTCTCCCTCCCTCGAAGCGTTGCCTCCCAAAATGGCAAAGTACAGTGCACGTGCTTGGAGGTCGTATCTTATTTCAGTTATGGATCATCTGACTTCCTTTATGAAGCTATACAGAGAGGACCACTGAAAGGAAATCACTGCCTGGCAGATGGGGGTAAATTCAAACGTGACATAACGTGGTGCAGCTTCAGAAGAGCTCATCTGGCTTTCAAGTTGGCTGTTTCTGTCCGGGATGACCAGAATGTCATCTATCAGGACAGCCTAGTCAAACTACTTAGCTCCTACTTGAGGCTCTGCATCTGCTTGATACTGTCCTCTGAGCAGTTGCCTTAAGTGGATCAAATGTAAAAAGCATGAACTTTCTGCCTGCCCCCCTGGTGGGTGAAGCAGATCAGAAGCTGCCTTTCAGTGCAGTGATTTTTACCCTTTTGTTTTTTTGTGAACTCCTCTAAAACATTGCAGCAGAAAAGCAGAGCACCAAGTAGCAAATTTAAGTCCACTGCTGTCAGGCTAACTTTTCATAATTTCCTTTCATGGATCCCTTACAAGTAATTTTTAGGTTCCCAGGGTCCACTGACGGCAGATGGAGGACCACAGTTGTAGCCTATCCATTGGGAAAGCCTAAGGTAGTGTTTGTCACCCTGCCATTGTGATTCAGATGACTAAGGTCAGGTAGTGATGGATCCCACTGCTTTTACATATGAATAAAAGGCAGCAGATCTTTGAGAAGTGTTAGAAATGTGAATTATTCAGATAGTCCCTTGCCTTTCCATCTCAGGTGGAAAGTGGTTTTTTTTTTTTTTTTTTTTTCATTCCAGTGAATTGACTTCCCACTAGCCTAACTTTGGGCTGATGACAATGTTCTGACCTCAAAACCGGGTCCAGCTGGAGCTCCTCTGATGTTTGATGGCCTCCTACCTTCAGTGCTGTTCTGAATCTTTTTCTTCAGAGCCAGGCAATAAAATAAATCAGGAACTATCTGCCTGCAAAATTGATTTCTGTCCCTGCATTGTCTTTCATCCCAGCCTTTAAAGATTCACAAGGAATGTTTAGAAGAAGAAAAAAATCCACCACGTGTTAAGACTGCTAGATCTTCAGAGGTATGAGATCATGTTCCTCTGGGTCTTACTGTAATTAAGAAAAGCACCAGTAGGTTTAGTTCCCATTTTGTTGTGCATGGAAAATAGGTGCTTTGTACAACTAATGCGTTCGTTAGGCGTGCAAGGAATATCCACTTTTTTATGTGCAGAGGCCTTGATCACTGCATGTTTGCCACTCCACATTCGATGAGTGGAAATAGGAAATAGCAGTGTTTTATTGGGATTTATGTTTTGGTCCTCTGTTTAAAGTGGTCCAACTAGATTGATTGACCTTGACAAGAATGTTAGAGTCAAACATCGGTTCAGTAGAATGGCTCTTAGATTTCTTGAGCTGTGTCTTGTGCTGGAGTGTGTGTCCACTGACAGCCAGATAATTATGTAGGAGCATTTGTGAACTGTGTTTACTGTATCTTACTGAGTCCGGGAAATATTTCATTACCTTACCAAAAAAAGAAGAAAAAAAAAACATTTGTTTTCTGTCATACTCGTGTGGGTGTGCATATGTAGCCAAGTGCTCATGGACAATTTTGGCGCATGCACACCCCATCTTTTTTCTTGGTTTTTTTTTTTTTTCCATTAACAGTAGGGACAGTACAGCAGAATTTTTTCTGTGTGTTCTGCAAGCCTGTTATCTTCATTTGATTTTGGTGGAGTTACCTGTATTCAAACAAGAACAGAATTTGGTTCCACGCGATTCTGGTGCACAATCTGAAACAGACTTCAGTTCTCCTGCAGATTTGGAGGTACGAATCGTGAAGAAGTCCTTTTGATGCTGAGGACAGCATACAGATCCCTAAGTGTGTACAGACAGCCGAGCTGTCGAGTAAACAGCAGCCATTTTCACCCAGTATTTTATTTGCAAATGACCACTTCTTAAAGACAGCTGAGCAAAACCTGTATCTTGACAGTGCATCTGGGTACAGGGTGGACCACTGCCTCTTTCCTTTAGAACTTGAAGAAATTCTGGTCAAAAATGAATGTATGTGTACCAAAGAGCCATGAGCCAGCCTGTGCTATTGCCTTTGTGCAATATCCCTGTTCTTTGGTATTAGTGTGCCCCAGTACTTAAACATACATAGGAGAGGGGCTGCATACCCCAGGCTTGACTCTGTTTTCTTGTGCCCTGTGCAGACAGTTACGCTGCTGTGCACACAGAGCACTACCCACCCAGGATGGAAGGCTCTGCACTCAGCCTACACAGCTATAAATATCTGTACAGGGCAATGGTGGAGAATCGCCCCCCAGTGCAAGCCATTGGTAGTTTGGTTGTTCCTTCAGCTGTCACAGGCACAATGCATGCTTTTTCTTCTATTTAATGCCACAAATTGTATCCAAAAGCACTGCAGACGCGAAGAGAAACTATAGTTTTCCAGCGGCAGCTCAGCTGCGCATCCATCTCCTTCCCTGCATAAACTTGCTTTGCACTTGGAAGGGCTGTCTTGGCTGGACAGTTTTGTGACTGAATTTTCATGCATACTCTCCAGAAATGAGAATGGTTTAACCTTTTGAAAGCACATCAGAAAATAGTGCCTTGGAGTAGTGGAGATTCCCTCTTCAAGCAATGCAAGTCAGAGTTGTGTATACTTTTGTATTCCACTTAAAGGTCAGGTGCAGAGGTGAACTCTCCAAAAGCAGGTGGTGCACAGAAGCTTTTTTGGTGCAGCTCGGATCAGGAAATGATGCATCTCCAGTCGTTCATGGTGCTTTGCTTCATGCTGTGGTGCAGCCTCACAGCTTGCAAACTGGATTCCTTTTGGATGAGACAGACCAAGATGTGCTCCAGGAATGCACCTGATGTGCTCCGGTTTTTAACAGGTGATCACTACCCAGGATCCGGCTAGAGCTAGCCCGAAATAAAACCCCCAGCCGAAATGCAGTGTGGACACTGGTTCCTTTGCGCCAACTCCTGCACCCTATGTCTACTCCTGTTGCACTGCGTGGCTTAGTAGTATAGTCTGAGTTATAAGAAACAAATTGCTTGATGCTTAAAACCCAACCATCTGCCCTGCTTGCTGTTGCTGGCAGAGGTGCCCTTTGATAAGGGCTACACACTGAATCTTCATGTCAGGTTGAGCGCTGATCCTGTCTGCATTGCAGCAATCACGATGGATACGCAAAAGGAGGCCTTATTGTCACAAAGAGCTTTAAACGCTATTCTACCATGGCACTGGAGTTATGAAATGCTCTTCCAGCAGGAAGTAGAAGAAACACCTGTAGGTAAATTAACTCATGAAGAAAGCAGTAATTTCTTTGTTGAACACCCACCTCTCCCGGTTTCACTTATTGCTAGAAGCGTGGATAGACCAAAGCACATTGAGAAGATGCTGATGTGCCAAAGACAGCAGAGAAGTGGATTAGGAACAGTTAATTTCTGACAGTGTGTACCCCGTTGTGTTATCTAGGTCAGTACAGCTTGGGAGATGTCCTATATAATTGACCGCCATCCAAACTGATGTTGCCTGTTGGCCAGTGCGAGTGCGTTGTGTGCGTGTGAGCAGGAGAGGGGAAGAAAGCGGTTGGTAGAAACATCACCGGTCTCAGCCAAAAAGTGCTCATTCCAGCTGTTTGTTTGTGGTTGCCTTTGCTCACAGATTTGGACCCATCCTGTCATCTTAGAAGTAATGAATATAAATCATGGAAATGGGTGATTTGATGAACTATTTCTTTACAAACTACTCTCTGCTCCAGTTTAAAGGATAGTAGTTGACCAGCCTTTGTGAATACTGTGCCCTGAAAGGCAGCTCTGTGCTAGGGCTCTGTGAGGGGGAGAGCTCTCCTCTGTTGGAGGATCTGGCAGTGGGTTTCCTAGTAGCTTCCAACTGCTGTGAAGGGCAGTGGTTGTAAGAGTAGCCCACAAAAACTAGATTCTGGTCCTTTTCAGAGAGGTAAAGGTCATCAGCCGTTCAGGCCTCTCCATTTGTACATGCCTGTGTTTCCCTTTCCCCAGGACTGTGGAAAGGAAGAGGTGGCATGCCCCTTCTGAGAGGCTTCTGCTTTCATTCAGCCAGACAGCTCGTCTGTACAGTCACTGCTGCTTCCTGGCAATGCTTCTTTCAATCTGATTGACCTCCTTTCCTGAGAGATTGAAGGGTTAGTTCCTGAGCTGCAGATGTCCCTTTCTTTCCTCTCATCCCGAGCCTTCCCAGCTTTTTCGCTTATTAAGGCAGGCAGGGATGGATACATTTGGTGATAGATGACACTGCAGATGCTGCAGCTTACACCAGCCTAGAGCGAGACACGCTGAGCACACTTCACGCAAACGTCCTCACGCACTGTGGGCATAATGTAATGAAAACCAAAGCGGGGATGTAAGCGAATGCACATTAGGTATATGGTGGGCAGCCTGCAAAATAGTGGATGTGGATGCAAAGCTGTGTGCCTCTGGTATGCCGTTAATGTGTGCGGGGCAGGTTGCTGGAACTCAGTGCTCCATTTGCTGTTCCTGCAGCTTCAGGCTTTGGTCCTGACTTCAGCCCAGCCTATTTGTCGGCTCAGGCTGACGTATTTGACATTACCCACGAATATATTCTGGAGTGCCTGACAGCAGAAGCAGGTCACCTCGGTATGCAGTGGCAACTGGGAATGCAGGAACGTATAGTTTGTGATCCCAACACGAATCCCTCCGAACAGTCCTTCCAAAAGGCAGCATCAAAGAATAGTGAATTTGTAGTCGCTTGGATTCCCAGCTAGGGAGAAATCTCAGAGCAATTTAGTTTGTTGTATCCTAAAAGCCCAGCACTGATAAAGAACAGCCCCTCACAGTATTCCCAGTAGCCAGTGAACACATCATTCCGCTGTATTTCTAAATATAACTGTATTCCCTCATATGCCTATGTTCTCTGTTTTCCTTTAATTATTTGTTCCACTTCAGTGACTTCCCCTCAGATTGGTGCCAGTCAGAGATAACTATTATGAACTTCCTAATTATGGTGATATAAATATATGAAGACCCATACTCCCAACCTGCTCTATTTCAGCCGTGCGGAGATCAGTGGGTTTTGTCTGCACTGTTACAGACAGATGATTCTTATCATCTCACAGATAGCAAAATGGACGGTCAGTTTTTGTCAACAACTGATGTAAACGAAATATCGGAAGAAGTCTCCCCTGTTAAGACTGGCTTTTAAGGTCTGTAATTTTAATTGGGGTGCTTTTTCATTTGTTTCTGCTTCAACATTCCTGCAGTTGCGTAAAGAATTCTATCCTTTAATTTTTAAGGCACTTTCTCCTAAGATAATGTTGGGAGGCAAACCAAACCTTCCACTCCCAGGGTTTCCAGCTTTGATGTTTCATTAACAAAACCTTGGCTTAATGCAGTGGCTTTGTTTCTGTGTCGTTGCAGATTCCCTATGCAGCAAGTTTGATCAGGAAAGAAAAGCTTGGTGCACACCTCAGCAAAAGCTAAAGGTGAACTTGTGAAGGAAGAGATGCTGTTCTGACTGGCCTGGCCATCAGGTTTTTGTTTGCAGCCATTGCAAGGATTAAGAGTCAGTCTGTTGCATGATGTTACTGATTCTGATCTAAAAGCTCCGACTGTGGATGTGTCGTGCTGTGGTCCAAAGCTGATAGCTGACATGTCACCCAAATAATGAAGTTTCACTGGGGTAGGACACAGCACTGAGGAGTTGATCATTCGGTGAATCAGGCCTAATGGCTGGAGCGTGTATCTCTACTCTCTGCCACCGGAGAGTGACCAGAAGGTAGCACAACTTCAGTGAAAGGAGGGAAACTACTTTGACATGCACCATGCGGTGAAGTTTGCACATGAGCAGTTAAGCGATGGGTTTTTCTGTCCATAACAGAGCTCCTGAGAAGAGACTTCAGTTGAGCCAATGCCAAGAAAGGCCAGTATAGCTTGGGAGCTTTTAAGAACTCCAGTGGTGGTGTTCTCTGTAGTTCGGTCTCCTGCAGATGCTGATTATACTGTTGCCCACGTGTAGGATCTTCCTAAATCCAGCACTGCATTTTTCAGTAGTGTTTTTCAGTAGCGTTCAGTTAGAAGGAACAATGTCTCCAGCATTAGTGGCCTGGGAGATTTCAGTTCCGATGTTGGAGCCTTAACAATTAAATTACATTCTCTTTTTCTCCAGTAAGACAAAAAGATTGAGGCTTGGAGACAGGCAAAAAAACATGTTGCCCTGCTACTGAGTTATGCTGCGGAATCTGGCTTGTGGATTCAGTGAATAAATCCCTGAGGTGGAATAGGCAGATTAGGAAAAAGAGGCTGTTCGTACGTAAAAACCTCAGTAATCCATACAGGAAAGGAATTAAGCAGAAAGTCTAGGGCATTTAAACAAGGGATGGGTGGTACAGGTGATGGAAGTTTGCTTGAACTATGGAAGAAGAGGCTATTTAAAAATAAAAACGTTTAGGACTGAGCATAGAATAAGCACATAACCAGTATGCTTGGCCCCAAACTCTGCCTATTGAGATAACGAGGTTATCAATCTGAGAATCAAAGTGGTCTGTTTTGCCCTCTTGTGTATACTTTCTTACTGACTGCCAGCATTTTCTAGTTACATTAATCTGAGCACCAATTTGAAATAAATTCAGTCAAAAGGAAAGTCCCCTCTCTAAATGAGAGGCAGGGGGTCCTGCCCTACGCTCTTTGTCCAAAAGGATTGATCTAAAAAGTCTGCCTGAGGATGGCAGCATCAGGTGAACAGTGCCATTTCTCCTCAGCGTAGGTTTTTGTCAGCTGACAGTCCCTGCAAGGAAGGTGCTGGCATCACAGCTCCTAGCATTTCCTGCTTACGTGCTGAGAGTGTGAAGGATGGATGCGTTTCTCGTGCTGTTTTTGTTTTCTGTGACGCGCCGTCCCTGCAGACAACAGCGATTTCTCTAAGTAGGCCCTAGTGCTTTTGAAAGATTAGTTGTTACTTAACTGCTAAGCTAAATCAGTCAAGCAGAGAATCACAACTATATTGTTCAGGAGCAATTTGAGATTCTCCATGTGCCAGGCAGAAAAGAGTTGCCTCGAGAAGAAACGTGTGTGCACATACGTACACACACGATACGCCAAGGGAGTGAAGAACCTATGCGCTGCTGAGCAACCGCTCAACTCACGCGCCGCGTTTCTCGGCAGTCCTGTGTTTCCCTGGTTGGGCTTTCCGTGCCTTTCTGCAGCAGGTCTTGTGTTTAGTTGCACTTCAGTCACTTATGCTTCGCACTTCATTTTTAACGGGAGGATTTCCATGTGATTTTGCAAACATTAACTAGCTAAGTCTCAGAGGATGCCTCTGGAGCGGGTGACTGTTATGTGTATCCCTTTTTTAGGGGTAAATGTTGTTCATCTGTAAGTGAAGAAGTCTCAAAGTTGGGTTTAGTGTTAGTAACATTTTCTCTCTTTTTTTTTTTTTATTCCTAGAAGCACAGGATCTTTTGCAGCTGTTACTTTGTAAGTTATAACCCACCACTCAGCAATCTGACTTGTATAAAGACTGAGAAAACAGAAGGGCTTGGGAATTTAAAGAACAAACAAAACAAATCAGGTTCCTCTGAACCCAAGGACAAGTGACCTCAAAGCATCATGGACAACCATGTAAAGTAGAATGTAGCAGCCATTTATTAGTAAAAACAAAACAAAAAAAAATCAAAAAATGCCTGTCCTGGATCTTTTTTGGTGGTACCAAAGTTTAAGTCTATGTGTTTTTAGAAGGACTACTGAACTTGATAGAGAAAATGCTTTCGATGAATCGTACAGATAAGCTGTGAAAGGAACTGCTGATCCTTTCAACGCCACAAACACTGACAACGTCTGCCCGTTCATCTTTTGCTTTTGAATAGTGATTGTTTTATGGAAAGAAAAGCGCATCTTAGCAGATGGGCCAGAACCACGTTTGGATGGATGGATAGAAAAGCGTTAGCCATACACAGTGCTTTTTAAAAGCAGACTGGAAATTCTGACACCCCTTTCCTCCCGGCCCCTTCTTCCTCTGGTATTTTGCCTGCTGTATGAATTAAGATTGTACTCCTCTGGAAATATTTTACAATTTAATATTGAGTGTAATTAAGAATATAATCACTGTTATCAGAAAAGGTATTTAACTCTGTTGTAGTTTCTTTATCATTCATGTGGATAAAAAGTCTATAATAAAAAAAAGAAAACTATGAGATAATAGTTGAGCTTCCCTGTAATTTAATGCTATGCTTACTTGGTCAAGAAAAGAATGGGGAGTTTTGTCCTCAGGGATAACTTTTCAGAAGTATTTTGATTCATGAATAGGTGAACCTGTGGAAGACTTTTACAGCAGAAATCCTCCTCCTGTGGTGATTAGAAAATGTTTGGAAGGAGATTTGGTGGAATTTCAGAAAGAGCCTTGTGGATTTGATTTAACTCTTTTTCCACAGAAATAAAGAGAACAAAGTCAGTCAACTTTTGAAAACATCAGCCACAGTCTTTTAGGTCGTTTCCTGATCCTGTGCAACACCCTGATCACTAGAGCTTTCCTGAGTGGAATTTGTCTTCATTCAGATGACCTAAGTCCCAAGCGCTGTGTGATCCCTGAGCGCGGGACTGGGTAGAAGATCTTCCCACCAGGACAGAATCAGCAGAATTTGAAAGCGGTTTCGGCCACGCTCGCAGCAGTTGGATGTGTCCCTGAGCTGCTCTGTCAATATTCCCCTCACTCCCAGCGAGCCCTCAGGAGGTTAAATCGGCTGCTTTTACAGTTCCTTGGTGCAGCCTGACAAATGTGGAACGCAGAAGAAGTGGAAATGCAGTCTGTTACAGTTTACACACTTTTGCCCGCATAGTTTGCTCCTGCAGCAGGTGAGCTTACAAGAGTCAAACAACAGCTTTGAACTGGCAGCATTATGGCTTTTGTAGTGTGGAAAAGCAATGGAAATGCAAGAAGAGCTGTACCAGCTCAGACCAAAAGTCCATCTATGCCGGTACCTTGTTCCCAATAGTGGATGAAATCAGATACCTAGCAAAAACTGTAAAAGCATGACAAGCAGTTAGAGGTATGTTCCCAGAATATCCTAGCTTCTAATGATTCACGGCTCATGGGTTTTCTGATCCAGACATGATGTCTTGTATTTAATACCTTTCGATGGATTTTTCTTCCATGAATTTGTCCAGTGACTTTTTTAACACAGGGGCACTTCTAGCAGCTACAGCATCCTACAGCAATAGGTTGCACAGCTGAGCTACGTGTTGTGTGAAGAACCAGCTCCCTGTGTTTGAAGCTGCCACCTGGCAGACTTATTTCATGCCCCTGCTTCTTGTATCAGATGAGACAGGACATGGCCAATCGCTGTCCACTTTCACCTTGCCAGCCCTGATTTCATAAGCCTCTGTCTAGCCTTTTCAGTTGTCTTTTTTCCAGCTTGAGGAATGTCTTTGTAGCCTTCATGTACCTTTTCCTGCTCAGCTATATCTTTTTTGAGTTGGGGGAACAGAGTGGCATAGACTGTTCAGGACACAGGCGTACTACGGATGTAGAAAATGGCATAATGGTGTTTTCAGCTGTTTTCTGTGAAGAGTGAGCTCTTTTGTAGTGTCATGGTAACATGTCTTAGCACTGCAGCTCAGAATTTTGCTCAGACGTAAAGTAATCACGTTGCTCAATAAGAGATTTGTTTGTTTTCTACTTTCTGTTCAGTAGTGTGCAGACCATCACGTTCTCCAGTGATTTTCCACAGCAAAAAATGAGTGCAGCTGTACATTGCTGAAGTTCTAATCTGTGGAAGGAGCAAGCTGCATGTTCACGCAAACGACAGGATGGATATGTAACTAATCCTGTGTTTCAAGCTTATAATGTCCAATTTGCTCTCTTACTTGGTTAGTTATACTAAATTCCCCAGTCAGGAAATGGAAACACCACTTGTCTGATTTTTAGCTGGCCATAATTGCAGATGTTAAGGTGGAACATGCAGCTTAGAAGTCGCTACGAATGAAGACTTTCGAGTTAAAAAAAAAAAAAAACATCCCTCGCGCTGATAAAGCTCAAGAATGTGCTCCTAGAAAGCAAACACAGAAGAGCCACCGCCTAGCCAAAGCCATTTCAGCAAATATCCATGAATGCTCCTTATCACTGTTTGGTTTTTTACTTTCCTCTTGTGCCAAGGTTTGTACATTAGTTAAAAGTGACGAGAATCCCATTCTAGTACTCAGTAGTGTTTCACAGACTCACCCTCAATACGTTCTTCTGCCAACTGGCATCATAGAGACAAGGAAAAAGATACATAAAAATACACCTAATAGTTGATACAGTTGCATACGTACCCTGAGGCTGTATCTATACTAACATTCCCCTGTACTTGAACTCACTTATACAGTTCAGTTGTTATAGCGGCCTCACCGGGCCACTACATTAGCTCCACTTCTATTGGAGCTAAGTGACATTTTCGTGAACAGGTCCCAAGCCCAGATCGTGGGTCAGCCCAGGCCTCCCGCCATTCCCAGCCAGCAGCTCGGACATGGCCATCCCGACCCCAAAGGTAGGAGAGTGTCACAGTATGGATGCTGGCTGCTCGGCACCAAGTGGCTGCAGTGGCAGAGAGCAGTCCCAGATACGTTCAATTTACTAGCATAGTAAATTATGTACTGTATGTCATATGGTACTGTTTTAATTGTTGCTGTCCTTAACATACAATGAGTGTCAGGTTGGAAGGGAAAAGACGCTCAGCTCTTCAAACCCAGAGTAATAGCCTGCAGCTTGTCTTGTCCGTTCCTTTAAGCAATTAGCATAGTTAACCAAGTTTCCACTTCTGTGGATGCTACCACAGGAGAGGCAAACGGTACAGCTGTATTACAGATTTTAGTTTTAGCCTTTCTTTGGTCAAAAGCTCCTGAGAGTGGCCAAAAAAAAAGAAATTGAGCTATGATTTGAATTTCTGTGGGTGTTTGGATGAACAATAAATAGAGGGAGAGCTCATTAGTGATTCACAGACCCTTTTTTCTTTTTTTTTTTTTTCCACAGAGCTGGCTTTCTCTGTACTGCTCACAACTCCAAAGCCTCTGGAGCTCTGTCCTTCAGACGTGGTGGTGCTTCTCCACGACTTTCGCCTGAACTATTTGCCTCCGTGATACTCCAGCACAGTTATTTATGTTGGTGAGAAGATGCACCAAGAAAAGCAAGAAGGTATGTGCTTTCCCTTGCTGTAGGGCATGGGAACAGGCCTTCTCTTGGGACAGCACTTTGGGTGCCTTCAAACCGTCTGCGTCGAAGATCTTTTTACATTTTGTTGGTCTTGTACTTGTTGATCAATGGCAGGTGAAAACCAGTGAGTCATGAGCAAGCTATTTGAAAAGAACAACATATCTGAGCATTTACTGCGCTTGAGATCGATCACGCTCACAAACAATACCTTGGATGTTAGAAAAAAATTATCTCAGTACGAACGGGGCCAATTAACAAAGGCGTTACAGTAGAGACTTGGAAGTTTCATCTGAAGTGGGTAAGGCAAGCGAGATAATCTAATTAATTGTCTGGTTGATTTTTCTGAGTCAGAGAGTTAGAAGTCATTTGGGGTTAAAGTGCTGGCCAGCCATCAACTCCAATACAATTTATGATCTTAGAATAAATTTATTGCTGGGTATTCCTGATTTCTTAAACACTGGTAATGCATTTGTTCAAAATAAAACCCGATGCCCTAGACGTCTGAATGGCAGAAGTTTGAAAAGCCCAGGGATGAATGAGAGCTGCCATGCGATATTACCACTGTATTATTTTCAGGTAATAATAAATAAAATCTCTGCATGTTTTTGCACTACTGACCAGCTCTTTACAGTTCCTGTGTCATTTGCTTGTCTTCTGCGAGGGATTAAATTTCAGGTTTCCTCAAGATGTATTCCTCTCATTCCATAAACTTTATGTGAAACTTCAAGGCAGTTGTGCCAAAAGTTTTTGTATAAGGTTTGCAGTGTATAAAAATAGCACCTTCTCAGCAAATCTAGATGTTTCGGGCTATATCATAGCTTTACCCTAACTAGAGAATGGTTTGTAGCTGCATCATATCTGGAGCAATGAGGAATTAACAGAGGCAAAGACTGGCATTTGCTGGAACCCCCTTGGATAGCCACTTTTATCCCATTGCATTTCGAAGGAGAATCGCTCTGCCAAGCAAAACTTAGGAGTGCTCCTTTCAGGAGTCTCACTGTTTTCCTGTGTCCATCTGTAACTTTATTTTCCTCCAAGGGGTTTTTCCATGTAGTTTATGCCCACAGGAGCAAATAAATTTTAACACAGGATTACTCAATTAGTTTGGCTTATTCAGTACATTCTTGAGAGGACTCTGTAACTCAGAAAATGGCTTTTTTGCTGTAATGAGATTGTACTTCAGATGTACCCCATATGAAATGTTTCATCTCCAGACTACTAGCCAAGCATTCACTAATAAATCTCACAGCATTCATGTAGGGCAGGTTAATCTACAACCAAGCTGAGAAATACCTGAAGAACCTCAGGCCCTGCACATGGCTCGGATCATTGATCTCGCAGCCTAAGGTGTGTCCCTTGGGGCATGTCCACACTTGGCCTGTTGCCGTGGTCTTGCTGGCTTTGTTTTTCCTATGTTGGTCCTTCGCAGTGGTGTACTGCGTCCGTCCCTGTGAGACAACGTGTTCCTGCAGAAAGAACTACCTTCTCCACTGCAGCTCCACGCTGTGTCAGTGGTTTCAAGTTTCTGCACAAAACCCAACTCAGAGTGAGGCAGATACCAGTAAAAAAGAAAAAAAAAAAGTGCATTGAATTAAAATGTTGTGGATCCCCTTCAAGAATATTTAAAGCCTCCCATTGATTTTGTTTTGATTGTCTCCAAAAGTTCATTCAAAGTGAGTTTCATTCCAGAGATGTTTCCAGACAGGAACGTTTCCCAGACACTTCTAACAGTGCCTTCGCACTGGGGTTGCCCACAGGGATGGAGGGCTTTAAAAGCACCATGCGAGAGATGTTCAGCAGCTTGCAAGAGTGAGCTCTGGTGTGTATTTAGCACCTTTCCCCACAGAACATGGTCTGAATGCCAGAGAAGCCAGCAGAGACTCTGGTGAGCTTTGGATCAGATTCAAGATGCCAAATCTGTAACAAGGCAATTTATGCTTTCATTAGAAGGGAGCTTTCTGTTTGCGTAGTAAAGAAGAAAAGCGTGGGCACCTGACTGGATAGAAAGTCCTGAAATCTCAGGAAGTCTTTTGCATCATGTGCAACATGCAAACCATTTGTCACACCATGGTTGCTCTGACTCAAAACTCGACAAAAGGACAGTGATGCCCTGTAGGAAGTATGTACCAAGTTTCCTGCTGTATGGATAGTACAGAATGCAAAATTGGTGTGTGGCTAAACCTACCCTGTCTGGGTATCTGTCTGACCTGCTCTCTGCTGTTCGCTTCTCTGTATAATACATTGAATTTGGTACATTCACTGATTTCTTATGTTGTAGAAACAAATTCACTACCTCAGTCGTTATCTAAATGTGCTCAGTGATTTGGACTGTGGATATCTGAAACCCTGCCAAACAATCTCCAGGGGATTTGGAGAAGCTCTTTCTTTAGTACTGTTTGACACAAGCACTGGGACAAGAGGAGAGGGGTTGTTTTGCAGCTAAATATCTAAGCATGGTGGAAAAATTTGTCAATCTCTATTGTTATTTTTTAGATACCTTCTCACCTGCTAATCTAGAGTATGTGAGTGTATTAATGGAAAAGGAGTCCACCCAACAGTAGCACACCCTCTTGGATCACAAAGCACAAATTACTTGAGCGATAATTGTTTTTGGTTTTTTTTCCCCTGCAAGATAACTCAGTGCAGTTGCCAGATAATAAGGCAATAAGGACTTGGGGCTTCTGTAGAGCAAACACTGAGGTCCACATCTGCAGAGATGCTTGGTAATGACATGCTTTAACTTTCAGACACCTGGCTCCAGGATTGAAATTCATACAACGAGGTGCGTGAATTCGCTCGAGGAGGCATGGGAAAGAGGTAGGTGCTGCAGGGCGGGATTCACGACATCCTGCCCATGGTGCAGGATGGCTATGAAGAATAGCAAAGCTAGCCAGCAGAAAACACCAGAAAGAAGCACACCTGAAACCCAGGCCCCCTCCAAATTTGCAGCTCAGCAGCAGTTTCTTAAGGTCCTACATCATTCCTTTCAGCGTGGAGAGCTAGCTTGGTCTGCCTAACACCCAAAAAGCAAAGGCTGGACTATAACTTAACTTCAGTTCTGTGCTTGCCTCTTGATAAGGACCCATCTTGGCCAGTGGAGCTTCCCTCCCTCTGCACCCAGGGCTGTGAGAGCACTCTAACCCATCGCCCGCCTGCCTCCTCCACCCAGCCTGCTGGAGCATTTCCGAATGCAAAATGCAGTTTTGTTGGAGGACTGTATTTGTAGCGCACAGAAAGGAGTGCGAGAGCTTGAAGGCAGCCCTGCCAGGCCTCTAGGTGGAGTCTGGCTATGCCTCATCCTCCAACAAGAAAGACTGCAAAAGGAATTGGTTAGTGAAAGGATGGTGAGTAAAGCCTCTGTTTGATCCACCTCCGCACTTTATTGATTGCCTATAAAAGGAAGAGATTACTGTGCCCTAATAAAAACCATGCAGAAAAGAAAGCAATCAACAGAGGCAAATGAAGTGAGCAATTAGTCTGAAACCCTTCAGACTAGCTTTACTTTCCCGCAAGGTCTTAGCAGCATGATGCTGACTCAGGGATCTCCAGCAGCCACAAGGTAATCGAGAAATTTATAATTTTCCTTCTCATTCTGTTATAGACTTAAATTCCCATGGCCTTATTTTTAACTTTTTTTAAGCTGAAGGGTGAGAGCAAGGTGCCCCTTGGGACATCTTAATGGTGTGAGAAGAAGAGATTGTACCACGGGGAGCTGGAGGACTCTCTCCCTGCTGTAAGCAGGTTGATCTTCCGTTTTCAGTAACAGATACTCAGCCCAGCTTTCTTCAGTACGGGGGAATTTTCACATGAGTTTCTCGAACAACTTTTGGGCCAACGTGTCAGCCTACTCGCAGGCATGCACACACGCACTAATGGATGAGAGACAAAGCTGGCATACAGTCGGCTTAGCTACAAAACTATGCTGCCTGTTCTTGCTGTGGAAGGTTTTTAAAAGCAGGAGTTGTTGCAGACGCATCTGATTCATGCTATGTGCAGCATTTCAGTCTAAGCAGCATTTCAGAGTTGGTATCATTTTTCATATAAATGGGAGTACGAGTTTGGCTTAGCTTTTTTCTTATAGGGTTGTATTTTCTTCAGTCACTTGCTTTTTCTTATGCCACCTGGGGCTAAATAGATTTTTCACAATAATTCCATTTTAACTTAGGCTTATTGATGCAAAGAGAAAAGAATTTAAAGTGCAACCTATAAGGCATTAGGCACAAGCTCTTTTGATACCTGAGAAAATATTGCAGGCAATTGATTAATGTGTTTATTAACTGGATGTCGTCAGGATATACCCTGTGATTCAACATTTCATTTCTATTCTGGAAAAGGAGCTAATAATAAAGTAGTGAATGAGAATCTGCATCTCACCGACACAAGCCTGGAAATATGTGTGCACATGTGTGTATCTGGAGGTATTAGTGCAAGGAGACACCTGAATCTGACTTAAGATTTTACACAATTCTCCTTTTATGCATTGCACTTTACAGTAATAAGATGTGTTATAATTTTAAGCTGCTGGGAGAGGAATATTCTTATAGTGAAGGCATAAAAACAAGAGACAGGAGATCTGCTTGAAATTCCCATTTCAAGCAGACTCACTGGCTTATTTTAGGCAAGCTGTTAGTCTCAGTTTCCCTTTCTCGGCAGTAGAGTAATAATGCATCTTTGCCTCATGTTTGCTGTGAAGAGAACTGCATTCGCTGTTTTGAGGCATTCAGTATTTGGATGAGGGTTATTGCAGCAGGCACTACCACAGTGCTAAATTAATCTTATTATTTGCTGCAAAGCAAGAAATTCTGTTTTGGGCCCCTGTTATCTTTCTGTCCAGCTGCTGATCATTCTTAGTTACGTGCATATATGATGGGTGGGTTTTCTTGCAGGAGTTAAGCACTGCATTTCTAGAAGCAGGAAAAGAAAAGGTATAAACCTGGACTTGAGAAACTTGGACCCGGTTCCCTTTTCTGCCGAAGCTTCCCTCTGTATCCTGGGGCAAGCTGTCTGGGATTAAAGTGACGTGAAGCTGTGGGGTCTGCTTGCAGGACTGCTTATGTATTTTATTCTGTGGCTTTATCATATCCAATGCCTACAACATGCTTCGTGGAGCAGAGACCTGGCCCCAGGAGTGCTCCTGCTCAGGGGATTGCTTTCTCCAGGTGAAAGCCAAACTCAGACTTGATCTTCTTGTGTCCCAGCTGAGTTAAAGCAGAGGAATGAACAGCTATTTCCACCCGTTCCCTGCTCCTTTTACTCCTAACTCAGCTACCTCTTGCTTCCTCTCTCTAGAGAGAGACGGATTTCAGGCAGGAAATCAAATCTGAGGGCGAGTTACCCACAGATTTTCTCCAGCAGCAAAGCCACTTAAAGATGTTCATCTGTTTGTTTCTTTCTTACGGTTCACCCATTTGGCTAATCCAGTTCACAGCCCTGAACCCACAAACCGCTGTGTTAGCACAGCTAAAGGGTCGTTAGCAAACGACTGGGGCTTTGCAGAAGAGGGGAAGGAGGGAGAAACTTCTCAAACGGGCTTCGTCACAGAAGAAAACGTTTGTGCCATTTGAGCATGAGTTTCTCACGCCCTGGACCGGCTTGCCGAGCCCGCGCTCTCTGGGTGCTGGGGGAAGGAAGGTGCGCCTGCTCGGCCACCATCGTTTTTAAAGTCTTGCAGCCGTCCGTGTGTTTTCTTTGCCGCCTACCTGAATGCACCTACTTGTGGGATGTCTCTGGATCCCAGCTGGGGACGTGATGTGCCCACGGCACTTGTCAAAATTAGGTGCTTTAGACCAGCATGAAGTCACACTCAAGGCACTGGGGGAAGTTTATTACCTGAAAGGAAACATTTCTGCTTCTGATGTCTGTTTAGATCTGTCCCTTAACCCCTCTATGCTTTGGTTCCTAATCTGCAAAATGGCGATAGCAGAATGTCCCTATCTATCTCACCAGGAAGTTGTAAAGATAATTCACGTTCGAGACAGTGAAATATACAGACGTCATTAATGGGTCTAGAATATATATACTGATTTTGAACATTAAACTGTGATCTGAATATCTGTCGGTTTTCTTTTTCAGAACGGTCAATGATGCTGAAGGAACTTTTCACAACACATTGGTTACCAAGGAAGAAGGTGCTTTACTTTTCTATTTATTGTCATTAGCACTTAAAATCACTTTTGCAACATATTTGTGTTAACAACAGTACTCTCAGGCCTCAGGCAATAGCAGTGTCATCAAACAGATAAGATTTAGCAGATAGAGATTTGGGAATGGGCCCCCAAAGGAACGGATGACTTTGTGTAATGAATGCTAGACCCATTTCTGTTGAGGTTTTAGAGAGGGAGAAATGATGGAAATAAAAGGAGCTTTTGCAGAAGAAGAGAGGAGTGGGAAACTTGGAGGGGGGGGGATCTAAGTCGAACTTCACCCCGTTAAGTTTTGGATTAAACCCAAGAGGCAAAATGGATGGGAACTGAGATTGCAAAGGGTGGAAGTGGATCGAAAGCGCTGGCTAGAAAGGGAGTAGGATACAGGATCCTACTATGGATTCACCGCAAATCAGCGGATAGCGTGTGAAATAGCCCTGTAGTCTAACGGTGTAGGACTACTCTTGCTCGCCCTCAGATCCAGAGAGCTGCGTTTTAGCCTCAGCCCTGCAACTTCATTTTGGTTGGTACTTGGGCAGCTAAAGACCCATGAGTTAATTAAGTGAGCTGCAAGACTGCTGAAGCCAAAGTAGTGCACAGGGACGGCCTCCTAACTGAGAACGGATCACTCCCCACTCCGTCCTCGGCTTGCAGTGTGCACCGAAACCCAGCTGCAGAAGGAGCATCGGTATTTGCCATTCAAAATGAAAATGTAACAACCAGGGCCGTATGATGAAAGGCTGCATTTCTTAAAGCTGTTTGTTGGCAAAACTGACCTGCGGTTTCCTTACGCTCTTCTAGGTTCATCACCGCTTACTTATGAGCTTGTCATGGTGTCTCTCAGTGGAAGTCTCCTGCTGTTGGTCGTGGTCAGCGTAGCAGTGAAGGTGCTCTGGAGGTGAGCGTTACAGCGGCAGGGGAGGATGCAGGGTTGCTGGGGAAACCTGCCTGCAGCAGCAGGGAGCGACAGGGGTTGGAGAATTCCCTGGATGTGTGTCTGGGTATAGTATTTTAGGAAATGATATTTGGGGTTTTTTTCGTATTTGGACCAAATTCTTCTCCCTTTCCCCCAGATTTTAAATATATGTATGGAAATTGTACGGAGGAAAAGGAGGAGAGCCAAACCCCTCATTTCTTGCTATGGCCAAAGTTTTCATTTTGCATTTTTGCAAGAACGGCCAGAAGGCACCAGAAAAGGGGCATCCCTCTAATATTTTTCCTTTCTATGAAGAGAAAGTCAACAATCCTTTTTCAAGAAATCTTTTTGAAGAAAAAACTCTAGTTTGAATGAAACTAGCCTATGAGACCTATTTTTATGTTAAAGGACAAAAAAATTAGGAGGCGAGGAAAGGGGCACCTCCATAATTAATTAAATCAGCACTATCCCCAGCATCTGCAGCTATTAGCTCTGTACTGCTGATGGTTATATGCTCTCGCAAATTGGATTGCGTGGAAAATGCAAGCAGCTCTTCATGCTTATCTAATATGTAATGACTTATTTTGCTCCGTTTCTGTTGTGCCAGGCGCTGTGGATCTCGTTATTCTTCCAAAGATCTCAATAAGCCTGCAGTGGTTCTGGAAAATAGTACGATGACAAACAATAGCACTGATAAGATTTCAACAGTGGATTTGACTGGCCCAGTGTATATACGTTACATTTCTGAACAGCAAACTGTATCCACAGAGTTTGCCATCTCTGAAGAGACAATTTCCATTTTTGGGCTGCCATATATCTCCTTTGCTGCCTCGATAACACCCCCTGATTCACCACAAGAGCAGTGATACCCCACCGCTTTTCTTAGTGGCTGCTTGCTTTCTTCTGGAGAGAAAAGTGCCTGAAGGGCTCTAGGTATATGCTAGCAAACTGATGGACTGATACACCCCACGTCATTTCCTCCACTGGCAGGGGGAAATACCGTAGCTTTGGACTATGAACTCGTACCACCACATCAGTATTAGAAAATGTAAGAAGCTGGCAGTTCTTTCCGGCAGCGAAGAAAAAGAGCCAGCCTTCTTTGTAGATACATGTACTCTACTCGCGTGATGTCTTGCGTTAAAAATTTACTGAAAGAAATCCAAGGATGGAGTAATCCGTTCAAGTGAACCCACGTTCTCCCCACGTAGAAACCCGGGCCTCTTCTCCAACAGCTATATTCCCTCCCCGTGCCATCTTCAATTTTTAGAGAGGTATTTGAGGTGCTTGGCTGATGCGCAGAAGAGTTGCTGCTCTGTAGGATCCGTTCCTTTGGCTCAGCTAGATTTCTGGGCAGAAAGCCGGTTACGTAGTTCATAGCGAGTCAGAGCTGTTGGCCTAGCGTCGGCTAAGGCTGACCGGCAGAGGCAAGCCTCCTGCACAGGCAGCGCCGCAAACGGAGCAAAGGCGTGCTGAGAAGGGCCTTGCCCGCTTCGTTCCCTTTTCCCTCGTCCTTGGCGAGGAGGTACCACTGTGCAGAGACCTCCGTCACGCTGTAGTGCCTGCTTCCATGGGGTGAAGTCATGCGAAAATACGCAGGAGGGATTTCTGGTAGTTTTTACACCGATTTCTCAATCCCTCTGACTCACCTTTGAATCCCACACACCGAGCTGAGACCTAACCGTTTACACACGGTTTCCTCCTAGCTGCAGCGGAGTGAAGCTGTGGCTGTGCTAGCATTATCGGACAGATTGCAATCTGTAAGTCAGCCACGTACGTGATTTTTGTTTTTTATCTGCCCACCTTCAGAGGCTGAAGGAAGATATCGTCTATTAATCTTTAAACTGAGTGCTGCGACTTTCCTGCCGCCAATGACCTCTGCCTCCAGCGTGATACCAACTTGCTAAGAAACAAGCCCGGTGTTCTCCAACCAGGTGGCAGATACAAGGGGGCAGATTAGTCTGAGATCTGGCACGGGGAGGGAGAGGTATGTTCCTTACCTCCACTCAGCGCGGTCCTCCTTCATGCCCTTAGCTAACAGCTGCTAGGTGCCCTGAGAACGCTGTGCGTATCAGCGCACAGCTGATCTTTTTCCATTCATCGTACCAGTTTTCTTGGCCTAACCCCCCAGCATGTTCTCCGTAGGAAGAGCTGGAAGGTCTCCGGAAGCAGGAGGAAAGCCCTTTGACCAATGGGTATTCCTCTAAAAGGGGGTTGGCATGTTCGGTTCCTCCTTCGTGACCACACGTCTGAGAGCGCTGAAGGCATCTGCAGGATCGTTACGGCTTTAAGACTTGCCAACAGATTGCCTTCCATGTGGATGGTCTCTTGGCATCCAGGATGGTGCCCTAGTTAATGGCTGTAGCTACCCTCAGTGTAAGAAAGTGATGCTATTAAGACTGGTGTTTTCCAACGGGAGACCTAAGCTGCACAAATGCACGAACTGGTGGGTTACAGCCTATGAATTTGCTCCGTGTCCCGGCCTCGTGGTCAGCAAGGGGGCCAGCCTTTCCCTGAGGAGGCTGTTGTCAGACGGCCTGACCGTGGCAGAAGGCTCGGTCCCACTTGCACACAGTGGTGAGGCTGATCGAAGACAGTGAGGGAGACTTAGGCACGAAGGCACGAGGCCTTTCATCGAGCCCAGAGAAGATCTGTGTCCTGTGCTGTGAAGGCAGGCTGACTTCAGTCACCATTACACCCCTGCGTTTGGCCCAAAGGCGCAGTTTGAGTACCTCTTCTATTAACAGAGGGGCAAACTAGACCTGAATGTTTCCTAAAGAAGCCGAGAGGACATTTCAGCCCTCATTGGGAGGATCCTTTCTTCCCTGACGTTAGCCATATTCCTTCTCCTGCCTCCAAACCTATTCCAAGTACTGCCGCTGCTAGCATTTGCTGTGGTTTGATGCGAAGTTGTGAGTGCGCGTCCGTGGCAGCAAACACAAGCCCTGTGCCTGGAGGAAACGGTCTTTGTCGTTTTGGTCACCACATATGCTGTGAGTTGTTCCTGCCTTTCCACAGCCTGAAACAGCGACCTCGAGCAGCCTTTGCCTTTGCTGCCTTCATTAGTACTCCTGCTCTTTCTTCTATGCCGCTCTCCGCACGGAGACAAAATTCATAGAGCTCTTTCCTCATCCTCCTGTAAAGCCCCCCTTAAAACCAGCTGCTGCCCCAGCGCCTGCAAATCTGGACTGTCTGTCACAGGCAAGGCAAGTCTAAGCAGAGACTTCCAAGTCTCTGACAAAGTCTCTTAGTTTTGCTTTGGCCCTGCTCCCCACGTTGGCCTGTTTTATGTATCCGTTGTGTCACAGCTGACACGCAGACGGGGAAATCTCTAGGCCCATCATCTCTGAAAAACATCTATAGGGCACCTAGCGTGACGGGGCCTGGGGTCTCCACTGGTGTGTTCCAGCATGAACGTAACGCAAAAGAAGACAGGGATCGCGATGGGAATAAATAGTAACAGAATATAATGTAAAATAATGTAAAATAATGTAATATAATGTGATACTGTGCTATTGATAACAGTGATGAAGAGCAGTGTGTGCGTGTGTATGCGCTACGCAACAAATGACGTTGAAAGATTGTTATGCTTACAGAGCCGAGCGCGATAAACTTAGGAAACGGCACCAATAAAGGTATATGCAAGTTCAGAACTGTGTATTTATTTCTCCTTTTTTCTTCAATCTCCAGGCAGTCTTTTTGTATACGAAACTACGTTAAATTCTTTCACGGCGCTAAAGCCTAGAAAAGCTGGTAGTCTGTGTTTTGAAGGGGATGGAGCTATACCCTTCCCAAAGAACAAAGGAGTGGCAGGAATGATAGTGTGCAGTGCGTTGCGTTGAGAGCAACGGACAGGACTAAGAGAGTTTGCATGTTTAAAAAATGTTTTTGGTGAACTTCAGCGGTGTTTGGGCAACTAGAAAGGGCTCCGTTTTAAAATGTTAAAACTGATAGCTTTTTACGAGGTTTGCAGTTGTGCCAGTTTTTAAAGCCCAGATGAGAGATAAGTGAGTTATGTTGGAAGCCCTGGGCCTGCAAGTGTGTCTTCAGTCATGTCGATAGGCTCAAGTATTCCCCATTGCTGTTGACATGTAAGAAGTAAAGCATACGCATAAGTGTTTGCAGAACCAGAGCCAAAATTTGGAAATATTTTGAGCTTTGGCGTAACAAAACACTTCAGCACCTGTTTAGATAATATAGATTTCACTGGAAGTGAAATAGATGTGTTGCTTGCTTCCCTGAATGGAGAATATATTCATCCTGGGGTCTTAAATGAGAAACATGTTTAATCAAATGATAAATGTGCTTGATAAATAGGTTTTGGTTTTTGTTCTCTGTTCTATCTTCCTTATTTAGTATCAGTAATTGTCATAAAATTACTGCTATTTCATAAAATATGCTAGGGCTCCGATGATCGGGTGTTTTGCCATTTTCAGTTCCATCAGTTAATGTGTAATTTAATAGCAGTGATTATTTACCTGCACGAAACTCCATCATGGACTACGCTGCAGAGACGTCTGTACGGGAAGTAAAGCCGAAGACAAGAGGCAGCAGAGGTGAGGGTCTCCTTGCGGCTGACGAGTAACTCGCGTTTCTCCAAGCGTCCGGCGCCCGGCCGCGGTGCCGGATCGCTTCCCGCTCGCTGGCGAACGCATCAGAGCTGAAGCGCGGGCGGAGGCGACTGATGTGTCCAGATCGTATCGAAAGGCTGTGGCGGGGCGAACGAACTGCCACGGGGGTCTCTCAGGTCCCAGACGCTCAGCGCAAAGTTATCCTTTCTAGTGCCACAGAATGAGTCTAGTAACCATCAGAGCGCAGTGATTATGCAAATCGTTGCACCCTGATCGAGTAACGAACGCTACCAACCGCCCGGAGTTAAGGGGTTTGCATCTTGTGTGGTTACTGAGAAATAAAATCAGAGTGATTATGCAAATCAAACCCCCTCTGCCAATCAGACTGAAAGATGCAAGTGGGGGGAAAAAAATGTGTATTTATGCATCAAGACTCTACAGTATCCCTGAGCTCCAGTTATTATTATTTTTGTTACTTGACTGCAGAAGTACCCAGAGGCCCTGCTCAATCCAATATAAAATATAATTGTTTTATTTGGCTTTCTGTTCTGAATCTCGACTTCCGCAGTCATTACATTTCGGATAAACAACAATCAGGATCTGAGCTGATTTCCCGTTGGCACAAAAATTTGAATGAACGGATACTGAAAAATAAGTACGGGGGGGAAAAAAATAGAAATCAACCGATAGCGTCCATAAAATTAAAGATGAAGTAACACCGTAGTGTTTTCACATATAAAGTGTTTTATATTTTTAACGATTCTACTAATATTAGGTAATTAATGCACAGATGCTAGTCGAATTTAAGTGTACAAGAAGGCGCGTTCCTGCCTTCCCAAATTCCCAGTGGCTGCAGCAATCGGGTAAAACAGATCGGTACGACGTGACCAGCTCAGGGACCTAGCAGGTCAAGACTAGCAGGGTGAAAAATAACATTTTTAGCACAAACCGCGTGTTTGATGCAACGGAAAAAGTCACCGGCACTTCCCAGGCCCTAAGGAAACCGTGCAGTGCTAGTTTTACAGTATTTTGCTCAGCTGCTCGGCCCTTCGGGGGCAGTTTCGGGCCTCGGGTGTCGCATCGCTCCTGGCCTCAGCACCTCCCAAACAGCCTTTCCTGTGCTCAGCCCAGCCTGGGGGTAAAAACACCACACGCGTGATGAGATTCAGCTCGCAGCTGTGTTTGTTTGTTTTTCCTACATATATTTTCATGTATTTTCTAGCCTCACCTCCATCAGCCTCACCTCCATTTTCAGCCTCACTTCCATCCCTGGAAAAGTGATGGAACAGCTCATCCTGGAGGTCCTCACTAAGCATGTGGAGGACAAGAAGGTGATCAGGAGCAGTCAGCATGGATTCACCGAAGGGAGATCATGCTTGACCAACCTGATAGCCTTCTATGATGGGACAACTGGCTGGGTAGATGAGGGCAGAGCAGTGGATGTTGTCTTTCTGGACTTCAGCAAGGCTTTGGACACTGTCTCCCATAGCAGCCTCATAAGCAAGCTCAGGAAGTGTGGGCTGGATGAGTGGACGGTGAGGTGGATTGAGACCTGGCTGCATGGCAGAGCTCAGAGGGTTGTGGTCAGTGGCGCAGAGTCTAGTTGGAGGCCTGTAGCTAGCGGTGTCCCCCAGGGGTCAGTCCTGGGTCCAGTCTTGTTTAACTTATTCATCAATGACCTGGAGGAAGGGACAGAGTGCACCCTCAGCAAGTTTGCTGATGATACTAAACTGGGGGGAGAGGCTAACACCCCAGAAGACTGTGCTGCCGTTCAGAGGGACCTGGACAGGCTGGAGAGCTGGGCAGAGAGGAACCTCATGAAGTTCAACAAAGGCAAGTGCAGGGTCCTGCACCTGGGGAGGAAGAACCCCATGCACCAGTACAGGCTGTGACCTGACCTGCTGGAGAGCAGATCTGCAGAAAAGGACCTGGGAGTCCTGGTGGATAACAAGGTGACCATCAGCCAGCAGTGTGCCCTTGTGGCCAAGAAGGCCAGTGGTCTCCTGGGGTGCATTAGGCAGAGTGTTGCCAGCAGGTGGAGGGAGGTGATCCTGCCCCTCTCCTCAGCCCTGGTGAGGCCTCCCCTGGAGTACTGTGTCCAGTGCTGGGCTCCCCAGGACAAGAGAGACGTGGCGCTCCTGGAGAGAGTCCAGCGGAGGGCTACCAAGATGATTAGAGGCCTGGAGCACCTCTCCTATGAAGAAAGACTGCAAGAGCTGGGCCTGTTCAGCCTGGAGAAGAGAAGACTGAGAGGTGATCTGATCAATGTGTACAAGTATCTGAAGGGAGGGTGTCAAGAGGATGGGGCCAGGCTCTTCTCCGTGGTGCCCAGTGACAGGACAAGAGGCAACGGGCACAAACTGAAACACAGGAGGTTCCGTCTGAACCTGAGGAAAAACTTCTTTGCTGTGAGGGTGAGGGAGCACTGGCACGGGTTGCCCAGAGAGGTGGTGGAGTCTCCTTCGCTGGAGATATTCCAAACCCGTCTGGACGCGATCCCGTGCAATGTGCTCTAGAGGACGCTGCCTGAGCAGGGGGGTTGGACTAGACGATCTCCAGAGGCCCCTTCCAACCTCGACCGTTCTGTGATTCTGTGACATTTGTTCTATTTTTTTTTAAAATATATATATATTTTTTCTATATATAAACGAGCCCTGCCCCACACCAGGTCTTTCCCCCTTGGAGAGGGGCTGACGGCGGCCCTGCCCCACGCCGGCTCCCTCCCCTCGGGGGGGCCCGGCCCGGCCCCACACCGCGCCCCGCCCCGCCATGGCGCCCGCCCCGCCCCGCCACGTCCCGCTCCGGCGCCGGGTCCCGCCCTGGCGGTGGCGGTGGCGGTGGCGGGGGGGGGGGCGGCCATGGCGTTCACGCTGTACTCGCTGCTGCAGGCCGCGCTGCTCTTCGTCAACGCCATCGCCGTGCTGCACGAGGAGCGCTTCCTGCGCAACGGTGAGGCGCCATGGCGCGGCGGGCGGGCGGGCGGGAGGGAGCCGCCATGAGCCTGTGCCGCCGCCGAGCGCTGCGACACCCCCCCCGGCCGGCCGGCCGGCCGGGCAGCCTTTCCCGACCGCCCTTGACCTCTTCGCTGCGTAAACTCAGGGAAAATAGGTGGGTTTCGGGCATGCGAAAGGCGGAGAGAGGCGTTTTAGTCCCTGTGGTGCATCCCCCGCGCCGGCGGTGGCGCGGATCCTCTCGGCGTTGCCGCGTGTCTGGGCCGGGGCCCCTCGCCAAACCCCTGCCCTGCCCTCGCCCCCCCCCACCCCAGAGCTGCCTGGAAACACCCGGTTCCTCACCCTCCGCCGGGGGAGGGAGGGGGGGGGTTGTTGGTTGTTTTTTTTTTTTCCCCCCCCTTGGCTGACTTTGCCTGCCTGCCCCGCAGTCGGCTGGGGAAGCGATCAAGGGATCGGAGGATTTGGAGAAGAACCAGGAATTAAAGCACAGCTAATGAACCTTATTCGATCCGTCCGAACCGTTATGCGAGGTAAGGTGCAGGTAATCCTCCGCTGCCCGTAAGGTTTTTGTTTCCGTGCCTTAAGGAAATAATCTGGGCACGCGAGGTTCTGCCCTGCTCTTCTTCTGCTTGCCGTTGTCACTCCGTCCTTCCGGCCCGGACTCCGCGTAGGGCGGCGCAGGTCGCGGCGTGCAGGCCTCGCGCCCGAGCTTGGAGAACCGATAAAATAGTCTCTGCTTCCCGAGCTGGGCAGAGGTGGAGTGTGACTGGGGCTTGCGGCGCTGCTGCTGCAGCAGCAGCCGCCGGCCTTTTCTGGAAGTTTGGGGGAGCGGGTGGGGAGGCCTGTGAAACCCGTCGTGCAACCCGCTTCACCTTGGCCGAACTCGGTTTTGTGTGAATTCAAGTAGCCGGTGAGAGGAACGTAATTCCCGGGAGTCTTAACTGTAAGCCGGACTTACGTGCCTCGAAGTATGGAAATAAGAATGAAAACTTAATTTGAAAGTCACTGATAGGCACTCGCTATAGAGCACACCGAAATGGACTTTACACGCCCGGACAAACAGCCTTCAAGCAGTAGCAAACCCCGCGTTTTCTTCTGCCCAGCAAAGAATAAGAAATTGTATTTTTCTAAACCTCAGTAGAAGCTAAAGACAGAAACAGATTTTGAGACGGTTTAGTTTCATTTGGAGAAGGGCTTGTTTGGGCCAAAGTTAAAACGTAGAAGGCCGTAAGAATGTTTACACTGTAGCTTCCTATTAATTTTTGGAATCCCAGACTTCAATCATGGCCCCTTCCACTAATTCTCATTTGCCCAGGTAAATCAATTGTATTGTTTTTAAGATGTAGTTTATTTTACTCCTGAAAAGGTAGTCTCCCAGCCTAACATGAAATTCTGGCTCTTTGTGATGTATAAAACAACATTTTCACAATTACTCCGTTTTTTTCTCTGCAGTGCCATTAATAGCAGTGAACTCTGTTACAATTGTGCTGCTCCTGTTGTTTGGCTGAAGATGATCTGTTGCAAAAGCTTTTGGACATCCAAAGAGGAAAGTTGCCAACCATCACGGCTTTTCTGGGATCCAACATGATGTAGCTGTCAATTTGACATTCGACTTACAATAATAAAGACACTGTTTCTATTTATCTTATTTCCCTAATGTTCGCTTACAGTTTCATTAAACAAGAGAATGGGATCAGTGCAACAATGCTGTAAATATATTGGACTCCGACAAGTTCTACTGCTGCCTGTTAATAGCATTGACTGTTACAATATGCGTTGTAACATATTGCAATGATTGTCAATAGGATGCGGCTTTTGTCTTGTCACTCAGGGATGGATTTCTCTTAGTACACTTCCCAATTTATTTTTAAATTTAAAAAAATCCAGTGTTTGTTATTACATAGTTACTACCACGGTACTATTTAACAGAGTATGAATTTTGGCTCTAGAAATATTATAAGCTATTGAAAATACTGTTGTGATTTTGAAGAGGCTAAAACTAGAGGGGGGAAAAAAGCCTGTTTCATTCGAAATCATAAGTGAAATTTTCCTGGCTAAGCTGAGGCCAGGATTTTTCTCTTGGTGTTTGATAGCTTTCTCGGATTGATGATGTTTGATGCTAATGGCAAAGTAGGTTGGAAACAGGTGCAATAGCTATGCAACATCTCAAAGAGCTGTACCTAAATAGAGGCAATTCAGTGTTAATTTAGATTAGCGAGTGGTATTAGTAACTAGTATTGGTTACTATTCTTTCAAGGATTATTATTACTTCTTTTTTTTTTTTTTTAAGTGTGCGTTAAACTTTTGTGTAGTACTTTGTGTTAGAAGCGGGGAACCATTTGTATTCTGAGCTTTTGGGGTAATATGGGAGGAAAATACTGCGCCCTTTTCAAATGCAATTCTTTTTTTTAAGCAAGAGCAAATTTGCAACCTCCGTTACTGCTTCTTCCCCCCTCCATCTTCCTCTGTTAAAGTAAGGACTTTCTGAAATTGATCCTGTGGGTATGACTTTGCAGTTCTTTCTCAGACAGTACTGCTAATTCCTTAGATACAGATCTTCTCAGTGAAGTCTGCTGGGTCAGGCCGAATGTTATATAGCAACTTTGAATGCAAGGAAACGGTTCCTCATATACCTTTTTAGAAAAGCTAGACTTCAAATGTCTTTTCTGTTTCTCTCTGCTGGAGTGTGACTTGTTTTGGCTTATTTTTAAAAGTGGGAAGGGCTAGAGAAACCAGGCAGTTATGTTGTTTTAAAACAGCTTGGTTGATCATCTTTTCTGATGTTTTGATGACTAAAGTATACATGGTTGTATACAAAGATAAGTCTGTAAAACGTGTAAATGAATTCAACAGGTTTCAGTTGCAGTGTTTTGCAGAGGAGAGTATATCCAGGAAGAGGGATTTTGTTGTTTCCTTTTTTTAGTGAAAACTTGTAAATAAATTTTGACTTTCTAAGTTACGCATTCTCTTTCGTAACTTGCTCCATATCTGTGTTCTGTGGGAGTATCTTGAAACTCAACTTTATCCTGTTCTACATGCCAAAGTCAGTGTTCTTATTTAAAATACTTTTCTGTCTTATTCCTATGGCACTTGCAAATACCAGCTCTCCACTATGAGGCAATATTTTGGTGTTATGTAGCAAACCTAATGAGCCATAGTAAGATTGGCCAGAGGCAGAATAAAATCATGCTATGTCTTACATTTCCAAGTAGGTAAATCTATTACTAAGTATTTTTTATTAAATAAAATATGTTTGTGTAATTCAGAGGTGGCTAGGGTATACTGTGGATCAGTTAATTCATAAACGTATCTTCTTTCATGGGAATTGAACAGTACTTACGAGAAACAGATTAAAAAAAAAAAAAGAGACGATAACGGTTTGAATTTTACTACATTGCACTCTGATATATAACACTGCCTCTTGCCTTTGCTAACCAGCTTGTGGAAGGTATGGAGGCTGAGGATGTGAACTGCATGTAGTAATCATGGCTTTTTTTTTTTTTTTTTTTTTAAAGCACTGGTAGATATTCCCGCTGCTGATGCATTGCATTGGAGCCCTGAATGAAGCACTGCTTGCATATCATCTCATCTGTATTGACTGGAACTGTTAAAACACTACTTCTTACTGAAATAAAAGTGAATACTGAAGACTGCAAGCAGCTGCTCTGAAACATGTAAAATAAGTGATTTCTCCCTTCCATTCTCTCAGAAAGGCGGAAGTTTCACTGTATGGCTTACAGCATGTGTTCACACGCTTAGTTCAGATTTCAAAATTGCAGATCAGATGCATACAGCAGAAAGTAACAATAGTTCTGTGCTTCAGGAAGAACCGGGACAAGTTTTCCCTGGGGGCTGCAAGACAGCGATCGGAACGGGACAGCAGCTAAGGATCAGGTCTCCCAGGTAATGAGCATGGAAGGGGGTAAAAGGGTAGACAGCGCGTGGGCAGAGAAGGCAGGATGCTGGAAGGAAGCAGCAGGGGAATAACGACACTGCCTCCTTGGCGTGCGCATTTGAGCACCTCTCACACGTGCCCACTGTGCCCGTAATTCTTTGTTTAAACCAGGTGAAGCGTTTCCCCACCTTCTGACTTCTCTATTCTTTTACGTTTGACTCTTACTTGCAGTACCTGAGTTTTCCACTCATAACAGCACATCTCTCCTCTCACAGGCCACTGTGGCCTACACACCCTAAAACAGGCCGGGGCCCCAGGTACCTCAGTAACAAGGAACATTCAGAAAAGTGTTTCCACTTGGCAAAGAGCTCCACGTGCAAAGTTGTTGCTTGCCCTCCAGGAGTCACTGGCACTTCCTAAACCATGGCAGCACACTATTATCACTCACATCTGGCTCAGAAATATCAATAACCAAAGCATTTTCATGAGGACTAAGTCCACTATGGAATAATTGGAGAGGTTTCTACTAAGAATTTGCAAACGGCTGTTTCCATAGCTGTCATTGGCATGCTGAAGCCTGTTTTCCCCGCTGGTATGTTATTCATTATAACAGCAGTAAACAACTATTTTCTGGCAGGACACGCTCATCCTGTAAAAAAGTGAAGCACAGTCCCTGCAACTACCAATATAGCAGCAGTATAAGGCTGAGTTTGTAGCGTCAAAACGTCCACAAACGCCTTCTGGGCTTGATGGGTGTCACTTTAGCAGGGAAGAATAAAGGGACTGAACCCCCCCCAGTGACTGCAGCCTGGCACAACCCCCTCCTCTGGTACGCGTGGTGGATGTTTCCCCTCCCTTCACACCCCCTCAGCACCCAGCTCTGCCTGCCTTGCTCTCGGCTGGCCGAGCGCGGATGAACGAAGGCACCAGCAGAGGCTGGGCCTCACGGTGGTGCCCAGGACAGGGTGTGCAGCCCTGAGAGCCCCCCCATCCCAGTGCGCCCCCCCCCCGAGGGATCCCCCCCTATCCAGGTGCACCCTGCCCTGAGGGATTCCCCCCCCATCCCAGTGCTGCTCTGCCCCACCAAGGGATCCCCCCCATCCCGGTGCAGCCCCCTCCAAGGGGTCCCCCCCGAGGGATTCCCCCCCCATCCCAGTGCTGCTCTGCCCCCCCAAGGGATCCCCCCCCATCCCAGTGCGCCTCCCCAAGGGATCCCCCCCCTATCCAGGTGTACCCTGCCCTGAGGGATTCCCCCCCCATCCCAGTGCTGCTCTGCCCCACCAAGGGATCCCCTCCATCCCGGTGCAGCCCCCTCCAAGGTGTCCCCCCCAAGGGATTCCCCCCCCCATCCCAGTGCTGCTCTGCCCCCCCCAGGGATCCCCCCCCATCCCGGTGCAGCCCCCCAAGGGATCCCCCCCATCCAGGTGCACCCTGCCCTGAGGGATTCCCCCCCCATCCCAGTGCTGCTCTGCCCCACCAAGGGATCCCCCCCATCCCGGTGCAGCCCCCTCCAAGGTGTCCCCCCCAAGGGATTCCCCCCCCCATCCCAGTGCTGCTCTGCCCCCCCCAGGGATCCCCCCCCATCCTGGTGCAGCCCCCCAAGGGATCCCCCCCATCTAGGTGCACCCTGCCCTGAGGGATCCCCCCCCATCCCAGTGCTGCTCTGCCCCACCAAGGGATCCCCCCCATCCCGGTGCAGCCCCCTCCAAGGGGTCCCCCTCGAGGGATTCCCCCCCCCATCCCAGTGCTGCTCTGCCCCCCCCGGAATTCCCCCCCCATCCCGGTGCTGCTCTGCCTGAGGGATCCCCCCCCCATCCCAGTGCAGCCCCCCCCGAAGGATCCCCCCCATCCCAGTGCTGCTCTGCCTGAGGGATCCCCCCCATCCCAGTGCTGCTCTGCCCCCCCCCAGGGTCCCCCCCATCCTGGCGCAGCCCCCCCCCGAGGGATCCCCCCCATCCCGGTGCGGCCCCCCCGAGGGATCCCCCCCATCCCAGTGCTGCTCTGCCTGAGGGATCCCCCCCCCATCCCGGTGCGGTCCCCTCCAAGGAGTTCCCCCCCCCCCCCCCATCCCGGTCCGGCCCTCTCCACCCTCGCGCGACGCCGCGCGCCCTTTCCCCTCAGCGCCGCCCGCCCCCGAGGCCCGCGGCGGGCTGCCCGCGGACGTGCCTGCCGCCAACTCCCGGAGCCCTGCGCGGCTCCGCAGCGCCCGGCGGGCTCAGGCGCTGGGCGGGCAGCCCCGGCCGGCGAGGACCCGGCGCGGCGGCGGGCAGCCCGCAGGGCCCGGCCGGGCGGGCGAAGGCAGGTTGGTGTGTGCGGTGCGGCGGGGGGCGTCACCCTCTTCCCCCCTCTTCCCCCCTCTTCCCCCCTCCCCCCGCCGGGGTGGGTCCGCCCGCGCTGTGCAGGCGCCGGCGGGCGGGCGGTACCATCGCGGCCGGGGAGGGGGGTGGATGGCGCCGGGTGCTAGTAGCCCCTGGTTCGTTAGTCGTTGGTGAGGCACACAAGGTGGCTATAGAGAGGCTGCGTGACTGCCCCCTTTGCTAAGAGGAGGGAACAAGCCTTCTGGGTGCTGAATATCCTTGAGCTTTGCTGGCTTCCCGGCTAGCGGCCTGCACAATCCGCGCTGGCAGGCTTCTGAGCGGCGGCTCCTGCCTGCCTTAATTTCTGGGATGGCTGGCGCCTATCCTGGGCCTGAGGCCTGAGCCGGCTGGGTGCTCTCGTGGGCTGCATCGCGGTGCAGTCCGGCTTGCGCCGACGAAGGTTAACGGTAGCCGCTTCCGCAGCGCGTTCTGCGCGTGGTAGTCGGAGCGCCTAGTGGCGTCGTGTTTGTTTTTACTTGAACGGCACCACTGGCGTCGAGGCGGCTTGCTGAAACGTGCTTGCCGAGGCCTTGAACCGGCAACGCCGGACGTAAGGATCCCCTTCCCAGCGGTCTTGGTTGTTTAGGGAACTTTTTTGATGTGCGGAAATACAGGCACTTAAGAAACAAATAGGACCTGATTTCCATATATAGAGTCTTTGGGAAAATACCACCCCATCAATTATGTTTTTTTTTTTTTTTAAGCGCTGCCTTTTATTTCTCTGTCTAAAGGGGCCCATTTAACACTACAAGTAATGTTCTGAGTAATACCGGGCTTGGCACAAATGAGGCGCTTAACTGAGTTCCTTATTTTTATTATCCATTGTCTGCTAAGCAGTTTTCGTTGTTTCATTTGTTTGCCTTTTCCCTGGGGAATGGAGGATGGCAGCTCGGCGTGCACTGAAAGCTGTCTTGGTGGACCTCAGCGGCACGCTTCATGTTGAAGACTCAGCTGTGCCAGGCGCGCAGGAAGCTCTTAAAAGGCAAGCCACCTTTTCCCATTTCCTCTTACGGGTTGTGTCAATGCTGTTTGCACAAGGTGCTTCTTTTAGTGGAAGGGCCTGACGGTTCTGCCTCGTTATGCTGATATATATATAAGCGTTAATTAATATGTATTAATACCAGGAGAACTCTGCAAGGGGCCTCGATATTGACATGTTACTACACACCACCTGTTTCCCTGCAGCTTCCCTAAGTAGCTCACTAGGTCTTTTCTGAGTCTTTTCTGGGTAGAAAAGACTTATTATTTGGATCGTTTCAGCTAATTCATATGGGATTGCAGCCTTATCCCAAAGTGGAAGGTTGTTAACTTAACCTGGATTACCCCATGTGTACCAAAATCACTTCAGCTCAGCTGATGCTCAGCGCTTTGTTTAACTACGGGAACCTGATCTTATATCTGAGCCCTTAAGCCTGTGCTGGGCTAAATTGGATTAACAGTGAGAATAACTTGGCTCAGTGAGCAAGGTGTCCTTTACAGAGTCCTCATTTCATTTGGTATTTCAGACAAGGTTTTCTGTATTTAATTTTTTAAAAGCTTTTTCTGCTAGGTAAACAAGCTCAGCTTTTTAGTTGGGGAAACGTTTGATAATACAGCCCGTCTTTTATATGAATTTAAACACATTAATTAACAGTGCAGTAAGTACCCCTTCCGATGAAAGCGTGTCTACAGAAGCAAGTGAAATGATTTACCGTCGTTGAAGGGCCAAGTCGGCAGCATAGTCAGATATGCAGTTCCAGGGATCTTTGTGTCGTGTTCTGACACTGTTTCCCTGAAGAAGTCACCTTGCAAAGGACAAAGAGAAACAATATTAAGTGATGTATGCCACCGTGGTGAGTGACGAGCCACTTTAAGATGCTAGAGCAGTGAGAGTTAATGAGGGGAGAGAAATAGGGTTGAATTAAGCACGGGACGTTTTTACTGGAGTTATATCAACTGCTTGGATTTTTATAAAGCTAGACTGTAGCTCAGAGGGAAAGCAGATGGATTAGGAAAGTCTGTGTTTCTCTTCACAGATAATTCTGTGGAAATAATTATCCCCTAAAGATACAGGACTGCAAGGAAGTAAAAACTGCTGAAGTGTTGGCTATTCATTCATGCTCATTCATTCACTGGATCCTGCTTGCCCCTGTTTCATGCTGCAGGGAGAACTTGTGCCAGATGAGAGTGAGCATTCTGCAGATTCCCTGGATGTATAGAAGCGATGATACTGTCAAGAGCAGCTTGACTCTCTCCTATCTGCTGCTTACCTCCAAACCCTCAGGCAATAGTCAGGGTAATAGAAAGGACTTCTGTTGAATCAGAAGACAGACAGTATTTTATAAAGCCATTGATTCTCCTCTGCCTTCTGCTGTGCTTCTGCTTGATTCCTACCGGGCTTTGCTCGTGCAAGCCCTGTACTAGCTTCAAGAGGGGAGAGCAAGGGAGGGAAATTGGAGAAAGGATAAAACGTGGAGATAGTCCAGTGCTCTGTTGTGCTTCAGTTAAAGATCACAGGTCTGGCGAACAGATGTCATTTCCCTGCAAAGAACAGTCAGGTCTTGTATGCCTGGAGGTTTGAAAAAAGAAAAAAAAAAATTCTCATAATCGTTTTTGCTAATCCAGGTAATTGTCCTTCCTAAAGAGAGCCTGAAGTGATTGGCGCACAGCTTGCTTTGGGAACAAAACCATAGATTCTATTTTCAGGATTGCCTTTTAGTATTGAGGACATAAATCTTAATTTCTATTTTATTAGTAAACAGGGGATCTTTTTGTTTGTTTGTTTTACCAGTTCATAGTTTGAAAGGTCATCGTGTCTTTCCAGGAAGCAGAACAGACAAGGGGAAGAAGTGGCAGATGCGAGCAAGTCTCCAGCGTTGACCAACTTTATTCTGTTCCCCATGCAGTTGCGCTGCCAGTGTTTGTTTCTATAGCAACAAACAGAGAAAGTGATGGTGGGGGAGCAATTAAAGGAAATGCCATTGAAATTGTCACTTAAAATTATTTGGTTATTCGGTAGCGTGTACTGTCAGTGTGAGGCAATAACGTGGTTTTATGTGATGATCGCTGTTCCTCTGTGAAGGGAGAAATGGCTGCAAAAGCTGACATAAAAGTGCCACACAGATAACATAGGCTGCTAGAGCTTCCTGCATCTCTGAGTGAGCTACAGCTACTGTGAAATTCACCAGGCGTGTTGAGTTCAATATATCAATTTAGCAGCAAGGTTCTGCTGTTTGTTTATTTTGGTTCAGGATGCTGTTAATCCAGAATACAGGGCTGGACAACTACGATCTAGTTTGAATTAAAAGGCTTTTCAGACTAGTTGCAGTTGATCAGAGGTGTTTTTGTTACTCCTGTGAAGATGAAATTTGGAATCACCGTTTCTCCTGACTCTTCCTGGTGGCAGCAGAGCAGGGGAGACCTGATCTTGTTTTCTGCAGAGCATAGCTCGAACTCTTGTCCTGTGTTTTACGTTGCCCTCTGGTCCGTGCAGAGGCTAACGACCTCCTGTTTCTTCTGGCCTGTAGCACCAGTAGTCTGGGACCTAGGTGATCTTTTCAGCCGCAGCCTTTAGACAGATGCTCCTTTTTAAGTCCCAAGGAGGTATACGAAGGGTGTAAGTAAAAAGAGTTCTGTCCAATTTGCCTTTGCTCTTCTGCATCAGGCTGCGCGGTGCTCCAGTTACCATTCGATTTGTGACCAACACAACAAAAGAGTGCAAGAGAGACCTGCTGGAGAGGCTGACGAAACTGGGATTTGACATTGCGGAAAATGAGATCTTCACCTCTCTGACAGCAGCCAGAAATCTCCTGGAGCAAAAGCAGGTGCGGCCTCTTCTGCTGGTGGACGATAAGGCGCTGCCTGATTTCACAGGTGAGATGGCTGGAGAAGAGCACGAGGGAAGGTTGTTGAACCACTAGCTAAGGAAACATTACGCTCTCCCTTTTGTAGCACAATGAGCATGTAAAGCGTTGCTCTTTCTTCTCAAGAGTTAAAAGAGTCCACTGCGTCTCACTGTGATAAACTGGTTGTAAACAGTACCTTTGGTGACATGTCACTAGCCTCTACTACCCCGCGCAGGGGCTAGCATGTTCTACGGTTGTCAGAAAACTTAGGGCAGAGTGCGATAGCATGTTAAGTTCTAGGCAAGGGACGTCTATGATGTGCTCTGGACTGAAGTGGTCCTGTGTAGCAAGATTGAGCCTTCAGGTGCACTTGTATTCTCCTGCATAAAGCAGAATTCTTTTTCTGCCAGGCCTGTACATAGTGCAAGGGTTAAACAAGAAGAGCTTGTGTCCTCTCGGAAGGGGAGAAAAAGAAAAAGGGAGGGGGGAGAAAAGCAGCAGGAACACGCAACTGCAGGGTGGTGTTCTGCAGATTCTAATCAAATTGCAACACTGTGAACTATGCTACATCCTGAATGCACGACATGTAGCCTATATTCTGTTTCATAGTCTATAGCAATTTCGCTAGACTACCGCTAGCCATGATGAAAGCCTAAAACATGGAACTCTCTAGAGTCGTAACAATTCTTTATTCCTTTAAATAGAACGTTAAACAATCTAAAGCCGTGATTGTCATAGCTGCTTGAGGAGTAGTGGGAATGGCAGCCAAAAACTTCAAATGGGCAGGAATTCAGATAAAACTCAATACTTTTTATTCATTTCCAGTGTAGAAAGTAATATTTATCACTAGATCATTGGAGAGTTATTCCACTTACCAATATTTATATGCTTTATAGCCAGAATGTGTCAATGGGTTGGAAATCGGAAAATTTCCTCTGCTATTGTACAGAGATCGTGTCCATGTAGAACTAGTACTTCCAAGCAATTCTCCCAGCTGTTGTTGGTCCGGTGCTGCTGCAGCACCTCTTGTCCTGCTGGCTCGTGAAGATCTTTCTTAGACAAAGTTAGATGACAAAGTGATCAAAGTGTCCCATGCTTATTGCTAGGTCAGCAGTGACACAAATTGCTGAAAAATCTCCGTGTAGAGACGCAGGAAGCTATTTCTCTCTTAATAGATGACTATTAAATGTGAAATCCTCAGGTAGTTACTGTTTAGCTTGAATTATTGAACAATTAGGTCTCATTCCATGTACTTTTATTATCTAATTGGGTGATAGAAGCTTTATCTCCCTTATTTCTCTAGATTGTCATCTCTAGAGACCTGGTTAACACCTGCTTCAGTTTCAGATGTGCCTGTCTCTCTCTCTCAGCAATAAGAGGAGCCTAAGCTGGTATATTCTAACTTGGACACCTCAGGCAGGTGCCTAAAGTTAGGACAGTTAGTCCTTGACTTATCTCATATCTTTATTTGAAGAAGAGTGGAGACACCCATGTTCTTAGCTTACTTGGAGTTGAAAATATTCTATTGAAATGTGAATAGTCTTTCATCTAAACTCAGGGCAGTGAAAATGTGGATGATTTGCCACTGCTCCCTGCCTTATAAATTTAAATTCTTACTGCTGTATAATTTAAGTAGGTTCTAATCTTGCTAGGAGCTAGACATTTTCTGTCAAATTTTAGTGCCGTGGTCTATTCAGTAATGTGAAAGATGAGTGTGCAGGGGGAAAGCTTCTATGGGCTATGAGAGCAATGAAATCTGATAATCTGTTCCACCACCTAACACTGTATCTGGAGAAACGTGCTCCCAGCAACAGAGTCCGTATTTGTGTTCGCCGGAAGGCTTTCTTGGGTCAGAGACAGCAGCTGAATGCTCCTGAGGTAGATAAATCAGTTACATCTCTATGTGTTTGGGATCTTTGCGTCAGTTTAACAGTAGCTGATGCTAATGTTGTATAAGGCAAAGATAGAGATACCAGCAGAGTAAATTGGTGGCATTTTGTGTGTAGCCTGAATCTGGCGGGCATTGCTTTGTTGCCTTTTCTTTTATCTACAAGCGGTTTGGCTCATGTTCTCTCAGGACCGCTGCAGAAGCGTTTAAGTACAATGGGGGACATCTTAAATCTCTGTTAGTGACTGCTATTGAATTATTCTTGGATAATCTGTGTATAAAATTGGTCACAGATGGATGAATGTAATCCATTCTTGGTTAATGGACCCAGATGCTTTCGGGTGGTGTCACAAATCCACGTGGCATCTCTGAGTGCTGCTTTTTGCTGTCTGTGCTAACTGGAGGACACACAGCATCAGACATCAGCCAGTGGTCTGCATTGACGCTCTCTGGAGACGCAGCAGCTCTTAGTTGTCCCAGTCAAGATGTAGAGTATGTGCTGCCTGAAGGCAGAAGAACAACTCCGGCAAGTGCAGAGTGCAGCTGTTACTTAACCTATTGAAAACAAATTTCCCTGGTACTCTTGTTTCTCCTGTAGATGCTACTCTGCCTCCATTGCTGGTTCTGTGCCGTGGTCCTGTTCTTCACAGCCGTTACAGGGCCATATATAGTTCCTTCAGAGGTGACGCTGCCGTCTGAAGACAGTCATGCTCCTCCAGAACAGTGCAGGACAAAGGAGATGTAAGCTGTTCGTGAGGGAACTAATCCACATTTAAAAAAAAGCCTTCCTAAACAGCCAAAAGTAACCTAGTGTAACAACTTCTAGGTCATGCAGCAAGACCATCTTTGCCATCATAAGCAGACTGCTATGTAGAACAACAGTCAGGCTTTCCACCCTAAGTGGAGTTTTCTGTGACCGGAAGGAATTGGAAAACTGGATGAAATTCTTTAATGCTCCTGCTTTAGTATCTTAACAAAGCAAACTGATATATGCAGAGAGAGATTCTCAGATAATGAAAAGTCATTTAATTTAAAAAAAGGAAAAGGTGCTGAATTTCAGTGGAGCCAGTGGGAGAATGGTTGTTAGACTACACAGACGCAGAGTTGCGTGCTTCCTGGAGGGTTCCAGAGTCTGGATGGACCAACACCTCCAGTGAGGCTTTCCTTATTTCTAACGGACGTGTAACTCGTCTAAATGATTTGTCCGTGTCAGACAATTCTAATTTTTGTTGTCAAGTGATTAATCACACGTGTTGCCTAACTTGGTAAATGACAGAGATCGGGTTGGTTTAAACCACAGAAGATTTTACTCCTGGTGAAAGTCAAGAACTGACACTTCCTTTCACTCCATGGAAGATGGTAACTGAAACGTGTCAGTTAACAGATCTAGTCCTACCTGCTGCTGGGGAAATGCAGCACTCTTCCGTCAGCTGCTCTTGATTGGGTAGGTGCACTTGGGAATTGGTCAGTGCTGACCACTATGAAAAGGGTCTGAACACAGTCAGTTAGCAACGAGTTCCTGTGAAAAGGGGCAGGCTGAGGTGTAGCTACAGACCCATGTTCTTAGTAGACATGCTGTAACAAATGTGTCTGCTTGGGTGGTATGGATAGTTGGGGGATCACTCGGCCATGCAAAAAGCTGACTGTATTACTAGGTATGAAGAAAAGTCAGTTTACTCAGAATAATTTGTGGTACTGTTCTTGATTTTCCAGGGATAGCCACCGATGACCCCAATGCAGTGGTAGTAGGACTGGCTCCTGAGCGCTTTAACTATGAGATGATGAATAGGGCGTTTCGGTAAGTCCATCTCTCCTCGTTGTTTTTTGAGTGGTGGTTGTCTCATGCTGGGCTCTGTATCCCCATGTGTGAGAGGAATTCCTTCCCATACGGAGAGAAGAGGGTGGTAACAATATCACAGTTATGTAGTGAGGATTACGGTGTCGTCTTCCATATCTGAGAGAGAACCGCTAACCTTTGTGGAGGTGGGGGCTTTAAGCATGAGCCGCAGGCAGTCCAGCCCTGGGTTTCATAGGTTTCAGTCTGTAAATAAACTTAATTACAGCATTAACAAAACAATTCCAAACATTACAAAATTAAAACACTGAGCTGAAAAGGATAGTAACGTTTCAAGAGGAGATGCTTACACAGAAGCAAGGATGTTGAGAAGTATTAGGGAGAAGGCCTCTCTGTTCAAAACCTCAGTCTTCAGAGCCCAAATCTTACAGGGGCTAGAAGGAAATCCCGTATTGAGGGCAGATTATTCCCTATCTGCCTAATGCAGGATTTCTAGTCATTTCTTTTGAAATATCCTGTTTTCAGCAGTGGCCACCACAATATGCTGGGTTAGCTGAACTGTGGATCTGATCCAGTCCCTTTTATCACTCAGGTTGGTAGTTTTGACTGTATATTGTATAAGTGATAAGTCGGATAAAAGGTGTCCGCGACTGAGCCAGGTTGCAATAATGTGTGCAGAGCTGCATAGCCATGCACTGTTCTGTCCAGTTCTAGGTTCTACTCAACGTACTGGTCTTGACTTTTAACTAGAAAAAGATTTTAGCTTGGAGAGACTTGAACATGAGTCTGTTACTGAGTTTAGCCCTCATCTCCCGGTGTTTTGCCTTTTGTCCATTGCGAAACACACACAGAGAAGGGTAGCTTGAAAAAGCCCCCTCCCCTGCACCCCAGCACAGTCTGCTGTTTCTCAGTATCGTGCTGCTGTTGTCACGGGAAGCCCTTTGAAGCTGCTGTCCTTCAACAGTGGTTTAGGCCAAGCTGATTGACCTGGCCTTGAGAAAGGGGGAGCGGTCGCACAACCTACCTCGGCTGCAGGAGCACTAACCCGTGCTGGCAGTTGGTAACAGGCTTCCAGTGCTATCTCAGAACTAAAGAGGATTATCTGGTAATATCCTTCCCAGTTAACTCCTTGCTGTGTTACAATACATACGATGAATCCTTTCTGCTCTCTGCTCCCGGGTTGGCTGCCACTGCATAATTTTTCACCTTAGAATTGGAAAAAAATTTGGTCTCGAGCATCTTAATCCGTCTTTATAGGCACTAAATCTGAAGAGGAGCTACCAATTTCTGTGCACCGGTAGCTTGTGGAGGCTACTTGCAGTAGCAAGCCAATGCTGTCCTTATCTGCAAGCCAGTTCTATGTCATAAAAACATGTGTAGACCCAGACTGACTTTCTGGCTGCATCATTAGTGCATGTTGCCAGTGGCATTGATTTTAGAGTTTTACAGTGGATTCATGAGTGCACTCTTAATTTCACAATCGCACAAAGTTATCCCATCCTCTCTTCCAGTCCTTGCTTCATTTTGTTTATTGATATTTTGGTCATGAATATATTAGCAGTTGAACAATAGTCATTAGCGGCCTCGGGCTGGAGACCTGGACGTTTAAAGCCAGAAACTAGTCATATTATGTTCGGAGTGATCGAGGGCCCCGGGCTTCGTCAGGCCAGAGAACACGAGAAAGCCTGCAGAACGGGTCCTGTGGAAGTGAGGGAGGTTGTCCCAGGCTGGATTTGGGCTTGTTGCATTAAACACAGAATTGGACATTTGGTCTGACAACAGAAGGAAGATGCTGAAGGGCAAACGTGGTCCATGCCGCTGCAGCTGGCGGTGGGCCTGAGCTGCCCTTGCTGCACAAGAGAGACCTGGATTCAAGTGTGGAGCATATGCTGAGCAAGCCCGAATCCTTCAGCTCTCCTTGCCTCGTGATGGACGCATTCGCAGCCTCTTGGCTGACTCTTCTACCTGGAGGAGGATTTCATCGTCCCTGAATGCTTCCTGGTTTTGCCCAGTGTTTGTCCTGGTCCTGCCATTCAAGCTGTCCAGAGGCCCTAGCAAGTGCTCGATTTTTAATATCTCACTGACTTGTTCTGGGGTTTTTCCCCTAGTCTTCTCTTGGGGGATAAACTTCTGTTCTGCTTGTGCCACTTCTGTTTGGTCTGGAGGAAATGTTTAACTACTGACCCATTCTCTTCTTTGAGCCTTAGGCCGCTATTCTTTACTGCTCAGAAAACTAACTCACTTGGGATTTGCATCGCTCACAGCGAAGCATCGAGGTGACTCTGATTGAATGCAGATGCCTGTATCTGAGCTAATGACCTGGGACAGAGGAGGCACTTGTAAGGCACTATTCATTTTTCCCCTAGCAATGCTTAAAATAGGACAGATGGACTGTGCCCTAGAAGTGCTTTTTCCTCTTCACTGACTGTGAAGAGCCCAGGCTGACTAACTGCCTGGTAGGCAACTACTCTGTTGACATCCAACATTAGAGAAATCTAACCCAGTATGAGTCCCAAAACGTAGTACACAAAGAAAGGCCATTCTCGAGGCGCCATTTGAAATGCCTGGGAATAAATTTCCCTTTTTGTATACACAGGATTGGGATGCCACGTTTAGAAGAATTCCCTCAGGTGAGATCCTTCCTGTAAACTGAGCCTAAGCGGTTGTGGTGCCACTGTCAAATTAAATTTTTCTGTATCCTAGAGGCGTCCTCCCACTGTGAACATAGCTAGCTGCTCACAGATAACGCACGCCAGCTCGGTTCTTGTTGAGCTGGCTTTGGAATGCATTGATTCAGTACAAGTGTTTTGTGATAATTAAGTGAAATGAAATATTATCATTTAGGCATTGCTCAAAGTACCCAAGTTGCTCTGCAAGCGTGTGGGAAAGAAGAGACGTTCTCCAAGGAGCATACAACTAACCTAAGCCAGCCTCTTCGAACAGAGGCGCAGCAGAGCTCCAGGAAGGCTGTAAAGGGGCAAAGCAAGATTTTGTTTGTTTTCTTAAAGGCTTTTTTTTGTAAAACAAAGAGTTAAAGGGAGAAGTAATCCTTTCTGCTTTCAAGATAAGTGCCAGCGGTTCCCTTCTGTCCCCCAGCTTTGCCGTTTCCACTGTGCTAGTTACATTTCTACCTGTTGTGATAAAGACTGGAGCTGCCCGCAGGACCTGAAGAAGGTGCCGTAAAATCAGACGGGAAGTGTTTGGCAGAGAACCTCGGCTTTTATGGATGCTATCTAGAGGGCTTTTATTGCGCTGAAACCGAGGCTGGGGATGGGGGAGGACTGCTGTAACTTTGCTGAGCTTGGTAGTACCAGGAAGATTCATCCAGCAGAGCTGATACACAGACTTCCTTTTGCTACAGGACAGGGGTAGCATCTAGGTCCACTGTGCAGAGAAACTACCAGGCAGGTGACAGAGAACTGGAAGAATCAGAGATGGGGACTGGTGGATTAGGCCCAAATTGTGTGAAAGTAAGCCCTCTTAATCTGTAAAAGCAGATATGAAGTGAATTTACAGGGCTGATAGGGTAGCACAGGCTAATACGGAGCTGATTGCAATTGGTGGAGTAACAGTAGTTTCTTAATTATTCCTTCCCTTACAATTTTCCACCCATTCCAGACAATCCTGTATTCTGTACGGGCTTTTTAAATGCATAGGCCAGCTGTCGGGGAGGAATAAAAGACACCTTTTATTTATCTTTAAACCTGTGAAAACCCGAGGAGAGTATACCTGCTGGTGTGTCAGGGCAGAAATGGGCCCGTGGGAAGCGGCAGGATCTCTGCTGTCGTTCCTAGTCCATCAGGCCACTGCTGCCCTCCCTTTCTGAGCCTCCCAGGTGCCGTGCCCGGCCAAAACCCTTGGTGCCGTGCTGTCGTGCCGTGCATTATGGTCCTTATTATTTGACCCTTTTATTCTGCTCAGAAGCGTTAGGAATCTTGTGATTTGTTGCTCTGAACGATCTCCCTTTGGGAATTTGTGGTTCCCTATAGCAAGAAGACCAAACCCAGCTCCGTTTCTAAAAGGAACGGTTATAGCACTGCTAACTGGGGGATTCGGTGCGGCAGGAATGTGCCCGATCTTTGTGATTTTTTTTTTTTTTTCAGGTAATCTGTTACTCCTTCAACGTTAAAATACAAAGTCAAGGTTTAATGATTCAGCTTCCACTTGGGATTCACCTAAACACCCATCCCTGCTGGAAGCGTATAGCTCTTGAATCATTTGGCTGTTACAGGTGATACAAAGAGCCCCAGGAGCTGCCCTGCTAACAACCCGGGCTGCAGATTTCCTGGCTGCAGCAATTTTTTGAAAGCACTGCTGTGTTTTCAGTCAAGGCAGGGAGATTAACAGGAAATTAAGGCTGTGGCAGTCAAGCTGCTACCTACAGCCACTGTTTATGGTTAATGTATTTTAAAATATTTTTTATGGGGAAATCAGATCGGCTCTAATGAGGGGATGTTAGCCTTTGAAGAGCAGGGATGCTCAGAAAAATGAACCTCATTGCACTAGAGATATAGAAAGGAGTTTAAAAAAACCTTAACTGCTCAAATCCTCGAGATAGTAGTTTCTTTATTTTGGGGATTTGTTTTATTAGCTGTTTCTGGGGAGAAGAAAGGCAGGAACTTTATTTAACTCTCCAAATAAATGAACCTCAGTTGGATTCTTGTCATCAATGTAAATGAAAGCAAGATGAGGCCTTCAGCTGTAAATACCTTTCATATAATTATGTATTTTCTTCTTCATTGGTTCCCTAGGTTGATATTGGATGGTGCTCCTCTTATAGCTATACATAAAGCCAGGTATTTCAAGAAAAAGAATGGCTTGGCTCTGGGACCTGGGCCTTTTGTAACTGGACTGGAATACGCAACAGACACCAAAGCTACAGTGGTGGGGAAACCAGAGAAAACTTTCTTCCTGGAAGCTTTACGAGGGACTGACTGTGCCCCAGAGGAGGCCCTCATGATTGGTGATGTATGTGGGGACTGAATACCTTACCGCCTGCCTGCTCACCTAGTGCTCTTCTCCACCGGGTACAGGTGCCTCCCAAACGCCACACGAAAGTGATCTTTCCAAAAGCGCTGGGAGTTAGCGAGGGGTGAAAACTGAAGCATCAAAACTTGCAGGACTGAGTGTAGCCCCTGGGCTCGGCTCTCTGACTTGAGTGGGTGCTGGAGCAGCCCTAAATATCCTGCCCGAGGGTATGGGAATTCTGCTGACGGGAGGTGCCTTCTGATGTCTCCACCGTCCTTTCTAGAATCTCCCAGTGACTTGGCAGCTCCAGTCCCACGCAGGTTAGGTCTTGCTATTTGGTCAGGCAAAAAACACCTAGGAAATCATTCCTGTGATAATTTGTCCAACAGGTAACTGAAGGATTGACTCAGTATAGTTGTTTTTAACTGGTTCATTGGTGACATGCAAGGCAGAGGACGCTATAAAGCACTCGGTAACGAGTTATGACTGTGGCCACTGATCAATCTCCTCTTCTGTCCCAGGACTGCAGGGATGATGTTGGAGGAGCCCAGAACGCTGGCATGCGTGGGATTTTAGTGAGGACCGGTAAGTACTGGGTGGATCGGTCCTTTCAGGAGACAGTGGTGCGCTCATCATGCCCTGGGTACTGACAGCCCGCGTGGCTGGGCTCAGTACGCTCTGAGCCCAAGGGCAAGCCCCGGTCGTCTGCAGACGCCTGCCGTTCCTGCAGTTTGGTACACCCAGGGGCTGCTGGGCGACCCTGAGTGCATCGTTATGGGGCAGCTCATTTTGGGATTCATTCAGCAGGTAGATTTCCTCAGCTGCAGCTTGGCAGCCTGTCAGACAGTAGATTGTGACTAAGTCAAGGTAGGCCATAGGTTGGACTTAATGTCTGAACAACAGGTTTAGAGCACAGACTCCTAACTGATAGCAGGCTGATATGAAGTAATAGATGGGGGTGGCTGATCTTGTAGATTTGAATTTTACAATGACTAAAATACGAGCATTAGGCAAAGAACATAGAGAACTGGTACTTATCTAAAACGTGATATCTTAGATTACCTAGTTCAGTCGTGTTGATGTAACCTCTGACCATTCGGAAACTCTTGATGACATTCCCTTGTAATTACACTGATAACGATGTACACCATTTTGCTTCAAACAAAAGTGGAACCTTAAGGGCCTGACAATCACTCTCAACTTTATTGATGTTGTGGTAACGCCATATACTGGTAAGGTCTTTCTGAGGTAGCAACTGTTCATGCTACACAGTCCACTACCCTCAAAATGAAAGCAAGTAATCCTACTCTTCTTACAAAACCAGAAGGGGAGATGTAACTGTTATTTCAAGACCCTACAACCCAAATATCTCAATAGTTAGTGGGAGAACAGTGTCATTGCGGTACCACAGATTCAAAACAGTGCATAAGTAATGTTACTTTTGAGTCAGAGCCTCTCCTGGAGCATTTTTCAGTAAGTCTCAAGTGTTTGTTTAGGAAAGACCTGTGAGATATCTGTTCTAAGAGCATGCCAGATGGCTATCTGGCCTACCATGTCTGGCTTTTTCCGGTCCTAGGATGCTCTAGTCTAGGGGGAAAAAAAACTCAAGCTGACAGGTCACCCAAAGCAGCTTTATTAATGCACCCTTTTGTTCATCTGTTACAGGTAAATATCGACCAGCAGATGAAGACAAAATCAATCCGGCTCCTTACTTAACCTGTGAGAATTTCCCAGAGGCCGTGGAACATATCCTAGAGCATCTGCTGTGAGACAGGGAGTAGTTAGTTAGAAGAAACTTCTGTTTCACATAATTTCCGTTATTCTTGCTTCAAAAATAAAGGCCATAGGATCAATGCATGCAGCTGAAAGCTTAGCCGTGCGGAAAGCGGACTGGTGTGTGGCCCCAGGACAGTCGCAGCAAAGCCACTTTCCTGCAGTGATCGCATGAGGATGTGATTAGAGACCTCAGGTACTCAGCAGGTTAGACAGCACCGGGAAGGCTCTAACCAATACAGCCTATGTTCATGAATGATTAGGGAACGTGGCACAGACTTATGGTTGTTTTCAGCTTTCAAGAAATAACTGATCACAAGCCCTGTCTAAAAAGCTTCAGGTTCCTGTGCCAAACTAACTAAGCTGTAAAACCCACTGGAAATACACAAGTAACAAAGCACAAAGACTAACGGAGCCCTAGTCAGCCTGTAGTGATAACAGCTATGCCCAGTCTGTGCATTTGTTTTCACTGAGTATGTCTCAGCTCTGCTGTAATTTAAAGGTAGAGATTATGCCAGTCTGGGAGTGACTTTTAAATTAAAATATCACCATTACTAGTAATAACTACTGTTGATGTTTTTCTTCTCATTAAAAGAGACACTGGTTTTTGTTTTTCAAATTTTGTGTGGAATTAAAACTTAAATAATTTTCAGATGGTTCAACTAGATGCTGTTATTAAAACAAATAAACGGTACACAAACAAAAATCTGGTATTAAATGGCTTAGAGACTGTGAACGTTTGAAGTTAGACTTCAGCAGGGTCCTATTAATACTACAGTTGCAAAATTTCACTATTGTTGGGGGGTTTTTTTGTTTTCTTTCTAATGTTATGGGAAAAATTCTTTATAAGCCATGGGGACAGATTTGCATTTTTACACAGTTGGTTAGTAGCACTATAAAATGAAATTTAATTCTGTAGTATGCATTGCTTTTCCTACATGTGTTAAATAACACCGATATCAACCAACTTTGTAATGATAGTAAATAGCTTTTCTGGTCCATTTGCAAACTGTAATAATCAAAGTTCTTTACATTTGTTTTACAGTGCTCCTGAGTGTTAAATTATTAGACTGTAATTATACACTGCTGCAGTATTAACCTTATTGAAAATATAGTTTTGTGTTAATGAGCCATGCTGATTCTTGTTAAGGAAAACCATCACGATGAATGAGTGGGACGCTCTCTAAATGAAAGAGTGTCGATCTATAATCTCGTTGGGTGGGTAGTTACCTACACTTAATCTCTGTCAGTGACAAAAAGTGTGCACTGAGTAGAAATGCAAGAAACAACGGAAACCCCTGGACCTAAGGGCCATCTTCAGATACTGTTTGTGTTATATTCTGTAAAATAAGTGCTTAGCACTATTACATGTGTAACAATAAAGTGAACATCATCTGTGTTAGAAGTGTGCTGCACACCCCTCTCGGCAGGATTTAGGAACTTGAAGCTGCTGTTACACACACAAACACCAACAACGAGAAAATGGAATCAAGAGACTAACGTCTTTGCCAACTGTACAAGGTGAAAAAAAAAAAAATGTGGTAGTTGAAGGCCTTATTTTAGGTGCCCTAAGAAGTTGTAACCTGCAGTTTTGAATAAATTCACACGTCTAGTGCTTATGCCAGCAATGCTGAAGCTGGGTTGTTCTCTGCTCGTGATGCATAAGGGAGGCCTTTGGCCTCCCTTCAGAGTTGGGTCAAGGAGGTGATGGATGTATGGGAAACTCCTGTGAAGAAATATCCCACAAAGACTTCTGAAAGTGTGGGATGCTCAGTCTCTTTTTGTTCTAGCATATGGAGTCTAATAAAAAACATTGCTCAAAGGACGCATGGCAGTCCTTCTAACTGGTTACTTCGCCATGTTTGTTTATGAGTAGAAAGGTCTCCAAATTGGCTCTTATTTACCACTGCACTACAAGGACTTGCTGTTTACCTTTTATGGCTGGCTGTAAACTAGTGAATAACCATCCAGCCAGTTTCTAGCTGATTAGCATAGATTAGGCCAATTTTCCACAATATTATCAAATTTCTCTGATAGCTTGCTATTTCCACTTTGGGAATGCCCAAAACCAACTGGCGAGTAATAGATATAGCACATTAAGGCTTTTATCTCAGATCAAAACAGCAGCAACCAAATTTACAAGACACGAATAAGGTCCTGAATTTATTCTTTCATTGAAAATAGTCATGTTTCTTTAAGAACTACGCAGGTCTCTGCTGGTAAAGCTACACTGATTGTGATGCTTAAGTGAGTCTCAGAGCAGAAGAATTAGGCTGAACATCTAACTTCTTGACAAGTTTTCTGCTCCAGTCCTCCCCCCAAACCTGAAAACAGCTGTAATGAATAAAGACTGAAAAACAATCAGTTTATAAGTCTTTATCATAAAATTAATGGTGGAGTATCCATTATATAGCAGCTGCCATTCTGCCATTACATTACTTCCACGAAGAATATTTTAGAATGGTAATTTAAACTAGCCATTTTCAAAAAAAAAAAAAATTCCCCCCTTTACAATTCTGAAAGTATAGATTTCCCCCTCACATTTCTCATTGCATTCACCTTCCTGAAAACAGCAGCACTTCCTTCTCTGTCACCATTCAAATCCTTTGGAGGCAATGAAAATGCCATTTTGGATGGCAAAAGTCTTTGAAGTTTTTGATGTTTGTCTTTTCAAACTGACTCAAATTCTCTCTGCCAGGCCGTGTACTTCTGGCTCAGGTTCTTTGCTGATGGCTTGGTGTGGGCGATCACATCCAGGAAATCTGCTGTTGTGATCGTGTCCAGTCGGATCACGGGTAAGTTACTGTTACCTAAAGAGAAGAAAAATCTTGAAATACTGTAATTACTACTGAAAAACATTCTTTTAAGTGTATGCACAATGCAACATACTTCATCTACAAAAACAACAGCACTGACCTAGTGAGAAAGAGAAAAATTTGTATTTGTGCACAGAGACTGCCAGTTTAAAAAAAAGGCCTAGTTTTCAGAACTGTTGGCTTACATGGATTTTTTTTTTTTTTTTCTTGAGAAACGTAGAGTTTAAAACTGTTCTAAGCAGATAACAGAGCTCCACCTGCTGGGGTTAACATAATTTCTAGTGTTACAGTAGTGGATCAACATTTCCCATATAGGATTCTCTAATGAGAGCTGTGGTACCTGGCTGATAATTTTCAAGAGCGTTGAAAATTTTTCTCACTGGCCTCATAGCTGCTTCCTTGCACACCAGTTTAATGTCTGAGCCAGAGTAGCCATCTGTTTCCTAAGACAAGATCAGAGTGATACATTACAGCTCACAGGCTTACAAATGAGACAGGAATGGAATTCAAAAGCATATGTATTTTTCTGTGTCTTTATATATATGTTTGTAAATTCCATTCCTTTCTGAAATACACACATGCATACACATGAATGTATACACACACACACATATGTATATATATATACACAGACACACACACGTCAACCATCACATTGCTCGTTCTTGGTTTGAATGCTCACGGTACCTTGTAATAGCAAGCAAAACATCAGACGTTTTCTTAAGGCACTTTTCCACAGGTAGAATAAAACTCACCTGTGTCTGTTTCCCAACTTGCCTGTTTATAAAATAAGCATTTCTTTTCTAAAATTTATGAAACAAAATCTGAGCAGCATTGTCTCTGTGAACAGAAATGAAAAAGGGTCAACTGGCCCTTGTTAGTTGTAAGTTATTTTTAAAGAGTTTAGGATGTGACAAAGGCTAAATTTAGGGTTTGAAGAAAGTCTCTGGAGCCTGATATCCAAGTGAATCTCTTCATCGCTGAAGCGCTCTTTTCTCCTGCAGCACTGGAGCTGTCACAAACTTTCCCTACGCGATTAACAGTACGTTACCCCAGTGAACTGGGAGCGCGCCCAGCCTGATGGGACGAAGAGTGGTAGTATATACTACTGCTGTAAATCTCCTTGTATTTAAGGCTGAAAAGTTGGCCCAGCAGAGGGGATCAGAACATACCATCTCGCAAGCAAAGCTGTGTGAAACCAGCGGTTTCCATGGCCAGGTACGTGCCTGCAAAACGCTCGGCACCGTGTCTCCCTGGTCTCCCTTTGGCTGGAGCCTCCAGCTGAGCTACGGTCCTTCCTCCCAGCTCTGTACATAGCAATTGCTGAATGGAGAGAGGTGCGGTCCCAACTCTCTCTGCCTCACACCTCTCCTACCACGACATGCTCCCACCGCTGGTGTACGTCACCCTCACCTACAGCTCCCCCTCTGAAGACCGCATGCACCTGAGGGGTCAGTAGGGACTTGTACCTGCTTCAGTCCTGCCTCACCTGGCCCAATAAGCCGTAGTCCAGATCTGTTCGCAGCTCTACTCCTCCGCTGTTGCTCAGCGGGGGCAGCCAGTGCTGAATCATTGCCTGCCGTGCCTCTTTGCTGGGGAGGTCGACCAAAATCCTCTTCTCCAGGCGCCGCAGCATGGCAGAATCTAACTCCCTGCAAGCAACGAAGGAGAGGAAACATCTCAGCCCATCGCTTCCTGGAGACGTGACTTCGACAGCAAGCTCCTTGCTGCAGCGACCGACATTTTGCAACCCCACCTGTAACTGTGTCAACCTAGTTTTGAAAAGAAAGGATTAATTATCCTGTGTATTCCTGTTCACCATGTTAGCGATACTCTGGCTTGTGACAATGAGGCTTAACCGTAACAGACAGAAGTTTTAGTCAGCTTCCCTGGCTCTTGTACTCACTTGTGGCATGTCCCCTTTCAGTAATAACCTTTCAATTTCTCCCTTTGCTATTGAGGAGACACTAGAAATCATCTGTCTTGGACGCTGTGATGATTGATTAATTGTTGCTTTGTAAGGGACGTTTAGTAGCTATAAAGTAGAGACTGAAGGTCTCGGATGTGGGGCCACATTTGTGTTGTGTTTGTACAGCACGTGGCAGCACAGGATCTCGATCTGAGACAGCTCCTGAAATAATACTACTAATAAAATATACAGCCACAAAGGGAAGTATCCTATAAAAACGATTGTGTGAAAGATGGAGAGGCTGCAAAAACGTGCCAGTGCCGAAATGTCTGACAACATCAGCGCTGATAAAGGTGTTCTGCCTAAAAAAAGTATATAAATATACTATAAAATATAAAGGGCCTGTTTTCACTTGCTTGTGCTGCATAAAGGAAGCCTGAATTAAAAATGATCATTTCTCTCTCTTCCTCTCTTAATACATTTCACAACTTCCTGCTAGTGCTACAGAGTCAGTCAAATTTCAGGAATCCTGGTACGCCTTGCATGCCAGCAACTCTCAAACGTGCATCCCAACTATTCATTTTAATCTACTTTTCTCCAAAGTGCTTTGCAGTTGTTGTTTCTATCTAATGGCAACAAAACCGAACAACTGAATACCAATTCCTACTCCAGTTCCTCTCTTGTTACTTGTGCAATGGAAATCATCTACAAGTACCTCAGTCATCCATACCATTTTCAAGAAGAAATAGCTGCTACAATATATTTTCTCACTCTTAAGTCTCCAGTGCCTTCTGGGAGCTGCTCTGAGCTATTACCGCCTCGAGGGCTGTACCAGTCTTTCTCTACTGGCCCCATTCAGTCTTAGATCTGTTATTTCAGTTTAAAATAAGAGTTCAGTCCTCATACCCGCAGAGAAACTCTCATAAAGGGGAAACTCACTAAAACGTGTCATGTGCAGACAGAGAAAAACAGGAACCCTAAGACAGGTGAAAGAGGGGGACCGTTTCCACCCTTGTCAACTGAGCAGGAATAGCCAGCTGTTGGAGGCTTGTGCCAGGAGTTTGGGACTGAAGGTTCACTTAAATAAACCTGACTCAACCTTTCCTGATTCCTTGGGTGAAATCCTTGTGTCAGGAAAATGAACATGTAAGAAATGCGTTTTCCCCGATGGCAATGCTGCCATCAAAGTAAAATTCTGCAGCCTGCGAGGACTAAAACCTTCTATCTGTAAGAAACTCCTCTTCCGTTTACAGGGAGCTCCAACTGCCAACTCAGGACAGATCTGTAGCACACCAAGAGAGCTGACTTCTGCCACTTCTGGTGACTTGCCCTTATTTATTTTTTTTTTTTATCAGCAAACATTTTCTACTGACATAGAACACGATAAAGAAACCCAAAACAGGCTCCCAAATCCACAGGTAAGTGCCTACGTAGCTTTTCTGCACAGCCCTCAGCATGCGTGAGCTTCTGTTACTCAGAAGTAAATACTAGGATTTGCTCATCAGTGGCTGTTAGCGCACGGATAGTTTTAGGCTGCTTAAGAGATGTGCACTGAGCAGTCCTGGGGCTTGAGCCTTCACGTTGAGGCTACACTGTGCAACGCTCAGTGCCATGCCTCTCAGGCAGCGTCCAGCACAGGAAGGACGGAGAACCATATCTGTCCCCCCTCCTCTATTAACGCTGCAGGAGTGCGCTGCCCAAGAGGCATCGGGCTTACAGGCAGTATTTCCAGCTGCTCATCTTGCTACAGGGTTTCAGTTTTGCAGAAATGCAAGCAGGGAAATTGAGGGCTAAGAAGTATTCTTGTTCTGTAAATAAGTATGCTGATACATAGAAGTTACTCTATTCAGAAAGGTTACAGTGACCCTACTTGTTGGCTAAGGAGGAAAATAAAGACATAATACTTTTGTTAGCCTAAGAGTGTTTAGGTTGTTTGCTGCAATTGTTTTGTTAGTGACCAAATGCAAGGTTAAATGACAACAATATCCAGAACAGAATAAGGACTGAGCCAACAAAAATATCCTCTAAAGTAACAACTCACGAAAAGAACACATAAAGCTGTACAGGACCTATAAAAGAGGATCTTTTCAGAGCTCTTCCAGGATGACATCACAGGACATCATGCCATGTTGTCACCACCAAACTTCATGAAGACAAGACAGCGATTTTGATATCCAGAATAAAGAATGGTAACTAATGTCTCAGGCAGAAATTGAGACATGCCACAACAATTCCAAAGATGAGCCCAGACACAGCAACAAGAGAAGATGGGTCCAAAATTAATCTCTGCCTAGTATGACGATCACTGCAGCGCTTTGAAGAGGCACCAAGAAAGAGTGAGCTCCTCATCTCTTCCCTGCACCTGTCCTCCCATGCAAGGACAGCCTGGAGACCCCACATGACAAGGCTTCCACTCCACGTCCTCTCCTGTTCCTCCAGGGCTTTTGCACACCATTGCGCTCTCCTTCCTCGCTCTCCTCCACCGTACGCAGCGGGGAGGCTTACGCTGCTGAGAGCGAAGGACAGGGTTCACTAGCAGAAGATCTGGTTTGGATTTTGCAGCCCAGCTCACCCTGAACCCATCTTGTTCATCCACTCGCAGCTCCAACAGGACTTAGCTCTGACTGAAGCAAAGAGTTAAATCAGCCTGCAACAAAGCTTCACCCACCCGACGGGTGGGGAGGCAGAAGAAAGCAGCACTGCAATGGGAGTAAAGTTAAATGTACTGAGACATTTATTTAATTATGTTGAATCATTTCAACAAGTAATTTGCCAATAAAAAGTGCCTTGCTGCTGAGCAGCAGGAAGCTAGCCTGGGCAGCAAGGACTGGGTGGAAAGGAAAATCAATAGTTGCAGTGCAGCTTAGGACAGCATAAAGAGCTTTGTTTAGGCTTCTTTTCGTTCATCTAAAAGCAGCTTGTCACTCTTGTTTTTTTTTTTTTTTTATGATCGATAAATATCCAAGTTAAACAAATCTCTTAAAATCTAGCTTAATACCAAATGTTTGAAAGAACACAGGGTTGTGCTGTGAAGCCGCAACCTTCAGAGCAGTCAGCTAGGTATTAGGTATTTCGTAAACTTAATGATACATATATATGATTTATTTTATATATGTACATATCTAAAATAAAATACAATAAAATATCCCTACTCAGCTGAAGTCCAGGATCTTACAGTAGGTCTCAATGTAGTCTAATACACATGAAAATAAACAGCAAACATATACTTGAGATCATCAGGTGGGGGTTCAAACCCCACTGACATCTCTAGAGGCAGGCATTCCCAAATTCCTCAAGGCTGTGAGCCTCAATGAGGATGCAAGATGCTTATGCATTTCATTGGCTTTCCATTCCCCCTAAAATACGTGTCTAAGTATATACTCATCTGCATTTTTAGAGCATCATTCTCTGTGCTAGGCACAGTTCTGCCCAGCAATCTAGTCATGACACTCATAGGTTGGACTAGCTTAGGAGAGGGCGAAATCCAACCACCCCCATGAAAAATGTTGAGAAATTCCAGAAAGAAAGTCTAAGCCCTCAAGTATAAGACTTCCAAAAGTGAGAGCTGGACTCTGACAACAGCTCAGCTCCCACCCTCGTCCCAACACAATTGCCAGCTTCCTGTGGGAGCAGTTTCTCTAAAATAGAAGTCTTGTCATTTTGCATCTACCTTAGAAAAGTGGTGTCATTTTTTTTGATGTTTCAAGCAGGCAAATTCGCAGAAATTAGCACACTTCGGAATTGCAGAATGATTCAAAATCAACTGTATAAGACATTCAAAACCGTATTCTGTAATTTCAGCATGATTTTCCATGAAAAGTTTATCAGCTGCATAAGACAGACGCATAACATGAAGACACGTTCAGAGATCTCTTTTTCTGCAGAAGCATTCGGAGGAACGTCAGCCTCATACTTGCATTAACACATCTCCAAGATCCCTAGATCAAGCACCAGCTAGACTGTGACCTTCAGGCCAGCTGCTGCCTTGGTGGGTTTGGAATACCCAATTTTTCCTTTCAAACCATTATGCAAGAGTGGAGAGACATGGAATCTCTAAAGACATCTGATCCTTTTTAGTACTGTCATGTTGCAGCATTACTTGTGGAGCTTAGCTACTCTGAAGATAATTTAAGCAAGAGACCACGAAAAAGTGCAATGCATTGCTTAGAGTTTCTCTTTATAAAAGGGTAACGATGCTATAATAACATAAATATTTTCTAGCGTATTACTAATGAACCATAAAGAAAATAATGGGTTATTAATATATTAATTCTCCTTCAGGGTTAACTGTTCACAGACAGGGTAGCTATTTATTTTTCAGTATTTTCTTACGCAACTGGAGCGTAATTAAAGCATATTCTCCTCAGTTCCTTTCACGCAGATAATATAACACAAAATAGGGTAGATTTTGCACTGATTTAAATTCATGAGATTGTCCAAGGCATAAATCCCCCAAACTGACACGCATATTCTGCTATTACAGCTATAAAAGCCAGCGATGGTTTTGTACTTCTGCTGTTAGGACAGGGTAGGAGTCGGCCTAACTCATGCACCTAACTTGTACATAAATTTTAGGTGCCCACACAGTCATTCTCCTAGTTAAAGAGCCTGAAAAGCCCTCCATAGGTCATGAAGAGAGGCAGATGAAAGCCTTTGAATATGTTGCTACTTTGGCCTTTGAATTTCAGCAGATACGATGTCTGCCTGATGGCTTCCCGAAGCATTCTCCATTGACTGTATGGGAAACATAGGCTTTTGCTTTAGGAAAGAGCTTCAGACATCAAAAACATAGAGGTAAAGAGAGGCTTCTACGAGGAAACAGGATGCTGTTGGTCTTTTTTGCCGCAAAGATGCATTGACAGCTCACGGTCAACTTGTTGTCCACCAGGACACACAGGTCCTTCTCTGCAAAGCTGCTTTCCAGCCAGTCAGCCCCCTGGTGCTGTACTGGTGCCTGGGGTTATTCCTCTCCAGGTTCAGGACTTGGCATTTCCCTTTCTCGAACTTTAGTAGTTTCCTGTTGGCCCATTTCTCCAGGTTGCTTCTAAACGGCAGCACAACCATCTGGTCTATAAACCACTCCTCCCAGTTTTGTATCACCCTCAAAGCTGCTGAAGGTGCACTCTGTCCCATCAGCCAGGTCATCGCTGAGGATGCGAAACAGTACTGGCCCCAGTAGCAATCCCTGGGGTACTCTGAATTACTCCGAATTGCTGTCTCTGTTCTTTCTCTGTTGACTGTCTCACAGCAGGGGAAACCTGTCTTTTACTTTAGGTGCCAAAATTATAGGATGTGAACACCCTCCAGTGCTTATGAAAGATGCTGCACCGAGGTAAGAAACCCCTTTGTTCATGCTGCAGGAGGTGCCGTACCACAGGAGCCAAGGTGACTTGGGAACCCACGTCCTCCTGCGTCTCTATAAGGACTCAGGGGTCTCAGTGCCCACAGCACGTTTTGAAATGGGCCAAGCTCATAGGCCACATGGGTTTGATGGAAAACGTTACCTTTTCATCTCAATTCTGAGGTCTCAAAATCACTTCCAATGTTTAATTCTCTTTGCCTGTTCCCTTGGCCTTTCAGCCAGGCCTGCCAGAAAGGGGATCAGCTGGGGAGAGTAACACAGTATTGCCACAGACTTTGTGAGAGAACATTAAGCAGCATGTAACAACTGAGAAATGCATTTGTATATTATTTTTTATATATATAAAAAATATATTTTTTATATGTGCATGCATTTGCAGATTGAGGCTTTTTCACAAATACTCAAAAGCAAGCAGCTGTGGATACATGCTCCATGTCATTCAGACTTGGAGACACTTCCTAAGACCAGCGAGAGCCTGCCAATCAGAGCCCAGAGCTCTCCGGTCATGGAGAGGCTTTTCCAACACATCTCCCTACAGCATCCTCATGAGAATCAGCCAAAGAAACACTAATCAAGGAAAACAAGCCAGAAACAAAGCCTATAGTTTTGTGGGTACAGAGTCCTTGCTCGTTCCCAATCACTTTCGGATGCCACCGCTCTGTAGTTCTTGCATTGCAGAGCTGGGTGAGCGTAACATGAACAAACAAGCCCTCCAGTCAGATTTCAAGTATTGCCACTTGAAAGGCTGCTGAGCCACGGCTCACACAAGGTCACTCCTGTGAACAGCTGCTGAGCTGAGACAAGAGCTTCCATTTGGCTCCACCAAACGTTTCCCAAACCATGGTTCAAAGTTCCCTAGAAACATGACTGTTGTCTTCTTTTCAGACACCTAGCTCAACCTCTCCTACATTGGAGAGGTGATTTGACCCACTTAGGTCTGAAGGCCTTCAAGGCCATGGAAGTAAAGACCTCAATGCTGTGATGAGCAGCAGACTGCAAAACATTAGCCATTCAGAGAGACTGCCCCAAATTCCCACTGCAGCAGACACACTGTAATTCTCTCTTTCAGTTGTACTCCAAGGAGGGGAAGGAGAATGGTGGACAAACCACCTGGCTCTTTCTTGCCGACATCTGCCCCCAAGACTGTTCCTCATTAACAGAGGATTTCCACCAATTGCTTTGCTGATGTTCCCCCTCTCTGCTTTCAGAGTTTTCTCTGTAGAGAAAAGATGTTACATGGATCCATAGTCCAGGGGCAGGCAGAATCTAGGGGCAGCCAGGAGTCCACAGACTAGCTCCAGGTCTATGACAGTTAACTGCAAAGACAAGCCCATTATCAGTATGCTTCAATTCCCCGTATAGGTACTGGCTCCTACCCTGGAAATTGTAAGTGGTGTACAAATCAAAGACGGCTGAGAACAACTCTGCTTGCCCAAAGGCCATTATTTTCTCCATCTCGTATTTGCAGACATTTGAAGATGGCTTGTATGAAAGAAAAGAAATACCACGCCAGGTCAGAAGAGTCGTCCAGCCAGACCAACATGCTGTCTCTGACAGTGGCAAAAGGAGAGGCTATTCAAAGAGAACATGAACGGGACATTTTCTGCCATTTGTTTTACTTCCCCAGCATCCACAATTGTTATGCTACAAACATTACATCCCTGGTTAGTCCTCCCAGCATCCTTTTTTGGACTGCTGTCCAGGAATTTGCCTAATCCCTCTCTGAACTGCTGATACTGCCCTGTCTCCACAACTTCCCAAGGCTGGCAAGTCTAGAAGCTCAAATATTTACTTTTCAATTTAAACTGATCTTCGGCTAGTTTCAGTGAATGCCCCTTACTTCTAGTATTGTGGAATCTGGAAAACAACAATTCGGTGTTTGGCTTCCTCACTGATTTTGTGTTCTGTTAACCTAAACATAACCCGCTTCCTTCCAAACTGAAGGGTCCCCATCTTTTTAGTCTCTCCTCACGAGGCAGCTGCCTTTAGCTGTCCTCCGTACCTTCTCTATCTCCACTGCACCCTTCTTCAGACAGGGTGACCAGAATCGCTCACCATCCTCAGCAGGGGGGTTCAGCAAGGTGTTGTGCAGCAGCAAAATGGCACTGACTGTCTTGTTCTCGATACCCATCCTGCCCATTTTGAGACCTGACATGAAGTTTTTTAGCACCCATTATAAACCACTTATTCTTGTATTCTAAATTATGTTGAAGAAACTGAAAAATGTTGTCTCTCTCTTCTAAAAGTCATGTTTGATACCAATAAAAATCCATCCTTCCTATTTATGGAGTATCCTTCTAAGCAATGGATGTTTTAAGCACCTTACAGTTCCAGGCTGAAACCCTTCTTAGCTTAAACATAGTAAACAACTTGGCTATGAAGTAAAGTATTCCATTTTAAATATTAGCAGCTAGTAGCACCAGCATCTGTTGAATTTGCTATGGATTACTGTCCTGTGGCACAAATAGCAAGAATTGTAGAGTTTAAAAGTAAAAGCTCCAAATTAATCTTTAAATGCTTTAACCAAATATCAAGGCTTTTTCTGCAAAATTCTAAATAAAATCTTTATCTGTGCTTAGAAGCTCAAGCAAATGTATTCAAAATGTACTCTCTGGATCTCTTACCATGGCAGATTGGAAGCTGCTAAAACAAATACAAGATCATCAGATCGGGCCAAGCCATCCATCTGCACCAGTAATTCTGTTTTCATCCGCCGACTTCCTTCATGTTCACCACTACCAAGATGCAGAGAAATATTATTTGCTCAGTGCATTAAAGTAATCATCTTTATTTATACAGTGTCATTCACAGCAACTGAGCCCTTGTCACAGTTTTGTCCCGGTTCAAAGCATGATTAAGCTCCATTAGCTAACATCTAAGCATTAAAATCAAGCTTTCTAATGATTACTTAAATAGACTATTCCAGTGCATTAAAGTGAGCAGAGGTCACTATTACTGAATCCAAAGAAAATATACATTTAGTTTCATTTTTTTCTTCATATTAATCTTTATGCAGAGTTGATGTTTACTGGAAAAGAGCTCTGACTGATCTATGTAGGAGAATTTTTATAATGTTAACAGTTGGCATTAAACAATTAAGACATCTACCTATTCAGGGCAACTACTGGCGCTTTTCTGCGAGTGAATTTTAAGTGGTCACAAGAAGATACACCTCCTGCTGCATTCGATACATCACGAAATGTTTTATCAGAAGCAGACAGAAAAATATGCAGTACTGAAACAAACTGGAAAATAGGGCAGAGCTCTCCTTGAAACAACACCCAGAGGATCCTTCCCCAAGAAAAAAGAAAGGAACTTAAGAACTTTCTCCTGCAAAGTGCTAAGAATTCCGGCCCTGCTCCACGGGGACCTTTACAACCACCAGTTGTAGCTTCACTATATGGCATATTCTATTTATTTATCTTTGTGAGCATTTAATTTACAATTACATAAACTTCACTGTTATGAGCTCCTAATGGGTATAACAATTTCTTTATATTTCTCCTGTTTCTCTCCCTTGCCCAACCTTTCCAGTCGGTTTTGTACACTGGAAACTGTCTGCACCAAGGATAGCAAAAATATCCTTCCATTCCTGCAAGTCCTGACAATGCCATCTGAATTTGTCCCATTAATGAAAATGTGATTCCGCTGCACATCTCCCCCTGCTATGCCTAGGCCTGTCCAAAGCATCACAAAAATCATCTACTTCTTACTTGCCTCTAACAAGCCATCTATCGTTTCTCCTCGCTGCCTTTACTTTCACTTCAAATATATTATTTTAAAATACAACACCGTTGGTTATATAGTCTTGCACCTCTCTCCTGCTCACAATCTTGTTGGATCCATTATTTCCACAGTCCCTTGCTAACCTTCATGTAACTTGGCTTACATGCTTTCTTCTCTACTGATCTCATCTACTGTGAATGAAAGAACCACCACAGCTCTCTCTCCTTAAGTCCCCACAGCGTATGCAGTGCTGCTATGAAGCAGCACTTGGAGAGCTGAAAGGCTTTCTGACAATAACGCATTGCGAGGCTCCTATGGCTGACAACAGGACAAAAGAAAAACTGCTTCATAAAAAGTCATGAAAATTACCGTTATCACTCGAAATAATTATACTGTCAATACAACCTAAAAGAGACAGGTCTTTCAGGGGCCCGATCATGCTCTTAACACAAGTTTACAGAGCGGCTTCAGGCTCTAGTTTAGCTAAGTTCTGTTTCTAACAGGTATACTGCATGATTAAACATTCATCAGCAGCTGAACAAACCCACTATTGAAAAGATGCAGTAACAAGGGGACAGCGATTCCCCTAAAGCCATAGGAAGAGGTCTCATCGGTTACCCAGTAGCAGCGCCTCTTTGACTCATAACTGACTCCAGCTCATCCAAGAAAATTGTGGAAGGAGCATGGTACCGGGCAAGCTCGAATAGCACCTGTTGGAGAGAGAAGTGACAGAACAGATTAAAAGAAAACTAACAGAAAAAGGCATTAAGGGCCACTGACACAAAAGATAAGTAACAATACCCACGTTCCAGAACTTCTAGGACAAAAAGGGATATACGCTGGGAAACGGCTCAGGGTTGGCGGAGGGTCCCTGAATCCTCTCAGGTTCTGAAGGGTTTACAAAGGAGAGATAAAGACCACAGGCACATAATCCTGTCTTTATATGTAAATCTTTCTGTCTAAATCCTATCAGAGTACCCTGAGAATAATGGGATAGAAGAAAATGATCCATCAGAGGATTCTGGGAACTCCTAAATTGTTATCAGAGATTAAACATCCTTCTTCTCTTTTTTGTTGCTCCATTTGTAGTTCTTTAAATAAGGCTTTGAGGGGAAAAAAAAAAAAAATCACTGAACCGTAATGAAAGAAAATGGACTGATTCTCTTGATAAGAATTAAGTGGTTCTTTTGTTTTGCCAGGTGAAAACAAATATAAACTGTTGAAATAATCAGGGCTAGATTAAAAAAAGAATATTAAGCTGACACAAAATCTGGGCCTGACATTTCAAAAAAGAAGTTTTATCTACTTTTGTTGTAAACATGAAGAGACTCAGACTAACAATAAGAACATATTATCTATTGTTCTTCAGTGAGGTGTCATTTGACTTTCAAAATAAATATAGCTAACAGTATCCATTGACCCAGCACTTTTACCCTGAACTCTGAAACCCCCACATTTAAAAAGGTATACATGCTTTTTCTACACTTTGTATATGAAGTACAGGATTTATATTATTTGCCTAGAGTTACAAGTAGTCTACGATCAGTGTTGTAACTAGTAGTGTCTGCGGTAGCAGAAGTTTATGATTAAGTAGAACGCTGGATTATATAATAATCTTGCTACTTGAGCAGCAAGATTATTTCCAAGATGGTTGCTGATACAATATCAGTTTTGTTTGTACATGTTATCAATGCTCTCACGTGAAAGTTCACCGTTTACAATTTTATTACAAATTTAAAATATAAATTCACCCTAATGCAGCTAAGAACTGAGGGGAAAAAAGCCCCAAGTGGACGCTCTTCCAAAAGAGAACAAAAACCACGTATACTTCACACAACTTCAGAAGACCCACGCACCAGCCTCAGGTCATTTCAGGATATAACTGCATGGAATACTTCTCTTAGAGCTGTCTAGAGCCACAATCCTATTTCATTTCTGGATTCCGCCAAAACTCAACTAAGGGTGAAATACTACAGATTCAATGTCAACGCAAACGCTGCAGCACGTTCACAAAACCCTTTTGGACTGTGCTGTGACACAAAGCAAACTGTCCCATCCCTTCTCCTGACAGGAGGCAAACTTCCAGGAAGTTACTGAGACAGATGCCAGGAGGATCAATAACACAGGAAGTGAATGTATCTTCTGTCAGAAGAAAAATATGCCATTTGAAAGGACAAAGGACACAAGAAGAAAAATGATGTCACAGACATTGCCTACATTTGAAGGGATATTTTAAAGTACCAACAATGCTTGTCATGCCATTTTCCAAGTGCAATCCATCATGATTACTCATTTTCGAGAGCTTTGTATCTTTCTGAAGTATATCCTAACAGATGAGTGTAAAGGAAGGCTAAAAGCCCATTGATTTCTTACACTGAAATGGTGGGGATTATTGAGAAATTAGGAGGAGCATCTCAGGACGAGGATGCTAGGCCTGAAATCCATCGCACGGTGACCTAGACTTTTTTTGTACGACAGCTGAACCAGGCAAGATACTTGCCAGTCTATGTGCAAAAATGCATTTACCTACTTGCCAGCAAACTACCTACCTTAAAACAGCATTATATGTGGGTTTGACTGTAAGATCATTGTGATAAGGGGATTCTTTACCAATTCCGTGTCCTACTGACTATGAATAGTAGCGAATTTGAAAACTTACATAATAGGTACATTTTCCTAGGGAACCTATAAGCCAACTCTTGCAGAAAGGATGTGAAGCACTTTGAAGGGGTCACTAAGCAAATGCCATTTCATTTAGACATTCTGCTTGCCTGTCCCTTATCAGTGGGTCAAAAAATCTTTGATGGCTTTGGGATATCTGCTTCAGCTTGCGTTACAGAACAAAACTTCCACTGCAAGAATCCAGCGTGATGCTTCTGCAGAAGCGATGTTACTCCAGTGTTAAGAAATAGATAGAGTCACATGCTTTGTCCAAGATGACAGAGAGTACTGGAGGAATACCTATTTTCCAGTTCTCTGCTCAGTTCATCTGAAAATTCTAGTTCTTTAAGTGGGAACGTGATGTTTTTGTTAGAGTATAATGATAAAGATAGTTCTTACCCGGACAAGTTTTTCTGAATCACCTCTCCATTTGCTGACGATAGTGGATGCTGATATGTTGAAAAACGTTGTATTGCATTCAGTGGCAACAGCCTTAGCAAGCAAAGTTTTTCCAGTACCTACAAACAATAGCATTGAAGAAATTCACTCTCCAAAGAAATACAATGCAAATATCTGAATTAATTCCTTTCTTCCTACAGTCCGTCAGATATGAGCACGGAAAGAAACCGAAGTCCTTCCAGGACGGTCTGGAGAAACTCAGGTAATGCAGCACTGCAAATGCAGTGACACGTGTGTTCCCCCAGTTCCGAAGTACTGCATGCTGAAATGGTCAGAGTCCTGCGGAAAATACATCAAAGCATTCACAAGGGCACATGGAGTTTACTGCAGTGGCAGCCTTTGCAACCTGTCTCAGGCAGTACTTGTGGGCTGTGCCCTGTCCCCTCTGAGCCACACTTGTGCCGTGGCAATGCTTCATTCCTTGCGTCCAAGTGGAGCAGAGGGAGTGATGAGCTGGGCTGACATGGAAAACATCCAGCTAGCACAGCAAAGGACAGAAGCTCCATCCTATTTCCAAAACAATCCCTAAACACAGAAGAGAAAGCAAGGACATTTTCCTTAAGAAGGTGAGTTCGAGTCAAATTTATTCACATTCTAGAAGATCAAGTCAAGCCAAACTTGATTAACGTGGTCCAAGCTGAGTAACAACAGAAATACAACATGAAGTCTCACTCCTCTGAATGGTTAGTATAAGTAATGTTTTTTGGAAGATTCAGGTGTAGAAATAGTCTAGGATTGTGCGAAAGGTAAATGGGACAGGTTTGAGAGCAATGAGAGACAGATTTAATCATCCAAAACGGTCTCCTTACAGAACATGTTCTTAGTGATACTTTAATACATTTGATTGGCACCAATAACTTATTTGTAGGACAAAACAGAAGTAGTGATAAGCAAATGGATATGGTATAAAGCTCTTCATACCTGGTGGTCCATACAGCAATAATCCTTTCCAAGGAGAGAGAATGCCTGTAAACAGTTGTGGGTACTGCGGAAACAAAAAAGTAATTCAGGCATTAAACGTATCATCTATTCGAAATAGAAGGGATTTCAACCCCTATCCCCACTGCCTCTAATGCATTCAGAAAACCTAAGAAAACCAAAGGGAGGAAAACAAACAAACAAAACCAACATAACACATACTCTGAATACCGAGAAGAATACTATATTTACCAGATTAAATCTGTTTTAAATTATTTTTTCAAATGCAACTGCTTTGCTATTCTCTTCTGTAAGTCATTCTCCTTTGAAATGGTATAGGCCAAATCCAGCACCTTCTATATAGCCGAGGTGGCAAAGAACAGTACCCAAAAGTTGCAATTTTAATATGAAAGGCCATTTTCCTACAGGAGAATCTGTATGACGTTATCAAATGAAACCCTGAATGAAAGAGGAACTGTCTACAAAAGCACAGAAATAGTGAGAATTCAAGAACATCGTTGTATTTACAGGGAAAACGCGAGGAAGCCCAACAGTGGTTTTCTCAAATCTATTTTGAGCCTTACCCTTATGGGATAAACGACTGCTTCCTTGACTAGCCTTTTGGCTGCGTCCAGTCCAATAATATCATCCCACTTCACGTTTAGATTATGGAGATAAATGTCCTGCAACATATATTGCATCCTGTTAGTAAAAATTATATTTTCCTGCACTCGGATAACCACCCCGGCAAAGTAAATCCACTTAGTTATAAAGCAATAGTGCTATTAAGTGATACAACCTGTATTATTCAACCATATGTTCAACCACATTGGCTCACAAGAAGAAAGCATGCATAGTGACCGTTTCCACACTGCTACTGTGCCTTGCTTTCCCAGAAGCCCATGGTTTCGCTGAACACATATACACTGCCAAATGTTTATGCTGACCAGATCTGGACCAGATTTGTTATCTCCAGCAGTGACCAACTACCATATGAACAGCTATAGTTATATGAAGGTTTACCAGGCCTAGGATTTTGTCTCTGATAGTGGCAAGTATTGGATGTTTAAAGAAAAAGCCCAAGCAGTAGCAGAGATACGCTGATACTTCTATGCATCCAGCTTCCGGAAATCTGCAACTTAGGGACTTTGGTAGCTAAAAACAGTATCCTTGTCTTTGAGTTCAAGCACCCTTTGTCATTCATTCTTCAGTGAATTTTTCTAACCTCTTTTTGAACACGCTTATGCTGTAGCCGTGAGTTCCACAGTTTAATCACGTGCTGTGTGAAAAAGTACTTTTGTTTGTTTCGAACTTGCAGCTCAACAATTTGATGGCTGCACCTACCTCCTGCGTTATAAGTAATAGTGAAAATTGCTCTCTGTTTACTCCACGCTAGGCAAGATTATCTATACTGCAGGAAAAGGTGTGAGAAGTTCTATAGCGGGAGGAATGTTTTCCCCTAAGCATCTCTCAAAAGGTAGTTGGTAATTAGTCTATGCTCTGAAGCACTGACTCAATTAATTTCATTTAATTCCTCAAACTACCCAGATCTTCTATGCATCTTTCAATTTGTCTCAGTAATATTTTGTAGCTTTGCGTTCCAGAGACTAATTGTTCTGCAGAAAAGATCATATCCTCAATACAAATACTTGGGATAAATTCAACTCTTCAATAAAAGCAGGCAGTCCCCAGAGACTGAAGAAAAATTATGCGCTTGTATCCAAGGGGAAAATTTGATTTAATACAATTAAAAAAATTATTTATATACGGTAGGTTACACTTTCCCTTTCTATTAACAGCAAATTAAGATGAATCAGATTTGTGATACTAAGTAGAGACTTCCATAAGTGTTTCCAAATTAAATTAGATTATGTGGTGCAATAGATATCACATGCTATTTATTTTTATTGATTTACAGAGTGATAATTACCATAGCAACTAGGAACATAATAGCACAATTTAAAAAAGCTTTCCATAAAAAAAGGCTAAAGCATCCCTATTGCTTTTTTCTAAAATAGCAGTAAGAATAACACTATTTTACACCTTCACCATAAATTAAAAAACAGACAAGAATTGAAATGAATGAAAATTTTGTTACTTCAAGGTTGGAAATTTGTTGGACTTCATTTCTACTAAGCTGCAAATGCAAAATTTTCAGATCAAGAATTTGGGTCATATATACATATATTACAACTATAAAACCAACCAGCAAAAGTATTCCATACTATTTGAACGGCTGATTTTAAGTGTATGGGAGTAATGGCTGATACCACTTTGGCACTTTTCTGATGCTTATATTCAGAAAGAGTCACAACACTACCAAATATTGTGATACTAGGAAGCCTTTTGGCTAAGTCCTCAGCAGGGCTTGGGAGGCGATGCACGCAAAGCATTTGCCTGCTTTGTAGCTAGGCTGATCTTGCCAGCAGCCCGCAACCTGTTTGCTGGGACTGCACCTCCACCGGCGAGTGAAATGAAACGGTGCTGACGATGTTGGGATTCCCTCAGCTGCCCATCCCAGAAGAATCCCTGCTCTCCGCCGGGATACGCAGACCGTTACTGATAACATCCTGCAGCGCCTGGGCTGGGGAGAAGGAAGGGCGCTACTAGCAGAGCCTGCAGGAATAGCATGCCTCAGCCGTGCCAAGGGAGAAATGACAAAGAGTCCGGATCATGCCGACAGCACAAAGCACGGCACAGGACTAGCATTATAAACAACACGGGAATATCAGTGTCTAATAATTCTGGTACATGGTATCTAGTAGGTACATTCAGAATCAAGTTATTGCCAGGATACTGGCACACCGCTCACACCGAACGCAGCACATTTGCGCTGAATGGGAACTGCACTCACAGCGTTGAATTAAGGCCTTTGCCACCATTTGGTCACAGTTAAATAACACATTTAAATCTCTTTTCAGTGAACTTAGGTACATTTCCTGCAGCAAGAATAAAGGGAAGAACTGTGATAGTCTAACAGGTACAGCATGATTAGATTGCATGGTCCACATTAGAAAGGAAAGGTTCTTAATTATTTCCTTCCATTGGATATCAGGAAGAAACATTGTTACGTGCAAAGAAAAGAATGACTTGCAGGGAGTTGCACGGGGGCGGGGGAGAAGGCTTGTTCCTCCAAGAATAAGCACTGTCAATGACAGCAAGAAGGAACAAACAGCATTTTCAGATGACAAAAATAACCAAGATCTCTATACAACTGCAAAGGAGGTCCAGTCTTACTTTGCTTATAACCGTCGCAAGTTCTCTCATCTCACCAGTCAGGCCAATAAAAGCACTAAGAGGTTTTAATAATCGTTCCTAAAAAAGACAAAAATAAGTACTTAGCCAAAGTTCAATTAATTTAAATGGAACACAAACTGTGAAATAGTTTCCCAAAACTGATATATCATAATAATATCCACTTTTAAAGCTGTAAAGATATGGGTATAAGAATAACATGTATTAAGTATTTTGAAATAAGTCATATTTGCAGTAACTTCATTTTTGCAGAATAAGGTTTAAAAACCTTTATCTTTCCATATTGTAGTCTCCTATATTTAAGAATGATAGAATCGAAGCCTGAATTAACATTACAATGAGTAGCTCTCTTACTGCCCAAGTAGTCCTAAATACACCCTATGTAGATTAAAAGCAGTGAAAAATGTAAATATGGGTCACCACGTTGCCACATACTCCGTTTTGAAAATCTCTTCAAGTGGACAGACAGACTGACATTGAGTAAGCTGGACGCACCGTCGGGAAGTTGTGGCTTGTGTCAAGGAGTGATTAATTTACTTAGAATTTCTATCCCAGCTCTCTAAACTGTGGTCCTGACTCAGCTGAGGTGAATGCTAACTGACATACTGAATTTGGTGGAACCAGAATTTCACCCAGACAAGTTTCTGTGGGTTTCTGCAAATTGAGTAGTTTGTGAATCGTAAGGTGTAATTTGTATTTGCTGTCTACTTCCATGTTCAAAGAGCAAACAAGTCAGACCACTATCAGGTACAACTGTCCACTGGAAAGGGAAACACACTACCAGGAACCAAGCCCTTCTTTAGCACTTGGGAACCAAGACAAGATTATTACAGTATTTTATTTTGTTCCTGGTTGTATAACTGACGTTCATGCTAACTGGATAGAAAGATGAATAGAAACACTTACTGATGGATCTGGATCACAATTAAGACTGCTGAAGGCTATTTCATTTGATGATACTTTGATAGCATCTTGGATCATCCCACGGAAGTCAACTATTTGGCCCTTAAGGAGAAAATAACGTTGTGATAAGCTTTTCCAGGATGGTAGCTCTATTGCTAAAAAGGCCCTGGGCCAAATTTTACTTACTATTTCTGTGTATAGTTCCCCTGTCTGCCCTTACAGTCCTAAACGTGGCAAACACTGACCACAGAATCAGCGGTAGCCATGGGAAAAGAATGCACTTCTCTTCACATTCAGTGCAACAATTTAACTGCAAAATCTCTTATCGTCTCATTCAGGAATTTGAGCTCTATCTTCCACTTTAACTATAACCATTGGGCTTTAAGAACAAAAAGACTGTTCCTTCTTGTGTATGTTTGAAATATTATTTATTGCAAGCAGAGCCTCCTAATTTTTTGCCTTGGGCAAAAAATTACTGCCCAAATCAGATAAAATTAACCCTTCAGCTAATTACACAGCAACATTTTTTACAAAAACATATACAAAAAGCTCACGTCAGATATTTGTGAACAAATATTTTCTTTTTCTACATACACATTCCTGTTATAAATTACATATTAGGTTTCTACCAACCCTCCTTGGGTGAGTGCTTTCTCCTCCTCCAGTTTTGTTGATTGCTGAGATGCTTAAGCCGAAGTCGGATTGCTCCAGAGTACTGTCATTATTCTAAAGAAAAATCAATTTTAAAACAGATGCGTTGCCAAGTAGATGAGCTGCAGATATCATCCCATTATAGGTATCATCCCACCTCTTTATACATGCCCAGATGAACTGCTTCATCACATAGAACTCGCAACAGTAATCTTGTATTAGTCAAGCACCGTTGCGCAGTTTGCTGGACTTCAGTTCATCTGCCTGCCGACAGCAACGCTGACAGTCATAGCTCTAAAGCTCAGCATTCAGTTATTTCATTTGCAGAACTTCCACCTTAAGTTGCAGAAATCTGCATCTTACTCAGCAGTGAGAAGAAACTATGCGCTAATGGACAGCGGAAACGACAGAAAAGTATGAGGCACAGTACAGCTGCTTAGACAGAAACAAGGAGACACTTTAGCATTGTAAATTACTCTGACATTCACTTCAAAGCAGTTACTGCTGTAGTGTCCAAGACCTATATTAAAACAAACAAAAACAAAAAAAACCTGGTCAAACACGAGATCCAGCCCCACAAAGAAATTGGGCAAAGACCTTAAAAAAAAAAAAAAAAAAAAAGCTCTCCCTCATCCAGTTCCTCAAGAGCTGTAACAAAATGCCTTGCTTCCCCACCAATCTGCTGTTCCTGCTCCCCCCAATTTAAAGGAGGGTAATAAAGTAGTTTTCTCAGCAGTCTTATTGTAATGAGACTCACAAAACTGAAAATTAGAGCCAAATTAGTCCCTCAAGCTCAAACACCTTATGCACTGTGAAGATGCTTCACCTCACACCAGGCTTACTACCTGGTTTGTTTTTCCTGCTTTCTGGCACTAAAGGATCAATCCTTAAATCCACTGAGGGTAGTGGAAAGACTCCTGCTGATTTCAGTGCATGCTGGATAATAGGAATTCCTCTGCCTTTCCTCTAAATTTGGTGCATGACAGGCTCCCCAACTCACAGCCAGAAACCATCTTCTGGAGTCTTGCATCTATTACGCCTAAATTCTGTGAACAGTAAAACCCATTAGTTACACAATCACACACTGTGTAACTCGCATCCTCTCACTGGCTGTAGCCACTCAGAATAAAATCCCATTAATTGCAGCTGCAACACTGTCACGATAAAATACATTGATACCTGCTTGGGGCTCTCCTTGGGGGACGATTTACGTTCTGTTGTGCTCCCAGGTGAAGTTTTTGACAACGGTCGCTGCACTGTCTGATGTTTGATCCTTGGGAGATTCTGGGAAGAGCTTGCTGCCCTACAATACAAAAAAACATGTCCTGAAAGCATTTTGGGGCCAATTTCGCTTTGCTTGAAGTTAAGGCATTGATTTCAGTCACAGCAAACTCCAAAGCTCATTGCTTTCAAACGCTCCACCCTACCCGCAGCGCAGAAACTTCAGCAAATTGCCTGCATCTCCATTTGGGAAAAATCTCTTTACTTACTTCTCAAAGACACAGGAAAATTCACCATGTGGTCAGCAGCACGGTTCTAGGCTAGTTTAGGCAAGTCTAGGATTCCTAGAGTATCACAGCGTTATTTTAACTACATTGCATGTTGCTACTGGAGGAAAATTCTCTGTCCAGAAAATGCCCCACTCATTTCTCTTACCTTCTTGGCTTTCCTCCAGTTCTCAGCTGCTGTTTATTTTCTGCTGTGGCAAAATTAATATTGAGATGGAAAATAATTAAGAATATAAAAAAGGACAACTTGGTTATTTTCCTTTTAAAAATATATTTGAGCATATATTAAGGGACCTTGGAAACATGCAGAGACGGGACCAGCATGATTATAAGCAATTCAAGCCTGCAAAAATGTTTTGAAAACAGAACCGATATTGGAGAGTTTTCAGAGTTCAGGCTTGTTAAATGCTTAAACCCATTCAAGTCTTTGGTTTCTCTTCTTATATTTTAAAACAAATGTCATTTTCGCAGTAAAATGGACCCTACCACAAATCAGACCAAGCACAACAGACTAATTTCATATATTGCACAGAATGATTATTTAATGCTAATAACTTTTCCCTTACCAAATTAGGAAATAAAGAATTTGCCTCACTCTTAGTAAATTTATCATGTTCAACATAGCAGGATAGCGTAAATGTCACATTGCAATCGTGGTTATCAAACTTCATTTTTTTCGCTGATATAAATCATTGGAGAAAATTTCTGTCAAAGTAAAGCTTTTTCACAAAACGTCAAATTCATGGTTAACTCCAAAGCCCAGACCTGAACTCATAAACATGAGGCTTTGTGTTAAACTAGCATATGCCTTGTTGCTCCAAAATACATCTCCCATCAGTGTTCTCCGCACAACAGTCTTGCACCCAAATTCTCATACGCCTACATAAAATAGTATTTCCCAAACAGCTGATTCACTGTAAGTGCTTGGGGACATGGGATACTTATAGGCAGCAGGCCCTACGCGTGAAATTCTTAACCCTGGGCAGTACATCTACGGTGCAAACTGTAATTCGGCACAGAAGTAACCAAGCTGGTTCCAGAGGACTTGCCTAGAGCGTTACAAAGAGTTTACAGGAAGGTGCACCGCTCTAATCATTTTGTTTGGCATGCTTATACCCCCATTTGATGGTGGAGACGCTTTACAGCAGGCCACAAGCTACCTGGCAGTAGCTTCATAGCGCGAGGTGCACAGGAGAGAGGCTGCTTGTGTTTCAGCAAAAGAGGAAGCTACATCCCAGCCAGCATGGTAGCAGCTTGAGTAACAGCGGAGTACCAGTGTCTGTGTAATTTTACTGACTGAAAAACGTGACCAAGAGCTTGTAAGCACCTAAGAGATTTAGGGGACTTTTGGGGATTGCCCACTTGGATCTAAGCTCCATTTTGATGGATCCAGCCTTGGCTACCGCTCAGTTGGAGAATATTAGCCTAAGTATAATGTAATGAATGCTTTGTAATACATTTTCCCTCTTGATTCATAATGAATCTCTTGGTTTATGTGCTGCAGGGCTCCTCCTCTTTATATTGACAGCAATCAATGGGCTCTGGCGGTAAATCTCTTTCATGGAGACGTTGTTTGCTTCTAGCTACTACTGATCTTCTACGTAACAGTGAACGTCATAATGACTAACGGCTTTAGTGGTTTTCAAAATCATTTCACCTACATAGGCAATTTAGTTATATTTATATAATGTTTCATTTACCTGGGATTTCAAAGTTGCTGGCAACCATATGAAACAGTGGAAAAGGCCGAGATGTTCCCTGGCCAGTCATTCCTCTCCCTAATTATTATCTCTGTCTTACAAGAAACATAGGTAAGAGTAGCTTGTGCTCTCTGCACCCTCTAAGCTCTTCATACCTGACTCCTGTACAACTGCTCTCATGGCTTCGATAAGTTACACTTCATGCTCAAGTTCAAAAACATTCAGGCTCTCAGAGTCCTACCAAAATGTTTATGTTCTGATTTGTCCTCTTCTCTGTCATTCACTTATACCTCAGACTAAGTCCTTTACTGACTTACTATTCCTACCCTATTAGGGAAAAAAGAGAGAAAATATTTATGCTATAATACTTTGCACTCACACAGCCTTTTCCAATATCAAAGTAAGAGACAGAAAAACACCATCTTCTTGTTTAGAAGAACAGAGGAAAAAAAAAGAACAGAAAGGCTGAAACCTCCCATCTCTTAAATCCTATGTCCTAAGTGCTAGGAACGTAGCTCTAACATAAACATACGAGAGTTCAAACAGTAAACACAGACACGCATGAGAAGCGCAGCAAGTATTTCAGGTAAATATACTTTTCAAGCTTAGAGAAACAAAAGCTTTCTTCTTGGAACACAGCCACATACCAGTGTCTAGGACCTTTTTAGTAATCTTAGGATATTTCTGGAATTTTACAAAGTAATAGCTTTCATATTCCATCAAAATTGTCTCAAGATCAATGTTGTCACAAACTTCAAAGCCACGTAAACCTAATTTTGTCTCTTGTTCCAAAGCATTTGCAGCATCAATATACCTGCAAAGTTCAAAAAAAGCAAAGAACATGAAACTGAGAGTCATTATTTTATTCCAATTTTTGAGGAAAAAAAAAACCAGTGACATTAGCAAGTACATTACATTTTTAGGATGTCCACATCTCTCTATTCATTATAAACTCCATTAACCGTATTTTAAAATCCTTTGCTAACTGCTCAAATATATTTTTAACTAATAAAGGACATTTTGTTCCAGAAAATGAAATGAATTAACAAAGTAAACAGTGTTATTTAATAGTAGTTTACCTTTTTACCTTCCTCACATAGAGCCCAAAGGCCATGTTGCCCATCCACCCAACAGAGGACAGAACTACATGTTATGGGAGGTCAGACACACAAACGTAGGGCACTGTTATTTTAAAAAACATACCCTTCCTCCATTAAGTAATGCAAAATCAGAATGAGGAGATTTTTTCGACGAGCTTCTGTTCGCATCTCATCCTGTGAATTAAGAGAGAACTCTAGATCAAACGTAACATTCTCTTTATTGCTGTAAACAGCATCTAAATGTAGCCTGTGGAAACAAGCAAATTAAGACAAGAGCGTCTAAGAACTGTAAAACAACTCACCGTTAATAAACAGAAGTGGTTTTCAATGTAATTTTTCTTACGCATTATCTGGGATCCTGGATGGGCAGAAACCTTTTCCCAGAGGAAAGAAAATTACCTTGAGGTTGAAAAAATAAGTTACTTCCCTTACTGTGATTACGGCTCTCCAACATGTTCAGGCCGATAGGGATTTCGGGATAGGACTCTTATGGACCTCATGCACAGCATCTCCAAGGGCTGCGCAAGCAAAGCTCGCGTGTCCCTTCCCCGCAAAACCCGTCTTCTGCGTGCTCTGAGATGGGGCGGTGGAGAACAGGTCTGGGATCTGCGTGACTACGCTGCAAAGACCAACTGGGCACTGTTGGCACCTCTCGTTTCATGTGAAATACAGAACATTTGAAGAACTGATAGCTCCGGATAATGCCAGACTCGCCCAATTTTTAAACACAGGCGTGACCAAAGTCAGGCCCCTACCTGCAGAAATTTCAGTATGGAGCCAGTGCCATAGATTTCTCCTCACAGACTTGAGAGACCACAGGTATTTGCATTTGGTTCAGTGATAAGAGCATGGCAGTGGAAAACATATCTTTGCCGTCATGCAGTTAAACTATATCTGGGGGTGCATATAGTGCTGCCATACGTGCTTCATCTCTGCAAACAGAGAAGCTCTGAGATTTTAGGGTCTCACCAGAAGTCATTACAAGGAAAGCTCTAGAAATAAGCATATCAGCTTCAGTCTGCCTCACTGGGATTTGAAGACGGGATCACAGGAGCAGCAGGTATTTTCGAACTCCCATTTAGACAAATAAACTATTTCTTCTCTCTTTTAGGATGCTGGCATCCTCAGCTCATGTAGGGGAGGCAGCATGAGCCTGAAGAACTGCCATTGATTCAGTGGATGGGGGAGAGAGGTAGTTTATAGCACCTATATTCCAGATCATATTGTACAGTAATAGGAATACAGAATCCCACTTCCACTCCTAGTTTCCACTCCTCTTACCCGACTCAGACAGTGACTGCATCCCTCCCTCAGAAAAAGCCTAGCCCAAGTGTTAGAAAGTGGCATCTGTGGGAGACAAACCCACGAATCTTTGGCCTCTTCATACTGGACACTGAGCTTCAGCCTCTGTAGCAATGACTTCCGCTCTCCGCAAGTTCTTGGCACACAAACAAGACAAAGAACTACTACTGATTAAAGCAATAACTTAGGTTTTTAAGGACCCAAAGATGCGTTAAAGGGATATTCATACACAATCGCTCTATTCTTTCCGGCCTCTTGGAACGCGGCTTCATTATAGCAAACTGCAGAAAGGGTGCTTTTGGGTGGTGGAGCATACCGCAAAAGCAGCCTACCTCTTCACTGTGCCTTTCCTTTGTCAGCTCAGACGCGTCTGCTCCTTCTGCACTGCACGCAGCAGCGGACACCACAGAGCATTCTCCTGCTAATTTTCACACTAGCTGATTGTGCTGTCTCAAGTGTTTTATTTTGAGACTAGTGTTTACCCCTGTGCCTGCTAATCTGTAAAAAGTACTGGGTAGAGCAGGGAAAGGGTCTTCCAGTATCGCAGATTTTTTTTTTCCCCTGGGATGTTTGCTTCAGACATGGGGCCATCTAGTGACACAATTAGGAAAGGGCTGGGCCTTTGCTTTTAACAACGTTTCCTGGGATTTTTTTGTGTATTTCTGTTTCATATATTAACAAAAAGACTGGTAAAGTCTTCATTCTGGTTTTCTAGAAAACAGAATCCAACTCTCCGGGAAAAAGGGAAGAAACTATACCCCCCCCGCCTTTGCTACTTTTTACCGTCTTGATAAAATTAAACAACCATTCTGTTTCCCTATCCTAAGTGAGCTGCAACACCACCTGCCTGCCAGAAGTGGTACAAAGATGATTTTTATAAAGCATTTGGAGGATGAAGAATGCTCTGTAAATGACCAGTAGATGAATATTTTTTGAATGAACTAGACCAGTTCCAAAGAGGTGCTGCAAGAAGAAACGGACAAATTCTGTCAACAGTCGCAAGCAAATGAAAAACCAAAGACAAAACGCTGGTGCTCTGGGATGAAAGGATCTTCCCCCTCCCGTTGTTCTGACTGTTGTTGGTATTTGGAAAACAGATTTTGCATTGTCGCCCTTCTACTGTTTCTCTTGCATGACTTGAATCTTCTGAGCCCGAGTCTGAGGGGCGAGAGAGAAGCTGGAGTCACCACTTGTTGCGAAAGCCACCTGTACAATCTTTTAAACGCGATTGCTCACGCTGATTTATCTGGAGCAAAACTGCTGTTGTGTTTGCCCACATATCAAAAGGCAAGATCACAGCTGTCTCTGAATATTCAAAAAACAGTACGAAAACACAGTGGTTGCCACAGAAGACAAACATATCAAGTGTTTACTGTTTGAGTATTTTCTGCAGCACTCTGATGAGAGAGGAATTATATTTGTCTGATGAACTGGCAGCCCTCACAATCGGCGCTTGGAAGACTCTTTGAAAATAACCTGTATTCTGGTGCGTCCTTTGCCATTAATCCCACTAGGTTACTTCTGCTATCCCTAGAGGCATTTTAAATTCCAGTATAGGCAGGCATACAGTAATCAGCAGCATCTCAAATGCTCCTTTAGGTAGAGACTTGCCTTGAGCAGCATAGGATAACACAGCATGGGCAACCTCCTTCAACCGTAACGTATTAATGGTCTTGTTGTTGGGTTGACTGACCAGAAGCAAAAAATGAACTTTTATATCCAAAAAAGCACCCAACTGAGCACCATCTAAAAATGGGAGGATAGTTCAGACTGAGTGGGCCTTTCTACCTTTATCTTGTGTTAATAAGAATGCAAACACTGATGGTTAATTTAGAGGCGCAGACATCCGTCCAAAGAAAATTAACCGAGCCATCAAATCAGCTGATCAACTGACAGTAACTTGCATCAGATTGGATCTGAAAAACGGAATAGAGATATCAGAATCTCTGGTCGCAGTTCCATGAAGTTTCTGTAAATCAAAGAGAATTTAAGGACCTTTCAACAGGTAACTGTTATCAGGTCAGAGATCTTCTGAGTCACTTGTGCATGGAAGATGGCTTTTCTGACCAGTCCCACAAAGTCACCTCTCCCTGTTTTTCACCAGTCTTATTCTACCACGTGCCCATGCCTTCTGCACGTGTCAGTGCCATCAGCAACCTCAGCTGACCACTTAAACAGCTCCCTGCCCATTCCCTTAGGGATCCTCCTCACTCCAAATACTTCCACAATACAGCCTGTCTGCCAAAGTAGAGACAGATACTAAAACCGCACAGGACTTCAGCCATGTTTGCAGAGGAAACGGTAAATCTTATATTGCATGAAAAAAAAAAAAAAAATAGGAGCACTTACCAGTACAAAGTTACTTAAAATTCAGTTTAGCTTTATAGTGATTTAGCCTTCCTGTTTAATTAGTACTTAGAATTGCATGTTGTTTATAGCCACTGGTACTTCCATAGATGTTTAAGTGTTTAAAGTTTAATAAGCTTCCATTCTTGAGCAAAAAAGTATGTAATTAAATTTTCAATTACTATAGGGGATTTTTGGGTCCATGCAATTAATAAAAGCTTAAGGCACTTAAGTATGATCTTGTTTTAAAAGCTAACTAGTTGAGCAGTTAGCTAATTAGCTACAACAGTCGCAGTGTATTTTATTTATTTCTAGCTTAACAAAATAGAGTGGCATGTACTACTTTCTTTGCAGTCATTTAAAATTAAACTCTATTAGAGTCATGCATCTTTAACTGCAATTGTTCATTTAGTCATTTCCCTACCTTTTACTAAAATGGATTTACATTATAAATCAGCCTAGTCTCTTGTGTAATCCCATCAAATTAACGAAGCTACTAAAGGATTAATTTAACCCTATAATGTTTCATTATTATTTGACCTTATATTTCTGCATTAATGTGTATGACTGCATAGAGAAAGAACAGACTGACAAGGTAATTTACGGTCTAAGAAGTTTAGAGATGACAACTAGATCACTATAACTTTGTGCCCTTCTACATCCAGCGGGGGCAACAAATAAGACAAGAGTTCAGTAGGATCCGTGATCAAGAATTCAGACGAGAGGTAAGCGGCCAGCTCCATAATCATACAAGAAAAGACGGAATCATACCCAAAAGGATAAAGTGACAGCTGCACAGGCAACCATACTTTCGACATGTCCCAACTTCTAAGTCTTGGCCTCACAACCTGAAATATTCTGTTGGGACACACAAGCTTTTAAACGAAAAGTGTAGGAAAACAGTGTAGCCAACAGTTGCATTCCATTTTTTGTCAACATGGGATACAATGGTGCTAGTACAACCAATCCCTTTTTAAGCTGCAAGACTAACGTAACAGGCCAAACTTATAGCCAGAATGGTGATAGGCCACTGTGGACAATATGGTGTTTAGATGGAAATTAATCTTTTCTAGCTGCTCCTATTTTCTCTCCCTACAGAAGGTAAAAATGATGTTGCTGTTACAGAAGCAGAATGGGGCGCTGGGATGAAGAGTGAGAGCAAGCAGGAGGACTTGCTTCGAATAGTTTCCTTCTCTCTTTTTCCTTTGGGATCCCAGGATGACTGCCAAGCACGGTGTTCCTAGAGAGTAAGCTGCCACACTCGCACCACATGCCAGGCCGCAGAGAGTAGCTGAGAGACCATGAACTTGCCTGCTTTTCTTCCTCCACCTCCCCATATCTCCCCCCCCAGCTCTTTGCATGTCATAGTTGTAGTTTTGCCAGGCTTTTTAGAAGACTGAGGTTCAATTATTGTTTGGCTTCTTGACAATGTTTTCTGAGAAACATAAGCAGAGAAGGGAAATGGTAATTTTTAAACAACGTATAACTTGGCTAGGATTGAATAGAATTTCACAGCACAAAGCAGAGGCGCTTCTTCAGTCTCTTCACTCTTCCAGATTATACAAGCCTACTGCAAACAATAGAGCTGGCAAAGTTTCTCAAGAGGGATTACAAATAGCTTTCATAATTAAAAACATACAGCAATCTAAGTACAGAAGTTATAGCTGTCCTAGTACTAACCCTGAGATGCATTCAAGAGGTGTTACATCTAAAATCTAAAGACTGTTTACAATTTGAGCTTGGTGCATTGAAAGTAGGATATCTGATTTCCTCAACTAATCCAATAGCTATACATTGTATTTCATTAACTTATGTTCCAGCAGTATGGCCTCTCCACCAGTGCCATTCACAGATTCTAGTATCTCCTCGTTTTTACGACAAACTTTCCTGAAGCCAGGTTTTACATTGCCAAGACTTCACTAATTTGAAGTGATATGCATTGTGAAAAATACATAAAAATGAATAAACATAATATATGGTGAGTTATTAAACAACAGACTTTAAGGATGCTGAATTTGTTCACCAAATTTACAAGTGAATTAATAAGCATTAACTCTCCCACTCATTTGTGTGAATTAGCAAAGCTCTACTGCAGTTTACGCTAACGTTGCTTTCAGAGAGTGACTTACAGAACAAACAAAGGAAACATTTAACAATTAAAACCATTGAAACATCTCAGAAAATATATTTAATCGATTCGAAAACTACAATGAGCAGCTGTGAACAGCTACAGAAATTGTGCTACATGCATCATTACAATTTTTTATGGTGAAACCTTTTTGAAATAAATAGCCCTTCCTTTTTCCATTGGAGGCCTTGGATCAGGACTCCCTGTTCTTTTTTTCCAGCAAACAAGCCTCTTTCACCCTTCCCAGGGCACATTTCACTTCTCTTCTCTCCCAAATCTAGAGCCAATGATTTCCTAGTACGTACACACATGCATACGCCTCATGTCCTCCGGGCAGTGCTGCCTGGGCACCAGTGCCTTGAGCCAAAGGGAAGGCAGCCTGGAGGCGCTCCAGCTGGGGCTCACCCAGAGCTTGTCCCTCAGGGACACAGAGCTGGGATGCCCTTTCTCCCCCTCCTCCCTCCTTTCCACGGCAGTTGCAGGTTGCTAACCTAACTCTCTGCCATAATTCACCAAAGCCAGCTGAGACAAGCAAGAGGCACAACTCTGGAGAATCCCAGTAGGCCTCTAAAAAGTGCTGCTTTCGCATGTTTCCACCTCAGATGCATCCTTCGCATTAACATCCTCCCCAGTTTGAGAAGCAATATCTTGGATACCATACTCGTTTCCAGCTGGAACGTGAAGTTCAAAGGAGAGGTAAAGCGCATAGCCCCTCATTCGCCTGCTCCAAGCACGAGTTATCACTGAAAGCAATCTGCCTGCTCCCCTCCCTTTCGTCTTTGACCCCAGCTACCCAGTTTGGCCGTTATCTTGCCTCAAAGCTGAAAATCCTGCAGCTAAATGGTAAGTCTGAGCACGAGTCTAACAGAAAACTAACGTCTGTGCGTTGTGTCGGGGGGTGGGTGGGTGTGCGTGTGGACGCGCGACATCAGTTCAACAAACGAATCCAGCTCAAGCAAATACAATCTTTCAATATCAACAAACCTTCATATATTTCAGTCATTACAATTAAATAGCTGGAATTGGACTAAGAATTGTTCTACTGGAATGAGGGTGCTCATTACCGACGGTGTTTTTTTTTTTTTTAAAAACACTTTTCCCAAAACTGGTAGAAAACAATAACCTCCAGTCTGCATCCTATAGAAGAAATCAATGGAAAGATGTAATACAGATGAGAACAGGATTGGGGACCAGGAATTCCAGAAATTATTTAGTGCTACAAATAAAAGACAGAGTAGCCTAACTTTTCAGACACTGCTTACAGGAATAATGGAATTCAGAAATCAGAAATTAAGTACCCACGGTCCATCCACAGAAAGTAAGAAACCTTAGAACAAGAATCAAAAAATACATTCCCCTTGGCTAGTTCCAGGTTGTTCCTTAGTCACTGGCTAAAGCTTCACTAAAGTGGGCTCCAAATTTGTGGACCTCTGAAGAATTTGACCTCCCATTGCTTCATAGCCAAAATGGAAAATCTGATCTTCACATCCATTCCCTCAAAGGGCTACAGAGAGATCAGTTTACAAAACCCACCAAAACTTGGTGATACGGCTTAGGGGGGAGGGGAAGAATTCGCAGGTCCCAGGTCCCACAACCATGTCTACATTTAATAGTCAAAAACAGCCCCGGGACCAGGGCCACCCAAATCCTCATTAGTTATCTAAGGGTGACAAAACTCTTTTTCTCCTTTCTTTCTAGCCCTGGGAGTCCTATCTGCCGTTTGCACATCAAAGCCATTTCAATTGGCCACCTTCGGGCATCGTTCTCAGTGGCTGGGGGGATCTAAACACCCCTTAGGGCTCAAGGAGGGACTAACCCGGAGCCTCCCCTTCGTAGGCGAGTATATTATCTACTAATCTAGGAGGCAGAACCGCCTCCCAACGACTCCAAATACACTTGGCCAGGAACCCCGTCCTACTCATGCCTAGCAGGGACAGGGAATTGTGCAACCACGCAGAGCACCTCACAAAACGAGAGCCTTGCCGGGAAACAGTTTTACAGCAGTCCCGCAGGGCAGACCTCCAGCTCCTATCTGCTGAACCATACCTTACGGCCGTCGAAATCGTCCAGCAGGTGGAGACAAAAGAACAGGGTTAAGAAACGTAGCCAAACACGAACGCTTCGGGGCTCCTATATCAAAGGGGCTCGCTGGAGCCACGACCCACTGGCGGGGCACAGACACGGTGGTACAATACAGCTCTTATTTGTGCAAAAGGCACCTGAGAGAGGCAGCAACCGGCATTTCTCCCCCCTACCCCTTACTTTGGGGACGGGCCTAGTCATGCTGAGGATGAGGGTGGGGGAGTGGAGGGGTTAGGGGCCTGCGCTGTTCTGCGGAGGAGGCAGGACAAGAAGCACGTCCCACAACAGGAAGGGAAACGAGCAGGGAAGGCCCTTCGCACCCCTAAGGAGAGGCAGGACCCCACAAGCCCTCAACGCCAGCACCCCGCCGCCATGTCACCTCTGCCTCTTCCCCCCGCCCCACCCTCCCCGCGCCTGCGCACTCAGCGCCGCCCCCCGGCGCACGCGCAGAGGTGGCCCCCGCGCGGTCTCCATAGCAACGGGGAAGCGCGGCCTCCCCTGCCCGCCGGGTCTCACCGCCTCCCTCGCCTGGTGGGTGGTTCTCAGCGTGTGGCAGGAAAGCTCCATCGGGGCGGCGAGGAGGCCCGGCCAGAGGCGGGTACAACCCGCGGGGGCAGCCGGAGCGACCTGCCGGCAGCGCCCAGCCCTGGCACCCCGCGGCGGCGTTGGGGGGGGGGGGTGGTGGGGTGGCGGGGCGAGGAGGCGGGGCGCCGTGCACACTCGCGGCCAATCGGCACGAGGGAGAGTAAAAGATTGCCCGAAGAGACAACCAATCGGAACTGGAGTAGGGTGGGACGGCCGTTTAAAGGATGGGGCCAATCACGTTGGGAGAGGAGGGTGGGGTGGTCCGTTGTGCTGGCCAATCGCTGCTTGGTTCCCCTCAGCGAGGTGGCTGAGGGGCTTGGCGGGCGGGTTGGGGTCGAGCTTGCTCCGGCCCGGCCCGACTCTACCCTACCCGGGGTTAGGCAGGCCCGGCTCGGCCGAGGAGGCCGATCGGGACCGAGGGGGAGCGGAGTGCCGCCTGCCTCTCGTACCAAGGCCGGCGGCGCGCTGAGGGAGGGCCGGGCTGGGAGACGGGCCTCGCACAGGGCCCCTGCGGGACGCCGTTAACTGCTGTGCGAGACCGCCGCCGTCCCGCGCGTGTGTATAACCGTGGGGTGTTCAGTGCCCGCTTGAGGCTCTCTGGCCTCGGTCCGGCTGGACTGTTAAAGATTAATTAAGGTTAAGACAGAAAAAAAATGTTGCATTCACTTTACCGGTAAAAAAAAAAAAATAGCTGTGGCTTGAGTATGTGGCTACTACTCACCTCACAGCAAAATGCTGTGATTAATATATTTGAATAACAAAATAAATGGATCTGCTATCCCTACATAGGTTTCTCTTGCTGCCTGTCAAGCTGAGTGTTGTCCTCAACAAGTCTTTTTTTCATGAAAAGCCACCTGCCAGCGGACCAAAGCTGCCACAGCAAGGGCAGTTATCGCAGCGGTTGGCACCTACTGCTAACCCAACGTACGTTTTCAGTTCCCTCGAGCTCCCTTTGCTGAAGAATCTCCAACTGCGTGTACCATAACCTTCCTCTCTGGTCTTTCAGGGATATCCTAAGCAAAACCATGTGACTTCAGCAGACATTAACTGCTAAGTCAGTTGTGCTGCACATGTATTGCAGTTTCATCCTATTAAGCACTTAATACATATCTTTTTATGAGATTTGTCCCATAAACCATGAAGTGCACAAAATGGATCAGATTAATGTTCCTGCGTCCAGCTTAGGCCCTCCCTTACTAGACTTTGTGTGTAATTTTGTGGCCCTAATGTTGCAGCAGAGTAGGTAATTGGTTTGTTTTCCATTACTGGGCGCTTCTCTTGCTCTGAAATTGCTCTGAATTGCTCTGAAAGAGAAATTCCTATAATTGAAGTTGGTATTCAAGTCATCCCAATTAGGTTTCCAAGACCAAATCTCACTACTGTTAAGAGAACAGCCTAGGTTCTCGTCTTTGCTTGATTGGAGAGTGTTTTCTACAATGTCTCTTTTAATGGGGTAGTAGCAACTTAATGTGTGGTTTGCTGTTATTTTGATGGAAAAAGAGAGAGAGTCTTCAGTCATAAGAACACAAACCTAAGGGTAATTTTCGCCATATGGTTGTGAATGAATCTTTCAGAAAGGCTGTAGAGACAAATGCATAACCACAGTAAAGGAGGCTGTTTTCAGGACTATGGTATGTCTATGAAACTTCAAGCCTTTTCTTGCAATTAGAACTGCAAGGGCAGACAGAGCTGATTGGCAGGACCGAGGTGTCATCAAGCAAATCAAGAGTCTACTCAGAAACCTTGCTAGTAGGGTATGCAGATTATCTGGGCTTTACATTCAATAGACTTCATTTAATAAAACATAATAACAATCAGTTAAACAACTTTATAGCTAACATTTAAATATTCCTCTGCTGTGCTTATAACCAATATATAGTTATATAACCCTAGTATGTTAGAATAGGCAAGTAAAACTAATTAACGTGTATTTCACCATGAAAACGGATTAAAAAAACAAATGCAGAGAAGGATAAATTAGTTTTCTAATTTCCATTTTAATGTGCTAAACATTCATGTACCTAATGAGCCTACCATTACTTTAGAGTTATATAGCACTTCATTGTATGTCTTGACATAACAAATACAAGATCATATCCCATTGCTAAGCTCTGCTTTGTCAGTTAGCTGGGCTGCAGATAGCACAGCTATAATGCATCCATATACAAGTTTTCTTTCCAATAAATAGAATAAGTATCCAATTCAGAACATCTTGTATCATAATCAAAGCCCATATTTTTATGGGCAGTAGAGCAATCAAGGGCTTCTGTGAGCTTCCATGCTTTTGAGAGCTTGAGACCTAACACAGGAATGTGGGCATTAAACACTACCCCGTTATAATTTCCCACCCACTTTCTCTAGTGTTAAGTAAATAGCTATGGGATAGGAAAGACCATGGAGAAGCCTGAGGCTTGTATCGTAACATTCTTGCTTTAAACACAGCACACACAAAATCTGCTATTAACCCATTCAGTCACTTCAGACCCCTCATCCTATCCCTGCTAATCTGTATTTGGTTGTCTATTACCAGCTGGTTAAGGAGCACAGGAGGAGTTTGTTAAGGTATAACGCTGATTAGTGCAATTGCTGTAATGCTAGGAGCAGCTGTATTGTTTCTTACTGTCTGGGATGTGTTTGTGGGAATAATTTATTTAGATGCCCACATGTCAATATTGCACTAGGTAATACAGCTATGGGAGGGCCAGTGCTCGTATGCACATATTGCACACAGCCCTAGAAAGATTACTAGAGAAGGTCTCAGCCCAGTCTGCGTTTTATTCCTCACAAGCCTAACTCTGTTGAGGGGGCAGGATGCTCAATTCCTATAGGCTCCCTCCCTACCCTAATTAGAGCTTATTGGAAAGGCAAACTGACTGCTGCTGTGATAGCCTATCAGATGGGGGTGCCAACTGGCTGCCCTTGAGTAAGGCAGGTTGTCTGCTCCTCTGATGGCTAGTGCTGCACCCAGCTTCAAGCCCTGTGTTGCAAGGCATACAAAAACAGAAAGGACTCAGGGGGAGAGTGTGGGAAGTGCTTCAGGAGCTGCAGTGGGGGGTTGGGAGGGAAAGAGGAGGGGAAGAAAGAGGTACTGGAAACAGAGGTGGAGGAAATATCAGCGGCAACAGAAGAAACATCAGAACCTGGAGGAATGTCTTACGTTTGAGGTAGGTTTCTTAAAAGTTGGGTGGAAAGAGAAATGTTGGAGGAGTTGAAACTTTGCTAAGCTGCTGAGATGGCCCTGGTTGGGAGTGGAGCTGGTCTGTGCGTGAAGAATTTTGAAAGCCTACGGGGTTTTTGAAGGAGGAGGAGAGCAAAGGGGAGATTGATTGCAGTTTTTAAAAAAGCTCTTAAGAGAGACATTTGAGAGAAAGCTCAGTCTGGATATAGGAGAAGATAGGCCTGTGCCCTATGCTTTTGTGGATTAGGGATGTAAGAAAACACTTGAGGAAGACCAAGTACTTGTTTTTTCAAGTGTGTGGCCCCAAGGACAAGTAGGAGGAAGGCTATAAGGAAAGATGGGGAAAAACAAACCAGCAGTAGTGAGGGAGAGCTCTAGGCAGCCCTTCAAGGGAAAAATAGGGCAGACTAAGTAAGGTAAGCTCTTTCTTACTCTCTTATGACCATGAGGCATTAGGACTCAAACTATAGTCTGTTTGCTCTTATCTCAGCAGATGTTGGGGATGTGATGGATGGGAAGGCTGACAGATGTGGTTATGAAATGAGAGGTGAGTGTACATAAAAAGGCAATACTCGGCTTTGGTGTGAGTTCGAACCTTGATGTTTTTCCCTATGCGTTTGAAGGAAGAAATGTGTTGAGGGTGTGCTTTAAAAAAAGAAAGCTTTGGTCTGGTCCGTGCTGATATGTGCTTTGATGATCTAAGAGAAGGCAACCTGCAGATCGCCCCTTTAGTCTGGTATTGAATTGCAGGGAAAAAGAAATGCTTGATGGCCGTAGTTCACGGAGCTGAACTCATCAGATGATGTGGCAGACAGCGCGCAGCAGTAGACTAAAGACTGCACATTCCCATTTTTTGGGCTAACAAAAGGCTTGTGCCTGTTCAATAAAACCATAATGTTTAAATCGTGACGGTAATAACTTTTATAAGCTAGTCCTGCGTTTGGCCGCATGTAAATAAGGACTAGTTATCTGTGGTTACAGCTAAGCCTTAGCAGAGGTCTGGTTGTACGCCTTTCTCTCCCGCTCTGGGGCGGCAGAGCTGTTTCCGCTCTTCCTTCCCCCAAACGGCCTGCCAGAACTAGCAAAGCTTACTGTAGACTTGGGCCACTTCTAATCCACTGTCTGAAACCGTCCCTGGTGCAAAACGTGCTGCCTTTGGGGGTGTCTGGTAGTTCAGACCTCTCTGATGTCTCTCTCCAGCTTCTCCTTCGAGTCGGGTTGGCTGCTCGCCTGCCCTGTTGGCTCAGCCCTTGCTTTCGATTGCAATTAATCGGTTGCCAATGCAACCCAATATTGTGACTAGGGTAATTATTGTGACTAGATAACGATCTCTGGCCGCTTTTGAAAGTGCCATTGTCAGCCGCACCTCCGCGTTCATGTTTCTGTGAACGTCTCGGCGTTTCCCTTACCGCTGGAAACGCGTTAGCCAGTTTTGAAGTTTACTGCCAGCGACGTTTCTTGCTTCATGTTTTATTAACAAAAATGTGTCACGCTTTCACTGTAACACAAATAATGAAACGCTGTTGATGGATAAAGCAAGAAGACTGCAGCCTAACTCCAGCCTTTCAATCTAATACACTTCAATCACACTCCTTTTTTTTTTTTTTAAAAGCTGTCCTCTCTTCCTTTTTCTGTCTGTCTTCCTCTTTCTGTGCCTACAGCAATCCTACTGAAGCGCTGCGGCAGTTCTTGCAGCAGGCGGGATCGCCGCAGGAGCCCGGTGCGGCCGCTGACCGCGCCGCTCCCCGCCAGCGCCGGGCGCCGCTGAGGCGTTCGCCTCACGGAGGGGGCGGGCGGGCGTCCCTCCGTCTGTCCGTCCGTCCGTCCCCCCCCCGCCGCCGCCGCTGTCCCGGGCCCGCCCGCCCGCCGCGGCCGGCGCCGCCCTCCGCCGTCACGTGCCGGGGGCGCGCACGGGGTGCACGATGGTGGCGGCCGCGGCGGGGCCCGGCGACGGCGGCGGCGGCACCACCAGCAGCAGCGGGTAGAAAATGGCGGATTTCGAGGAGCTGCGGGTGAGGAGGGCGCGAGGCGGCGGCGGGGGAAGCGCGCCGCTAAGATGTCGCCCGCGGCGGGGGAGACCCTCACGCCGGGCCGGGGCGCGGGGAGCCGCCGCCGCGCAGGGGCCGGAACCACCGCGGGAGGGAGCGGCGCCGCCGTTAGCGCGGCCTCGGCGCCGAGGCGGATGCGGGGCGGGCGGGGAACGGCGCACCGGGCGACACCAGTTTCCATTTTCACCTTATTATTTTCTCTCATTTCCCCCCCCCCCCCGACATCTTAAAAGCCCTCTCTCGGCGGCTGCGGCCCGGCCTGCCGTTGTAGCCGCCGCCGGGCCGGGGGCTCCGCTCCATCCCGGCCAGGCTGTGCGCGCCCTGCGCTGCCGCCGGCGCCCCGGCAGGGCCAGGCCGCGTGTGCGGTCACTGCCCCTTCTCCCTCTCTCCCCTTCCCCCCCCCCCGCCTTTTTTTCATAATTTTCATTTTTACTCATGAACTGCTGTCTGATCGCCAAAGGCGCCTCTCTGAAGCGTCCCTACCAGTATTTCCTCGCAGACCCGCTTGATCGTTTTTAATCGGCCGCCTTTTGTGTTGTACTTGGGGACGTGAAGAGCTGCCTGCATCCTCTCTTCCATATATATATTTATATCTCTCTCTCTATATATATATAACTGTTTCTAATCTCCCCTCAAAGGCCTCTACGTCTCCTGAAGAGTCTGCTAGTATCTTTGTTAGGCGGCGAAGCGTCCCTAGGTGCTTAGGCAGCATCCGCGCCTGCGAAAGTGCTGCCTGTCGAGCGCAACGTGAACACTGAAGTCCTCCCCCCCTGCCCAGGCTTTTGTACAAAATGGAGAGAGGAGAGGAGGAGAAGAAAGGAGGAGGAAAAGGGGAAAAAGCCAGTTAAATATGAAGCCGTGTGAGTTAGGCTTTAGTGCAGGGAAAGGTCCGATGGCTGAGCTGGCTGTAGTAGTCTGACCAGCGGTAGGAAATATGCTGCAATCGCTGGAGAATTTCCTTTACCGGGGCTTCTTCCAGTACTAACACCGCTTTGGTTGAAGCGACTGTAGTGTCGGTGAGGAGCTCGGTTGTTTCTGTCAGACTTTTATTACTGAGTTGTAGGGTTTTTTTTGTCGTTTTTTGGGGTTTTCTTTGGACAGCAGTGCTCTGTCTCAGTCTTGGTGGGGGGAGGAAGTAAGCAACACCTTTTAAACCTAAAGGTGCGAAAAGAAAAAAAATATATATATATTATTTTTTTTAAAACGTTCCTGTTTGTGTTGCTTATTTTCCTCTTGCCTGTCCTGACTCATTTCAAGCCCTCTCTCCAAGATCTTTCAAACTTGTGTAGCTACGTTGGTGGCTAAACCCCAGTGTAAGGTTTTTAGAGGTTACTCACTCACGTAGTGCCTCTTCTGGGCACTTGCACCAGAGACGTGATTCCCTTCTTCCAAAGCACTGTACTCGCTTACCTAGATGTGTAAAAGCATTGGTAGACTCTTCCTGGGTATCTAAATACCTTTGAAATATAGTTATGCCCCTGAGTCACTTGCCAGAAGTAACACTGGCATTATGAGGGAAAGAGGAACTGGGTTTCAGGCCAACTGCAGGACTACTACTGTTCTCTTCGCTGGAAGTTAAAGGGTATTGGTAGTTAAATACTACTCTGAAGAAACCTCTTTTGATGTTTCCATCTTATCTGTAAATTGGAGCACCTGTGAAATGAATCCACTAGTCTGGAGCTTGTCTGAATGTCTGCCCAGCACACAGCTGATAGTAATTCGTGGTCCATTTTGGGAAACCTCTGGATATTTGTTGGAAGAAATATAGAAGACTGCCTCTTGTCTTAAAGGCCTTTACTAGTGCTGATAAGTCGCCTTTTTTTTTTTTTTAATGTTTGCATGTGTCTAGTAGACATTGGGCTTGTTTAAAATTTATTTCTGACAACAATCTCTTCCTACTTTTGGCCAAAGAGTGTGTGGTTTGTTTTTCTTTTGTTTGCAGGATTTTTTTTTCTCCCCTCGTTCTCAGATTCCATGAATTGACCTTCAGGAGTGATCTTAAACTGCTGCTTTATAGATTAACCTACAGGGTTCTTTTATGGCAGTATTGTTTGCTGCTCTCATGTTGATTGCAGCTTCCTGTAATATGTGATCTCTGCCTGCCTTATAAAAGGACACTAGGACAATTTGGAGAGTTGAATTTCTTCTAGTAAGCTGTTAGGGACTGATTAAAAGTGGGAGGTCAGAGTTTTGCCTTAAATCCTATTTTTGAAGGAAGCTTGCAGGGGCAGTATGTTTTTATTCTCAAGCTGAAGAATAAAAAAAGTTTTGATGTTTGTTAGTGCCATCCCTACCATCATCTGGATCTTTAAAAGTTCTGGGGAGGTACAACCCAAAGGCTTGTGACTGAAAGAAGGCTTTCCCTGTGGTGCAAGAAAACTAAGAGATTCACAAGAACCTGCTGTTACATCGTGCCTTTTGGAAATGTTTACTTTTGTTTAAAGGTTCAGAAATAGTTGTAACCATAGTCACTTTTCAAGGTAATGCTGAAGAAAGTCCAAGATAAGGGGTTTACCCTTGCAGACCCTAAGCTTTGAAGAGAGAGAGAGAAGCTGCTTCAGATAAGGCCTCTATTAATTAGCAGTTTGTTAAATCCTGTAGGTTGTCAGTTTATGGAATATTAAGGAGTTAGTAGTGAGATGACATGGTGAGCACCACTTTTTTCTTTTTTCTTTAAATTAAGAGAGAGAATTTCCAGACCAGCTGTTCATTGATGTGTTTCTAAACGTGGCTCACACCTTTTTTCCATAACCATCGCTCGTGAGTAGCCCTATGAGTGTCAAAGGGATTATGTGGGTAAAGATGGACTTGGAACAGAGGTCGGCAGCCTGTAGCCTGGAGGCCAAAGGTGGCACGTGGACAGATTCCTGAACAGAATATAACGCTCGGGAGCTGGGAACTACAGCTCCTTCTGAGAGCCATCTGTGAGCAAGTGAAGATGCTACAGCTCCTACCGAATTCTCAATTCACCAAGATATAGCTTGAGGCTATGGTTTGCATCTGAGCAAAATACTGCAAGTAAGGTGGTTGGTTGTATTTTATTGCTTTGAGAGAGAGAGCATCTTCTTGCTCCCCTCTTGAGTTTCTGCTGGCATCCTGGCTCTGATTTGGTGAAGAATAGGTCAGTCTGCATGCAGTCCTTGACAGGTTGCTGCTCTCTAGTTTAGAAGACAACGATTTTCCTTCTAGTTGTATTTGATCAGATTTTGAAGTAATGTATTACTTTGATCTGTATGGAAAAATAAAAACCCTTTATAGGCAGACAAATATGCCTGTGTCAGAACTGATTTGTGTGTGACACTATTGATAGTTTCATGGCCATTTAGAAAGACCTCTTAGAAGAGGTGGAATTGTGCCTGTGCCTCCTATGGGGAGGGGGAGAATTTAACAAAATTAGTGGAAAATTAGGGTTTATAAATATTGAAAATACAATCCGTATTTTCAGTTTTTCCTCTTGACCCTCCAGTACTGAAGTTCTGCAATCAAAGAAATGTGGTGAGCCGTAGCATTCGGATACCATATTGAAATAAAAAATTTAAAGTCAGTCTGGCATGTATTAGATCTCTCTTTTGTAATAGAATTGGTGTCTTGTCACTGCTCTGGCTTTATTTTGCCAGTCTGGGTGGACAGCGTTTGCCTGCTTGGCCAGGTGAAGTTGTGACTAGTACTCTCCTGTGTGCTAGGAACACTGTAAAGGTACTGTGTTGCAACTGAGGAATGAGAGAGATGATGGTGATAATATGACAAAAGGAGAGTCCTTATAGTTGCATGTCCTATTCATATAGTCTTCTCAACAATAACGCTTAAATTGGTGGTTAAAACATGTTGCAGGTGTAAGCATGACCTTTAAAGCTTGGGTTCCAAATTGTTAGCAAAGAAGAAACCACTGGGAGCTATTTGTACGTGTGCTTTTAAAGCTGCACTGCCAAACGCTTTTTTTGGTGCTCTTTTATTTTATACGTGTTAATAACACTGTACTATGTACGGCAGCTGGCTTAGGAGTTTGATTTCTAGATTGAACCCCACATGTTGATCTGGGGTGACCTTAAAATGATGGAATGTAATGGACAGACTAGACATGAGGAATTTCTGTGTGGGTAATATAATGATCTTTAAGTTGCAATTAACATATTCAATGTAGTTAAAAAGGTAAGTTATTAACAGTATTTTATTAGAGGTTATCCTGTATCTGTGCTTCATTCTGCTGCACTTCCTAAATACGCAATCACTTAAGGTACTAAATCAAACCAGAGAGGTTTATTTAACATCTCCACGTATCTTGAATAATTAGAGATTAATGCTCGAACTGTGATACAGGGGGGGAAAGGAATGAGACAGTGTAGTACATGGTGCTTTTTAAAAAAAAAAAAAAAAGAGAGGATGTAATGAAATGGGTGAAGCTTCACTTTGAGGGACTTTTGTGAACTGAACATGAGTGTTTGATTTAAGATTTATATTGTGGGGCTAGGTGCATGCAACGTTGAAGAATCTAATACTTAATTTAGGTACCAGATTAGAGTTAATGCAAAGTAAAATCCCCATAATACTTAGGACCTGATGTTCATGCTGTTTGCACTGTTTGGGCCTTCAAAACTGCTCTTGCTGTACTGCGCTACTTGCTAATGTAGATTTAACCAGAGGCATCTTCATTATTTCCCAGGACTTCCAGTTTTTATCTCCGGTACATCAATTTCCAGAGTATGCTCATTTATATTTAGGCTTAGCATAGAGGTCATCTTCAGCCACCCCAAGGCATGAGCTGCTCTTTCTTACAAATATCTTGCATTTCTAACCCACCTGAAATAGAATGCATGCTAATTTACTGCAGAACTCGTCAAAAGTGAGCTGCTCTCTACTAACAATTAGTTGGGAACAGGGCTCAGAGTCGGGAGCGGAGGTTTGTCGGATTGATCCTTGGTGTCTTCCTTCCGTGTATAAACTTCAGACGCTTCAGAAAACGGCCAGAAGCAAGTGGGGCTGGAGCATGACTGTTTGGAGACCGACTAGAACTTTGGAGTCGGTTTGGATTGTGTCTGCAGCTTCAAGCCTAGGGTTCACGACTGACGTAGTTAAGGTTGCCCCAGAAGCTAAATCCATTGTCAGTGATTATGGTAGACATAGGTCGGGAACTTTAACAGGCATTCTTGGCTACCTTTCCTTCAAATGTACGTGCAAGTATGATGTCCGTGTTAAATAGCAGGTAGCTCTGGCCGGAGTGCGGAGAATCAAGTGTCTCTTATTTAGCGATGGTTTTGATCCCTTATCCTGCTCCGAAACGTGCCTTCCATTAATTTTAGTGGAGTGTCAGCATTTCCTGGGTTCCCTAATGCCTTTCCTGTTAAATGAGTGCAGTTCTAGATACACCTACGGCTTAATGCTCTGAAGCAGTCTTTCTGGTTATGAGTCACGGTTGCTATAGTTTAAAAATAAGAAACAAAAAACCCTGTGAAACTTCTAATGACCTTCAAAGATGCATTTGTGGGGTTGGGGGGAATTTTTGGAATATCAAAGCACTTGACATATCAGGATTGATTTCCCTTCTTAAAGTTTAGTCCAACTATTTTTTTTGTGTTCATGGAGAAACAGTAAAAATAAAGTTGCTTTTGGCCTTCTGCCCTGAGAAAACTGTTGTTGGAATGTGTATCTGTAAAGAACTTCAGAGAACTGGCATTTACATGGCAACTTGAATGTCTCATTTTGATTCAATGGTGTGAAAAGCATGCTAATAGCTTGGCCGCACTCTTCTGCGATATCAGTAGAACCACAAAAGAAAACGATTCGGTAAGGTTTATTTGAAGTAATCTGTCTTACACCATGATTATAGTGGCTCCCAAGCATATGCTATGCGTTCATAAAACCTTATTGATTTTAATGTCTCCACTTTGGTATGTCTGTAAATGGAAGAATAAATTATGTAGATCAGACTTGCCGTATTTTCATGCATGCAATTATTATTGCCTTAGGGGGAACATCGAAAAGCTTTGGGGGCAAAACATTGCAAAAGCCATTGTTTAATTACTTCCAGTAAAATTCACTTTTGCAAGACTCTTCTTTCAAAAGCGCGTGTAAGATTTTTTGCATGGCTGGACAAAAATGTATTTTTTATACTCCTAAGCATTTTTAATGGAGGCGTTACTCAATTTAAAATCCTGCTGACTGTGGTATTGAAGTCAGCGTGTGACTTCTAATAAAATGAAATCCATCTTGCAACAAAGTGCTAGTTTGTAGAATTTCCACATAAAACGTTAGCTGTTTCCAGGCATGATTGACTGCACGTTTCACCTTGATTAACTTGCAGGAATGCAGAGAAGGCAGCAGTAAGCATAATAGAAAGTGTTGCAGGGCGTACTGCTTCCTTAATTTCAATGTAAAGGATTATTTTATCCATTTGCATTCTGATTGTAGAATCACAATCATGCTTACTCTCCTCATCTGAGACAAAGGAGTTGATGTTGCTATCAAGTTCACTCAACTGTTTATAGAAGTACACAAGATAACAGTTTGCAGTAAATTCTTTAATAACCGTGTTCTCTTTCACAATTAACACCATTTTTCTTTTGTGTTGCATGACTGTAAAGTTGTTACAGTACTTCAAGCTATTTTTAAGGACTACTGAAAAGTTTAATTTCCTTCACCACACTTGGCTCTGAGTCTAAGGAAAAGTAACAAGGGAAAGACAGGGGCAGTAAGAAACCTCTTCCAGCAGCTTGCAAATGAACTTCAGATTTCTGTTCATTCTCCCTCTCCTTTTTCTGTGTATTGTCTTGCTGTTGCGAGAAGTTGCTGGGATGAAATTAAGATGACATCTGCTCTTGGCCCCTTTTTCTTCAAAAGTTAGGGTGAGCCGCTTGGAAGAGGCACGGTTTATAACACAGTTTTCACCAGCTATTATACCTTTGGTGCATTTATGTTGGGAATAGGGAATACCAGTTTGGACACAGTGACATTTCTATCAAGAAATAAACTAAGCAGTATTCAAACTGACTATTCAGTGATAATGGGGGGGGGGGGGGGGAAGACTGAAAAATCAATACCTGAAGTAAGACACCTTACCCCTCCCCCTGCCAAAAAAAAAAAAAAAAGAAAGGGTGTGGGTGATGAGAAAAGTACCCTAGGATTTTTGAATAATCTCTTTAATGTGCATAAATTGATGTGGCCCTTGATAGGGCAGGGCTGGTCACTTGCTCTGCTGTCTTGTAATGTGGCACAAGTGTTCTGCGGGCTGGATTGTGAAAACTAGCCTGACTCCCCTATTTGCTGTGCCAAAAGCTGAGTTTTCACCTGGCTCCGTTCCCTGATCTCTCTTACTGTAAAAATGATCCTCTCAACATTGAGGAGAGAATAGGGAGCAAGCAGCTGAGGACGCGGGAGGAGTGTGGACCTTTTTTGGTGACCGACTGCATGGCTGTAACGTCAGTTATATGTAAAATCTTTGCTTGAGAGCAGATGTAGGTTAGAATACATAGTTGTAAATTCGACAACTGTGTAGTAGAGATTACGGAAGATAACTCTCAAATGCAGTGTTTTGGGTTTATGTCCTTTCTGAAATCCAAGTCCAAAGCCTTGAATGTTCTATATTGGATTAATATTTGAAAGTCAACAATTCAATTTTAAGCTAGTTGTAAAAATTCACGTTATGATCCCAGACTTCTACTACTTCGTATCTTCTGTTAGGTCTTTCCCTTACCGGTCCTTGAGTTTGGAACTGGTACAGTAGAGCAGTCCAGATTAATCAGATGGTCTTTCATCTTTGTAATTTAGCATCCTTGTTACAGGGAAAGAGTCCCACACAGATAGAAAGGAAACTGCTTAGCAGAATACTAGACAATTTTATACCTTTCTGAAAACAGAGCTCATTCACAGAAATGAAAGATTAAGGGCATATGTCAAGTTACTAATTTGTAGTAGGGTTTTTTGTTTTTTAAACTGATAAAAGAGTACTGTTTACTTGGTTATTTTCTTGGAAGAGATCCTTTAGTATCATACCCAAGGTACCAAAACATGATATTAAGAGAACAGTCAGGAAGTTTCCTGTCATTGTCTGAAGAAGAACCAATTATGTTCAGTTTGTTAATGTGAAATGCTGTAACTTTTATTAAAATGTCCATCTTGCTGTGCCATTCCTTCAAGAGTAAAAGTTGACATGCCTGTCTGTGATCATGCATGTGTTTAAAATGCTGCCAAAAATAAAGGAGGCTTCAGAGTAAACCACACCGAACTTGAATACTTTTTCTTAAAGCATGTTGGAGGACAGGTGATAACACTCATCAAACATTCATCTGATTTGGTGCTCCTTCAAGTGAGGCAGAAAGAGTTGATGCTTCTGGCTTCCTCTGAACTCAAGATACCACTGCATGGGCTTCATTGAGTTGTGTGTGGGTTTTTTTTTTTTTTTTAATTGCCTGCGAGGGGAAGCAATTGGAAGTTTTTTGAGATAATCCAGCCAACCTCAAGCTTCTTCCCGGACACTTCACTCTTTCACTTTAAATTTAAAAATTGTTGTGCTGGGTAAGGGTATGAGTGGTCTATGTCTAAGATAGATGGGAAACTAGAACGATGAAAATTCGTATACTTTGCTACGCTCCTGAGAGGCTTATTTAGTGTACTGTTGGTTCACCTCTGCTTATCTCCATTTTCTTTCTAGAATATGGTATCAAGTTTTCGCGTGTCTGAACTACAAGTGTTGTTGGGTTTTGCTGGACGTAACAAAAGCGGGCGGAAGCATGACCTCCTGATGAGGGCACTGCACTTACTGAAGAGTGGCTGCAGCCCAGCAGTTCAGATAAAAATCCGAGAACTCTATAGGCGTCGGTACCCAAGGACAATTGAAGGACTTTCGGACTTATCGGCGATAAAACCTGCAGTCTTCAATTTGGACAGTAGTTCCTCTCCTGTAGAGCCTGACTTGGCTGTTGCCGGGATTCACCCGCTCCCGTCTACGTCGGTCACGCCTCAGTCTCCCTCGTCGCCTGTCAGTTCGGTGCTCCTCCAAGACACTAAGCCGCACTTTGAGATGCAGCAACCATCCCCTCCGATTCCACCCGTTCATCCTGATGTTCAACTAAAAAGCCTACCTTTTTATGATGTGCTTGATGTGCTCATCAAACCTACAAGCCTAGGTAAGTGTTTAATAGTTCTGCAGGTCGCTTAATTTGCGAAAGAGCGTCGACTTAAGCAACACCTAAGTCCAGGCTTAATGAAATACTTTCTGCAGATGGTAAAAAGTGGAAACTTCCTTCCCTTCTCATCTCTACGCTTCCCTGTTCTCCTCCCTTCCCCCCAATATTGTCAAGCCACGCTGCAGCAAGCAGAGTTCTCTTCTGCAAATATGTAATTGAAGAAAACCATGAATTTCTTTGTCTTTTGAATGTTAAAGAAATTACATATGTCTAGAAGATTTGGACCTGAGGTATCTGACTGGTACCAATGAGCACGTTTGTCAGGGCCAACAATAAGTGGATTTGGGGTTCAATATTAAGTTGCCGCAGTGTCAGAAAAACAAGTCCCCTGGTTTGATAGTTTGCATCTGTCTCACCGCAACACTTCTGCGGGTATTGGCCTCTTGCACTCAAATACATGCTTTGATTGTACAGCAAACATCCAGCTTTCTTATACACAGTCTATGATGGATTCTCAGCCTATCTGTTGTTTCCATACTGCACTGATTAAAACGTAGAGTAGATCTTTGTGTCTTCTAAATAACTTGAAATTTTGGTTAGCTTTCTCAGTATGCTCAAAGGAGAGACATTTGAATTATTTGAAAATAGGTTGTTTTCTATCTTGAAACTCAACCTGTCTTACTCTGTTTATAGAGCAGAAAATGTTTCATAATGATTTAGTAATACCACCTGATTGTAAATAGCAGCTTGCTGCTCAGCAGTGTGAAAAGCATTTCCAGTTAAGACTTCAACATAACCATTGTGTTCGGTTGGCAAACTTTGGGGGGGGGGGTTCTTTTCCACAAGATGCAAGTACAATCCACTTTTGTATTACGGTCTGGTTTGCAGTAACCCTGTCAATCTAAAACAGTTTTTATGCACAAATGATTTGGCACGGAAGTGATAACTGCCTCCTGCCCCCCCCCCCCCCTTATTTTTTTCCCCAGTTCACTAATAGCTGGAGTAGATACTGGAACCTGAACCCTCTGAGTTCTGCCTGGGTAACTATGACTTCAGCCAAGTACGAACCTGAGTTTCAGACTGTATGCAACTTTTTGGGTGGCCTGTAGAAGAGATCCTGCTTTAAGATTGTAGAAATACACTTTTCAATTGGGTATTGTTTTTGAGGCTGAAATCTTCATGACATTTGCTTAATTTCTGTACTGCTGCAGTAGAGGAATACCTTACTTGCAGTTTTCTAGCATGCAGCTGTGCGCACACAGGTGACGATGCGCAGCCTTTGAATTAGGGTATAGAATCAAATGGCAGAGTGATCTAAAGTGAATAGTGTAGCTGGGGGCTACAGATAACAAGGGAAGTCTTGTATTAAATGCTAAATAGCAAAAGCAGACATGAGTGTAAGAGTGCCATTTTGCCACATGTTGTGTTGTTCAAATGTTTGCCCTGGTGTGGATATCGTACTTGTGAGTGTGTTTTCTTCCCCCTCCCCTCCCCCCCAAATCGAAACGCTTTTGTCTTTTTGTCAGCTCTTTACATCCTCTAAAACAGCTTAGTTTCTTAAGCAATAGCGTCTTCTAGGTTGTGACTTGCACCTCAGGAAAAGCATCTACTGATAATCGTCCTCCAGCATCTAAAGTAGCAATCATTACTTGTAATGCTTGTTGTCACTTCTGTTTACATATTGTGACACCTTGTTTGAGACTGAAGTGTTTAATATCAAAAAACATGCATTAGTACAAAAGCTGCTTTGGTATTGGACAGCTCTGTAGCTAATACTACCATTGCGTTTGAAGAGAGAATCTGATGGTGCACCAACGTCCTGTTCAAATCCTGCTTTGGAATGGGAAAAAAGTTGATATTTCAATTGAAATATTTCAGTTGAAAAAACTGAAAGCCGTGTGCGCTCTGCGCTATTTCTGCTGTGTAATTAGCCTTTGTTTCCTGGTCAGTGATAACCTAGGGATGGCAGTGATGTGCTAAAGAACTTTTTTAGCTGCTGGCTTCATCCACTGTGGGAAATTCTCCTGTTTGTGAAAGGAAAATGCTTCCTTGGGAGCGTCACCAAGTTGCAATTAGGGCTGCTTGTGAATTCCTGTTTTTTCCCTTGAAAACCATAGACTCCTCATTGCATGTTGCCCAGCTCTTACAAGAGTGAGGATCATCTGCTTCTGTACCATTTGGGTTCTCTTAGAAAATGGGTGAGGGGGACAGTAACTCCGTACTTGCTTGCCTACGGACTCCCAAATCAGCATTACGCCCCCTTCCAGAATGCAGTGCTGCTGCAGATGGCAGCAGCTGGAGCCACAACTCAGGTTTGTGTCTGAGGAAGAGTGGGGTAATGAGATGTGAAGAGTAGCTTTATATGCAAGTACTGGGCTCTGCTGATGTTGAAAATGTTAGAAAACACTAATGTTTTTAACATTAGCTGAAAATCACCATAACATGGATTCGGGAGCAGATTTGGAGAAGATACTACTTCTATTTAATATTTTTAGATAGATCATGAATTGTACACGGTTCCAGTTAGAAGATTGAGATGCATAAAACTCTTCCATATTGAGAATTAAGGATTTAGAAAACAAATGGGCAGGCAGGTCAGAGAGCTAGGAATATATTCTGCTTCTCCGTGACTCTTTAAAAAGAATTGGTGTTCATAGTCTTTTCCGCTAATCTGAGAACGTATGAGGGGGTGTAGAGGTTTTTAAAAAAAAAAAAAAAAATCTTTATTTTTCTCTCCCCCAATTCAATAAGAGAAAACACTTTTATGGTCTTTTAAAAACATTCCTGAGTACTATTTTGAAATATAAAATGCTGCTTGCATTGCACATGCATCCAAACACACAGTGTAGTGGCTTTGAATTGTTTGAGGAAGCGGTGCATGCGCTTCACTTGGATTCTGTTTCATGTTTGTGACCTTTTGTGTGTGTTTGGGGTAGAGGCTGTTTTCTTCTCTGAATGTAGAAGTGTGCCATGACAGTGTAGCTCTTTCAAATTTGCATGCATGCATTCTGATATTAAAGCTGGTTTTTTGTTTTTTTAAATGCTAGTAAAGGGTATTCCCAGACATGCAGACATGTAGTGCAGCTGGCTTCTCTAGCATTGGGGGTTGTTCATTCCCTTCCTCCCCAAAGGCGTGCTTACCTTTAGCTGTTTTTGAATTGAATAACTTTCCATCTGTCCGTTAATAACCTCTTATACCGAAAGAGGAGAATGCGCATCTTAAAATAGTTGTCAACATCTTGTCTGTTATGCCTTTTTCTCCCTCAGGTATCCAGTGTTGTATTTTGTCGTGTGCTCTTCTGCTGCGTGAGAATTCTGGGAAGCTTCAGCTTATCCTTCCCCCTCTGAGGATTACAGCACAGCTTCTTGCCAAGCTTCTTAATACTGAAGTGTAATGTGATATTAAGCCATCTGAATATAGTTGAAGGATTTGTACCATTGCTTTCCTGTTGACAGTTGCAGGCGGTGCAACTGATTATATTCATAAATGATGAATATAACTATATTCATCAATGATTATATTCATAAATGATGTGTGCCTTATTCCAGGAAATCTCAGTTGTGAATCCTGTCTTGATCAATGACTTAAATCGCTATGATTAAACCTCTTTTGTTTCTCTCTCTTTCAGTACAGAGCAGTATTCAGAGATTCCAAGAGAAGTTTTTTATCTTTGCTTTAACACCTCAGCAGGTCAGAGAAATCTGTATTTCCAGGTAAGTGGAAAGAGTATTTATAGCACTAGTGTAGATAACTATTTTTGCAAAGTCTCAGGAGAACAGGTGGTGGTTGTTGCTGTGGTGTGGTTTGTTTTTACATGTATATGCATGCATCCCATAAGCCTGCAGGTGTGGAGGAATAATTGTCACAGAAATTATACTGAGTAACAGACTTTTCCGTGCAGAGTAGTTCCAGATGAACTTATGTGCAGTTGGGGGCAATCCTGCACCACTGGGAGTTAAAAATTACCTAGTTTTAAATAACTGGCTGTCTGAAGAGGTGGTAAGCTTTTCTGCCCTGTATGTTTCCTGGCTGGGTGAAAGGAAGGCTGCTGTTATCTCTTGTCTCAGGATCCACATTGTCATAAGACCTATGGCGTGAGCCAAAAGAATTCGTAGGATTTGATTCTTCTCTGTTAGCATCATGCTTTGTTATTAAATCTTTGCAGAGGGTGGTGACCCTAAAGTTCTGCTTAAATTATCAGTAGCTAAAACAGTAGAGGCATTGCCTGTAAGACTTCATAGGAAGAACAAAGTTTAGTGGTGTTGGGGCAGGCAGGCCAGTTCTTTCTGTGTATAATTGGAATATGAGATTTGCTATCTACATGTCTTTTCCTTTGCCTTTGCAACAGGGACTTCTTGCCAGGAGGCAGGAGAGACTACACAGTCCAAGTTCAGCTAAGGTATCTTTCTCAGTGTTCTCTTATGACTTCCTAATTGGCTGATGCAATCCACGTCTTCATACATGTGAACCGCTTTGAATGTAGTGACACTTGCAAATGACACCTCTTCTTTTTGGGGATGTAGGTTATGCCTAGCAGAGACAAGCTGCCCTCAAGAAGATAATTACCCTAATAGTTTGTGTATTAAAGTAAATGGGAAGCTGTTTCCATTGCCGGTAAGCTTGTTTGTTTGCACTTGGTGGCTATTTATCATTTTTTTCCATGTAGTGTTTGCTTGCTTAAATTGTCAAGCTCTTTATTTTTATTGCTATTTCCTCTAGTTGTTGCTGTTAGGCTTACGATTTGTGCATTTGCCGTGCGAGTTTCCCATTACTAATATTAATCATGTTACAGTCACTGCATGGCTTAATTGTATTTCAGCCACTTGCAGCAAACCTGATCCGTTGCAGTTAGGACAGAACAATGTCAAAAGAAACCAGTGTCTGCATGGGGGATTCTCCTCATAGATCTTCAAACTGAGTTGATGTGATGTGATTGGCAGTTGCCCTGGCTGTTTGGGCTCTCTGTGGTCATGTACTGGTTTGCGTTCCCCCCCCCCCCCCCTTGTTATGAGGCAACAGTATCCTCTTCTTGTGTATGTGTTTGTAGGCTGTCCTGTATCTGTCTAGTTAGAGAAATACTCATAGTGGGGATGAAGAGGGGAAAGACTTTAGGGTTCCCAGCAATTGCTGATGCTGGAGCTGAACACTGTTAGCAGCTATAAGAAACTGCAGGATGGAAGTGTCTCATCCACTTACTCTGCTGGTGCCTGTTGTAGAAGTTGGTATTTGGGCAGAGTCACCCTAAGGTCTGAATTAGATGAAGAGGAAAAAGAGTGCTCATTTAGTTTAAAGAACTCTCTGAAACGGCTGTCCCTGTTCTGTAGAGGGATAAAGTCTTCTGCAGCCTATTCTGAAATAGTTCTGAAAGTCGTAGAAGATGGAAGAAGGTAGAAGGAAGTACAGAGTGTTAACACCAGTATTGCTGGAAAACACCGAATGGGGAGAGGAGGTGGGAAACCTTGTTATCAGAATGTTTGCCTTCTCCTCACTCTGTCAACTGTGTGGGGGATTGCGGTTTTTTTTTTCTTTCTGCACCACTATGACTGTTTTCTTGTTTCTGCTTTCCTTAAATGACTATCCCTAACTTTTCCCCCTACTTCTTTAACCCTTTTATTGCTATCTTCCATCCCTCTTCAGCGTGTAAGAGGGTCTCCTTTTCTTCTTTCTTATGCTCTCTGGTCATTACTTTCTACAAACATAAATTAGGTTCTCTGTGATAACCTAGCAGGATTTCCTATCTTCAGCAGGTTACCTCCTCCTCTCTTTAAGCATCCCATTGCAAAGAATGGGGTCCGATGTTATCGTGTAGTTCTCAATGCTTGCTGGTTCTGTCTTGCTAAAATAGCTTATATTCTGCCAGGCTATGGTGTCCTCTGTGTTTAACGTGTCAGTCTCAACGTAACTTGGCTGTAAACTCGGATTCTTGCTTTGCTTTTAGATCTGAACCCTATACAGTCTTTCTCCATATTGCTAAGGATGATTCTTTAATCTCTTCAGCAGAAGATTCCAGAGAGGAAGTGAATAAATGATTCTTGTCTTGGAAACCTCCTCTCCTTGAGTATGAGCTGAATGACAAATATAGCTTCAGCCTGAGTGCTACTGCAAACGTTTTTTTTCTCTTTCCTCTAGCCTGTTGGTTTGGTCACAGTCTGCATCCCTCTGGTGGCTCCTCTTCTTTTGCAGGAAATGTAAGATAACCTTTTTTTGCCCACTGTTTTCTAACTCAGTAGCGAGACCTGCAGTTGATCAGTGATGCCAGTTTCTATTGCCAACTTGAAAAATCAATAAATAAGCACTGTTCTGGCTTTCCCTGGTACAGCAGTCAATGCCTCTGCAGAGGTCCGTGAATTATCCTGTTGTTCTCAAAGCTACCTCCTTAGCTGTAGCGCTAAACAGAAACTTCAGGGTAGTGCTGCCAGTGTGCAAAAAGTGCTGCGGGTTGTGCCAACGTGTGTTACCGTGGTGTTTCCTTGTACTTCAACAGCTATCTCTTTCCATCTCTTATAGTACTTCTTAAAAGAAAGACACGTAGAGCCTTGTATGCTGGTGTCTTGGCCAGTAACAGAGGTTTTGTTACAGCAGCTGGTTCCCCTGTGGCAAATGCAGGCAAAACAAACCAGAAGTCAAAAAAGCTTTCTTGTTTTTCTTCACGGGGAGCCTCCGTGGACCACTGTGGGCTTTCCTCTTTGAAAGAGACCCAAATCTGCCCAGGCAGGCTGATAATGGCCACTTAGAAGAGCAGTTGGACTTTCTTTTGATACCTTTCTGGCTACAACAGATTGTACCAGCTTTGACTAACGCAGTTCTTGCAAGAAGCATGGAAGACTTGAAGACCCAAATGACTTTGGCATATGCTTAACCACTAGAATAGGCAGGCTAACTAAACACTGCTAGACTGTGCTGCCTGTGATAGGCAAATAGGCCTCCAGGTGGCCAGGAGGGGAAGGCTTTAATGTGTTCTAGGAATAAGAAATTGGATCTGACCGCAAGGTGATTGCTTTGTGGAAGAAAACTTCAAAAGCTTGACAGAAATAAAGCATGTGAGTTGCAAAGTCTATTTAAAAAAAAAAAAAAAAAGTGTAAAGGAACTTGCATCATCCCTCTCCTGGGAGCAAAGTAGCCTCATCTTAGTCTGGAGACAAACAGTAAGGAGCCTCGTGCTGTGGTTGGTCTAGTTTGCATGAAAATATTCTCCTGAATATTGCAGAGATGCTGTGTTCCTCCAGATAAGCTTGTTAAAAGGAACCGTGATAGAGGGAGGCCCAGCCCACTGCACCAGAAATGATTGAGATTTATATTCTGTAAATTGCTGCAGCTGTCATATCTGATTAAAGAAACGGCGAGTCATTCATTCTTTCAAATGTGAGATTGTCAGCAGTCCTTGTGCATCTGCTGCCTCCGTGTTCTGTGATAAAGCGCGTATGGAAAGATTCCTGAGAGTAGCTATGTTGCTTGTCGTCTGGGGCGACAACTGTTTTTGACAGAGTTCTTCAGCAATTGCTGTCCACCACTTTGGCCTGGCAGATCTTGCAGTAGAAGCTGTGGTTTCTTACTCTGTCACCACAAGCAGTAGCCCTGCTTGAAGTTAATAAAGGGCAGTAGTGAGGCACAGCCAGGGATTGGTTGTCAAGGAGGGGGAAAAAGTATGGATTAGCAATAGAGCTGCTTTGGAAACTTAAGGAAACGATATGGCAACTGTTGAGTCCTTCCTAGATTAAAGGCAGCAGTTACTCTATAGCGAGTGGAAGAGGCCTGCAACAATTCTGAATGGGATTGAATGATGGTTATATGGCCAGACAGAAGATCCAGAGGAAAACCTGTATCTTTTGAGCCAATGCTCCTTCCATGCCGGCTCTGAAGGCGAGTACCTCAAAAGAGGGAAGTGGCAGGAAACTTCAGTAGTAGTGACCTGGTGCTATATGAAAATATTCCTAAGTCTCCTTCCCGGAGCTAACAGTTCAATGAAACCTCAAGGTTATCAACATTCCTGATCTTTGAAATCCGTTGAAACATCAAAATATTAAACTGCAAGACAAAATCGGTTTCATGCTGGGATGCCTGATCTGCTATTGGAAAAGGTGGCTTGGGGGACCTATTCTGGACTGGGCCCTTTGAAGAGAAGCAGTCTGCAAGAAGTTCCTGATCAGATTTCCCAGAGAAGTCAAAGATCACACATCTGCTTGACTGGAACAATAGTTTTCTGAATTGTTTTTGCTATGTATCATTAGATGGACATGGGAACACATCTTATGTGCCCTGTGGGAGAGCTGCTGATGAAATAGCGTATCAGCAATTGTCTCTGTCATATCTGATTTTTATTTTCTGACCTGACTTCTTGTTAGTAACTCTTTTCAGAGTGTTAGGTTATGAACGTGTGGTTTGTATTCTCTGGGTAAAACAATATTACACATGTATACCTGTTTTTCAACATACCCTTTCTGGGGGGGTTTCTGTCAGAACAGTGCTGTCTTGAACTAAACAAAATCCAGCAGTCTGTAGTGCTTTTGCATAAGACATAAGGCTCTAATCTCTTTTTGGTATCCTGATAAAAGATAAGATTTTTGTGAGACAAGAGAACGATGATTTTTGAGTCAAATGCAAAGAACTTATTCTATTGTCTGTTGATAAGAGGCATAGGGAAAAAGAACCGCATGTTGCAGTTAAAGCGGTAAAAATCTGTCTGCTTTGAAGGCAAAAAGTTTGACAGTGGCTCTTCCTCTTCATCATCCATCTCCTTGATTAGGCAAGCTGGAAGAGGGGTCTCCAGACTTTATCTGCTTGAACTCGGAACAGAGTTTGTCTTGGCGTTCCTGTTAGACTGGCTTGTTTTCATAATGACAGACACAGGACAAGATGAATGAGTTGCAGTTAGGCCAGATGCGTCTTATACTGCACAAGTGCTTTGCTTGTGATATGCTTGAGGGTGTGTGCCTGCCTAGAAGCAGAAGGGAACTGGATGGCTTCTGACTCAGGTTGTAAACATATAGAGGAAATACAACTACAGAGAACCTGTCCCGAGTGTGAAATTCTTCACCAAAGCCTAGAAAAAGCTGCGCAAATAATACCCAGTTTATTTTGTTTCTGTCAACAGCAAAAAAGCCTATTAGCTCTTAAATACACCTGCACATTCCATGTGCAGCTCATCTTCAGGGAGCTGGCCAAAGTACAGATGACAGCTTGCTGCAAATGGGGCTGGTGTATAGTTGATGCGAAGGCAAAGCTGAATCCTTACAGGAGTGTCTTGTCTTTTAAGTTAGCCCTCGGGCTCTGAAATTCAAATAGTGACTGTATCTAGAGACACCGAGGAGATGTGGAGCTCTTGGTATGGAATTGGGTTGTATTTCTTAAATAGAACTGCTGAATCCAACCCTTCTTAACTTGCTGTGTTTGTCGATCACAGAGGTTGTCCTCGTGGGGCTCTGATCTCTGAGGAGTTGCGGGGGGGGAGGGGGTGGAGATGGCAGAAGAAGGACAAAGCATCAACATTGCTTTTTACTCTGACAGTAAACTTAACTGGACCAGAATTGTGTTCTTTTTCATCGTTTGAGCACTTCCCTAAAATCACTTTAAAACAAAAGCGCTGTGAAATTGTGGTTTGTTTATGATATTGGACTGTCAAAGACTGATAGCAGTAAGCATTGACTTCAATATCCAGTCTAGAGAAGCCCCAGGCTTACCTGTTTTCCATAGCTCTGCCTAAAGGGAGCAAGTCTGTTTCAGCAGGTTTCAGAGTACAGCGGGGAGGGTTAGTAACGCTTTCACTGTCCTTTCTTCCCATAGGGATATGCTCCACCGCCAAAAAATGGAATTGAGCAGAAGCGGCCTGGGCGCCCCTTGAATATAACATCTCTAGTTAGGTTGTCCTCTGCAGTGCCAAACCAGATTTCCATTTCCTGGGCTTCTGAAATTGGAAAGGTAAATTGTGTATTCTGTGAATGTGGACAGTAGACTGAATAACCTCACCTAGCATTCCCTTTCTCCCTCCACTTCCTGATGTTGCTGGCAAGGCATATGCCAATAAATGTTCCTTAATAAATGGTTGAAAATATTATAAATTCCAGGAAATGAAGTAAGATCTAGAAGCGTGATAGTTTACAATACATATGTGAAACTTCCCTACAGTATTCACATGGAAGGGGAGTTTCCATATAGGTTTTTGGGAACCTTTAAAAGTATGAGAGCTTTATAAGTAAGTCTGCCATTAGGGGTTGCCTGAAATGTATGAACGTAAACTGTGTGTGTTAAAGATGCTGAAATCTTCTGGGGGAAAAAATGGTGCCAAACAAAATAACAAAAAGGGAAGCTTTTTTGTAGCCTAACGGTATAGTAATATGAAAATAAGGTTATGTAGCCATTTCTTGAAAGGCATGTTTCTCATCATCTGTCGGAGCAGGCTTTTTAAAAGGACCAGATGTGCCAAGGCTGTGGGAGTATGGGTGTAGAAATGTATTTCTGAGTTTTTCTATTTTCTAATCAAATAATAGTAATTTTACAAACCGAAATGTAGCTTCATAAGAAGAACTGGTTATTAGATATTTTCATCTTTATTCTTTAGAAATTCCTCCTCTCTCCCGCCAATGAAGATGGCTCGGGTTGATTAAAACCACGCTTGTAAATGAACCAAAACACAGCTCAGAAAGCTCTTAAATGGCAGGATGGGGGGGAGGATTTACTGGGCAGGTGTCAGGCTGCTAGTGTTGGCTCTTCCTGGGCTTCATGGGTCTTGGACGTGCTTGACTGGATTATACTTGGGCCTCTGTTTGTAATATAGGATACCTGAGCCAGCGTATCCTTTATTACAACTTGAGCATATTCTTGTAAGGTGTTGGGTGACTTGAAGGGGAGAGCTGGCTTCTGAAGTGCAGACGGGGAGGGGGGGGAATGGAGAGCTGAGGAAAACAGAAAATCAAATCCTGTTAATAATGCAATTCTAGACCTCACAGAAAGCTGTAGTGAGGGAAATGCGTGCTAGAGTTCAGGTGGCAGAGAAGGGGATGGTGACTGAAATGTGATACCTCTTGCTTTCTGGGGCCTGTAGCTGAGCTAATTTTAGAAATGTAAAATTGTTAAATCGGACTTTAAAAGGAATTAGTCTTTAAAATGGCTGAGTGACTGCTTAGACGCTCCTCCCCCATAATCAGGAGAAGGCAGTGAGAGGAGTCTTTTTAATTCTTAGGTTTAGTAGTAGTCCCTTGCAGCTATTGCTAAATAATGAATTACGTATTCTTCAGTCTGTGGCTACTTTTGTAGGTCCTTCTGGACTCAATTATCGAAAGAGCTTTTGATCTTTAAAAAAAGTGAAAGGAGAGCAATATGAATTGGGCATATGCCTCAAAGTGAGACTGCAGCGTGAACTTATTACTATATATATGAACAAACTGAAGCTTTAAAAAAATCGGGGAGAAGGTAAACGTTCAAAAAGGGAATGAAGGGCAGTGCTGACAGCAAAGCTTCCCTAAAACAGAGCGAGGGAGTGAAAAAGATCTAAGTGATTGCTTCCCAATCATAAGGCATGAGAGCCTCGAAGCGGCCACAGAAGGCATGTGTGGTCTTGGCCTTTTCCTTCTGTCCCCACGTGCTCTCGCTCCCCTGCATTTGCCAAAATACATTCCCATGCAAGCAAATGAGTTGGAGGTTGTCCCATCATTTCCCCTTGACTTGAGAAGCAAGTTTGTTGGTTCAAGGTTAGTGCTCTGTTCTGAGTAACACAGCACATGTAGCAAGCCTTCGCTCCTCATTTAAATGAAGTCATTAAGCAGGGATAGTGTGGAGCGTCCGCAGGCTCACATGGCGAGGGGTTATTGGCATGCATTTGACTGGTTCCTAGTTGCGTCTATAAAATGCTTGGTGCTTGAGTGCTTTGATACAGCTGAGCGTTCAGCAATTGATCTTGTGCTTGGTGATCGGTTCAGGCTGTTGTGGTAGTGGTCCTGCTTGTCTGAGAGGTCACTTATGGCTGTTGTGGGAGGTTGGGATTGTGCTGGTGGTGACGTTTGACTGATGCAGCAGGGCTTCTGAGCAAAGGAGGCATAAATCCAGCCTGGTCAGGCTTGATTCTGGATTTCATTCTGTAGGCAATAAATAGTGCAATATATGGCCCTTCTTTTAGAAACAAACAAACAAAACCCCTTTTTTTTCTACAGAGTGGTTTCACATGTAAGTTAGTCACTATAGCTGCTGATCTAGGTAAGAGCTATTTTATTTTTTTTTTTACATCGGCTAAGCAGGAGCATGGTGGTAGCTGTTTGTGTGCTTAAAATTCTTGGGTGGTACCCAGATGTTATAGGAGCCATAAAAAGATGGCTGGCAGGGGACGGAAATAAGCGATCGCAGGTTGTGTTTGTTAAAATGATGAAACCATTGTTGTTCTACAGTAGTGGGACTGGCAGAGGCTTCTCTTCATTAGCGACCTTGAAAAGAGCGTTGCCCTTGCACAAAGGAAGCTGGAAAGTGGCATGAATTGGGGAGTAGTAATAAACACGAGGGCATACAGCCAGCCTGAGAGGAGAGGATAGGGTGTAACTAGGCTTGGCTTAAAAGTGGAGAGCAAGCTACAGGGGGAAAAAAAAGAGCAGCAGAAAGAAATTGGTGCAGGTTTGTGCCTCTTGAAGGTGTTGTGCTTGCACCGGAAGAAGCATTCGTCTTTTCTTTACAACGCGTGGTTATCTTTGAGCTCCCAATGCCAGAATGATACTGACAAAAAGGAAGGGTTTAAGAGAAAAATATGAGAAGTTCTTAAAGGCCACGTGCGTAAGAAGGTGAGTCTCCAAGTCGTCTTTTCAAGAAAAGACCAAATTTGTCTCTTGATTCTGGAGGACGAGACTTTTTAGTTAAGTCACAGCTGGAGTAGGACAATCCAGTTGGACTGGATTAGCAGAAAAATTATGGTAAGAGTATTGGATTCTTTCACAGTGATGAAGTCACCTGTTAATGCTTTTCAAAGTATAGCTATCAAGCAAAAAACTGGCACAGTTATGTTTTTACTATATGCTACAACTAGTGTAAATAGTGATTTATTGTTGTAGTGGAAGTGCTGTGTTAATTTTTCATTTTTAATCGCTTTTTTTGTAGAACTACTCCATGTCTGTGTATCTCGTTCGTCAGCTTACTTCAGCTATGCTTTTGCAGAGGTTAAAAATGAAAGGTATCAGAAACCCTGATCATTCCAGAGCACTAAGTAAGTCGAATCAATTTTCCTGTTTGTAGTTCTTCAGGGCCGTTGTAGCTCTTTAGAACTGGTAACACTCAGCAGACTTGCAGCAGTTTGGGGATGGGGATGGTGGGGGGGGGAAAGCCCATGGCCAGAGTAGATCAAAGGTTTCCTTGCTGTTGCTGAGCTGTTATGCGCTGATTCACTGTAGGTCCCTGTGCTAGTAGGGAGGCACACTTGGAGACGACATCTCAGGTGTCCTTACAGGAATGCAGGGAAGGCCGTTTGCTGTGGAGGGCTGTAAGGTGCAAAAAGATGTCCTAAATATCCATATTTTCTTCACTTGCATGTGACGCTGCTATTCCTGTCTTTGTGCCTTACTTGCTGATAACTACTCTTTTATTTATCTCCTTGTGTGTTGGGTCAAGTTTACTAACAGTTGTGGCTCTTAGTGCACCTGCCACGCATCAAAACAGTCTCACTATGTGCCGTGTTTGATGGTTGCCTTTAAATAGTGAAACTACTGTTAATGTAGTACTTGCTATAAACTAGTTTCCTGGATGCCTAGTTTTTTAGGTAGCTGGAAACAAAGTTCGTATGCTGGAGAATCAAAAATAGCATTTTAAATATAATGGAGATGTCTGTGTGTAATTTCTTATTTATTTTAATAGTTAAAGAAAAACTAACTGCAGATCCTGATAGTGAGATTGCCACAACCAGTCTGCGAGTATCTCTGATGTGTCCTGTAAGTAAGGCTGGAAATTACTATATACAGATCTATATTTTCATCTTCAGTGCGGAACTGGGCTGATTTTAAAACGCCTTGCTTTTCCAACTTTTCAATGGCTTTTGTTTATATACTGCTTCTTAAATATAAAACATGGGGGAGAAGGGTGCATTTACGAGCACCTGACTGTAACAACATTCAGCCAACTGTGATTTGGAACTATGAATGCCTCTGCTTTAACACAGTCAGAATCAAGTTGCTATTTTTATGTGTACTGAGACTTTTAAAAGGAGTAGTCGGGCAGCACTGAGGCCTTGAGACTATTTGGACAGGGTGATGGAATAATTGAAGGGCACAATGAGAAATAAAATTCAGGTCTCTTATGCTGCCAGCTACTGTAAAGAAAAACAAACTGATCACCTGGTAACCTTGCCTTGCTTTCTCTTCCCAGGAAGAAACTGGTCTTGTGTTTGTGACTGGTCTGTTAAAGTCATGTGTTTAAAATAGTTATAATGCCAGTCTGAGTCGAAAATTAATTGGAGCTCACAAAAAAATTTGAACTATTTGGCTGAAAGGACAGGATAAATTGGGTGCTGCAGTAGCTTAGTAGCAAAAATGAAGTCCTCAAAATAATGTTGATACAAGACCACTCAGTGCAGATTGTTGCAGTCTGCTTTGAAACGTTTCTGCTGGGTCTCAGCTCCTTAGTAAAAACTTTGAGGCTGCTTTATTGTTCCTCAGAGTACACAGTATGTACTTTGATAGGGTGGGTTGGCATGTAAAGAGGTGTACATTGAGCACCTCTGTAGTGAGAAGAGACTGCTACCTCACCGACTGCATCTGGCTTCACTCTCAGCCATCAAGACCTGCTTAGCTTTCCGCTGTTGACACTCTCTTAATGCATCTTCTGCAGCTGGGGAAAATGAGACTGACAATCCCATGCCGGGCTGTTACTTGCACACACCTGCAATGTTTTGATGCTGCTCTTTATCTTCAAATGAATGAAAAGAAGCCTACCTGGATTTGTCCTGTCTGTGACAAAAAGGCAGCTTACGAGAGCCTAATATTAGATGGGTAAGAAACAGGGTCTGCAGAGTACAGAACTCACTTTTGTGAAGTTTTTCACAATGAACTTGATAGTTACTTTTTGAGACTTAAGATTTAGCCATTTCCAACTATTTTCTTTATCAAAATATGTTAGGCTGGAAGGAACCATTAGAATCCTTTTAGTTTCTATTCCTATGTAATAATAAAGGAGGTAAACTCATCTCCTGATTGCATCATTAAGCTTTTGAGCTACAGCCTGTTTCCTTGGGAGGAATCTAAACATGACATCCGGGGATGAGATAGTCTCCCTTTTACACAAACCAATCACTGTGAAGCTTTTGGACTTGAGTTTTAACTTACAAACCATGTCAAACTTGGTTTAAAAACTGATGATTTCTACTTCTGTACAGAAGTCTATGAATTGTAATAATGCTTGAGCTGAATATGGGTAGACTGTGGTCCTCTTTACATTTCTGCCTATGGACTTCCGCAAAGGCTGTAATTGCAGTCCTTTAGGTAAGGTGAACTAGGGGGAGAGTACATGCTATGGTTCAAAGTTCCTCATAATTAGCTTTTCAGCTGTTTGTTTTTCACTTAGCAAAAGACTGGAATCAAAATCAAAGCAACCTAACTTTAACTTTTTCAGGCTCTTTATGGAAATCCTAAATGAATGTTCAGATGTGGACGAGATTAAATTCCAAGAGGATGGTTCCTGGTGTCCTATGAGGCCTAAGAAAGAAGCTGTGAAAGTCTCTAGTCCACAGTGCACCAAAATAGAAAGTATGTGCATCTGGGTACTGGTCAGAAACCAACAAAAAAGCTTGATGTCTTGGGGACTTTGTAGCTAGGATAACGGGCACAGATAGTGTTGTGTGTTTTTTTTTTTTTTTTTTTGAGAGGGGGAGGGTTTAACAGTTTTCACCTTATCCTTTAAGCTAAAAGAAGGGATGGTTTGTCTAGAGGTGTGCATGCCTGGGGTTTGTCTTTGGGGTTTTTTATAACGCTTCAGAAAATGAAAGCTTCAGAGCTTACCTTAAATTGGTAATTGAAGATTAAAGCTTGTGCTTATTGCTCTCAGTGTGACACAATGCTGCTAATAAAACTGCTCCTGGACCCTGACATCCTCTATAGCGGCCAGGAAGACTGGCCAAGATAGGATTTGAGATGCTGGTTCTGTTGTGAATTGAAACTGCTGCTGTCAACAGCCTTTAAAAATCAGTGATGTTTTACTTCTTGTTTAGGTTCCAGTGTTGTTAGCAAACCATGTGCTGTGACAGTGGCCAATGAGGTGAACAAGAAGAAAGTTGATGTTATTGACTTGACAATAGAAAGCTCCTCTGATGAAGAGGAAGATCCTCCTGCCAAAAGGAAGTGCATATTTATGTCTGAAACGCAAGGAAGCCCAACCAAAGGGTTTGTCAATTTTAAAGTTAGTTGTTATTCTGTAATGTCTCAGATAAACTGATGTGTACACCAATGGACTTGTAATCTCTCTTCGGGATCCAGCTCCACCTTGCCAGAGGAGAATTTTTAGGCCTCTGCTTGCAGAAGGTTGTATTGATACAGTACCTTTGTACAGGCAAAACATTATTAAATAGTTTTACATCTCACAAAAGGCTTGCGCTGACTGTTGCTGTGTTTGCAGGGATGTTTTCCCTAGAAAAGGAAACGGATGAAACTAATGGACAGTATTCTCCTGAGAAAGCTGATTGTCCCTAGTGCAGAAGCCTTATGCGTTCTTGTTACGTTGGTGTTGTCTTAACGGCTTTTTCGCTGTCTCTAATACCCTTTGTTATCTGCTCTGGCTGCCAGGAAACTAGGCTGTGTGCATGTTTCCTCTATCCTGTCAGTCTTGGAAGGGAGGCACGCTGGTGTGTTGAATGATCTCCAGAGGTCCTTTCCGACCTTGGCCATTCATTCTGTGATTCTGTGAATCAAGATGCAAGTTTTCCATCTCCTCCCTGTAAACTTTGGAGCGTCTTGGTTATCAGTCAGTTCTGATATGATACGATAACCTTTGGTTAGCATAACGAACCACCTCCCAACCCCTCTGCGAACAACCTCATAGTCGTGTCTGACTCGTCTAGGGCTGACTAGCTTCTTTACTGTTGTGCCTTCTCCTGTCCCGAATCTGTGCAACTCAGCTGCAGTCGCTGCTTGTGGCTTCCCCTGAAGTTGTTGCTGTTAGCCCATAGGGTGTGAGAGACCGGCAGGGCGCACAACCGACGCAGCAGGGAGAGAGGGGCACTTGTTAGGCTCACCAGCAGTCACTGATCCACAAGTGTCAGTGTTTAGTAATGGCTGACGGGTTAGTCCCACTTGCATGTGTGAGATGTGTGTGCGTCTCTCAGCATAGCGGCTTGTGTCCTTTTTTTTTTTTATTAAAATAATAATAAATCCTTCTGTTTTGCCACCTCTTGAAGTGGTGAGCAGGTGCGCTGCGTCTCTAGTCCACAGGAATATGTGGTCTTTGGCGAGCAAATAGTTGGTGGTCTTCAACAATTTTCAGCAGTGATGCTTGACATGCTGTTTCTTGTTGTGAGGACTGTGGAGGAGTCCTTCTGCAAGAGACTCTTTATTTTTATAAGGAAAAAATAGCTACAAATACCACATCTGTTAATGAAGTTTCAGAAGGCACCAAGACTCCCTTCCATAATACTGCTCCTGTGTTTGTGTGAGATGGCTATGTGCAACTATAATTGCAGAAGGGCTGAGTTTTCTTGTATATCTGATATCAATGTATTTTTTTCTTACTGTTTGAGAATGAAAACATGCCACTTTCCAAATGTGAGCCTAAGACAGGCTTTTTGGTGACAGTGTTGCCTGAATACTAGTCTTTACAAAATTGTGGGGTGGCCTTCCTTAGGCAGGAGCAACATAAGCTGAGGTGCTTGAGACAGAAGGGTCCGAAAGGTGGCTTCTGAAATCAGTAGCAGCCAAATGCATCAATGCAGATATCTGGGAAGGAAGGCATGAATGGATAGAACTTGCTGCTGGTGGGCTGAAAGGAGGGACACTGAACAGCTGGGAGCGGGGACTCTTTGGTATTTCCACCTGAACTGGGAGCTGATGAAAGATTTATGTAGATGGCTGGGTGCCTAAACGCCTGTGATGCATCTTTCAACAGTGCAGCTAAATATCAGACAAAAGGTGGGGATACTGGTGGTGTGCTGCTAGAGAGCTGAACTTCAGCTTGGGTTCAGGCTCTAAGGGTTTGATATCTAACTCTGTGTTGGTAATCTGTGCTCCAGGAGCTGAGTAATGGTCAGTCGCATCCTTGGCGTGACAGGTTAGCACTGAGGAACAGTTATGTGTGGAGAACTTTAAAGAAGTGCCCTCCTCCTGGCTCTGGCTGTCAGCCCATCCCTCCCAGGGTACTCTACAAATACAAATGTCCACTTCTGTTCCTGGATAGTAGACTGTTATAAATGACTCCAGCACTGTACTTTGTTTTAATGCCAACTTGCTCTTATGTCACAGCTGCTGTTGAGAGCCAAGATACGGTCATGTTATAAGGAAGACTGTTATCAAAGAGGAAATTAGAGTGGAGTACTGTGTAGTGAGTAGCCACACTATAGTTGTGGTGTTAACATAGTGACCTTGTGAATGAGCGTGCACAGTGGTGCATACTTTCTCTTCTGTAACTAACGGCCAGGTTGTTTGTAATTTCCCATGCTGTTTAAAACAGGGTTCTCATGTATCAGCCGTCTACTGTAAGAGTGCCCAGTGTGACAACAGTTGATGCTGCTGCTATTCCTCCTTCATTAACAGACTACCCAGTACCATTCCATCATCCACCAATATCCAGTATTTCATCGGACCTGCCAGGTAGGTGGTAGCTATTTTTCTGGCTATTTCTATTCTGCCTTATTAATTTGTGGGGTGGGCAGAAATTGGAGAATTGACTAACTCTCTTAATGGAACAAGACTTATATGAAGTACTGGACTAAGACAATGCCTAGACAAGTCTAGGAAAGGCAGGTTATCTGACTATCTTTCCAGTCTCAGATTGCTCTTCAAAACTCTGGTGTCAAAAACATTGCTTCTAGGCCATACCCTCAAATTGGCATTTTCGTATGGCAGCCAGAAACGTGTGTGGTGGTGGTGGTGTGTGTGTGTGTGCGTGTGTGGTTTTTTTTTTATTCAGTTAGACTTTATACAGACATCTGGTTGTTGTGTGTCATAAATGTAAGGGAGAGTAGCCGCTTATTTAAGTTACAGAACTGGCACTAACTCATCCAGACTCTGTAGAAAAATTCTGCTAGCTGATTCTAGTGGTGGTCTCTGTCTAGACTGTATGAAAAAGCTTAAGGTGAGCTACAATATGTAAGCTGACCTCCTATTGACTTTCTTTACCTAGACATACCCTAAATGCCTATGATGTATTCTTCAACACTGCTGCTAAATATCAGACAAAAGGTGGGGATACTGATTATTTTCTATCCTGGCTCCTTCAAAAGAACATTGTAGATAGGGACTCTGGGGTTTTCCACCAGCTTTAATGAGCCCAGAGCCTAGGAAATGGTGACTTGACAACAGGCATCAAACTGGACCTTGTGCAGTTCCCTTGCCCTGTTCCATTGCCTGTTTCCATTTCTCCTCAACAACATCTCTGGCTTCTTCCTTCATCTTTCAGCATTGGTTTGGCTATGAGATGGGTATCGTGCCCTTTGTTTCTCCGCCCTCTTTAGTTCCCTTTCTGCTCCCTCCCTCCACTTCTCCCTTGTCAAGAAACCCGGTGGCTTCCTAAATTGGACGGGAGAGTAAGCTGAGGGAACTGAAGTCTAGAACTATTTTGTTCCTCTCTATCAGCTGAAGTTCCAGAACGTTTTAAAACGCAAGGAGCTGTAAATTCTGTAAAAGCAGTTGAGCTTAAATCTCTGATAAAAATCTCCTCTTATGGAGGAGAGATACTGCTGTCCAGAACAGATTTGACAGCGAGGGGAGAGGGAGGGAGTTAGGTTTACCATTTTTTTGTTGATGTCACAAACACAAGGCCAACGTTTAGAAACAAAGCAGAGACTGTGATTTCTCATTGTTTTCATACTTTTAAACATCATGCCCTAAATGCGTACACGTTAATGGCGTATAAGATGGACGCTAGCTTTCACTGCTCTTGGAGGATATACCTTGAACTACTTGCAGTTTCCTCTTCTTCATTCCTTTTATTTGTCTAGACACAAAACGGGGATGATATTAGAAATGTTTCCTTATTGGCTGCCCATGGGTGGAGGAAGAGACCTGCTGCTTGTTTTTGGACTTGTGCATGTTGTGACTTTACTTCATTCCAGCATCTTTAATGTGATGACACTCTTCATGTCCCAGTTTGGCCAAGTCAGGTACAATATGCAGTGAAACTTGCACTATGAACCAACAGCTCCAACTGGCAACCTCCATCTAAGCAACCACATTGAACCACCCTGCAATATCCAGTGAATAATACATCATTATGTCATTTTCATTCTTAAAAAGAGCCACTTGTACTAGATAACTCTTTCGCTGCTGACTGAAGTAATCCTTGAGAGTGGTGTGACAGTGGTATACTTCATTTAGAAACGGTGTAACAAATGCAAAATCTATTCTACAACAACAGAGTTCCTTAAAATTGTATCACCACTAAATGAACAGATGAAAGACGCATCAATTTATTATCCTTCTTTTCTTTCTAGGTCTGGATTTTCTTTCACTAATCCCAGTTGATTCACAGGTATGTTTCTGAACTGCAATGGGGCTTAATTTTTAAAATCTTTTTTTTTTTTTTCCACAACATACTATCTTAAGTAACTATCAGGATGCTGTCATCATTCATATCATGTTTGCAGTCCGCTCGGTTAGACCTAACCGCAGAGCAGAAAAACATAATTGCCCCAAATACTCTTTGGTAACAGAGTAAGGACACGTTCAGGGGAGATGCAGTTATCTTCACTATAATAAATCCAGGCACAAGAAAATCTTTGATGGTTTGCCTTACTGAAGCAAATGTTTGCGTAACACTGACTTGGATACAACCATCGTGATTTTTGTGCTCTTAGTTTATATTGTGTATCTGCAGGCCAGGCTCTGGATTATATGGAAATTTCCTAAGTCAATAGTAGTTGGTGCATCTCCTGTCCCAGAAACACAAGCTTTAAATACAGTTAGGAAAAACGATTCTTAATGTAACAAGATGCTCACACAAGAGACGCTACTGCCTTCAGAAAGGGGGGATATTGGCTCCATGACCAAGACAGTAGGATCCGAAGCCAACCCTTCTGCTTCCTCTCTGGGTCTGTCACTAGCAAACGGTAATGGGACTTTACTGTAGAGCTGATGTCCTGGTACCTTAAAGGAGGAACTTTTTCTTTCCACTTACTGTATCTTGCAATATGTTGTGCCTGACCTTGAGATCTCAGCTATCCAAGTGGGAATACCAAAAGTCTGTTCATACGGAGACTTCAGAAGAAAGTATGGTGCTACAAAGTGTCCATCTTGGACAGTTCAAACAATTCAGGCTCAGTTCCAAACATATGATTCCAAACATAGAATATTCTAAGATTAGAGTCTACAGAGTTCAATAAATCTTAATTTTTCTTACTGAATGTAGGGGGAATCTTAACTATTAAGATTCTCCTCTTCTGTGACGCTTGGCAACCTTTGTGTTTCTAAATACTCGTTGTGTTCAGCTTTACTTTGAGAAGGCTTGTCTTCTGTTTTGGAAATTTAAAAAAAAAAATTTTTTTAATTGGACTTGCAGCTTGTTTGTACTGGTAAAAATGTTTACAGACCTGCATGCCTCATTGCTGGCAACGATGCATGCTGTGAAAGTGGTGACTAGTACAGCTGCTGCCATTTCAGAGGATGAAGTTATCCTGATCTCTGAACTAGCAAAGAGTATTGTATTACCTTTCAGGATGAAAGGAGCCTGAATTATATAATTAGGTCCTGCAATGAGGAGTGTGAACAGTGCACAGATGCTTTTAATGGTGATCACTTTGTGGCTGTGATAGCGTTTCCTTATGTGCCATTAAATTCTCAAGCTAACCACTTAACGAGAAAAAGGGGAAGATAGGAAGAAGGGTTGTGACTACCATCTCTGCTTGCTTACTTGCTGGTTTGCAGAACTCTGGTTCTCACCATGCATGTTTTAATGAGATTCTGCCAGTAACTTGTTTTGTGCTTGTTGTAGGGAAGATGTATCTTCAGAGCATACATTTCCCTTGTGCAGTTAGTCTCTTCATTCTTCATTGTTTGTTTCAAGCAGTACTGTCCTCCTATGTTTTTGGATAGTCTCACCTCAACCTTAACAAGCAGCACGCCTGGCAGCATCATCACATCAACCAGTCACCACGAGAGCAGCACTCACGTTAGCTCCTCGAGCAGGAGCGAGACTGGAGTTATAACCAGCAGTGGAGGCAGCGCTCCTGACATCATCTCACTGGACTGAAACAAGGGGCAGCATGGGACTCCAGGAGAAATCACACAGAGCTGCTTGTTGTGTCTCTGGAACTGCAGCGTCTTGGAAGTTATTCCGATATTTATTGAAAAGATTTGCCTTCTGGAAAATGGAGTAAATTCATCTACACTAGGAACAGAAGTGATTAGAATTTTTTTTTTCTTGCTCATTAAATAGCTGGTAGAGAAAAGGCCCCTTCAGAACCTGCTTTTACCCTTTTGGCTTGTTCTGGGGAAACTGACTTTTTGTTGCTGGATGGAGTCCAAAACTGGTTTTTAATTTTGTTGTCAAAACAGCAATAATGTAAAAAAAACAAACAAACAAACTTTTTTTTAATTAAAAAAAAAAGGCACTTAACCACTCTAGAACAACAACAACAACCTGGACAAAGGTGCAGAAGTGTATGCATTGGTGAATTTTTAATACCTTCTCAACTGGGGCCTGTAATAAACTTCATTAAGACAATGAAGCTTTGTGAAATAGCCATGACTTGTGTTTTATATTTCTCTTGCTCCCTTCTTCCTCCTGTGCTGGAAGGTATGGGAAGCCTCTGTAAATGTGTTGGCTTTTTTTCCTGATTTCGTGGTGTTCACAAATGCAACAGAATCCTAAACTGTGACTTCTTCCTCTTAACGTTCTTTGGGCTGGGAAGGGGACAAATTATCTATGCAAACCCTGCATTATACAAACTGTGCTGTCACTCCACAACTATGACACCTCCCCTGAAAAAAACCCCGTACCTCCAAAATCAACTGAACAACTCTGCACCACTGAGCTATAGTTGACTCTCTGGCCTGACAACTTTAAGGGCTGATAAGAAAGAACTATTTGGATTATAGAGTCCTTGTTGGTCCTTACTGTAAATGCCAACCTGCCCCAGATGGTAAACTCAAGTGTGTGCTTTGTATGGCAGCTGTAAGGAGAGAGTGTCTCTCTCATGCTTTATCTAATGCAGGATTGTTTTCTAGGAGGTCCTGCCCGTGGCTTCTGTTACTTCATTAACTGTTGTATCCTGTTGGGTGATACTGCAGTTTGACTTGCCATGGTGGAGACTTGTTGTTTTGGAAGACAAATGCTGTAGGTGTGTGCTCTTCCACCTAACCAGTGCTACATGTTTAGGATTTAGTAACATTGTCCTGTATTACATGGCTGTCTAATCATGGCTTTTCTAATTAGACCGACAACACTTCCTCCTATTTGAATACGCTGAATCTGCTGCTTTGTTCTGTGTATGCAGTGTTTCCCCACACATGTATGCACACATGTCTAGGGATAACCTCCTTAGTACTGTCTGTGGAAGAGGTTACAGACCAGGAAAATCAAATCATTTCCATAGAGCTGGAATAATGGTATTGTCTATGTATGTTGACATAGCAACTTTCCAAGTGTTTGTTGTGTTTCTGTTGAGTAACTGTATCTGAAATTACTCTTTCCCTAGTTACCAGCTTTCAGTTTTTCCCAATCTTGTGTTTCTTTTTTTCTTATTTCTTTAGTCTGAGACGTTTGGTGTTTTTAGCCTTCTGTTACTGTTACAGTATTTGAACTAAGTACATGGATAAAAAATATTGAAGCAGGATCTATTGTAACTTTTGTCTGCCCTGTACTCCCATCTTGAATGCTGCATTACTGTTCCTCATTGCCTTTTTTGTATGATCTTTCACACCAGTCTTCAATTCATATGTTGGTCTTAATATCGCCTCTACCCTTTCTTCTCCTTCCTCCATCTTTAAATTTTTTTGTACCTGTTAAAAGGATCAGTTTTTTAGCATGATTTATTTCCAATAAAGCCATGCTACTTGTGAGGTTTTCTGCCTAATGGCCTGCAGCTGATCAGTGCTTTCTGCATCACAATTGCACAGTAACTTGAACAATAGAATGCTGAGAGGTTCAAAAGCCATTCTAAATAAAGTGTTTAAAACTGGTATCTGTTACTGAAGATGCTGTTTGTACTCTTAATAGCAAAGTGTGACACAGGAATTGCTAAACTGCCTGAAGGGAGGTAAATGTCTCGCATGTAAGTCAGAAAAGGAAAAAACTTGTCCTTTTTTCCCCTTTAAAAAAAGGAAAAAACTTAAGTGCTCTAGAACAGTCTTGGTATTATAAAATATGGCTGAAATTTTACTAAACAGGGTTAACAGCTGTGCCCTGCTAGTGGTTACTTATCAAGCCTAAGGTATCTGCAGCTATCCTGGGCATGACTTCAGCAGCTGCCTTTAGTCCTACACCTTCCAGATGTCTGACAGCAGTGGCAGAAGCAGACTTACAGGCCTTGAGCCCTTCTTTTCAAAGACAGATTTTTTTTTTTTTTTCCATAGGCTGTGGCATGAGGTAAGTGTTAAGGTAAACTACTTACTGATGTATGCACAGGAAATAATTATTAGTCTTATATAATCCACTTGACTTTGTAGATGAGGTGTGTCAAATGCTTTGAGCACTGCCATGCAGCCATGTCTCCTATTTGCTAAGCCTTCTTCCAGAAGATAACAGAGAACTTCAACAATGGTGGGTAGAAAGGGGATTGGAGTCAGAATTTAATGAAAGCCTCTATCACTCAGCTGTGCTCCCTACCCAGAACAAGCCCATCCATTGTATCTGGATGAATTAGTACTTTACTTTCCTGACAGCAATGTTCTGCTCTGCAGCCAAAATGCACTAGAATGTCTATCCAAGAACTTCTAGCTAGAGAAAATCTTGAAGAAAAGGTTAGACTTCTTACCTCTTCATTTTCACTACAGCAGTATCTCGTTAGTGCTTTGAATGTACTATGTCAAAGATACTTTCAAGCCAACTGCAGAAGGAAAGGAAAGCTTCGGTGAGGAATAGGAATTCCTTCTACCTGCATGGATAACCAACATGCAAAGAAAGCCATGCTGCAAGATATAGCCCCTTTTTTTCCCCCACCCATTCATTTGCTGCATTTTTGTCTGCAGTTTCTCAAAGATAAGTGAGCTTCCTTAAGACGATTAGCTGCTAAAATACTAGTCATAAATAGGCTGTACCCATACATCTGAAGACTTAAGTCCTGACCTGTGTATACTTCCACATCAGACAAAATTGTCTGAAATAACTGCGCCACCTATGCAGAACTTTGCTGCCCAATGATATGACACCAATCATAGCATGTGCTGCACCTGTCTAGCAGCAGAATTCAAGCATTTCCAAAATCAGTTAGGGTTTTTTCAATGTCTGCCTTTAAATCTAGCCCCTAGGTGCTGGAGAACTTACCTGTAATTGCAAACCTTTCACTATGGGTCTTCAAGAGCACAGAGGATTCAAGTTTGGAAACAAAAGCATCTTCTCATTGAGAGGACAAATAAAGTGACAGTTCAACAAGAACTCCTGTAAGTGCAACAACAGGGGAAGCTGCTTCCTAGGTCAGAAGACAGTTGTGGATTAGGCAAACTGGAAAGAACACCATTAGAATCCTAGGTAACTGGTTTCTAAGGATATTTTTGTCACAGGCATCAGTGATCGCAGACAAGATATAGGCAAAAAGAATCTCGTAGGTCAAATTAACACTTATTATTTTTATTTTCTCTTTTTAGTAGGTATAATCACAGTATGCTAGACTATGTGTGTGTTCCATGTAATATTGAAAACTTGCCATCTCCTTCCAGGTTTTATGAGGAAACAGTATCATGATGAAACTGGTCATTGTATCATACAACATAAAACAGCGGATGTGGTTACAACTTATCTAGGTAATTATCTAGAGGTGGAATACCCTCCTTCAAGCCTTTGCGCTTACGTATTTCAGCCACAACTTGCCAAGGACGAGAATTTACATCATAAGGATCTCCAGGCAAAATCTGCCAGTGATCAAAGACACACTGTGGAAAAGCCTGGCCACCAGTGTTGGATCTCAAGTCAGCAGTGAAACCTAATGGGAAGGAAGGAAAGAGGGAAAAAAAAAAAATGGATGAGTTGCAAATGAAATTTGTTTTATTGTGAATTTTTACACAGACAAATCTCTAAGAACACTCTTCCGGAGCCTGGGTGAGGTACTGTTAGGAAACCTCCACGTTCCAGATGATTATTTCAAGTAGGTAAAAATGAGGACAACTCCGAAGAACTGCAGAAAGACTTGGCGTGACCAGGTAAAAGGGCAATAAAATGGCAAATAAAATTCAACTTAGCTGAAAGGGCACACTTCCCATATAATGCAATGAGACTTGAACTGATCAACTACACTCAGTTTGAGATCTTAGGGTTGCGATAAGAAGTACAAAAGCATTAGCTCAACATTCAGAAGCAGTCAAAAGTCAAATGCTAGGAACTGTTAGGAAAGGAACACAGAACCAAAGAGAATACCATTATTCTCTGTGAAAGCCCACACCTCGAATACTGTGTGTAGCTCTCGTCCCTTTATTGCAAAAGCAGATACTGCTGAAGTGGAAAAGGGTTCACAAAAGGGCAACACAGATGACCAAAGCCCTGGACTGGCTTCCATGCAATGAATCAACTCAGCAAGCTCGGACTCCAAAGAGTGGAAAGAGCAGCAGCATAGCAAGACGGATATAATAGCAGTATACAAAATCAGAAGCGACAGGGACACATTGGATAAAGGTCAATGTCTCATGGTCTTTCCCAATGTAAGCAAGTGAAGCATCAAATGAAGCTAGTAGGAGCCAGATTCAACAGACACGGAAGGAGGCAGTTCTTCATACGACAAAGTGCAGATCTGTAGAACTCCTTGCCAACGCTGTGGATGCTGACCTTTTTTGTGGACTGAAGGGGAGATGGAAGACGTTCATAAAGAGAAACCCACCAAGAGTTACTAAATTTATATAGCAACTCTCTCTGCCCCAGGAAGCCTTTAAAAGGGGTTCTAAAGGATTTGCTGGGGAAGCGTTACACAAGCTTGCCTCATTCTTCCTCTTTTCCAAGCGCTCACTTTCAGCTGCTGTCACAAACAAGCTGTTGAGCTAACTACATCTTTAGTCTGACACAGTAGAGCCACCTACGTTTAACTGCACACAGGTGTTTTCTTTGCCATTTTCCCTGTCCTTCTAGTGATGTCATCCCCTTCTCCCAAGTATCCAATCACATGAACAGCTGCTCACTGTGAACTGAGGCTTTTTTACTGTGGAACAACCTCTAGCCGTTACTTATTTAGAACACTGATGTTTCCCTGTCTCTTCAGGTCACTGTTTTAGGAAGACTCAACAATAGCTTTTGCAAACAACTAGGGAGGCAGTTTTTCAGAATCTGGACGTTAACATGCTGTGCAAGTTGAGACTGAGGGCCCAGTGTAATCCACATGCTCCAAAGTCTTACGTTTACATTTCTTTTTGTTCTTCCATGTTTGGAAATCTCTTCCTTTTATGAGATTGGTTTAAGCTCTCTGGAAACTTGGGGAAGGATAAAAACAAAAATACCTGCAACGCAAACGTGTATAAACTGTTCTTTTAGCTAACTAGTCAAATTGCAAATTTTGACGAGTTGTTTTTGAAGTTAATTTAATGCTTAATTTCATGCTTAATTTAAAGTTAAGCATATCTTATTACACAACTGATTATTTTAGCAGTTGCCATACTAATCTACTTCTGCAAAACAGCACACACACAATAAAACGTGACGTTTCTTACACTTTACTATGTGAGGAGTTCCGAGTGTGCCCTGTGAAACTGGCAAACTTTCTTACTGATGTCACAGAACAGTCTTGAAGTGCATTTTCAAACGGGGAGAGAGGGGCACCTGATGCGCAAACCAACCGTAAGAGCAGAAGAAAGGCCTTGTACCGCACTGAAAAGTTGAAGTTTTGGGGCAACGTAATAAGGGGCAGATGCAACATTATATTAGAGGCAGTTCTTAAAGACAGGAAAGAAGATGCAATGCAGCCACTCTGGCTGACACTCTGTTCTTCTAAAAAACTGAAATCGCTACAAAGTTTTCTAGCTTGCTGCCACTGAAGACAAATTTCTTTCCTTCAGCTTGCTTCACAGGAAGTTTTTCTTTTTTAATTAAATGGTGGAAACAGAATCTGGTAAATATTACAAATTCTTAATTTGCAGAAGATGCTGCACACAATCTTTTTGGCACCCTCTGCTTGCCTGAAAGCCCAATGGAGTAGGCTGCCAGAAACACAGGAGCCAACCGTTTGTTCTAAATAAATGAGCCAAAGATGTGAAGAGACAACAGGAAGAAACTTGGAGCTAATGAAATGGGAATTCTTCAGTCCATTTCATCCAGCAGAGTTCCTTCTTTAACTGCATGTGGGTAATTAAAAAAAAAAAAAAAGAGAGCTGTCTTACCAAATGACTCATTTACAGGTAGGTATGCCTTGACCACAAACATTGCGGTTCCTGCCACTTGGGATTCTTCAAAAACATGTCCACGTTTCCTGTTCAGGACACCATAGATCCCACCAACCACTTGTTCTGGGGACTGTGGGGAAAAAAAAAAAAAAAAACCAAACTACCAAGTTACAAGTAGCAAATCACCAGTTATTAAAACACAGCCAGAATGCATGCAGCCTGAGACAATCCCTCTAGGCAGCTCTCCTGATTTTTCTCCCATATTTGCATTTTTCTGAGAGCAATTTCTCTCTTCTGTAACAAGTGGCTTCCCTCTCACTTCCAAGACAATATCTGTCAGGAGCCCTGCCTGCCTTCTCCGCCTCTCATAACTGTGCAGCCTCCAATTACTGTATATACCGACTAGACCGGTTTGCAGTTCACATACAAAGAGAGGCAAAAGGGTACATGCTCAGTGAACTGCCTACAACTATCTTCTGGCAAAAGAAAGAGTTTTCTGGCTCTTTGTAATAAATGCAATTACTACAGGAGAATCTCACTGCACATTATCTTAGAAGTCACAACACGACTGACAAGTGCTTGGATAAAACTCTTATTTAAAAAAACCAAAACCACATGCACTTACACATACCACTAAGTTTGCAAAACCCCCTCCTTTGTCATGATAGGTCTCACAAGTCATAGAGGTGAGAAAATTCTCCATTTCCATACTTTGTCTTTACTTGCATTCATCTTCCTTAGTCCTCATGGTTAAGACATTTTTAAGCAACTGAGCTGGCAGATTTCCTGCCTACCACCCAGCAGTGTAGGCTGGAATTAATTTTTAAACTGAGTTTTAAATCTTCTAATCACTGCTAAGACAGTTAAGACAAACTGACAGGTGAATAGTTGTACTTGGGGATAAAAATACTTCTAGCTTAGAATACATTTTCAAGGGTCTTTCGTGGAAAAGTTTCATACACCAAGAAAAACCAATTACTCAAGCAACAGAAGTTAATGTTTAACAGCTCAAAAAAGAGCTTATTAAAAGAAAAGAAAAAACCTTCCTTGCTGCTCTTTCTTGGTATTTAGGATACCCAATGTTTGTTCTCCTGAATATTTACAGTGGCAGAGAGAGAGGAGAAAAAAAACCGAATCATAGCTTTCTTAAGGGCATTGACCATTCATAGAGAGCAGCATCATTCACCTTCCCTCCTACGTTTTGCTGCTTCTCGTCAACTTCTTTCTTATTTTGGAATGAAAAGGTATCCTCAAAGTCTTTATAACACTCATCTGAAGGACACAGAATAGAGCTACCACTGTTTCTTGGAAGAGAATGCAGAAACATGATTATACATGTATCTTTGTCTCAGATATAATACCCTGTTTCATACCTGGATTTCTACCAGATAGATGGGCTCCATAAGCCTGGGTTGTGCTGTCAGCGTAGAGGCATACAAAACCCGCCTAGCAGTAGGAATAATTTGCCCACCACCACGGTGAATAGCATCAGCATGCAGAGTGACATCACGGATATCAAAACGAACACCTCTCACGTTCTCCTCACACAAGACACCCTGCAGGATCGAAAGGCAAAGAAGGGTGGTGCGGTACTACTCAGTTTCCAAGACAGGAACCTTCCCTTAGTAGGAATCTGGCCTGTTGATTTAAGTCATTCGTATTGACACTGAACAGTTACGTTCAGATCAAGGTAGTCTATACACGCAGGAAGGACATTCCAAGAATACTAGCACTTCTGAACTCATGTTTGGAACAAACACTGAAATGCCTGCAGACAACAATCTGCTCATTACATAGGATGAGTGACGTATATTCTTCAGCGGCGGACAAACTCCAGCTCCCCTCTGCCCCGTTCCTATTGGTTACAGACACCTTCTGAAGATTTCACATGAATAACTATTACAGAGCTCAGATACAACATTTCAGTGACACAAGATACAAGCAAAACATATAGAACTATACTTACTTCTTTGGTAGCCCACTGGAAGCCAGCAACAACACTGTCTTTGATTTCATTTAGATACTGGACGCCTTTTGTGATGTCCACTAAGATATTTGGACCTGCGCCATCAGGTCCGAAGCACCAAATCTTTACGGGCCTCAGATACATCCCACTCATATTTCTCTGCCAGATAACGTGCACGCTGTTTCAGTTCTTGACGGGAGCTGACTTCCCCTTTGTCTACATCCTCCGCCAGACCATCAGGAAAGGGTCGAGCCTTCATGTACAGTCTATTGTGTTTGTTAGGAGATTTGGATAAGCACATCTGGCTTGACTCTTCACCAACTGTCTCACGACAGGACACAACTGGGTCTGATTTCTGTCACGTAAATCAAAGAGAAAGATTTTCCTCAGCTAAAGCACAAAGCTGATCACATAAATCATTTCCACTTACCAATGAAATGCTAATAATAAACTGCCACTTCTCCTCAGGCAGTGTGTTTAATGCTAATTTCACTCGGTTGTACAAGCGTGCTCCGCCAGCTCCATCAAGAGAAACAGCAGCATTTTCAGTTGCATATCAACAGTTACCATCATGGTTCACCTTAGTTTTCCTGTTCACCAGAATTTTTTCTTATCTCTATCCCAAATCTAAGCCCATTCATGCAACTACTAAAGAACTCCCAATTACTACTAAAATGGTTGGTCTCCTTTTAAAAGTTTCTAATTGCTTTAAGGAAATTACTCTACAAAAACCACCACCAGCAGATTAAGATGAGATTTTCCAAGGTTAATGTTTAGTCATACTCCGTACATTGCAATCCACAAAAATGCTTTTTATACCTTAGTAGGAATACAAGCATGATCTTCTTCCAGATCTTTAAGGCAATTTTCTAGATGCAGCTCTCCAGCTCCAGCAATAATGTGTTCACCAGACTCTTCAATAATACACTAGAACAGGAAACAGTCGAAAGTAAACATTTTAAGAATTTATTAGTATTAACAGAAACACAGAGGCTAAATAAGAAAAACGTCAGATCCAAAAACTGCTCAACAACAAGCACTGGAAAAGTTAGCAAAGTGTCTATATGTTGTTTCTTGGTGGTTCAGGAGTGATCCAGAATGAATCTCCGTACCCATCAGCAAAACAGTGTACTTTCAAATACAGCGTGGCAGTCAATTTAAATATCACTCAACAAAATTATGCAGGAAATTATGGTGAAAAGTGAAAAATACTTCACTACACTGCAACTGCAGGGAGAATTCAGGTTGGCCAACGAAACTTCCTATCTTTAGTTGGGTCACTACAGCTGACACAAAACTCAAAGTCTTTAAAAATGCACAGTACCGAGGTCCAAAAAAACAATGAATAGTTCTTGTCCTTCTGATGTATTTCAGGATTTAAAAAATATAAAGACGAGTACTGCTCAAAAACCAATCTAACTGTTGCAGAACCTAGATTTTTCCTCAGGATCTTCCTATTCAAATTCTGACTAAACTTATCCCTATTTAACTTGTCCTACCTCATACAACTATAGCAGAAAACTGTCTTGAGTCTGCAGCCATGCTATTAGATTGCAGAAAGAGCTCTCTATGAACAAAGTCGAGTCCTTTGACTATTTCACTGCAAACCAACAGCTCCAAAGCTAAAACTTAGCATAGCTAGCACTCACCTGAACCATAGGATCAGACTTGGCCAGACGCTTTAGACCTTCAACTAGTTTTGGTAGATCAGCAGGGTTTTTTGCTTCAACAGCAACACGTACAACTGGACTAACACTAAATTTCATCACTCTCATGTTGTGGGCATGTTCAAAGGTGGTAATGGTACCCGTCTTCACCAAAAACTGGTCAACACCAGCTAGACCAACAATGTTGCCACAAGGTACATCCTCAATGGGCTCAACATAACGACCCATCATCAAAATGGTTCTATAAAGACAGAGGATGAGCAACAATCCTTGAATATTTGTTTTAGCCTCAGTATTTCCAAAAAGCCATGTCTTTTCATAAAAAGGAAAATTGCCTATTACTTGCCTATATTCCCTCTGGATTATCGACTTTGTTAAACAGAAAAAAAAAGTCTCTTAAGATATTCCTTCATTAGGATCTCAAAAACTAAAAGCAAGCAATTGTTTTTTTGCATGCATTCCTCTCCAAACGAAATATACTGTTTTCATCTACCTTTGAATAGGTTTTAGGTAAAGATCTTCCTTCTTGCCAGGTGTGTAGTTTGGTCCCATGATTCGTACTTTCTGTCCAGTAGAAACAATGCCAGAGAAGACTCGCCCAAAGGCATAGAAACGCCCCTTATCAGACGTGGGGACCATTTTGGAAATATACATCATCAGAGGGCCCTTGGGATCACAGTTTTTTACACCTGCAGTAAAACACATATCTGTATCATACACATTTTCGGTGAGACTTCAAAAGTTAGAACTATATACATATGACTTCCAAAACTCAGTGAACCTTATTTTTCATTTAGGAAGGGACAAAAGTGTGGAATTACAGGAATTATAACTATGGCTATCTTAAAGTTCTTTAAGGTAATGAATCATTAGCACTGTTGTTTCTTCTCATACTGAGACCTTCGTTAACACTTATTTTCTTGCTGCACGTTTCACTCTTCTGGTAGCAGGTTCCACTATTTTAATAAGTCTCTACTAATGCGGCCTAGTCCCAGGAAAATTCCAGAATAGGAGGATTTAAAGATGTCTTGTAATCCATCAGAATCCAGAAGACAAACGAGCACTAGAACTCTTCGTGTTAAGTAACCACATTGATGGTAAGGCCAAAAGCAAGACTTCTAACCCGATTTATTTATTTATTTATTTATTTATTATGATTTATTTATTTTAGCATCTGCGGATTTCTAAGGGAAGCGACAAATCTACAGGGAACCCAGAAAAGCAGATCCTGTAGGAAGCACTCAAGTTGAGGACCATATTACAGACGAGTACTTCAAAACGCATCACCCTTCCTATCAATGTGAAACCAAAGGCCCTTTATCAGATTTAGATTCGGCTATTTGCTCATTACCTAGTTATGATCTCAGCCACACCGCATATAGCTGGGAGATTTTTTTTTTTTTAAAACCATGTTTTAGTTCAAGTAGCTTCAAGAACTCCCTTAGCAAATTTAGGTAGAGAACAAATCAGAGAACAGTAATAACAAGTAAGCTACTATGGGACATGTCAGACCGGCCTGAAAGCAAAATACCTCCTGATGATTCTGACTGTAACTGAGGGGAAACCACAGGATTCACTGGGAGATCATAACCAAAGCTTCAGAGAGAATGAGATAATGAACTTGCTGTTCCCACCCCTCTTTTACAGTATATCCAAGGCCGCTACATGCCATCTTCCTGCTCATCTCATCTGCACGTTCTCTGAAATCTAAAGCAAATACAACGTGGTTTCACACACGTCAACATCCAGTACATGAGGACCCTTGTAGTACCCCGAGGGTTTTACTTTGCTTTCTTATATATGGTAATACCCTTTCAATACTGTCCCAAACTAGCAATTATCACTGTACATAAAAACCTAATCCAAATCCATTTTAGGCCATTTGTAAGTTGATCCATTTCAGTCATTTGTGCAGCAGCGATACTGTGTTTTCAACAGCCCCTAGTAAGCTAGAAAGAAACATTTTTTTACCCATAGCAGCTTCATCATCAGGTGGCCCCTCATAAAGAAGTTCACAACGGTATTTCTGTGCTGTTACAGGGGAAGGAAGGTGAATGGTGATCATCTGAAGCAAGGCATCTCCAGCAGGCAGCCAACGGCGCATTACGGCCTAGGGACTCAAACACTGTAACTGAAACATGTTTCAAAAAACATAATAACCAACCCAAAAATGTGCCTTCTGGATAGCATGTAAAAGGCTATACTAAAGTGTGCAACAGTACATCCTGTGAATGTTTACAACTTCCCTGCAATTACTTAAATCTTGTTAAATCTTGAGCAGAATACGTCTGCAGAACAAGCAAGATTAACATCTGTGTACTTGAATTACTGAAGGGCAGCATCCTTCATATTCTTTTTTCCTTGAGCTAGTGACCTACATTTCAACAGAAAGGTTAGGTTTTGCGGATTATACTAAGCTCCTGAAAAAAACCAACAAGTGCCCTTGTTCTTCGCTGACAACAGATTACATTAGCGGAAAGAAGCAGCGCCATAAATAATCATATTTTATCTATATATGGAGATAAAAGTAAAAACAAATGTTTTATTAAATCTCTGACCATTTGCCACAGTGATGCAACCAGATTCCCCTTCTCCACTTATTAATTCAAGAGCTTTCCACATGTTCACCCCGGCTCCCTTTATGTGGCGTTTAACATACCTAAAGAGTACATGGGTTAGCACAGGAACTGGGCGGAGTTTCTTGAAGTCTCTGCTTTTAACACTGCATAGAAAGCGACCGTGTACTTCCAGACACTATTCTTCAAAAAGTTTAACAGAATTCAGCAGTGTTGTTGAAAATATAAGAACGTGTGAGAGCCCACCACGAAGCTGTATTTCCAAGTATGTAGCCACAGCATACATGTGCGGCCACATGCACACTTTCTATTAGCACTGCATTTACACCTTCAGAAGAGGGAAGGGAAGAGGGTATTCGGTTGTTTTCTTCTGATGTACAGAATTAAATCTTCTTCTCAAATCAAAAAAGGAATGTCTTTCATATGCAGCAACATGCTTAAATCCTGTTCTCTCTCTAGGAAATGCAGTACAATACATTACACAGAGTACTTTATTTCAAATCATGACATTCCAGATGCACAAGTTAACCACTGATTAGATTATAAAAGGACTATTAAAATAGTTTTCCTGGATTTTAGAAGGACCTAGAAGATTGTTCTCACTACACAGTTCAAGGGTAAGAAATGCTACCACGCTGGCAGTTCTAACAAAGTAGAAAGGCCATTTTACCTTAAGAAGGGGTTTTCCCTCTTTATCTCGATCTTCAATATCTAGCTTGATATCAAGTTTCTCTATTAGTTTGGCTGCTTCTTCCTTCTTAAGATTCATAATGGCATCAAAGATCTGCAACAAGTTTATAGTGACTGGAATACATAACACAACACATAAGTTTTACTTAATATGTATCTTAAACAGTCTGTGTGTTTGAAAACCTTCTGGCCTTCTCTGTTCTGGGCTTTTGTTTCAGAAACTGTACTCACGAGGCTCATACAACTCAAGACTAATAAATAATACCAAATGTTTCCAATTCCAAAGCAAACTCTAAACTGCTACCAGAAGAGGTTCACACAAAAGAGAGGGACCAGTCTTGGACAATATGCAGAGATGTAATTTTAGTGTTAAAATATACCATTCCGATTTACTATCTTCTATCTCCCTCCCACCTTCTGCATGCTTCTTTTACCTCACAATTTTTCTAGCCTCTACAGAAAACACGGACCTACTTTATCAGAAAGAGGGAAACTCTTGGGCTTTCCCAGGAGTTAGCCCGCTACACTAAAGAAATCTCTTCTTACAGCCCTGCAACTAAAATCAAGACAAAACATCGCTTTACCTTAAAGATAGGATCCAGAATTAGCTGGCAAAATGTCCGTGGCAACTTCTTTCCATCGGGGCTAGCGGCTGATTTGCTGAATTTTCCAGTTGCTGGATCAAAATATCTAAAGATGATGTCTATTTTTACTCATTCAGTTTGAACAGCAGGAGTTCCCACTTTTCCAGCAAATTTCTGAGCAGTTATTAAAACAGTAGAGGAGTGGCTAATCCTTATTTGAACATTGCCCCACCAGGCATCTAACAGTTGGTGCTAAGGGTGGGGCTTGAGTGTTTTGGGGGGGGATTTTTTGTTGGTTTTTGTTTGTTTGTTTACTAAAATTCAATACGCTGACTTCAGTTTGCCTTTTTAGGCTTTTACAGGGGACTGGGCACTGTGAGCAAACCAGCTTCCACGAATTCTTTTACTCCATCCTGTTACCTGCAACCGTCTTTTAAAGTCTTGCTAAAATCATTTCAATACCATTCAAGAGAAATCTTGGAGTATCCTAAGAGGTAAATAAGACAAGGTAGGTTAATTTATTAGAAGACATCAGAAGACAGGCTGATATTCTTTAAGCTTTCACACAGTCATTAGGCATTCAGTTAACAGCAAGTTGTATACAGATCTAATTTGAAATTAATTCCATCTTTTGTGAGATACAGCTTGACGCTCATTAAATTCATTGAAATACTCATTAGTAACAAAAGGCTTTGGACTTGGTCTGTAATCTCTCTTGCTGCATATTCATTTTACCTACACAGTTCAATATAAGATTTCCAGTCTGAAGTTTTGAGAATGAATCTTCTGTTTTTATGGAGTGGGTTATCAGAAATGATCAAAAATGCATGTACAGCATAACTGTACTACAAACAGTTGTCTTTTGGGGATATATTAATACGCTGTTGCAAGAGCTACCAACTCTTGTCGCTAATTACGTCTCTGACTAGCTTGCTAAGCTGCCCATGAAAGCTTAGTTTTACAGAAGCACAAACTCGACATGCACCAATATGCATCGCCGTGATATTCTTAAAGAGCATCACTGTGCTATCCAAGCATATATCTACATTCATTCCATGCATACTGCGTCACTTATCACCCCAGAGTTTTCTCATTATATCTTCCACTTTCTTTGAACGCTCAACTGGAGGGAGTTGTGCTTTTTCACCTTTAGCAGCAAATTTGGCCACATACATCTCAGCAAACTGCTTCAGAGTAAACGCCCAGCCATGCAGACCAGAGCCAAACCCAGCAGTACCAATAACTGGATCAATCTTTAAAAGGGGGGAAAAAAGTGAACGTATTTCACAAAATACTGAGTTGAAAAATGTTTCGACTGTTTTCAAAGGCAGGTAGCATGAGTGAAGACGCCAAATATTTTCTGGAACATAAAAGACAGAACGCAGAGAAGTATTTCCCCTAAGATGACCCTGTTAAATCTTACTCTGAAGCAAGACTCTTACTTTGTCCCACACTGTGGAAATATTTATAACAAAGGCTAAAACAAAAGATTTCACAGATATGTTCGTAAAGTCCTCTGTAGGATTTGGAAGATAACGGCTTTGTAAAAAATATTACCCAAACTGTTAGTGAACTTTCTCTGGAAATTAAAATACGAGTGGCTCACTTCAGCCACGCAGATAAAACTGGTATGACTTAAGAATGGCTGAGATGAGCGTAGTATAACAATTAGAATACAAACCCAGACAAGAGTCCTCTGTTCCACTAACTAGATTATACTGCAGTATGTTCAGTAGGGTTGGAATTAAACAACGGGAAGCATGTTTGAAAACTCTGGTCATGGTGAGAAGGTCTGCTGCACAGCTATTTGGTGGGGAAACGAAACATCCGAAGCAGATTTATTCTGACGGTCCCTTATTCTAACAGCTGGACCGTCAGAGAAGATTCAGTTGACTGTGTTTTTTATCTTATGATTCTCAACTGCTATATAAGAAATACTATTCCTGATTCTAGTTTTAAACCTTTCAGAGACATCCAGTATATTGAGATGTAGGTACTGGCAGAGTAAAAATCATCTACATCTTCAGATCAGAAAATAGCTAATGAAATTTCTTATTAGTCAGCAATTAATAGTAAACTGCTAAATAGACACCTGCCTAAGAAACCAAAAAAAAAAAGAGTCTACTTAGGAATTCTGTGAGGCTGAATTCATGGCTGCCTAGGTAGTAAGCTGAAAAGCAGAAAGCTCATGTTTCTTGGCATGTAAGTGACCTGAGCAGAAAAGTCAGGAAAACAAAGCTAATCTTCTGGTTCCTCGTCCTTGGCCTTAAATTTCAAGCCATAGCTTCGCCTCAGCAACTTCCCCCAGGCAAACGGCTGATATTTGCTGTCTGAATGACATTTGAGCGACTGGCTTGCAGTTATGCGTTTGTTACTGAAAAAGTATCATGAGAGGATGGTTTGTCTTGCCAATTCCTTCCTCTGTTCCAATTGCTTTCTCTCACCAGTCTGTTGTTCAAAACTAACATCTCAAAAAGAATGAAACAGCGGGGGAGAGGCAGATAGCCACTGAAGAATGGCTCCCTCGTATGTTGGCCAGAGAGTCTGAAGTGCAATAAATTTAAGCGGGTTTTTTTTCCATATTAAAGCTGGAAATATCTAATATAGATAGGATTTCAATCCAAGCAAAGTTTTAAAGTTTTCTTTACCATAATATTACCCATTGGTCCAGTTTCACCCTCTCCATAGGTGGAAATGATGACATTGACATTTTCCACAATACGTTGAAACGTCTGGTAAAGTTCTTCAGGCTCCAGCTGTAATTCCAACAAAGCACGATCCATTTGGTTCATCATCAGCACTGGTTTGATACGTTCTGCAATTGCCTGCCGCAAAACAGTCTCTGTCTGTACACAAACCCCTTAAAAAATAAAGTTCAATTAAAATATGTATTAGATATAGGGGAAAGATCTCTAACCTACTTTATGCAAATGTGACTATAAAATTCTAACTCGGAACTCACTGGTAGTCTCAGGGCTCCCTGCAACTTGCATTACTCGGTTGCAGGTATTGCTCCATTTTTTAACGGAAGGAGAAGAACAAGAGGCAGCTCCATGCCCTAGCATTTTGCTGAAGGATGCATTTTGTCCATTTTGAATGCAGTTACTCTGCATTCAGTCCACAAGCCCCATACAAAATGGATTTCAGCCTCTAAGATACTGGTAAGAGGAAAGGCCAGGGGATAAAATTACAAATTAAAATTAATTCTATAAGAAGTTAAAGCTTCAAAGAAAGAAGCTTCATGCACCACCTGTGATTTTTTTTTTTCCTTAAGAAGAAGGAAAAAATATACTTTGCCGTCTTTCTAATTAGAAGAGCATGTTTACCTGAGACGCAGTCAACCACAACAAGGGCACCATCGGTGACGCGAAGAGCTGCTGTAACTTCAGAGGAGAAATCAACGTGTCCAGGGGAATCAATTAAGTTAATAAGAAAACCCGAACCATCCCTGCACTGTTTGATAAAGGCCAAGTCATTGTCTGAGAGTTCATAATACATAGAAATTGCCCTGTGAGAGAAGACAGTTCATTTTAATAATTTAATTATTTTGAATAACTTGCTGATTTTAAAACTTGCATTGGTCAGGCACCTATATGTTCTTGATGTACATAAAGGCAAAGGAAAAACCACAGGAAGACTTCAGTATTTCAGTTCATAAACTTCTTGGGATCTAAAATGCTAATTATTTTTTATTCTTATTCAAAATCAACACTTCAAGTGTTGATAATCATACCACAATATTGCTGTCAGACACCTGTAGACTCACAGTCCAAATCACTTTACAACTTGTTAACTTTGCAGTTGCAGATATCACAGACAGAGGTAATACTAGCAAGACAGAACCCACTGCAGTTGCTTGGGGGAAAAGTCTACAAGCAAGTCAATAAAAATCAAGGTCCCTACTAAGAACATTTCTGAAAGCATCTTTTTCCATCCAGCATCTTACCTGCTTCCAGAAGCAGGTAAGAATGGTCTCTGGTAATCACTTATAAGCTGTACTCCAATATTGTCTATATTCCACTCAGAAGGTGGACGACGTGGACTGTGAACTTCAGGCCAATAATACACAGCTTAATCCACATGTCAGTTTAAAAAAGAAACTGAAAGCATACAAGGCTTTGAGCAAACAATTTTTCAAAAAAAAAAAAAACCACCACAGCCAAAAAGCTCTTACGTAGACTTGATTGTGATGCATCTTTCTTGTTCATCTTTCCGTGTGTCTGTGAATCGTGTTTCTCCTGCTCTGGCTGAAGCAATAATGCCTGCTTTACACACCAAGGAGTCCGTCAATGTCGACTTGCCATGATCAACATGAGCAGTCACAGACATATTCCTAATATTGGACTTCTTGTCCATGATTGCCCGGATCTGGTCTACCGTGAAATTCACCTGAATGGGGGTAAAAATAAGACAAGAAAAAACTAATGCTTCCTTTTCAAGTATACAAAAGTTGATGTGACGTTTTAAACGCTTACCATTCGTTATTAAATTAACAATCTAAAGAGGAAATGAAGTTGTTCATAATTTTAAGCTTAGCATTACACACACTTGTTCACATTTTTGCCATGTTGTTGTAAGTGTGACGAGCGAAGGCATAACTTAAAATACAGCTTAGATTCAGTATCACAAAATGGTAACAACCAGAAGAATGAAAAATGCACCTGTGGAGGCAGAACAGCTAACCTCAACCAAATGTTACAGGAGGGCTAGCACATACAGCTGCAAACTGCAGCTCTCATAATAGCTTCTACACATGTCCTGCTCCCCTCCTCCCCACCACTGTCCCTCACTTTGTCAAATTTTCCTCCCATACCCCCATCTTCCAAGGCTTTTCAAGTACTTCAAAAAAGAAGAAATATTCTAGCTTTAGTTTTGACACCGTTTAACACCATTGTTCCTAGCTTTAAGAAGAGCCTGGGTCTTCTGTTTTTCAGCCAATATATTAGCTGTAGACGCTGGCGGTCCACCTCAGTCAAAAAACTCTTTAGAAAGGATTTAATGAGTGAAGTGCAAAATTTTCAGAGACCCTCCCTTAAAAGACATCCTAGAAAGTCTTCTTCTGATTTCCCTAAGTTATTCCATCTCTTTCCAAGAGCAGACAATTTCCTCCAACCAATTTGCAGAAAAAAGTCCTGACCTTAAGAAACCCTGATAAATATGTATTAAACATGCGACAACTTAACAGAGGAAGATGAGATCTTATTAATCTATGCCGGTCTCTCATTCTGCAGTGAGAGTCACCTGTAGGTCACAGGAATACAGATAACAGGATTATTCTTGCAAATCCTTTTAATGCATGAAGTGCTCGTAAGGACACAGGAAATAGCAGAACAGGGAGAAGAAAATGATAGGGAATATTAAACAAACATACCCCAAAATCACATAATTATACCACATCCGTAGTTCGTGCTGGTTGTTCAAGTGAAGAAAGATGCACCACAAGGAAAATTTTGGATAAAGATTACCCAAACCAAACAGCAGCCTGGCCTTTCCACCCAAATCTATTATTTCTCCATTTTAACATATGTTTAGAGTCCCTTCCTACTCCAAAGTCTCCAATGGGAAAAACAACCAAAAACCAGCTCCTCTTTGTTTTCTGTTAAAGAACACTTAGTGCAAACAAGAACATGTTTAGAGTATGCTCAAGGTTTTTTTAGTGAGTCACCTCAAATAGAGGCACTTCATTTTAGAATTCGTTCTGTTGGATTATTCTTCCAACAGATAAGATAAATTGGATTATTTAATAAACACCAATTATATTTAATTCTTTTCCAGACTGTGCCAGGCTGTCCTGGTATTCAGTCTCACGCACTTCAAAATTTACAAACTTTTTCTGAGACCTCTTTCTTCTTTCCTTTTAAAGAGAACAGCAGCACTATTTTTGTTTTTTCTTTCAACAATGTTTTTTCCATTTTTAAATTGTGCTGTGCTAAAAAAAACCCATCGGTACTTATCAAGAATTAAGTATAATTCTGTGATTCTGTATTTTTCCTTTGTCTTCAGAGTTTCCAGTGTATTTATATACAGAGGCAACACTGTGGTCTTCTTTTGGGGCAAGGAGCAGAGAGGACAATAACAGTTTATTTCTTCCTTATTCTTTAAGCGTACAGGTCTCCTACACATGCCTACTTAGATTAATTCTAAATGTAAACTTCATGCACATTTTCCTCCTAAAGGACTGAATGTTCTCTTACAGACTGCTGAATCTATTCTTGTAATCTAAATTGGGGTGTGTGTGTGTGGGGGGGGTATTTTGAGTTATAAAATCCTTGATTTGTGCCTAAAAACAATACGGCCTTACTGTCCAGCTAGGATCTTTATGTTCTCTTGAAGCAAAAGTGGAAGGAAAGCAGACAAATTGAGTGACCGTTATACAAGATATGGATGTGAAACATTAGTTTCATAGGTTTGCATTTCTTAGTGGGTCTTTTTGAGAAATCATTTATATATTACTATCACTTCATGGCGCAGCTGGGGCAATGTGGGTTTCAGGTGGAAAAGAAGCTTTAATTTATGGTGAAGGAAAGCGGAACCATAAAGCACGGTGAGAAAAGAGCTGGGCTAGATAGTACTGGGGCAGGGGAAGGGGAAGACGAGGGGAATCTACGACCAATATTAAGGGATTAAAAGGATATGGGGCCTACAACTCTACAATGTTATACCAAAAAAGTGCAACATCACCCCAGCCAAGGAAGTAAATAGGCAAACCTCAATAGGTCAAAAGTCAGGTGAACTCAAAGCTTCTGCTGACATGTCCCATGGCAAGACAATGCCAGAAACGTGAACAAACTTTTATTTCAAGCTTTTGATCCTTATGCTCAACTACAAGACTGCCTTCCTTCCCAGAAACTGAAGGTCCAACCTTAGTTATTATTATATTAGTACTTTTCGCCAGACAATACACCTGGGCGCGAAGCCTTCAGCAAGTAGGAAGCTATAATTAGTGCAGAATTCTGCAAAACAGCTCCTTATCTGGATCCTGCCGGCACCAGACCTTTCCTTCCTGGTGGCTTGAACACATTCAAGGAACAAGCTCCCAGTTTTGATCCTTATCGTCACGGCATTCAGGGGCCCAGGCTCAGGATACTAAAATCTTATTTAAAGCTTCAGGAGTAAGACTGTTGTTATCAATGACACTACTTTGTGTAGTGCAACAGAGTAGAGCCCATGAAGCAGATGAGGTCCTTAGCTACCAGGCCAAGGTGTAAGAAAACTTCTAGAGAAACCAAAAGGTATCGTAAGCCTCACTGCTCTCTACTCAGAATACATACATAACGCAATACAGAGTGTATATATTATATATATATATAGTCTAAACAAAATATTTTAAAGTTTTCTCAATGCCAGTGCTTGCTGGAAAACAATCACTTCTCCATTAAAATGACCCAAATTCTGTATTCTTTGCATTTGGTTATCAAACTGATTTGAATGACCATTTAATTTACCAAGTGATTAGGTTTGCAGAAGTTAATTATTATTAACACTGATAAAGAATTTACCTGAACCAAAACCTGCAAACTTGATCAGCAGTTATATTTCAATTTTCTACTAGGTCATTAACTAGCATTAGAACACAAGAAATTTCTTCAAGAGTCTATGTGATCATTTCCTTTAGCTAATTAATTCATCAGCAACTATTGTTTTGAAGTTGAAGGTATTTACAGACCATAGTCAGTAAAACAAAAGCTAATAAAGAGTCAGGATGTCACTATTGTCTAAATCAGTATGATACCGCAGAAACTCTAAGAATACTACATATGTCTTTATTAAGGGAGAAGAGTCTCATCAGAAACATTTTTAAGTATTTTTCAAGAGACTTATTTACTATTATGATGATGGCTCTATCACTCAGTCTTACCAGGATTAGCTACCGTCCTTCAGTTCTTTACTCTTCATGTCCCAGATAAATACAGTCCTGTTTCTGTCTAGAATGAACTTCAGGACAATTTTTTGCTCGCTGTCATACGTGGATACACAGAAAACCTTAACTATTCTGCAGCAAGCATTTTATAGCAAGATCCTTTGATCCAGTTAGCCTTTTGAACTACTGTTGTAACATTAGCTTCCAAACAAGAGAGAGGAAAAGACTTCAATGATATTCCCCCAACTTAGTCAGTATCAACATTGATCATTTATATGAAGTTAATACTGATTGACAAGTTCAGGTAAATAGCACTCCTTTATTATTGTCCCTTTCAGCCCTTGGCATAAACTATATTTTTAAAAGCTTAACACTGCTGATTTGCTTTCAATTCACTTTGTTAAATCACTGTTTAGTAGCTGTTCCTGTTAATAGAACTGGGCAAGGCATCCTTAAGTTTCTGTTGTCTTGTCTTCTAGTATACTCTATTTTATTAATGAGCTAAAGAGCTCAATTCCAGTATTAATATTAATGTCTTGCCTGGCCTTCTGGCAAGAACTCCTGGAACATGTTTTAATAAGTAAGCGCTACCCACTTCTAAACATTTTATTTATCACTTGATTTATCCAAACGTCACAACAGACAGGCACTGCCATCACAAAAATCTCTGTCATAAAAACAGAGACAGATTAAAAATTAATAGTCAATTTAATTTTAAAGCTGTTTTCCATTAAAGAGCTGTTACAGAGTTTCTGATGTGCTGTCCTAGAGGGCAACTGGATCAAAGTATTTTGCCACAAAATGCTTGCTGCGAGCAGTTAAGGTCTTCCGTGAATATATGTCAACAGCAAGTAAAAGACTAAGATGATGAAAGCAGTATTTATAGAAGTGAGAAACACGGATATTTTATTAAAAATAGAATATCCCTTTTGCCAAGACTCCCAAGTTTTACGGCCACTACAAGGCAGGCAGCGGCTTCGCTCCTTTTGACTACTGCGTGACATCATTTGCGTAGCCCACGTTGCAGCACTGCTTATCACTGGCTGTTAGTAACACCCCCGGGAATAGACTGTCTTCCACTTCTGCAGAGCATCCTTTTCTCTTAGAAGGGTTCAAATTCTCATCGTAATGACCCACTAAATAGCTTCAATTCAGAAATACATATTCTAAAACAGTGAAAAACGAAGCCACGTATTGAAGCTCACGTAGGTAACTAGAATATGCCGCAAATGCGGCTAATCTCACTCGTACCAGACCGTTCTTCCTCAAGATGAGCATAACACGGCACCATACAGGATGCGTACTGGCACACAGGCACAGCCTTTTCCCAGTCTCAGCGGAAGCAACGCTTTTACCTCCTAGCTTTGCAAATATCGCTGAGCAGCGTTTACTCCCCAAGCTTACGTTTGGGCTCCCTCCACATCTCCTCGGTGGAGAAAGCGCACGGAGCCGCTCTGAGCCGCTCCTCTGCCGAGGCAGCCCCCGCACCCGCCGAAGAGAGAGGCGGCAGCAGCACCCCCGCGCCCTGACTCCTTCACGAACACCAGCGCGGGGGAAAACGCAGACAAATCAAGTCAGAGGGGCCAAAAGGCCGGTGCCGGGCACACGCGCGGGCGGACGCCACCGCCTCCCCGGGCTCCTGTCAGCGCCGGCGAGGGCGGGCACCACCTCCCCGCTCCCGGCCAGCCCCAGGGGTGTCAGGGCTGAGGGGAAAGAAGCTGCTCCTCGGGAGCTGCTTCGGGATCCAGCGGGGAGCCAAGGGCCGGCTCGGCTGCTCCGGCCCCCCGCGCCTGAGGCAGCGCCATAAGGGACGCGGCAAGGAAGATGGCTGCTCCCCGCCCCAGGCAGCTGCCCTCTTTTAACGTGCGGGAAGAGCAAGGCTGCCTCGGAAACAGCGCTGTGGGCCGCGGGCCGAGCGGCATCGGGCCGCCTCCTCGAGGGGGCACTCACCATGGTGGCGGATGGCGCCGGATCGCACCTGCCGCCGCCGCCCGCCCTCCCGACTGCTGCTGCTGCTGCTGCTGCTGCTGCTGCCGCCGCCGCCGCCGCCGCCCGCCTGCGGGAGGCGGGAACGAAACCACCGAGCTCAGCTGTTGCCGGGCTAGAGCATCCCCCTTCCCCCCTCCTTTCTCCCCCCCGCCAAGCGCGGCCGGCGCTCTAGAGCTCGCCGAGCGTCTATGGTGCGCGGGGGGCTGCGGCCGCCCCACACGGCGGCGGGGGGGGGGTGTGTCCGTGCCCGCGTCGTCGTCCCCGGCCGCTCGCTCCCGGCGCCACCCTTCCCCGGGGGGCAGCTGCCTGCTCTCGGGGCGAGCTGCCCGGCTGGTCTTCCCCGGAGCCGCCCCCAACGGCCGCTCGCGCTCCCAACGACCACCGGTGTCCCCAACGGTCGCTCGCGCTCCTAACGGTCGCCGGGGTCCCCAACGGCCGCTCGCGCCCCCAACGGCCGCCGGGACCCCCAACGGTCTCTCGCGCCGCCAACGGCCGCCGGGGTCCCTAAACGGTCGCTCGCGCTCCCAACGGCCGCTCGCGCCCGCAACGGCCGCCGGGACCCCCAACGGTCTCTCGCGCCCCCAACGGCCGCCGGGGTCCCCCAACGGCCGCTCGCGCCCCCAACGGCCGCCGGGACCCCCAACGGTCTCTCGCGCCGCCAACGGCCGCCGGGGTCCCTAAACGGTCGCTCGCGCTCCCAACGGCCGCTCGCGCCCGCAACGGCCGCCGGGACCCCCAACGGTCTCTCGCGCCCCCAACGGCCGCCGGGGTCCCCCAACGGCCGCTCGCGCCCCCAACGGCCGCCGGGACCCCCAACGGTCTCTCGCGCCGCCAACGGCCGCCGGGGTCCCTAAACGGTCGCTCGCGCTCCCAACGGCCGCTCGCGCCCGCAACGGCCGCCGGGACCCCCAACGGTCTCTCGCGCCCCCAATGGCCGCCGGGGTCCCCCAACGGCCGCCGGGACCCCCAACGGCCGCTCGCGCCCCCAACGGCCGCCGGGACCCCCAACGGCCGCTCGCGCCCCCAACGGTCGCCGGGGTCCCCCAACGGCCGCTCGCGCCCGCAACGGTCGCCGGGGTCCCCCAACGGCCGCTCGCGCCCGCAACGGCCGCCGGGGTCCCCAAACGGCCGCTCGCGCCCCCAACGGCCGCCGGGGTCCCCCAGCGGTCCCTCGCGCCGCCAACGGCCGCTCGCGCCCCCAACAGCCGCCGAGGCCCTCAGAGGAGCGGCGGCGGCTCCCAGGGTCCGCACCTACGAGGTAGCCGGAGGCGAAAGGAGCCCCCGACGGGCACGGGGAGGCAGTGACAGGCTGGGCACTGGGGGCCTCTGTCACCACAGGGGTTTGTAGGGTGCCCGGGTTCAGCCGGTAGTTAATTCTCCTGCGACAGCGCCCTAGCTGTGAACTCCAGGGTGCTAAATACCGTATGGACGGGGAAAAGAAGACCCCTACTCCAAAGACAGCGTTTTCTAATTATTTTGTGCTCTTTCGAGCCCTCTCAGCTGTCGGGGAGACGTTGGATGGAGCGCTCGCCCTTTCCCTTTGCACAGCCTGCAGGGGGAGATGCAAACTCGACTTTGGTTTTTTATGGCGTTCATACGGCAAACGCCGCAGCACTAGGTTTTGTCTCTAAAACGTTTAGTTCCGGAGGGGTAGGTATGATTGCTTGCTTTGAGCAGATAGTTAGACTTGATGCCATAACCCCTTATTAGTTACTTTTAAAAATAGGTTAAATGACTTATCAGTTCCGTGTTAAAATGCGAAGACGACATTTAAAAATAACTTGCTGTCATTAAAGACACTAAAGTAATAACAGCACTTCACATTTTTAATACAGACTTTCCTCCGAAAATGTCTTTTAGAAATGTTAGGTAATTAAATTGTCAAGCACAGAGTGCTTGAATGTCTTAACTGAAAGCAGCAACTTCTGCGATCAAATTAAATGAAAATATATACAGTAGTACTTCCTAAAAACTGAAGATCAGAAAAGAATATCAAACCAAAGTATTATGTAACCATATGGTTATATGTAGAGCACTCTGGATGTAATGGCACTATCAGCCGTACAGAATGAGTGGTCCATGTGAGAAACGGCTTCCAGCCTTAGGCACGGGAAAGTGATGTCTTACTGATTTTAAGCAAACTTCTGCTTAGGGAGAACTTGCAGGATTTTACTCAATTAGATAAGTTTAATAAAAGCTAAAATGTTTCAGATGTCAAAAGGGCGGCAGAGAGCACTGAGGAAGGAACAGAAAGTGGGAATGTGATTTGGGAAACTCTGGCCTCTGCACCTTTTTTTCCGTTTTTTAAAAGCAACAATTTTAATATAAGTTATAAGTGGTCGGCAGGAGTTCAGAATTACATATTACTTCAAAGGAGTTAGTCATTTACTCAAAAAAGAGGTATTAGTTGCACCACACTACTCAAAGCAATAATATAATGGAGGAAAAACTAGATGTGAGATTTCCAGACGTTCTCAGCACAAATGCTTACCAAGTTTACTTTACATTGAACGGGCTCTAAGCTCAATGCCTTCACTGCCCTGATGTTAGCTGTGGTTGCAACAATCAGTTTGACTGATCAAGTCCTTTGGTTGGCCAAAACAAGTTTTGTTCTATTTTGTTCTGAAGAATTGTGCAGCGTTCATATGGACGTCCTTCTGCAGACTGAAATTCAGCTCTGTGCAGAGTTCTTTGTGAAAACTGAGAACTTTTTCTTAGGAACTGATGGCCAATTACAAAACCAGCTTTTTCTTATGCCTTTGTGCGTGTACGCACACAATTTTAGGACTATTTTGCACAGCTGGTGCTCAGCCGTGATCCTATAAATATCATTGAAATTAGCTTTATTTTCCTCTCTCTTTTATTGCATTCCAGTTTATGCCAAACTGTGCAGGAAAACAAAGCTTATAAAACTGTTGACTAGTTTCCCAATTAAGGCTCCCTGAAAAAGCCTTCAGTGTTTTCTGGCTTACCATCTCTGTAAGATTTTTATTCTTTACAAGACCAATGCCCCATTTAGGAGTGACAGCTCTTACACAAAGTATCTTTTAGCCTGCACTGTATCAACAAAAATCTTACTGGTGCTAATCATTTCTTTTTCTCCATCCTTTTAGTAAGAGCACAGCATTCTTTTTGTTTCTGAAGCTATTACTGTTCTCATTCTGCCTCCACAGCATCACCTTCAGCTGTGGATATGGAGAATGCTGTCCTGGACCCCTTCTGGTTGTAACTGCAGTGAACTAGTCAACTAAACTCTGTCTGAGGAATGAAAGTCAGGCCTACATAAATGGCTCAGCAAAAGAATTACAAGCCGTTCAGCACACGTTTTGAGGGCATACGTGAAATTGAAGTGAAGCGTTATTTTTGTACCTGCCTTCTGCACAGGCTAGAATTGTATCTTATGCTCTGATTTCCCAAGAGGGATCTAGAATGATTTCATAAATGTCATTAATTCTTCTGTGTTTACAGCAGTGTAAATGAAAGTGGACTGTTGAACAGAAAATTTTGGAGGTTTGAGAAAGAGTGGAAAGAACAGTCTCTGAAAGTGTAGCTGAGGCTGGATGAGAAGAAGTAGGTCCAAACTGTACCCAGTATTGCTTCACTGTTGTACAGGAATTGACGGTACAAGAGTCCTTATTCAGAAAACTTTATTACTGTACAGAACAGGAAAAAGATTGCTTTGCTAGTGAATACCTGTGCAGAAGGAGAGGCTGTGATGGAACAGGAGGGGCCACTGCGTGCTTTCTGTATTTCTGAGAGTTTTACATCCATATTCACTTGCCATAGTTTGCTCTGGATCCATTATTTTTTCATACACATGCAAAAGTTTTTCTTATTTAAACACTGATGCTCTTTAGTCTGGATTCTGCTTTTTATTCCATTCAAATAGATTTGACTTGCCTTGACCCTTGACTATCCCACTAAACTTAACTTCCTCTTGAAATTCAGATGAAAGGGTATATAGTTATGTATGAAATGTGTGACTACCTTTTCTTTTCCTTGCAGGGTTTTTTACTCAACAGAATGCAACTCCTTTACAATTATCAATCAGAATGCTGACCAGTTTCTTCTGCTATTTTTTTTTTTAAATTATGCATTGGCTATAGTCGAGCAATCTCTTCAGATTTCACTGCTGAACTCTGCCTGCACCTCAGAAATGTCTGAGCCCATCTCAGATAACATTAGACATTTAACTGACAAATCTACGTTGGAGGCCTTAGTTAGCAATGAAGAGAGACAGGTACTTCAGGAAGACAGTTCAGCTTGTTGGTGGGCTGTGATTTGTTGTGACTGCATGACTAGTAGAATATGATATTGTTCTGCTCCTTGACTGGATGGTTTGCAAGAATAGCCAGCACTGATACTAAAACATACAAGCAGTACATATGATTTTCAACAGTACTACCTCTGCATTGTCTTTTTTCTTTTCTCCTTAAATCAATGAGATTACTGTTGTCATTGGCTTGAAATGGTTTGGCTCAAAATGACTGCGTTTTGAAAATCCAAGCTGTAAAAATGAAACTTGTGCAAACACTGCTGTGTGTAAATTTGAAATGGATCTTGTGTGATCATTTGTGCTAGTGAAACACACTTGCTTGACTACACATACCGAATGGACAAGAATATAATGCCAAGTTCATTTAGAGTTGAAAGTTGGTCTCATAAAATAAGGCACCCGACTTGGTTTGGCAAATGAATGAAAGACTTTGCTGGAAAGTTGCATAATCTCTCTTTGCCACAAGGTCCGTGCTTGTGAAAGAAGTTAATAGTGCTTCCCTACTTTGTAATAATTTATCATCACAACACTGAATATAACTAAATGTTATATTATATTATACTGTCATTATATGATTAAAAATGGTGATATGGCTGTAGAAGTAAATATGTTTTATCAAATATTCAAGAAAGTTTAGTTCTAGTGTTCATACAATTCTGGTTGCAAAATAGAATGAAAAGGAAAGGGAAGAACAAGGAATGAAATACTGTTCTGCTTCAGAAGTAAGAATGCAGGTGGACTTTCTACAATGAATTAAGTAAAGGCCACCCCGCAGCTTTCTGGTAACTGTGCTACAATGAGGAGCTACTACCAAATACCGCTGAAGAGATCACATCTGTTCATCTGTGAGCAGGATATGTTTTACAATTGAATGAAAGGAAAGGCCATGGCATTGGCCAAGTGGCAGTGGATAAGGGTCCCCTGAGAAAAGCTAATGCGGAAATAAGCACAATTTCAAGAAGCTCTGTCAGGAAAGAGCAGTCTCAGTCAACCCAGGCACAGAGTTTGATGTCTCTAAGGAATTTTTGGATCTTTATTATTCAAGAAGAGAACAGAAGACTGAGGCCTCCCAGCTTGTGCCAGGTACCACTGCCTGCTTTCTTCGTTGGAAAAGCCACTGTGAGCACTTTCAAGTGTGGGATTGAGGACTTGACACATGAAAGCCCAGCTGGATCAGCTCCCTGGGGCATTAAAACTCTAGCTCCAGCTACAAACTGCCAAGGCACATGTGCCCCTTTAAGTCAATGGATATCACAGGGCTAAGACACAGCACGAGACGCCTCCAGCCCTGCAGGAAGGGCACTCTCACTAAAGAGGGCTTTGGCTGTGGAACAAACTTCCAGAATGATCACGTTAATCCAAACTGATGAAGCAAATCCAGAGTTTCACCCTCTTCCTCTTGCATTACAACTGTGGTGACCCAGGTAACAATCAACTTCTAGCACTGCTTCTGGAAAAGGTGACTCAATATAAGTCTATTTTAGCAGAAGTGATCCAAGATAAATCTCTTAGAGCTACTATGGGGAGGTTAAAAACATTACAGCTACACTAACATGACTGTTAAATATCTCTGTGTTTCTGGGTGCAGATAGGATAGTTATGAGGGCTCTCTGTCTAGTCTCTCATTCTTCCAGTGAGTCCCATCATCTCACGTAACTTTTTCTTGCTGCACCTAGCAGCAATCATAGCCAGTTTATTATAATGATGGCTGTAAAAGATAGCATTAAAGAAAAGACTCTTTGGGGGGGAAAGGCATTGGCTGTGATGCTGAACAATTGTTTGTGGTCAGCTGTTTACAAACTAGTATTTTTCATTTTATAAACAGAAGAGCATTTTTTATAACCTCCCTCTCCTCTAGTGCTCCCTGAGATCTGAAAAATAGTATTTCCCTGGCATACTGAGGTTCCCTCAGGTTTCCACAGTCACAGCAGAGCAGACAATTTTGTCAGTGATGTATGAGGCAGAGTAGAATCCAACCCACTCTTTGAAGTTTGCATTTAGTCGTAATGCCAGCAGGCCTATGAGCTTGTTTTTGCCATTAGTGGGAGCAGATAGGCACTTTTTCTTATCCTTAGCTTGAGTGTGTTTCATAATAAAATCCTTTAGGACATGGACATTATGTTTAAAAAGAAAAAGAGAAAAAAAGAAAAAGGAAGAACTTCTTGGTTAGGAACTGAGGAAAAATCAGTGCCATATGTCTTTCTAGGCTGAAATACAACAGGGTGCAGTAAGGCAAAGATTGTGGAAGGACCCTGTTGTGCTTGGCTGCTGAAAAGCATACGGTGCAATAGTATTCCAGCTCTGACTGTGAATTTTCCTCTTGTCTTCTCTGGCAAATGTGATAGTTTTAATATATATGCAACTATTCCATTTGTACCTTGGAACAGAGTGCTGCTCCATCATCAAAACTACCTATTAGGTCAGGCAGGTCCCTCCTCAGAGATAACCTCAGAAGAAACAGAGAAGAGTTATGAACAATTTCCCCTCAAATTGCCTGAACAACCTTTATATGGAGAAGAGGTTACAGAGGCTTGGATTTCAATGGCCATACTGGAGATTTTAGGATGCTGGAATTCCAGGAAAAGGAATCTCTCCCCACCTTGAAGCAGTAGCTACTCCAAAGAAAATCAGCAGCACTGATCCTCAGCTGTTTTTTGTGCCTTTGCAGAATTGCTGAGATGCTTTCGGTTTGGTGTCAGGGCTTTCTTCATAGCCTTGGAGGGGATGGCATGGAAAGTGTTATATTTCAGAGTTTATTATTTTTTGTTTAACTTTCCCAGTGTACTCTGCAGGGCACGATTCTGTGGAAGTGTGAGCAAAACCCTAATTCCCGTCTTCCTGCTCTCCTGTTCTTGACCCGGCAAGTCTAGGACTACAAACAGAGCTTCACATCTCCAGGGACAGCCTTTGTGTGGAGCCCAGTGAAATGCTTCAGATACATGTGTAATCAGAGATTATAATGAAAAGTAGAAGCTGTTATACCGGATTCAGTATCTTCTTTCAGTATCAGGTCAGTGTACTGAAGGGTTGTTTCTGACTGAGTCTGATGCTTGCAGCTTCTGAGGAAGAAAGCATAAATTTTGGCACTGGGCAGTACTGAAATAGCAAGCCTATCCTGGGAAGTTTGTAACCATAAACAGTGTAATGGCTGGTTTCAATTCTGAAGCTGGAAGAGGTCTTATGTCTCCTAAAACATATTATTATTATCTCTAGCGCTATTATCCATAATGTAACTGCAGGTTTTTGCATTGTCCAATCCTCTCTAAAAATCCTATTAGGCTTTTGACCTCTATGGTTTCTATCTGCACAAAATCCCTTACAGCAAAATTAATCCCTGCAAAATTCTCTTTATGGTTGCTACTGAGGGCATTCCTCACTGAGGAATGTACTGAGGGTATTCCTAAGCTGCAGGCTTCCTGTATTTTGGTGTCCAAATGGTTAGCCTGTATACACAATGGGAAGCTAAGTTTGCCAGCGTGGCTGAAAGGAAGTTGTGGACACATACTTGGGCCCAAGTCTGTAATCTGCCTGCTTTGCTTCGATGTGATTGTAGTATGGCTTTAAGTAGCAGAGCTGAAATACAGAGTTGTTCACTATGTTTCTAGAACTAGCTGTACTGCTGTCTCTCTTCTTCTTTACCGTACCTTCTTATATCCTCCTTGCCTGTTGCTCCTAGAAGCTGAAAAGTCAAACTAATGCAAACTAACTCAAACTCATGCAAAGTAGATGCAAAATAGAGTATTGCAGATTCTGTCATAAGGTGGAGTCTGAGTTGCGCTTCCAGGCAGTGACTCGTAAGCATCGCTTGGTGTGACTTAGATGTGGCACGCAGAGCATTCATCAGATCGTTTGTCCACCCTAGTCCTGTACCGTTGTTGATACCTGTATAGACTGGTTGAGTGAACTGGGCATCGTCATCCCTGTTATGTTTCTATTCTAGACAAAACATTTTCCCTAAGATTCACAAATGTTGAGCAAGGAACAATTGGCCCCGTTTATGGGAATGTCGTTTGTGACATTAATAGCGAAATGGCTATTCCCTTGCTTTCCCATCAAGTGTGTGCTCTATTAGCATGCTGCATCTGCTGAGTTTATAATTCTGTTTTGTTTCGCATTTTATTGATTTTCTCTGTGGTCAGAGCACAATCAGAGCAAGAGAAGGTAACAAGGGTTTCTAACAATGACAGTGGGCACCATGGTGTTGATAGCGGTGTACGTAGGCAGCAGTAGCACCTCATCTTGTCCATGCGCGTGAGGATCAGATCTCTTCAGTACCTTGTGCATACACCTTTACAGAATTTTCCACATTGATGTCTTCTAACCTGCTTTGCTTCCTTGAGGGATCTCTCACTGCGAATAATCATTCTTGAGATACTTCGTCTGAACCTGCCGTGCCTCCTTTATCTTCTGGATCTGATGAAAATAGAGTCTTCTCCCTTTCCTTTTTACTGTCTTTTGTAGAAGAAGAAACAAAATTCTCCAAAATTAAGAGGTGTCACCATCAGGAGTTTATAATCCCTTCTGTCTACCTTCTGCTGGCCCACTGTTATCTGGTGTGGGGGCGAATTAAAGGCTGAAGTCATGTTTCTGGTAAGACTAAGCTCAGCAAGGAGTAAAAGGAGAGGTATACAGAGCAAACCTTCAGAGTTCTCACAAAAAACCCCAGCTCTTATCTAATGAGAAACATGCTGATAAGCTGTTGGGCTCAGAGGTGAGTTTACTGTGGGGCTGAGGAAACTGCAAACTCCTTACAACCTCTGGCTGTACCCAATCAAGTGTATACTACTGGTTGGGTGACAGAGAATCATATGCATCGTTTTCACTCCTCTTCTGTTTTCCCCCAGAATCCCTGCAAATGTGTCTGGCCTGATACCTACCTGCTTTCCATACCGATGACAAAGTTGGTAGCCTGACTGATTTTCCTGCATTAGAGAGTCCAAATTTAGTTGCGGTGTGTTTTAAACAGAATGAGTTGTCCAAAGCTTGGGAAAGGCACTTCCTAAGTAAAAATTTCAAATAAATTGATAGATAAGTTATGACAGAATTATAGGTATTGCAAATCGTACCAGAAATGGAGAAGTCCTGCAATGTAATTTCTTGCCCGTCATCTTATGTGCGTGAGTGTTTGCTAACCAGGCTTGCATATTTCAAGGCTTTAGCCAGCTTTAAAACTTCAAAGCTGGTTTGAGGTGTAAAATGTGATAGGAGTTGATAAGGTAGGGACATCGCTCCAGGTGTCATCAGCAATCTGTTGTTATTGTTCAGTCATACTGCAGATCTACCTGGAGGCTTTTAGCAGGAGCAGAAAGCTGCTGCTTTGCTCTCTGTTTTAAACAAACAGGGGCAGGCAGTCCTGGCCTCGATTAGCTATTAATCTAATAGCCCAGTTTTAGCAAATTTTTACCCATTTTGTAGGTTAAAAAGTTACAGTACTCATGTGAATGGCCTCAAACTAGTCAGTATCTGAGTGAAGTTACTCCTGAGACAAAGAGATTGCAGGATCAACGTGTAGATTCAGGGTTTAACCCAAAATTATGCAGGAAAGAAATCTCCTTTTTTTTTTTTTTTTTTGCCTTTCAGCATTCATACCTATAAAAGGTTGAATTGATTTAGAACTTTGTTCACATTTTTAGAAAAACAAATCTCTTCCAAGATGGACTAAATGCCTTTAGATATGAAAATAAGGCTTGATATTAGAAATGCAGATGTGAGACATTTTATTGACTACCGGGGATTTCAGTGCCCCTGGAGCAACCTGAAGGAGCTTTTTCCAGCAAAGGCAAACATTTAGCTTAAGAAAGAGGCTTCCACCAACACAAACAGCTGGTTTTTTTCACATAGAAGAAAAGCTGCTAGAGAAATAGGTTAGAGAGTGAATAAAAAGGCTTAAAGTCAGAGGTGAAGCTGCCCTTCCTGGCCACCCCTGCCCTGCTTCTTCTCTGCAAACATCCCTTGTAAGTACTTCACTTAAGCACAGGAGGGTTTTCCAGCTCATGATGCAATAGCCAAGGCAGGGGGTGGGTTTGGTGGGCTGGGCTGAAATTTAACATCAGGAGGAGACTGAAACCTAGCATTGGTGGAAGCTGTGTGTGATGCAGAGGTGAAGGCTGGATCTGGCTTAAGGCTTAGGGGAGGTGAAGGAGGGGGCAGCCAGTGAAAGAGCCAAAGAAGCAGGAGTCCATGAGTGGCAGTGGAGGAGAAACTGAGAGGGGGAATCTGGCATAACAGGAGTGCAGCCACAGCACTTGTAGAAGGTAAATAAGTAATCACAGTAAAATAAGGGGCATTTTTGCAATTTGATTGGAAAACGTCTGATTGCTGCCGCTCTCCTGCTCTGGCTGGATTTCTTGCAGCTGGTATGCGCTGTGCTCTCTACAGCACGCTTCTGATCCATTTGTGCAAAGCCTTACAAGAAATCTAGATCTGTGGTGTTCCACATTGATCTAAAGGCTTTGTTAAAAATGTGAATCAGCTCCAAACATGAAAGAATTAGTTTTCAAATTATGACTTTTAAAGTAAAATACATGTGTGTGCGTGAAAACAGGAAGGAGTTCAGAGAAAGCCATGGCACATCTGTAATATGCATGCATGTTATGGGAGAGGGGATCGCAAGCAAAAAATCACTTGGAATTAGCTGACGAACTTCATGTATGCTTTAGAATGTTTCCTTTAGGTGTGTTGGTAAGGTGTTAACACTTGCACTGAAAATAGCATCCAAAAATCTTAGTATATTTAACTAACTCTAATATGTAAGGGACTGGTATGGAACTACAGAAGCAGGAAATAAAGAGTGACGATAATGTAAAATGACTGCATAGTGAAGTATAAACAAATAAGAAGTCAAATTTAGTCCTATCAAATCTGACTCAGATACAGACTTGCCTGAACTTGACTACTCTGGGATTGCAGGGTGTTTTTTCCCTGTGCTATCTAAATAGTATTTGAACATTGTGCAGATGCTGCCAAGTTAATCAAATGAATAAGCCTTTGAGCATGAGCGGGAGTTTTAAGCATGAGTGATCAGGGCATTTGCTGAGGCTGCATGTCATGTGAGACCCCATTAAACTAAATTAAATAGCAGCGCAAATCATCCAGTGTGTGGATGGGAATGAGAAGAGAAAGGAACCTAGATCTTAACATCTGACCCTACAAATCTGTCGCTCACTCTGCCCTTGAAGAGAGAGATTTAAGATCTTATTTCCTGCTTCCATCTGAATCTCTGATCTAGAATTATCCACCAGTTTGTTGAGAGATTGCAATAATGAATCTTCCTCACAGCCAGGGGAGGTTGCTAGCAGCATTGCACCTCTCTGACATTACATGCTCTAATTACATGCAAGGTTTTTATGAGTGCTGCAACATCATAGAAAAGAGAACAAGATAAATTCCAGGTTTTCCACAAGTGACCTAGGATTTCCTAGATAAACTCCAATAGAGAAAAAGCAGCTTGTTCCTTTTTACGCTTGTCTCATGTGCCATAAAAAATACTTAGGTCTTCCTGCAGGAGTGCGGAAGCCCCAAGCACAGGCTCTATCTAGTACTTGCAGTTCATAGCTCTGTAGAGGAATGGTGCATCATCCATATCCTAATGTAGCCTTGCTTTGAGGAACTAAATGTCTCTCCAAGTACCTGTCAGTATTATGTTCAGTGCCGTTTTGCACCCTGTTTCTGGGGAGATGTGCTAATCCCCATCTAAAGGCCAGCACATTTATGTACGTAACCACCTTCCTGAAAGACAAACTAGGCTTTTTTTCACAGATATCAGAATGAGATATTTGAGTAGAGTGCTTAGGTGTAGTATTTTGATTTAACGGGAACTTAACAGCTTGATTTATGCTCAAAGATGATCCAAAGGTTGGAATGGGCAGGGCCAAAACAAGCTTGGTTTCAGATCAGTATATAGAAGTATTATGAATAGTAACAAGCACCTAAGCCTGTTTCTAGAATACTTCTAAGAAAATTTCTAAAGCAGAGGAATTAGTGCATCAGGACAGCAGGTATTTTTGATCATCAGTGTTGCTTTCCTCCAGATCTAATTTCTTATAGATTAGCAAAGAAAACATCTACTTTTGCAGAGAGATTTTATTTTTGGTTGTTATTCTGTGTACTATAATATTAACTTATCTTTAGAAGTCTAGTTCATATGTTAGACACAAGTGTGTATTTCTGAAGTATTGAAAAATAGTTGTCTTTTCAGCTGAAATTTTTCCTTTGAAAGTAAGTGAAAGAAGGTGAGGAGTCAGCATTTGCATTTGTGTAGCATCTTGCCTCACAGGATATAGAAGCACTTTGCAAAAAGTTAGCACTTTGCAAAAAAAAAAAAAAAAAAAAAAAAGCACTAAGCTACCCGTCATCCAAGGAAGATTCAGTAAAAGACTGTGTGATGCTTACAGATCTTTCACCCGCTTGACTGAATGTGATGCAGTAGATGCAGCTAGGAATCTCTTGAGTCTTAGGATTTACACTGGAAACTTGGAAAATGGAAAAGGATCTGTCAGCCTATCTCATTAAACAGTTCAGTTGCTAATTTTTCTGACCTATAGTCATTGTTTACTCTAGATGATACTCAGGGAACAGTGCATGAAGGAAGGGACAACCTTTAGTATTTGCAAAGTTGCCATATAGCTTTTAGAGCTAAAGTCTAACCGTCTAGCTTTGCCAGTTGGATCAGTGTGAGAGACAGTATTTGAATGCAGATTAATTAGAATAACCCCCTTTTTTTTTAAGTTCAGGGAACATCAGCTTGCTAATTTTACTGCTAGCTCCTTTTCAGGACAGCTTTTACTTAGGAAGTGTTTTTTGAATTGGGATGCTGGGGGAGTATATTAGGTCACTATAAGTCACAGAATAGAGATGTAATTAGTAGTTCATCAGTCTGGCTTAGATGCAGCAAGTGGCCTAAGCATGAACTGAGTATGGAATCACATACGAGTGGCTGTCCAAGCGCTTCTGAAACCAAGAGCTTGTACCACTGAACACAAATACCTCATCTTTTGGCAGTAAGCCACATAACCTGTTAGAGGGCCTAATGCTACAATTCCTACCATGTGAGCAAGCATCTTGCCTCTTGTGCGACCCATGTACATACATCTTTGTCAAATGAGTGTCCGGGAAACTCACATATGGGTGCCATGGTCAAATGACCCGTGTGAGAGAGATTCAGGAAAGAGGATGCCGGGAGGTGTTGCAGGCCAGGTGAGTTATTCTAATGGGACAGAGAGTCACAGACCAAGAAAATGACTTTTTATTGTGTTTGCTCGTCATCATCACTTATAATCCTTAACCTTCCAATGATTTCCCAAAGAATTAGGATGTGTTTGCCTTACAAAACTCTCAGGAATGTGATTCTTACAATTTGGACATTTAGATGTGAAAGGAATTGTTGTAAAATATTTAAAGTTATTGTTTATAGCTATCATTTAAGTCTCTGTTAGGAAAACCGGCTTTGATTTATATATGAAAAACAGTTTACTAAAAACCTCATGGGGATCTCACCAGAGAGAATGTAGACCCAGCAAGGAGCTTTTAACTCTCCTTTTAAAGAACAGAAAGAGTACAAGCTCTGAAGTGAAATCTCATGCCACCGTCTTTGCCCTTTAGTGCTAAGTTAGAAGAGCGTCTTTTTGTGTGACAAGTTCAAATACTGACAGTATTTCTGCATTCTTCTGCTTGTGTGGTTTTAGCAAAATTTCTCTTAGTCCTATACAACTGGACAAATCAGCAGTCCCAATTTGTGAACTGTTACATATATCCTGACTCAAGGCCTGAGAAAGAAATAGATGTTGGCGTTGTTTTTACTCAGAATGTAAGAACTATGTGCTCTGTTACCAGTTCTGTTTTGCTGCTACTTCTAATATCCTTTAAGTGATTTCCTGTGCAAAAGTTGTGTGATCATTTTCTTTGCTGGAGGGACTGTTTGTTTCATGTGATCCAGGGATACATTTCAGTATTTTGTAGTTGCTAAACTATAAACTGGTACCTTCTCTTTTAAAGCAGTTTCTTGCATTTTAATCGTATTCATTTTATAGCTAATTTTAAAATTACATTACTATTAATATTTAAATTCAAATATATTTTTCAGAGTCCAAGTAAGGGACTTGTATCTATCAATACTTTTCTTTCTTGTGCCATACAATGTATGACATTTCCAGAGCACAACAGTTCGTTCAGAAAAAAAAAAAGCAAATGTTATTCAGTTTTAGTGGATGTTGTTGTTTGTACATAGGTAGAAATGAGATACAGATAACTCGTCCAGTTAAGGGTATCACATTTTTGGAAATGTGATTACAGCCAGCAGAATTTTTTAGCCTATGCAGCTCCCTAGACCTGCAGCTGAAATTGATATACTTTCCAGTTTCGCAGCTAATAATAAAAATGCTGATTTCAAAGGGCATATTCAAATTATTCTAGGTATCTATCCCCTTCACACCTCAACAGATCTTTTTTTTTTACAAGAAGTCTGTATTCTTTACGATGAGACCCCCCCAAATATTACTACATTATACGTGGCAGTGACCCACAGCTTTTCGTATCCTATGCTCTGATTTTAAAATCACTTGAAAACCAAGAATTTTTTTTTGCAAAAAATTTTAGGCTCAGCAAAGCTGGCATGGCTCTTACCTGCTCTCCATCTAAGCTTTTGACATCTCTTAAGGCTTAGAACAGGATGGGAGGTATTAGTTAGGCAAATGAATGAACAGCAGTGTTTTTCCTAATGTGGACAAAAATAAAGTTTTGAATTTGGTTGCAAGTAAATTGTTGGTGTTTCTAGACCTCTGGACTCATTAGATTTTTTGGATCACTTATAATAAATTATTTTTTAATGATATTTTCTACAGTTGATTGATTAGTTTCTGGCGTCACTACATAGCTAGATAGAGTAGAAAAAAAAAATCTGTCCTGAGACAAATTACTGAAGTTCTATAGAATCTCAATGCAATTTTATTAAACGGACTTCATTCAAATACTGGAACAGGCTGCTAAGCGAGACTCTGGAATCTCCATCCTTGGAGATGCTCAGAACTTGACTGGATAAGCCCTGATTTAATTTCAGAGTAGGCCTTGCTTTGGGTGGCAGGTTGGGCTAGAGGGCCTCTGCAGACTTCTTCCATCCTAAATTAATCTGTGATTTTATGAGTCTTTGACTCTATGAATGAGAGTTTAAATCCCATTTTAGACAAGGAATCTCATAATTTTAGTTGAGTAGATATGTTACCCTGATCTTAGCTTCTGTTACATATTCAGGGAGTATTTGGCCAATATTAGTACTCTCAGTTTGTGCTTCCATGTTCACCATTCATTCCATAAAGCTTCAGCTTGATACCTCTCCTTTCTTCCAGACTTTGTTGAGTGATGACGAAGTTTTAAATGTTGATATTTAGATGAAAAGATCCTATTTTTTTTAGTTTCTCTCCCTACCAATAATAACTAGAATGCTTTTTAAAAGAGGAAAGAAAAAAAAATGGAAATTTAGGAAGACAGGAAGACAGCTTGGATAGGTACCACCATCTTCTGCGCACTGGGTTTAATCTGTGTTACGTATTGTAGTCTTGGCTCTGCCTGTTCCGCATTACGTGGTCTTGAGCAAGCCACCTCATCTCTGGGTTCCTTAACCTGCCTGTGGCTTGGGCACCAAACTTTCTACAGATGTGTCAGTGCTTCAGGCATCCAGTCAGTGTGGAGGTCAGGGGCAGGGGAATTCACTTACGGGAGGACTGAGCCCAGTCCAGGTGCCAAGCTACAAAGGTCAAGGAAGGCTGGCAAATTGTGACATATGAGGCTGCAATGCATTTTCTAGGCACATACCTGCTCTTCTGCATCACTTTGTTTACTCATGGTGCCCCATTTTGGTGTGGAGTAGTAGTCAAAGTAGCTACAGATGTCTCAAAAAAGAAGTGAGTCAGGCCTTATTCACCTCTCAGTAATCTGATGGCATTTTATTAGGAGTTTCCACATTGTCTTTGGTGAACTTTGAGTCAGGTCTTAAGACTGGGATTAATCTCACTTAGTTTTAGTTGTAAAGAAGCTAGATACCTAGTCTATGCTAACTGTTTAATCACATTTTGTCTTGGGCACACTCATAGCAAGAACCAGTGCGTGTTTCCTCCAGAAGGAATGATAGATTTTATTTTTTTAAAATTTCATTTCAGAAATAGCACAGTAAATATCACTAATTAGGTGTATATATAATTCATGATGTGAAAACTGAACATTAATTGAATTTTACATCTGCTACTGTTAATATGATGTGAGATGTTTTTCTCCTTCTGTATAATGTGACCCCTAAAAACTTTATTTTCTGTTATTTGCAGTAAACAGAACAAAGTCCCACAGATAAAGCAGAGTAGTGCCTGCACTCTGGAAGTTGGGCATGCAGAAAGAGTGCAGTTGGACCATGAACTTTAACAGCTGGCTATGTTTTTATGCAAATTTTTGGAGGAAGGCTATCTGATACGCTTTGGTGTATCATTTACAATAAAGATAATATTTGAGTGAATGGACATTTTGTGCTAAGAGTTATCTGTCTGAATAAAAAACAGAGGCTTGTAGTTCTCATTATTCTGCATTTAGGACATTTCCCAAAATGGTTCCCAGGGAAACCATTAAGGTAGCATTTGAAGATTATATGTGAGAAAATATGATAAAGCAGAGTGGTAGGCAGAATCTCTTACTAAAGCCTCTGAAAGTGAGTGAATAACCCTAACCATTAAGTAGATGTGACATGGAGGTTCCTATTAGTGAACTAAGGACCTAAGAATTGATCCTAAGAGTATGCAGAGAATTAAATGTTACAAAGCAAAGTGATTTAGACATGTGACATGTGGTGTTTTCAGCCTACATAATACTTTAATCCTCAAACCCACTGTTCTAAAACCATCAGCTATGGTTAATCATATGAGTTAATCAGGAATTTTTACAGTGTAGACTGAAACAGCTGGTTCACTCCTTTTTTCCAATTAAATTTTGCTACCAACTACATTGCTAACCTATTTAGCTGTGAATTTGGATTCAGTAGGTAACTTGGATCCTCCTTGGACTGCAGGCCTTATCAAAATTTGTCCTTCACTTAGATTCCGAGACTCATTTGCTATCAGCTGGTTACATTTTCCCCTGCACATTCACTAGTCTATAGTAAGAGAATCATTTTTTAAGTGTTTTGGTGTGTTATATAATGGTTTTATCTAATATAGTGTTTTCGAGAAGTCTGCACAGAGCTGAGTCATTGTTCCTAGCCCAATCCTGTATCTGAGCCATTCCATAGGATGTGGGATTTTGCTCTCTGCTGGCTCACTCCCTTTAACTGGTGCTTCCTGACTTCCGAAATCCCCTCTAGCTTCTTACACCTACTGCTTCAGAGCTTCCCTTATGCTGGATGAGGGGGCAGTTAACCTGGGCTTCTAGTTTAAGCCCTCCTGGGGAGAAGCAGAGGAAGGCAGCCTGTGGATCGCATGCTGAGCGACGCAATTTCTTTATTACTGTCATTAGCACTGAGAAGCTACAGATCTTTGGAAAATAACCCATGCCTTGATGCTCACCATCCATTCTGAGTCAGCTCTAGCTCCATGTATCTGTGAGGAGATGCCATAGTGTCAAGATAGGCAGAGTCCTTCCTGTCTTTTCTCTGTCTCTTGCCTGGCTCTTTTTTCCTCCCCCCCCCCCCCCCCCCCCCCCCCCCCGCATGTGGCAGCGGGTGTTCCTCACTCCAAAGAAAAGCTGTTATCCTCCAATGTTAGGCCAGCACTTGAGCAATAGTCAATCAGTGGGCTTAGCTTGCTCCATGAGGTCTTTTCAAGTCAATGAATGAATGAAGCGTTTAGTAGCTTTCCTGGGGAAGGAAACATCATAATAACGTGCTGTGGCCGGAGTTGGCTTCAGCGTCACTACAGTGACCCAAAATGGTAGTTACAGGAAAATTAAGCTCATAGACAGTGTCCAGTTTGGCCACATGGATAAAAGTCTTCATCCAAAGGCAGCACTGAAAGACTCTTGCTTGCTACTGACTCCTGCCACTGAAAGCTTTTCCCACCTGGAGCTGGCAGGTCTGGTCCTCTCTTGCATGGATGATGTGAAGCACACTGCTGGCTGCCCTTTCTCCTGTGCTGGTACATCCCTCTCTGACCCCCACAAAAATTCTCCGCTGCACACAAGGCTTATTGTGAACTCCCTAGAGGACGGCGGTTCTCCATGGGCAGTGATGTCAGTTGGACAGGAGAGCTGCAGTGCAGCTGAGCTTTGTAGTAGGTGAATCCAGAACCAGGGTTTTTTTTTTTTTTGTTTTATGTGCCCTTAGCAGGGATGAACTCTTCTGCTCTCACTAGGTAGTGTTTCATTTTTCAGCAAAGATCCTTGTCTTTAAATAATTTGTTCCTTTTTAGGTCATGGTCATATCAACTCCAGACATAACAAAAAATAAAGTTAATACCTCAGTTGTTTATTGTCCTTTAAGAACCTGTTTAAGAACCTCTGAAGCTCATGGTTACTTATTTTGCTTGAATCTCACACAGTAAAATACAGAAGAGTTTGTGTCCTTCAAAGCGACCTTAAATGGCAGTAGCACAAAGAAAGTAATCAGATGCCATTAGCAGCCTTCTGTTGGAATAGGCCAGCAAAATCTGTTGAAGATGCCTGGAGCTTTCTAGCGTCACTGTTGTTATTTTGTCCATAATTGCCCATCAGCAGCCTCACAACATCCAGCAAAGGCTCGTTCAGACACAGCATCACACTGTCAGCCCTACGCACCCTCACTTCCCACCCCACCAGCTTTTTAGCTAAGGCAAATTGAGGTCAAGCACCTCACCCAAGGTTACACAGTGAGGCAGTAGCTCTCCTGCGATTAAAACCCGTTATCTTTACATGGGCTCTTGTGCTTTTTGTCCTCACCACTGTGGGACATGTCTTTATCCTCCTACCTAGCTGGAAAACCAGCCTGGGCTGTGCAAAAATAGAGAGAGATGTGATATGTGTTGTCCAAAGAGTTCAGCGGGGCTTGTGTGGGAACGCCACAAGGAGTCACTTACTCAGGCCGTCATTTCACAAGCAATTTCAGCTGACGGAAGCCAGCATTGCTGTCCAAAGAGTCAGTCTTCACGCCCTTGCATCCCACTTTTGCCACTCATGCCTCCTTCCTAGCATCCTCCCTCCTGCTTTCTGGAAGCGTTTCTGTGGTTATGCAACGAAACTGGGCTAGGAAGCTGATCCACATGAAAACTAACTTTTTTTTTCCTACTGGATTTATTCTGATCTAGATTACCTCTCTGTTAGTCACCATACATCCATACAAACGCTAGTGTTCATATAAGGGAAGGGGCAGTGCGACACCAAAGATGGGTAGCTGAAAGCAGGAGCAGGAGAGGTTTGTCTTTTTCCGTGGTAATACCAGTTTAGGCCGGGTTAAAGTGCTCGTGATACTACAGCTTCATGCTATCTTGAGCCAGTAAAACCATTCTGTTCCGGCACACCATGACCGTTTCCATAAAGTAATCTATAGCCTCGAACAACTAGTTGGAACTGTTTGAGAAGGTGGCATTTTTTGAGGGGGTAGGGCCTGTTAGACCAGATGCTGTATCTCCATAAGTTGACTGTACAGTTGTAAGAAAGTCATAAAAATCTTTCTGTACCCAAAATTACATATCTCAGGCTCTTCCGGAGTCAGAGCGTGCTGTGTCTCCCTGGGGTAGCATGCAAACAGCAACGTAGTGCACAGACCACGCTGCAGATGCAGAAAATGTGAGGTGAGGAGGAAAGGCCTTTGACAGCCTCCTCAAGCTGAGAGCCAAAGGTCTGAGCGGCAAAGGGAGCTGTTGTGCTTTGGGTGGTCGACTCGTCAGAACTTGTTTAGTAAAAAAAGAGAAAACGTTTCCCAAAGCTCCTTTTCTGGACTCTGGGCACATCTGTTGTATGTTCAGAAACGAAGTTAAAATAACGCAGGGGAAAAAAGTTAACTCCCCAAATTTAGGCATGGGGAAGGAGCGATATCCACCTTTGGCCATTGATTCCTAAGTGTGAAGGGGAAAATTTGACTCTCTAGCACACCCCAAAAGAGTTGGGCAAAAAGCATCTCCTGGTAGGAGTAGCCTAGCAGTAGCCTAGGTAGGACTAATGAGGGTTGTCACTAAGCATCTGTAAAGGACTGGAGCCCAAGCGAAACGAATCGGGAGATGTGGGGTTGACAAGGTCTGAAATAAGGATGGGAGCACAGAGAACATGATAATGTCACTTGGAGTCGAGCAGATACTCGTCTGCACTAAAACGTGTCTCCTGCTTAACTAAAGAACAAAATCTCTCTTCTGTGCTTGCTGCCAATTATGTTTGATTAATCAGGTTCGTATGGGGGTGTTTTCCTCCCTTCCATTGCTAACAGCATATTTTTCCATAAGTGATCTTAATCATGTTGCAGATAATTTATTGCCTGCAAGATGACAACTGCTCAAAACAGTTGCAATATTTTAGTTTTAATAACTAATAAAATTCTTGTTGGAAAGCCATAAATACCTTTTCAAGATACGGCCCTCCCACCAAGTTCTTTACATATGTTAAAAGTAATCAGTGTGTGTGTTCCCAGAAAAAAAAAAGGGGAGGGGAATTAGTCTGATTTTGCTCCAGTGATTGATTGAAGTTTTCCTGCTGGAGTCCATCAGATGGTTTCAAGCCAGGGACCATTTATGTGTAATGCACCTGTTTCTAATAGCTCCCCCACCTCCGTAGAGACAGCTGCAGCAGAAAATCCTGTTCAGTCTGGGAAAAATACATCCCCCAGCCAGATGGGATCAAGCTGAGGCAGCTGTAGCCCAAGTCCCATGGGAAATACTACAAAAAGTGCAATAAAAATAATTAGTTAATGCTTTTTTTTAATCAGACATTGTAACAAACAGGAAAAAAAACCCACTTCAAATAGCTATTCTGCATATCAGTTCAGTAAGATAATTGGATGCTTCTAAGGACTACTCCCAGCCTTCCTTTGCAGCTTCAAAAGATCTTGTGGGTGCTTGACTGGTTGCAGGATTAAGGATCTGCATGCCTCTCTCTGTAGCACTGATGGTAATGGAAGTAGGTTAAAGCCACATTGCACGTTAAATTTTGCTGTGAGAGAGAAAAAAAAAAGCAAGGCTGAAGTGATATAATAAAATGATTTCGGTTCTGTTTCCTCCCTTGAAAATCAAGGCTGACTCCGACTCCCCTTGATTTAAATGGATATTGGCTTAGGTTCTGATTAAGTGGTAATGCAGAACCTGCCCAATGATTCAACTTTATGGGGATGTACAAATGAAAAATACTAGGCCAAATCCATCCCTGGCACCACTCAGTGAAATCTGGCATCTGCCCAGTCATTAGCTGCTTGTTGTTCAAGGGTTTCTGTGCTAGCCTTCAAAGGCAAGCAAGTGAAGATTTCATGTGTAGGCATTTTAATTCCTTTTCCTGAAGTGTTTGTAGCAAATAAAGCAGGACCAGGAGCTATAACCCCCGTAAGCTGTATTTGTTACTGACACAGCAGGGTGGTATTTAATCTGCAACAGAAAGTGATGACCAAAGGGTGAGATATAACCTAAAAAGCCAGGGCAGATTCTCTTAATAATCCTTAGCTTCCCTAGTTTGACCCTCAGATTGAAGGTCCAGGGGCCAAATTATGCAAACGTGAGAGTTTTTTCATTTTATATTTCTGCCACCAGTCCCTGCCATCCCTCTGGGTGAACCTAGAGGCTGGGTATCTCAGAGAAGGGCATGAAAATACAAGGATGTTAAATAAACGCTTCAGGTCATGTAAACTGTTCCTATCTCCCACCCTCCTAATGGAAGATTACAGAATAACCTAACGGAGGCAGTTTTGCGTGGCTTATGCAGTGACTCGGGGGAGTCCGTGTTCAATCTGTGAAGCTGTATGATGCTCTTAGCCTTTGCATGGGCCTTCAAAGGAGCCGTTGAATTTCAGTAAGCACTTTGCCTTGTGGCAAGGACTTCCAAAGGCTGTGTGTTGTGTAACTGGGCATTTCCTTTTAATAGTTTCAAATTACTGTCATTTCATCTCTATCGCTTTCTAAATTCTTACAGAATTTTATACAGAATGCAAGAAGGTGTTTTAAAATATCTGACTTACTTTTACGTTATTGTATTGACTGGAGTGTAACTCCACTCCTCCCCTCTCCCCCAAAATATTTTTGAATATTACTGGGGAAGAAATATCACAGCTCCCAGATTTGTCTTAGCTTCCCTTTAACTGTGAGAGGAGGCGAGTTAATAGTAAAAGTGAGAAGAAGGGTTAACAAAAGGCTAATCTTGAGGACAGAATGCTAGCAGCAAAGCCGGCACATGTTGTTTCGTTTGCGCGAAAATATGTTTTATTCATTTGCTGATGATCATCTTCAGTAGCTAGGAGAGAGAAAAAAGTAGACCAAAATATTACTGGAACCTAGGTGAAATTCTGTGCCACTATCCCTGTTCAATGGCAATGGGGTACAGCTACTGTGAGTTTCTGTGGCAATTTTACTGAATTAATATAGACCCTTTCAGTGAATTAATTATAGAAGGGGAAACTTTAATAAATCACTTCCTAAGGTTATTTATTTTGGTATTACATTCAGTTTGTTTTCATGCTGTCTTCACACTTGGCCCTCTCACCAACCTCTAGGTATCCACCGTTCCTACAGCTGAGCTGGCCATCCCAATCTCCCCTGGTAGTCAAGACAGACAGAAAAAAGGCATTTTTAGAATGTGATTCATTTGAAATAGCTTAGAAATTTACTTTAGGATGACATGAACTGCTAGACTCCACTGAGTGAACTGACTAAATATCGACTGACTGCCTGGAGGGTTTAGGCAGGCTGTAGGCACAACATTTATGGAAGAAGTCAGGTGTGCCCGTGCTTAACGCTATTACTAACTAAGATTTTTTGGTTGCCACTATTAGCAGGGTTCAGGCTACCCATGAGTTGTGTGTGATACTTGCCTATCTTAACCAGGTGATCCTGGATATGTCTAGTAGTTTGGGATGGTGGCATTTAGGGGACTGAATTCTGTGCCTAATCAGGCACATCATGCTCTTGCAGTCCTCATACTGACAAAGCTGTATGATAAAAGCCATAATTTTGATTTGCCTTGTGCCCTAACTGAAAAGCTTCATATGGTTATCCTTGTTACTCTTGCATTGCACCTGCGAGGTCAAGAAATGCCACAATCATCAGTTCACAAATTAGGAAAAAGATGCTGAAGAGGACAAAGATACTCATCCGTGAGCTGATTAAGCTATAGAGGACTGCACTCTGCCATGCAGACATCCCAGATGAAGTCCTGGAAGCAGCCATGCTTTTGCAGATGTGCTGTTTCACCTTCCCAAGCTTGCTTGGAGATCTCAGCACTGCAGTGTAGATTTGCCTGAAGTCATGAAGGAAGCCTGGTGAAGCATGGAAGCTGAGCCTGACCCTCCTCCGAATGAGTAAATCATAGTGCAGGCTGTTGCCCCCCTTGGGGGGATATGGAATTGAGAATATGGATGACTCGGCTTTTGGGCTGCTGGGAGGAAGTTTGGGGTTTTATGGTTTTAAAAAAACCAAAAACTGACTGGTTCTGCAAAAATAATGAACTAGGGAATAGCTAATTATTTTTTAATTGCATCTTTTATTTCTGATATTAATAACCTGTTTGAACGAATGGGGCATGAAACACCTGGAGCTGATGTTTGAGGTCAAAATGGATGGATATTATTGACTTGGAGTATGATGTCTGTAACATTTCACTACCAGTTGAGAAATGTAATAATTTTAACATGAAAATGTAAATTCTGAAGCACAGACCTGCAGTGATGGCAAGGGCAAGGGCAAGGAAAGGCCACAAACTAAAATGCAGAGCTGGTGGCATTCCTGCATGTTTTAGGAAAGGACGGTGTGCTGGTTCAAGGCAGCAGCTAGTGAATTCAAGCATATATTTAACATTCAAAGTCAAGCTCTGCTCTCTGTAGTGCCGCTCAGCGCTTGCAGGGATTTATGGGGTGTGTCGCCCAGAGCAAGATACGTATTTCTGTGAAGCTGATGACCATCTAAACTAAGTTTATGTGCCACAGCACTGTGCTTGTAGTGAAAGCTCTAATTTTCTCAGCGCCAGTCAACTCCTTTGCTTCATCAACTGGAAGGAGCTATACCGAGGAAAAAGGTAGGGCCTTCCTTTGCCCAGAGCAGACAGACATTAGAGATACATCACTGAACATAACCTGTTACAAGGATGTTGAAGGTCATGCCATGATTCCTTGTTGATCCAAAGGGCCTTAGTTCCCTGTTGCTTTGTAGTTAGTATGGCCAAGTGTACTTTTCCAGTTTTGGACCCGTAAAACTTTTCCAGTTGGGAAAAATGCATATAAAACTGCTACTCAGTGCAATGTATTTGAGGGATGGCTCCAGGCCTGAGGTGGAAAAAGGAAGGAGCTCACAGGCAAAGGAAGGCTATAATGCTGTAAATTAAATAGGGTGAGGAATAGTTTTCAGACACCCTTTCCACCTTCCTTTTAATTTTGTTTTCTGTTAAACCTCAGAGTAAAAGTTTAGTCAGTTTATAATGACGGTGTGCAACTGTGTAGCATGTAACTTCCATAATCTCATGTAGTGAATTATGGAATCACATGATTATTGCCCATTCTTTTAGGCAAATATTTTGCCTGTTATTTCAAACAGAGGTGAACTCATCTCATTATTCTTGTTTACCAGCTACTCTCATGAGTTGGGATGACCTACAAATAGTGCTAATTATGTCTTTTATTATCTCATCAGGGAACGGGCTTTTCTCATCATCTAGTAACTTTCGGACCTATGAATGTTTCAGTGTGAAATCTGGCACTGTGGTTCATTTTCTTAAATGCTACATGGATTGGAAAAGAGGAATAGTGATTTGGCTATTTATGTGTCAGCCACATCTATGAAATGAGAACCAACATAATATCACAAAACTATAAATGCAATATGCAGGTACAACATTTAATTTTTCACTGATTGAAAAAAACAAAAGCAACAGTCTGATGTAGAATGCCTTCAGTGCTTACTTTCCTCTGTTTAATGTCACAACATCCCGTATCACAATTTAAAGTTAGATGCATTGAAGAACATCTTGGTAGATCTAAACAAAAAAAAAGCCCAAACAAACATGTTTTGACCGTGCTTGAGTCCGAGCTTTATCTTCCCCCTTTAGGGGAAGATACCCTGCCACTAAGACTTAGGGTAGCCTGCTAGCTATCCTAAGCTAGCTAGCTTGTTCATGTGGATCTTACTTATTGTCATTTGACGGAAAATAAAAATACAGTTCAGAAAATGCTGTACCAAGAGTAATTTGTTCCCAGCAAGACCTTTTTAGCTATCCAGTAGCATGAAAGCATCAAAGTGCCAGGAGAACTTTTTAAAAATAAACTGCCCTGATCCTAAAATAAGCTTTAATTGATTGAGAATTGCACTAAGCCTGACAATCTGTACCATTTATTATTATTTTTCCTTTCAAGCTTCAGCTTCATGTGATTTAAAGTGACTGAATTACAGTTCCCACATACCTTCCTACCCACATTACAGGAAAAAAAGCCACCCACAGACCTCTTAGCTCCACAGAGGAGCTGCTGGATGCACCTGGAAGAAAATAAAAAAAGCTGATTGAAAGTTAAGTTTAAATAAAGATGTCGATGATGATGGCAATGTTCTGCAGAAAACCTCTTCTGGCTAAATGCCATGCTGTGCTTCCTTCTGCTCAAAGGAGAGCTCTCCTGGGAATGGCTCTCCTTGTCAGAGGCGTTTCTGCAATGCCTGCTGGATCCCGTAGGCCAGCTGTAGAGCGCTAGATTCCGTAGGCCAGGTGCTGTCCCAGCTCCCATGCGTTGGAGATTAATAAAGGGTTGTGCATAATCTACTACTCTGTCTTCCCTTTTTTCAGTTTTTAGAGAAAAAACATCAGTAAGGGGCTCTACTCTCAGGTCTTTAAATAAATGGCTTCTTGCAGTCTCTCTAGCAAAAGGATAACAACAACAACAACAAAAGATTGCAGGGTTGCATCTATGCTGATAAATACATGAAGCTTTCTGGCCTATGGAAAGAATGCTGTATCGGCTGTTCAACATGAGTGATGTAAGCACTGGAAATAGGTGGAATATAGCAAATGTCAGTGGGGTCGATTATGGGGTTTCTTCTTGGCAGCATGTTCTGGAGGATTCAAGCTTGATCAGGTGTTTGTTAGTGACAACTAGTGATAGCGATACTTTTAACAGTGTGTCAGCCATGCTCATGGCTTGTTCTGGTGTGTCAACAGGAAAGGCAAGGGTCACTAGCTTAAGCCTGGGAAATGTTTTTAGACTCATGCCAGTGTAATGGGGCTCATGGGTAATGGGTAGCTGCAATTTCCATGAGGATTATGCCATGTTCAAGTCAGCTGGGAACAAATCCCTCAACCCAAGCTTTGGTTGAGTTTAAAATCTCTCAGAAGTTCTGTATCTGAATTATAGCCCAGGACAACTTGCTTCAGGCAAGATCCATACAAGGTTTTTCATTTAACTCCCAAAATTTCAAGAGGAAAACGATGCTTAAATCCTCTTTTGGTGATGGCCTTCAATCTCCCTCCCTGCCCACCTCAACACTGCCAGTGCCAGTGGTGTTGCAGGTGATGTTTAGGTTCACAGATTCAGCGTAGCTCAAATTGCTGGTAGAGGTTAGGGGAGAGGCAGGCCCTGTCCACACCTGAATTTCTTGGTCTGGTAGGCGAGCCGTGCCCTTTCAGGCCGGCACTGTGAGCAAAATGGACCATTGTGGCATCTGGTTTTGGGTGCTAGTCTTCAGAAGCTGAGCCAGTCGCATGCTATCGAATACAGCCTCTAAATCTCAGTTCCTGCTCTCTGTAAATGGAGCTCATAAATCCTTCTCTCACCTTTTCTTCACCACTTGCTTTAATCGTAAATTCTTTCTGGCAAGGATTTGCTCTGATAATACCCAGCTACAACGTCTAACACAATGCTGTTTCAGGAGTGGTGTCTATTTGCTACCTTAATACAAATAAGCATGATATAGGAATACATTACAGATCACAGATCCAAAGGAAGGAATTTGAAAGGGTCGTCAGTTTTATGAATAGCTGTCTCTGTAACTGCATGCAAGTCAGCATGGGCACTGTGCAGGGCTTAAAAGCCGGATCCATGCCATCACAGGAGGGAAAGAAAGGCACAGCTAGTCACAGTACTGCAGGAATAGAGACTTCTTTCTTTAAGATCAGTTGTCCAAATTTCCAGTGAGCACTTCCACAATGCTAGAAGAGCAAAATAGAATATATTTCGGGAAGAGGGGGGATTTTTGAAGACTTTAGAAACCAGACAGATTTTTTTTTTTGCATTTTTGTCATGGACTGAACTAATTAAGATGCAAGATTGATTTAAAAAAAAACATTGTATTTCTGAAAACATATTGGCGTAGCCTAGAGTAGTAACTCAAATAAACAGGTAGGCCATCAAAGACAACACTTGTTGCTCGCAGTATGTGATTAGTAGTGAAATCAGTGCTGTAGAAGGGCGTCACGAAATAAGATGTAAAAGATGAACGCTTGGACCACTTGGAGGTTCGTGAGAAATGAGCTAATGGTTAAATCAAGAGGAATATATTTTATTCCTTTGAATGCAAAATCAATGCAGTACTGTGCTAAGAAGACAAAGGTGACTTTTGCATAGTCTAAATCATTTTCTATATTAGCTCTCTTTTCTACACCCTGATTATAAGCATACAATGTAAAATTTTTGAAGTACTTCTTAGCTACCTTATTATGCAGAGGAATCTTTTCTGCTTCGTATTTATCCTAGTATTGACTAATGCTATTCACTGGCTCTGCAAAACATATTCCAAGATCCATGGAACATATTCCATTGTTTCTGTGAACTAAATCTAAATTCCCATGCCATATTTCAGGTTTTTTTAATATCTCAGATTAAATATCCCATTTTTATTGTTGCTGTAAAAATGTATTCTTAAAACAGTGAAATAAATATAAGCCAGGTTTGTCACCATTACATAATGTGTGATTCAATTGGATTCCTTATTCTGATCATAAGAAATACTTGTTCGTTGTACTGTTAATGTTCATATATCTTGTGGAAAAAGAAATATCAAAAACTTTCAACAGCAATTAAACTTGTAAAGTCAGTGCCACTGACGCCAGCCCTTTCCAGGCTTTCACTAGAAGGTTTTAAGTTTGGTTTTGTTAAACTAGTGGGAGTTCTGACTTGCATGAGATAGAGGCAGGATCATATTCCCATTCTGAGAGCAAGCGTCACTGCATGGAAACCTCTTGGCCCATGCAGAATTTCTGCTAGAACCATGGATTGCAGAAACATTTCTACATTTCTATGTCTCTGCAATCCACGGTTCTAGGAGAGATTTCGTCTTGTTGGTTTGGTGCTAAATCCAGGACTCCCATACAGTGCTCCAAAATGGAACTAATATTTTTAACAGGTACGAGGCCTGTAAAAGCAGTTTAGTGCTGTTTCTTCTTCCTGCAGAGAAACTGAACTTCCACCATTCTCACTGATTTGCAGGGGTGTTGTGAGTGTGTACTGGATTGTAGAAACAGGCTGTAATTTCTATATTTTCAAAGGATCTGGAAGGGCTCACTAGAGGTTCCTAAAGGGAGATAGTTTTGAGAAAATCCACGTCTCTTCTATGGCTTTTCAAGATGGGTTCTCAAAACCAGAGGTATATAAAAATGAGTTTTAAGAGTCAACTTGGCACCAGATTCTCTGGTTTTGTCTGAAAACTGATGATGGCCCTTCCTTAGGAAGGGAATGAGATTTAAAAGAAGTCCCTGGGATGTAGGAGAGGGAGATCTGCCTGGCTGTGGCTCTGCCTTTGGTCTGCTTGGTTTGGGGCTGTGCAGGGGGTTGCTGCCCAGCGGGGAAACACTGGGAGGAGAGAAAGGGTGTAGAGGAGCATTTTAGTTGAGGGTTGCTGGCCTAGCCAAGAGGCTGGAAGCACCGCTGGGAAAGTGAAGGCTGCTCCTAGCATCGAGCCCTGCTGTGCGGAGGCAGGCAGGGGCTGCTAATCCACGGGCAGAGTTTCTTGAGTACACCAGTAATGCAACATTTTTGCCTTCATTTCAAAGTGTGAGCATGTGCTGTACATTTTAGCAAGCCTTGCACAAGCCCTGCTCTAAGAAACAGTTAACAGAAAACGTGCAGCACTATAGCCAGGGAGCCATGGCAGTCTCCAGGTCAGAGCTTCCTACCAGTGAAAGAAAGAGGTCGTTCCTTTCCCAGCAGAGATGTTGTCCGCAGTGTAAAAAGAGGGATGTTTTATGCACTGAGTGCATTTCTCCCCCATTGCCTGTATGACTTTAATTGGAAGGAATATAGTCATAATTCAGTAGATGATGCAATGGATATCCAGTGGACGAACCATATGTATGGTACTTTCAGGAGACTTCCTCCCATCCACACAGCTCCACAGGTAGGAGGCGTGGTGCCAGTGGGCCCCGTGTCATCTCCTCGTGGCTTAGCCCCGCTCAAAAGGAAATTAATGTTTACAGTTCAGTTGAATCCTTTTAGTTTCCTTTAATATCTGAGTTTTAGACATAAGGATTTATGGCAGTGATGGGGGACTAGACCTTGTGTTAAGCACTAGATTATGCTAATAAATTCATGTTTTATATCTGTAAAAGTATTAATATTGATAAGCATATGTTTATGAGTTTCATATTCAGTAACACCTTCCAGGCATATACCTATGTGCTAGTGCTTTGCAAAATCAGGGATCTAGCAGTTGACAGAAGGCTAGTAGAAACTGTAAATAGACCTGATTTCATTTTATTATTTTGGAAAAGAAAAGGCAAAAGAGTGAGATATAAAGGGTGCTGTGCTAAACCTTTTCCAACCCATAATATTCTGCTGTGTTGCATGTGAAAATTCTTTAATGTGCATAACATTCATGAAAGGTGTGTAGAGTGGCTGAACAGTCACAGAAAGAACAAATCCCAAAGAGGGTTGTGAAGCTTGTTTTGCTTTACTCTGGACCTGTGTGATACATGCTCAGTTACGTACACTGTGATTTAAACAGCCAGCAGACCAGTCCTTCTGTCCAAGACACTAAAAGCCCTTGCTTCCAACTGAAGTGACAGCACATAATCTGTCAAACACTGATTTGAATGACACTTATAGGGAAAGGTATGTAAGGAAATTCCCAACTGGACAGGTACATCAGAAGTTAATTTATCTGTTTCATTTGTGTTTAAAAATATACTGCAGCTTAGAAATAAGGACCGTGTAGTGTCCTTTCTGCAGAGAAAGATGTGCATGTTCTCTGCGCAGAAGGAGTACAATATGATTCCTACCAGATTCTGTCCTTTTGCTAATGCAGCTTGCCCTGTGTGGAGCTTCAGAGACCTTGTCTCAGTGATTAACTAGGATTTCTTTCTGTTTGAGATTCAATTTTAAATTTTTTTAAATTCACTTTTGCTTCATTTCAACTTCAGAGCAAATGATGAGCTCCCAGTAGAGAACATCACTATCTGGAGCGTGTTCATGTTTGTGTTCGAGGGCTCAGATCTCACTGCTCGGGCTGGAGTGGTTTTTCGTGATGGATTATCTCTGATGATATTTAGCAAGCAAGTCAGATACAACAAATAAAGGCCAGCAACACCTAAGAGAGACTGCTTCCAGCAGCCAAATATTTTAATAGACCCAGAGAATATAACTAGGGTTGTGAGCCGTTCCGCTTTGCCACAAAGCTCATCCATTTTAAACATCAGCTAACTAGGGTGCTTTGCAGAATTACACAGCCCAGGGCCCCCATGGGAGGGAGCACTGTTCCTCGGGGTTGGATTACTGGGATGGACAGGAGGACTCCTGGTTCTCTTCAAGCCTTTCATCAAGCCTCATTGCAATCTCTTGCACTTTAAGCATAGGACTGAATCTGTGTGCAAACCCAACACATCTTGAACCCAAAGAACAGTCTAAGCTGTTTGAATGCCTGGCCTGGTGCATGCGTTAAGGGGAGCATTGAGTCATGGTGCAGGAGAAAGGTCCACACCTTGCAGCAAACCACAGCATGTCCCTATCCGCTGCTGCGTAGCAGACATCTTTTTGCCTTGGATACTTCTGTGGGTGCTATAGGACACCCAAGCCACAGAGCAAGTGGAGTCTGAGCCACCTGCAAGATATCTGGGCCAGTGCTTTAGCCAACAAGCTGTAACAGGGTTATTCTTTGTGAGCTTGTGCATATCATGCAGCTTATCTGTTTCTCTCTTACGATCTCCTAAGAGGTATTTTGAGTAGCTGATATTAGTGGCATGATACTGGATTCCCTGGTGATGGAAAAGATCTTATTTACTGGGTTCCTGTGCTCCAGCAGAGTGCTGAGTAGCATGTGGTGAGATGTTGCCTTGTCTTCCTGTATGTTTCCGGTATCACTGTAGCTACATTGCCCATTGCATAGGCAATTCCTACTCCACTAGACCCTAGTCATACTCAGCAAATCTGCTTTTGCAGCATGACTGTTACTGTAAAGTCTGTTCCCCCAAGACCCTCTCAAGTTCAGGAGGGGATCTTTTGTTGCCAGTTGTTTGCTTAAGCACAGGGTGCAAAATCATTTAAAAAAAATCTGTTCTCTTTAACTCACTACAGAGTCCTGATACTTTGAAGGAGGCTATAGTTGACAAGTCAAATTCTCAAAAGGCCTCTGGGAACAAGCCCTGGCACAATTGCTCATTCAGCCCTTCTGCAGGCACCATGTGACTTTTTTCACTCACAACAAATCTCGCAAGCAACCTTGAGCATCCTTTGAAAATTGTCAATAGACATCCTATTTCTTTATGCTTGCACAGAGCTGCCCTGTTTCATGTTCTGCAGCATTAGCGTAGTACTGGTTTGAAGGCAGTGAACATAGATTTCTTTTACACATGACATCAGGAGCAGTATCTGTGCAAGATCTGGCACAGAAAACCCTCTCCATTTATAATAGATATCTTTGTGCTGTGCTTCTTGCTTTAGGGATGCAGCTTGCCGGCACATAGTCCTCTCAGGTGCCATATCTTCTGGCCAGCTCTGATACAGCAGAGAAGGATGAGAGGACACAGAGAGTCAAAGCGTGACTGACAGCACATAGGGATGCTGTGCTGTTTACTGCAGCTCATGCTGGCCTTTTGACCAGGAGGAGGAATAGCTAATAGACTCATGCATTTGGTGCAGCGCAGATATCTCAATAACAAATCACTTGCAGTAGAGGGGAATAGAGGAAGAAAGGCAGAAAGGGTGCTCACCAAAACCTAGGTGAGATTAAGAGCTGAAAAACTGGCATCAAATCCATGGAAGGAAATAAATAGTCAAATTCTGCTTTCTGGTGCTTTGATATAATTCCAAAACAACTCCTGGAGCAATTGAGGCAGGTTTCTCAGAGGGGATATTCAAAGCTATCAATAAAAGCCCCACAACTCCAAGCCTTAAGTACCTTCTGCTCCCCCTCTGTCCTTAACGGTCTTATCTTTCTGTTTTGCCACGCAAATTTGCCTGTATAGTATCTCATGGGGTCTCAGCCTGGGGCTTCTGATGGCCATGGTGCTTTTCCTGTTACTGAAAAGGAAGAGGGCACTTGGTCCAGCTAAACGGCATGGTTTCTCTATGGAATTGCTCACGTTACATGGACTTACATGAACTGGTCATTCAAAGCAACGTATTTGGCCCTATAGTTGATGACTTTGACAAGAGGGAATCATTCTAGTTCTGCTATTTAATTTGTACATTCCCCATTTTGTGTGTTATTCCTTGTACAGCACAAGTAATTGCATCCAAATGGTTTATTTTTCTAACTGAAATATTCTTTTTCTTCTCTTGGTTCAGGAAGATCCTGAACCACAAAATGCTAGGAGAGTGTCTCCAAGGAGGTATCACGCCACGCTTGCCCTGTTCTCCCACTCTTCCCCACATTGACAAGACATTAAGCTGGATAATATTTGCTCTAATCTGGGATAACCGCTCTTTGCTTAGGCTCAGCTGATAAATGAAGCCTTTAGTAGGGTTCACAAATACATGTGTGGGAGCTTTGAAAGGGATTGAAAGAGAACATAGCAGAGACCTAGATTCTTGCACCTTAACTACAAAGTCAAGGGACTGCAAAGAGTTGGATCTCCCCTTGGAGTCTGTGCCTGCGAAAGGAGTTCAGAGTGACCAGGTTCCTACCTGAGACACTTTTGTTGCTGCTTAAATATAGGTAAGGTCTGGTTTAGCCTTTGTTTCTCTTGCCTAAATTGCCTTAGTTCATGTGAAGGACTAGCCCTAGCTACAAGAAGTTGAACAGGTCACACAAAGTTACCTTTGGCCCTTCTTCCCATGCAGCACCAATTACAGCTCAGGCAGAGTCGAGAAACAGTCCCTGCTTGCTGCTTCACACAGCTGGGCTGCTGGCGCGCAAGAGCGTTTTGCATATGCTGATTTAACTGTTGCAAAATTTATGCACATAAAAATCTTACCCTTCTCTTAGATGAAGGATTTTTTTCCTTGTTTTGCTTTCAAAATACTTATCCCCCTCAATTATTGGGGTAAAATGACCTCCTAGCCAAGACATTTCATTCACGGAGAAAGCTTCCGTAGGCATTTGTTTTAAGAAGTGAAGGATTGAGGGCAGATTTTGCTCCCGCTGAAATCAACAGCAAAACTCCCACTGATTGCCCTGGGAGCAGAATCGCTCTGCTTCCGACAAAGGGGAGCTTTTATGAGAGTTATGATGGCCATAGATAGTCTTGTTGCTTCACCCTTTCAGAAGAGAACTGTTCACGGTGCAGGAACAATCAGAATATTTGTCTCTTTAAATGAATAGTTTTTAAAGCCTGCACTGAGAGGCAGTCTCCCGCTCTGCGGCTGTGAGGCTACTCGGAGCCTCCAATAAATCAGCATGCAGGAGCTGAGAGCTCTGTCCTTGAAGAGATGCACAGTGACCTTGCTTATGCTTACTCTGGAGGAATAACCAGGAGAAACATAGAAGCCCAAATAGCAAGCGGTGTATGACTAAAGGCACTGCATTCTGCATGCAAATACTCCAGTACCAAAGGCACGGTACGGATGGCACACTGCTGCACAAAATGCAGCTTCCCTGCTAGCCTGACCAGATTGCTGCTGTTGTTTTTGCAGGGGACTGAATGAAATCCTCATGATCATTACATACTTGCTCAATAATAGCACACCCCAGTCACGTCTCCTCGCAAGTACATTTCGCTGGAATCGCTGAGCAGAAGCAAAGACGAGCTGACGACTATGTGTTTCCAAAGCGGGTTGCTGGAGCCCTGTGTATGCCATTGGCTGCAGTTTTCTGGTTTATTTGCAGCTTCCCCCATCTGGAATATGAAAATGGGATTGAAGTAGATAATTGCTAGCAGCGGGTTTTCAAGAGAGGCTTAGAGGGAACAGAATGCCTCTCGCACAGCACAGACTGCCTGCGCCGAAAGAGCTCTGAAGAGATGATTTTAGATGTTACCCACGTCTGAATCTCCTGGAAACTTTAAGCTGGAAGTAAGCCATTGCGCGCAGTCCTGGAGCTAACGTCCAAAAGGGACAAGGAAGGGGCAGCTGGGCTGAACAATGGGATACCTTGTCCTTAGATTTCTTATAGAAAAGCCAGTAAGTGTTCCCCTCCGCTTCCCAGTGGAAAGGGCATGAACGTGACAATGGACTGAATTTCACCCAGCAGAGCTTCAGCAGCTTTTAAGGATGGGATACACTGACCCTTCATCAAGCAGGGATTTGCTGGGAAACAGAACTTTGTTCTTCATATTCATCTGCGCCTTTGCCGTCGTCACCTTGCTGCAGCAGATCCTCTATGGGAGAAACTATCTCAAAAGGTAAGGGGGGATGTGAGGGAATAGGAAAAGTTGTCTGGTAAACCTGAATTGAGACCGAGATCCAGCTGTACCGTTACACAGGCTCAAAGCACTTCTCAGTGTTGTGCTAACAATGTTAATCTCTTGGGAAGATGCATCTGGTAATGTCTCTTAGACTAGTAGTAAAGGGCAGCATTAGGTAGGATATGATTTGTTTCTTTGTTGGACTGTGTTTTAACCTTCAGCTATTGTAAAAACCTAGGTCTTACTTGACTTAAGCTAGACTGACTTCTGCAAGCTGAGTATCTGCCTCTGATCAGACCCTGCAATATAGGCTTTTCACTGTATCAGTTCAAGCTGAAATGGCTTGAGAGGTCAAATTAAAGCAGTATGCACTTGCCTAAACTTTAATGTCGTTAGAAACAAAAATGCAAATGTTTTCCTAAAATTAAAATAGCACTGTTAGCGTTCCAAACAACGAAGAGATCGCTTTGTATTTTCACTGCTGTATTCTCGGGAATTTACTGCTGAGACTGATCTGTTGTAGGTCACAACAGTCTTTGATCTGAAAATGGCACTGCTCTTATTACAGCAAACACCAGTGGGGATCTTCAAGTGTTTAACCTTGACCCATACGGAGTTTATTTTACTTAAATCTGATTTGAAGTGTTATGGTTTGTATGATTTTTAAAGGGGCATGTTTCTCTTGCATGCCTTGAAGTAAGTAGGTTTCAGTAGTGCAGGTAGCTGCTATGGAAGTTTCTGCTGTAATTTAGTTGTAATTTACCAAAAGAGATCGATGGTTCGGTTCTTGCCTAGCTTGCAACTCATCTAGTGCCAAGAGCAAGCAAAATGCTGACAATCAGAAAATGTTTTTCACTGCAGGGAATAGCAAGCATAATAATAAGACGTATAAACAGGAGTGTTGTAGTTAAGGGACGGAGCAATTTGTGCACCCTACTCAGCAGCGAGGCCTTGGCTGGGGGACTCGGTCCAGTTTTGGGCACATCACTTCCTGAAAGACATGATTCAGTTGGAAGGAGCCAGAGGAAAGCATCAGGAATGAGCAGAGGTGTAGAAAACATGACAAATGAGAAAAGTCTGAAAAAACTGTTTGTTTAGCTTAGAGAAAATCAAGGGGAGAGATGATAACTGTCTTGAAATACCCAAACAGTTGCTGCAAAGAGGAATGTAATAAACAAATTGCTCTGACAACTCCCGTGATAACAAGAAGTCAGGGGCTTAAGTTACAGCAGGAAAGATTTAGATCCAGACATGAGGGGAAACTTTTTAAGGGTAAGACTACCTCAGGAGGTTTAAAACCTCCATCTTTGGGGCTTCAGGAATGTGTTAGATAGTGTAATACCGAGCTGCCTTGGTGCTGAGAGGGATGACTTGAGGTCTGAACTTGCCTTATTTTCTCAGTTTTTCCCATTTGTCCTAGTGGCATTGCAGCCCTCTAACTAGTTGTTTTCCTAAGTGCAAATAGCTGCAACAGGATTAGAAAAGTGGAAAATAAAGCCCGAGTATAAACTGAAATGAAAAATGGTGAAGTAAAAGTAAAACGGTGAGAAGATGCAAGTAAAACTCTTCTGCCGAGTTATTTCTGTAGCCAGTTTCTGTCCTGCATCGTACCCTGGGAGCCTCTCCTGTCACCAGAGAATGCAAAAAAGAATCGTGTGTTTCCCAAACTTGCAAAAAACCCCTATAGTTTTGAGTGCCCTGACATCAAAATTGCCAAAGCAAGGTGTGACCATACGTTTTGTCACTGTGACTAGCAAACACTGTTTATTTAAGTTTTTAGTTCCAGATTGTAATGATTTGTTTCTTTTGCTTTTATGTATCACATCCAAGATTATTCAACGAGGGTTTCTCCCCCCCACCCCCAGTACACGTAAAAAGCACTTAGATCCCTTGCTACTGGTTACTGCTAATTCCCATCTTTCACAGAAATAAAAGTGCAGGATGTGGCAGTCTCAGCCCGTCCAGTATTAACGATAGAAAGGTGATTTACTTAGCTGCCTACATAGTTATCGTAATATTATCATGAAGGTACTTTTCAGCTTTTCTTTCCTGCTCTTGCTCTCTTGTTCAGCAATATGTTACAGTTTCAATCTACCGTTTGCACTCAGCTGTCAGGGAGAAAGCAAAGGGACCATTCCCAGGCTGCTTGCTCGCTGGTCTGCTCCGTGCAGAGATGCATGTAACCTTCGCTCAGTCTCTTCTTTCATAAATCTCCTGTGTTAAGTCCCCTGTTACTGGCTTACACCGGCTATGAGGTTCTTGGACATGCTATAGCTTGCGCCTCCAGGGAACACAGTTGAGCTGGTGGTTTTGGAGAGCATCTTTACAGAGAGGAAGTGGGATATTTATAGCTTCAGTGCCGTTTGCCAAGCTGGAGCTTGAGGACACTGGCTAAACCTAAGGCTAGTTACTCAGTAATTCAATATGCTGCTTGTTCTGTGATAGCTTCTGCTTGGATCCCTACATTTGCAACAGCAGCAGGCCTCTGGGCCTCTTCCCGAGGCAGTGGGAAGAAATTCCCTAGTGCACTTAGAGAAACCTGAAAATTGCCCTGAAGTACTATTCCAGTAAATGTACAGTGCTTTTAAGCCTAAATATAACACAAGGCTGGCTTGCTTTTCTGCAAGATGGTTGAAATGGGTAAAGGCCAGTGAGGGAAAGGGAATCTATAAAGCTGACCTAAAACAAGCAGCATGGGCACAACTCGGAGGACAGCATAGTCCAGGGATGGTTCCCAATCAGCAGTCTGCACAAAGTCACCCTTTTCTGGGGAGAGAGGAGAAAGGTGGAAAGTTAGCTGTATGGCTGTAAGTTGTGCCATGCCACGGGGGGCCCTTGGCTGTTTTACTGCCGTGATTTCCCACCTGAACCTCCCTGAGGATGGTGTCATGGAGCCTGGCTGTCCTGCAGCTGCGCAAAAGCCTAGCCACAGGGATGGCAGGGCTGCAGGCACGAGAGGCTGCTCAGGGAAAGAAATACTGTGGTAAGTCCCCTCCACTCAGAAAAATTCAGGAAAGGGTCCAGACTCCAGTTAGGACCTCTCTTTCTCCTTAATGAGCTCTTAACGAGCTCCTGGCACCACTGGGCAACGTAGCTATCAGATTTATAGGCATTCCTGCATTTTTCACCCACCATAAAACATTCTTCACTCCTTCCCCTGCTGTTTTGTACTGTGCCATCTGCAACTGGAAGGCTGAATCCTGCCCACCCTTTTTTTCACCAGGGTTTCATCCAAGAGGGATGGATGTGGGTGCTCTCAGCAAGGCAAATGGCAGTATCAGCTAAAGTCCTAGTGAGAAGGGAAACTCCAAGCAGGAGAATGACACTGGGAAACTCTGGTCTTTGTAGCTCCTGATCACAAGAAAAAAGAATGAGGAAATGAGATATAATTAAGGGACTTTAATACAGATCTCTAGGGTAATTATTTTTATTTTAGGATTAATAAGTTGATTAAAAATGCGCTGCGTTGATCTGCTAAAGTAGGTTAAGTGCTGTGGACTTCTGCTTAAATCTAGAGCTGCAGCTTGCTTTTGTATTGATTCATCTTTTCAGTACTCGGCTCTCTGCTGAATTTTCTTTGAATCAGATGCTCAGCTGAGATCTGGCTTTTTTTGTGAGCTTTTGTGTGGCCAGCAGGGAATGATGCTGGATTACATCAGGAAACTGCCACTACCATAAAAAATGTTGAAATGGTCACTGTCCTCATCTCCCAACCTGTGGCATAGGGGGGATCAATAGGAGAGTCCTTGCCTGCTTTGGCAAGGGAAAACTATCAGAATAATTATTTGCTCTATACCTATATTCTGTTGGCAAGTTCTCTGCTAAATGCTGGTTTTTTAGCAGCCTGATTTCTGCACAGAGTGTGAGTCAGCTGCAGAAGTGAATCTATTGCTTTAAAAACATTTTTTTTTTCAGGCCACAAGTGAGAAGAGCTTATTTTAAAAGCTATTAAAGAATTTAAACAAAGATTACGCTGGAGTCTCTCAGAGGGGGCATGTCAAGCAATTCAATCACACAGCAAGAAACAGTAAACCTTCACATGCAGGCAGCCTGCATTATTTGAAAGCTTTATGTCTTTTAAATGAGAATAAAAAGTCACTCCTATATATGTGTGTGCACCCTGTAATTACCATCAGACTCTTACAGCTTGAGTTTATACCACCATTTTGGTATTTCTGAAGCAGTTTTTCTACAACAATCGCAAATCAGTTCCCAGACAGCTTTTACCCCTTTCCTTACCCTCAGAAGAAAGGCATATTATGATCAACTTTTGCACACTGTGGGCAAATGAGGATCAAAACCACAGAATATAAAGCTGGACTAGACCTCGAGGGGTCACTTAGTCTATGCCAAGCTGTCAGACAAGATCAGTTCTTACTTATAGCAGGGAGAGCAGCAGTTGGAATCTGGAAGTGGGGGCAGCATATGGCCTGAGTTGCACGTTGTCCTGAACTGTAGTATCGGGGAACTGCAGCCAACTCATGTCCACTGAGAGGTCCCTGCCCCATACCTGGCAGGTGTTCCTCTGCCCTATTCTTAACGCCCTCCAAAGATGTTAGCCTTCCTAAAACCATCTATTCCAGGGTTTAAACTCTCTTTCCATTTAAATATTTTCCCCAAGAGACACGAGCTGAAAGTCACCTAATGAGTCATCTCTCTAACACACAGTCCTGTGCCCCCCTCCGTTTCTAACCAAAGTGAAATATTATGCCAGGGAAATGACATGCGACCCATGAGTCACCTCGCTGAATCCCTGACCGGGTTTTGTACAAAGGAGGTCTTATTTTTTGTCCATTTTCTTCAGAGGAAGAGGGAACTGGGAACTTCAGGAGATAGCAAAGCCCTGACTTCCCTGATTTCCCTCTCTGTTCAGCATGTCTATTCCACTGATTTCATATATCTTCCCATGGCTGGTACATAATAGATGCTGCACTGAACTTCTTTCCAGCCACAGAAGTTGTTGTCCCTAGCAGCAGCTCTGCACACAGCCCGGTATTGCTGGGAGGAATTCCTCAATCTGTTCCCTCTAAATGTATTGGACTGGATCCTGATCATGTGCACACCAGTTACATGGCCTCCTTTGATGCCATATACACCAATATGTGTATAAATGGAGTATGCCTGTAGGATATGGCACATCATTATCTTAAAATGACTGGATCTAATTCAGTGTAGTAGGAGAAGTAGAGACATGCAGCCATGCTGCTGTTACAGGGTATTCCCAAGAGCATGACCATCATGCCTAACTAACCTTGCAAAGGCAAGGAGCTGAACGACTGCCCTGAGAGGTCGTAGGAGCACCAGAGCCAGTGCTGGGGGAGAGCTCAGGAGAGAGGTGGCAATGGGATACAGAAGGACGCTCAACTGCCTCAAAAGTCATTACTGTCTGGCAATTCCAATCCCTTTCTCATTTCTGCTCTTGGTTGCTCTACATGATGCTCCTGTCTCCCTAGATCAAATAAAAGGAGAGAGTTCACAAGTACTTGAACTGTGAATTAAAGCTCTGCAAAAATTTACAGACATTGACAGCTCTATCAGAGTCTTTTGCAACAGAGTCTTTTGTTGTGAAAAGGGTCCCGAAACTGATATTTTATCTCTGCCACCTGGAGTTTTTTTCTGACTCATCACTTTCATTTGCTTTTAAAGAAAAGCATCAAGGGGCAAAAGTTTTAGCATCAGAGCATCAGCCGCAGTACTTCCTCTCTTGAGCTCACTGGCAGTGCTCTCTGTGGCTGAGATGGAGAAGACGACAGGTAGCGTTTGAATCCTTGCTCCCTGTAGACTTACTTTATTCCTAACATTATTATCTTGCACCTTTACTAAGAAAATGGCAAAAAGCCCTTGCAGATCTTCTCTGTGAATTGCAGTACTTGTCCATTCCCTAGTTTACAGTAATTTAAGATAACAGAAATTTTCCTTTTTTATTTATTCCATTTTTAAAATGCGTGGAAATTGCATTAGTCTGTGCAATTCCTTAGTTTGTTACAGGCGCTTCCTGATCTCAAACCACAGGGGATGTGAATTGGTACAGAGTGACCTATAGATGCTTGCCCCTTTTGCTGTGGCCGTGGCTACCTGGCAGTCCCTAGTCCAGTTCCCTATAAGCACATCTAGCATGGAAATATTAGGCTGCATGGGGTTTGAATTGTGTTGGGCTACAGTAGCTCTGCAGAAGCGTCTTTCCCAGAGGGTCCTCTGTTAACCAGCAAAAAGGTATTCATCACCCTTCCTGATTAATACAGAGTCAATTAAATCCTAATTTTGATCCACAGAGTAGCCAGTAGCAGCTTGCTTTTGTACCCTTGTTGTGTGGAGATCTAGGCCTACTTTTGTCCATTCAGATAGATGTTCTGGAATATTTTGCTTAATAATTGGGATAACTCTGCTTTCTGTAATTTACACAAATATGTTGCTTCTATATGAAAAAGTAATGGTCAAGCTCTGCCGACATTCATCATTCAAAACTTGTAAATCAACCCCCTTCCATCCAAATTCATTTAAAGCCTGTGACATTGATTTCAAAAGCATCTCTGTTATAACTTGGCATCTATTTTTTATCTTGTTTAAAAAAATATAGATGCTTGCCCTCCTTGTACGAGAGCAGGTATGAAATTCAGCGTTACCTACATTTGAGGAAAGCCAAATCCATAAATCCTGTCTAATCCATGGTGCTTGCCTGCCGCTGTTCTGTTCCTCTCAAGGCCCTCCCCTTAGTATAATATTTTATGAATTTAAGTGCTGGAGAGGAAGGCTCATAGAGAAGCATAAGTAGGTATCTGAGGAAGAACCCTAATTCTCTGAGTGGAGTGGAAAGTAAAAGTCACCTTTCTCATAATTTTCCATTGACTTTCTCAGCTGGCTCGTTGTTCAGCATACTGGCTTTTGGGTATGCTTTTCTTGGGGATCTAACCCCCTCTGCTGGGTTGGGTGGGATGCCTTGGTATGCATCTCCGTTCCTCTTGTTTCTCTGCTGTCTGAACCCTGGGATTTTGAGTTCTGCTACACGTGCATCCCCCACGGCTTTAGCTGTGAGCGCTCGCCTCCATGGCTACTCTTACAGATGTCCTGGTAGTTCAGTCTTTTATTCTTGACCTGATTTGAGTTTCCTGGTCGTTCTTACACTCTCCGAATTCTGTCCAGACCTAATCGTTATGCAAAGCTTTGCATTTTCCTACTTTCACTGTGCCTTGTTCTTGCCCTTGATTGCTTTTTCATTTCCGTTCTTTTTTTTTTAATTCAAGTGTATTCATTGCTCAGCAGTCCGTGTCTCCCTCAGGCAAATTGTGGAGTCAACCTCCCATTTCTTTGAGGTGTCCTTGCCCTCAGTTGCATGCATCCATTCTGCTTCTTCATTGGCCTGGCAGGTAGTCGCTGCCCTTCCGTCTCCTCTTTGGTTTAGTTTTATGCTTTAGTTCTCACGGTGAAAACCTGAAAAAGCAATCTCAGTCACTAGTAGTTTCACGGCACTTTCCATGAGAACAAATATAGTGAAGGCTACAATTTTCACAGTCCCAGTTCTCCAGTCAGCTGCTTGGAGGGCATACACACATGGCCGGGTGAGATCGTGCCTTCCGCTTCTATGCATGGAGGGAGGGAATGTTGCCCACTCCTGCAGTGAATATTGAGTATAGACGCATTGACTCTCAATGGCGTTTTGCTCATCCTCTTCAGCACGGATCCTCTGGGCAATTGGGGCTCCTAGGGTATGTTCACACTGCAGAATATAGTGCAGCGTAAGCATGCTTGATCCGGTTCTAAATATATTAGTTTTGGAAACATGAGATGCAAAACAATTGGTTCAGTCAGATCTCTAATGGCGTGGTAAGACTGCCTGCGGTACCCACGCTGGGTCAGGTATCTTTGCACTTATCTATTGTCTCAAATGTTGACAGAATTTGCGAGTATCTTAAAATATTTAGGATTTCCTGTGTCTGTCAGTGTGCTTGCAGCTTGGTTGGCCTTTCTTCTAGAAAAGTTCACAACCTTCCTCACTGTCAACTGATTCTGTTGTGGAGTTTGTGTTTCTCTTACTTTTTACAAGTAATAGTTTAATTAGTAATAATTATTACAAAATGAATCCAAGCTGATTAGCTATTTCTCCTCAGACATTTATCTTCCAGCCACAGGCCAGAAAGGAAAAATTTATATTGTTTTGAAAGGTATCCTTTGATGTCCTTGGAGCCCTGGTCAATACTTCTTCCACTGTAAGCAGATGAGTTGAATGTTAATGTTGGATCTTTTTTTATCTTTCTTGGGAAGTTATTTTGAATTAAGTTTTTTTTCAGAAGGTCTACATGAATATCTGAAACAGGGTTTATCCTAAATGTGAAATGTGCTACATGAAAGAAAACCTTTTTTTCTGTATAATAGTGGTTATAATCCAGAAGCTTCCCACCCATGTTTCCAATTTTGCTTTATGTGCTAGTCAAAACAGACTCCTCCACCGCTTTATTACTACCATTTCCCTCTAACACATAGGGCCAAGCTTATCTCCGGTGTGATAGTGTTTAACCCAATGTGTGATGAACCAGATGTGTTCATTTCTAGCATTCTCCATCCATGTTTTACTTTTCATGGGGCCCATATTGTTTTATTTTTTCCTTTCATTGTGAAGATACCAGTCCTGCTCTCCCTCATGATTTCATATATTTTCAAAACCTTTTTTAATGATCTTCTCCCAGTAAGATAACAAGGAATCAACTCATCAGTTACTCAGCTTGTACGGTCATTAGGCCACCTGTGCAACTACAGACATCACAGCCATAGATCACTGAAGCAAAGATTTCGTAACTGATTGGTCTCTATTAATGCAGCAAGCAGAAATATTCACGTGTATGTATCCAGACTAAAATTGGCGTTTTGCTCATGTTACTGGAGAGATCAGTAACTGGATGGGTCAGACTCAAATCTGCTTCCATTGAATGCAAACATGAGTTTTATTGATCAACTCACGTAATAGCCTGTGTTGGCATACGTGCTCACATAAGAGCGTACATACTCACATATGAGAGCGTCCTGCTCAAGTACATAAGTCAGTCCCAGAAACGTTTGATCTCTTTCTTCATGCTGTGTGTGGCAGGATTAAGCCCATGGATTCTCCACTGAAAGAGGCCAATTCACACACTTTGCTGCTGCCATTACAGCACAGGTGAACCTGGACCCGGACTGTTACAGGCACACATGCATTTCTTTCTTCCATATCTTTCTAGATTGCTGTGCCTTGAGTATTTATTTAAAAATGGATTGAATTTTTCAAAGCCACGATAAACTATTAAAGTAAGCGTGTATCTTTGACCCATCGTCTAGCTTCACTATCTTGAGTTACTGAGTCTAGCTCTTTTGTCAGCAAAGGGGAATTTTTGGACACAAAGGCTAGTCTGCCTTGACCCTGCTGGTTCTGGTTGGGTGGCAAGATCTCAATGCTACTTAGTGGATACTTTACCCCTTAACATCTAGGAATTAAAACATTTTCAAGCCACTCTGAAATCTTTTCAACCTCAGTTTAAATAAGCTTGCCGTTCCTGCAGCAAACACATCAGGATCCCCGTTTTTCTCCCAAACTCCACTTGCTGTTATTTCCATCAGCTCCTATCCTTGACTTGTGTATCAGCCTGTTACATTGCAGATTCCTGAAATTCCCCTTTCTTATCCAATCTCCTTGTTGTCTCTGGTCCACTTTAGTAAGTGTTTTTGATGGCTCTCATTTGCAGGTCATTCATGCATACTACAGTTACTGTTTTATTTTCCATGCACCCTATGGACCGAATGAGTCATATTCTCCTTATTTTGCAGAAAGAAGAAACTGGATCTTCAGCTAGATTAACCATATGACTTTCCCATACCTCTGTGACATCGCTGTTATAGTCTAGGGACTATAATCTAGGGACTTTCCATTTCATGGTCATTAACATGCAAGTCTTTAGTTCTTCCTCTCAAGAGCACAAGAACGATGAAAGAGGGAAACAGACGTACAGCGGAAGTAGGTGATTTTCCACTGACTTCAGGAAGCCAGTGCATGGCCTAGGCTGTCTGCTCTTCAGAGCAGGGGATGCATACGGCTTCTGTGTTTGGGTAGCGTGTAACAGTCCACACTACCATGACTGGGCCAGTAGAAATGTAGTTATTACATTATTAACAGTGTGTATATAATTAATGTAGATACTGTTAACTTACAGTTGGAACAGGAGCCAGAGTCAGAAAAGCTGGGCTTACTGTCATCTTCTCCTGCTGGCCTCTCTGCTAGGAATATAGCTAGGCACATAGGCAAGAAATATGAGAATTACCAAAAAGAAAGAGCAGAGAAAGTGAAGACAAACAGGAGATAGAGTTCAGAAGGAAAATGCAGAAATTTGTCTTGCTCTTGGGGGAATTCTTATCCTCCTTTTACCCTATAAGAAAAGGAGCCCATAGACTCCTCTGCTTCCCCTCGTCTGACCATCTGTCGGTCCAGCAACCTGAGTTAGATTTTGGCTTTGCTTCACAGATACAAAATGACATTGTTTGGTGTCCATTTTTGCTTTCCTTTGGGTTTATTCAGCCTGCCTCTGGTAGATGCAGGATGGGGGTGGTATTGGCTTGAAAGATGAGTGGAAATAACCTACTGGCTGGGATAAAAGAAGAGGAGCTGGCGGTTTTGGGGAACAGGTTGGCATTGGAGGGAAACGTGCTCTTCCATGCCCATCTGTGTGATGCCCCTGTTGCCATTCAGTCCTCATTACACATAGGTGCTGATTGTTGTGTTATTCAGCCACTTGCCCCAGTCTGCTCTTACGCCTTGAAAGCATGTAGGTCTTTCCTGAAAAAAAATCTGCAGCATGCATGATCATGGCCTGCTGTCTGGTTAGAGCCCAGACAGGATGCCAGCAAATACCTGAAGTCTTTTGGGTCTTCTCCATTTACTGACTGTAGAATACCTCCCATATAAGAACCATTCCTTCTTGTTTGAGATGAATTTTCAGAAAGGCAATGAGATGCCCCTCAGGTGGGATCTCCATGATACGGCAGTGGCACAGCTCCTGAGCTTCTTGCTGCAGTCTATGCACTTGTTCATTCTTGTCTGTTTAATAGTTCAAAAACCCCATAATTGTTTGACATTCTCTGCTATTAAAACCTCCGCTTGTACAGGAGTTGTTTCTTGTTTGGATTACGGCAACAGGCTTTTTGTTTTGCTTCCTGCTACTTCTTGACAGCCACTCTTGACAAGCCCTTCGGAATCGTTGCTGCTTTGTTAATTTTCTGGTTCTTTTTCACTGCCTCCCGCTATCCTCACATTATGCCAGTGTTTATTTGACCACACGCTGATTCAACATGTAGAGCTACCAATTAGGATCAAAATACTGCTTTGGAATTTACTTGAAACTGCAGCTCTTTATTGCTAAGACATCCAACTTAGGGAGTTTGCTAGCGCAAGAGTGTTTATACTCATATTTGTTAGGGGTAAGCCCTATGATTAATGATGTCTATAAGCCAGTATGTAAGTACTCCTTTTGCCCACAGCAGAGCTCCCCCGATGAGAAATTTGCTCAAAGTCAATGGGCAAAACAAGCATCTCTGACGTAAGAGTGTTTCTGGTTATTATATCTTTGGTAAAGACTTCCCCTGTCATCATCAGCATCATGCATTGGGGAATCATGCTAATTTGAGAAGGAAATGACATTAGGACAAGTTGAGCAAATGGCCCAGTTCCACCGTCAAACACGGGTAATGATCCCAAGCTTTTTCTTTTTTTTTTTTTGATTATTTGACATGAACTGTCCAAATTATGTATGACCAGTACATCTATCTTCAGTTCCTTTCTCCCCCTCTTTTAACTTTTTTTACTCTCTTCTCTGTCCTGCTTCCTTCTCTCTTCCTTCTCCATGTTTCCATGCTGCATGTGCTTTCCTATTGCAATTCTTATTCACAGAAGCTTAATTTACTTCTTCTTTGTCTGCCTATTAAAATGTAAGGTAGTACTGAGAGTGAATGTGCTAGATTTTAACTACCATCATATCCCAAAGAAATATACTGGTGGAGCAGTTCACATCTCCAATCTATTTTCTCAAGCTGTTTACAGATTTGCACAGACAGCATTTATGAGCACTAACAGTTGCAAGGTCTCCCTCACAACTGAGAGGATTAGCAAATTCCATATTTTTTAACTTGAAATCTCCTAAAGCAAGGCTGACTGAAATCAATGGTAAAACTCTCAGTAATCTTGTTAGGAAGCGAATTAATTCAGGTCAGTGTTTTCAGATGACTCATCCTCAATTTCTACTCAGTTCTAACACTACAAACCATTATTTCTGGGGGTTGTTCTTAGCAGGAGGAATAAGTTTATTGTACCGTTGCTCCAGAAAATGCAGTACAGCAGCTTGGGCCCAGTCCTGCAGACTCTTAGTGAGAGACACAAGTCCTATGAGCAGTGTAATGTTTTTTCTGTGATGTGTTTTGTGCCCTAAGTCCACGTGGTGTTAAACTCCTGAGTTCCTGTTTGTCAGAAGGAAAGCACCATATAGTCACCTTTCTCTGCTCGGTTCAGGATCATTTGCTTGCTACTGACCCTAAGCTCAGCCCACAGCCTTTCGATTTGTCTTTACCACAGAGGGGGAGAAGGTTCATACCCAGACCCCTGCTTGCCCTCATTAGATATTTTTGTACCTTAATTAGATCCCCCCATTCTGCCATTTCAAAGCTAAGTATTTTAAGCTGTTCCTCATAAGACATATCTACCATTCCTCAGCATTAGTCTTCCTGATCTCCTCCTGGATCTTACCCAAAATGCATGTCCTCCTTTCAACTGGGTTCCTCATCTGCAGTACACTGTATTCCAAAAAAGGCTTGATGAGAGGAGGGCATTAAAGAATGAGTTTAGCATTTCTTTTGCTTTATGAACAGATTCTCCCCTCCGCCTTTGAGCACTTGCTTAGCTTTGCTTCCAGCTGTTACTTGCGGAGTAGAGATGTACAAGGGAAGGAACTTTACCGCATGTATTAATTCTTCATCTGCCAGAATATTGTCTGTGTTTTAGGAGAGTTCAACTCTGAAGGACACACCAGTATCAGCTACATATCTAGGTTACTGCTCTCTATTTCAGTTTGCAAGTAAGTATCCAAGGCTAAAATTGCTAATTTAGATGCAACTAAAGAGTCCAATTCAAACTTGTTTTTCCCACAATTCTACTATTTCTTCTCATGTATCATTCACTGCTACCTTTAGCAGTGAAAACATATTTTCAAGGGCATGCCTTTAGATACCTTTTAAAAGGACATGCACATTGAAATGAAACACTTTTCCATCAGGGTCATAAAGAGCAGCAGAAAAATGCATTCCCCTCTCTAACAACTGTGTGGTACATAGAATAGAATAAGTGTTTATTTCAACAAGGCTACAAGTGAAGGTGTCTTCATTAAAGTGAGAATTTTCTCATACTTTCTTCACACCAATGGTCTACTCAGAAGTAGTCACCTTGGGCAACCTCAGCTGATAGGAACAGTCAGAGGCAAGTGGAACGTAAGGGACTCCCTGGCCATTGCGCCTAAACCTTATAGTCGGTGGAAGGAGATAGATCCTTCCGGATGATAATTTAAATCTCAGGAGAGGCTGAAGAAAAAGTCTTTGCTTGTTATATTTTTTGTGTTTGATCTGATCCTCTAAGTTGATCACCAAGGTAGCTCTTTCCAAACTGAAGGCAAGCTCTAAGCGTGCAGTATCATCTCATTTTGCTTATAGTAATCAGCATAGTCTCTTCCATGTGTTCTGTATCTCGCCTGATCTTCTGGAAAGCAGGGGAATTGCATTCATGTATTTAACTAAGAGGGAGTCATAATGGATCTTCTATGAGTGAAAAAAAGGACCTTTGTTTTGAATTGTTCATGTTTTTATACTTAAAACATTTTTTCTGAAAAAGCAGAATTTGAAAGTTGGGGAAAATGCAGGAAATGAAAATGCATTTGAAAGGTTCAGAGGAAGCTTTTTCAACATTTCATAGTGCTTTTCTCTCAGCTCTTGAGGTGATTAACAGCTTAGCAGGCAAGGAAGCAGTTTTGGAGGCCAGTCCTTCATGCTCTTCAGTTCTGAGTGTTTAAATGACTCCCTACCACTTTCAGAATTCCTTCACCCCCCCAAAATGCTTTTCCCCAAAAGTCTATTTTCAATAAAAAACAACCTAACAAAAAGATTAAAAGGCACAAAACATGCAAGAGTAATCTTCAGAAATTCTTTCAAAATACATAGTTTTCAGGAGGGAAGAGGACATTTGTGGTGGCATGCCTTGCACTTCACCTAGGTGGTGGGATGCTTCTGTCTAACGTGTGCCCACACCTCAAGCCACTCCAGGCTCCCTGTACTGCTGATGGAGGCCTAGTCAGTATAGTCAAGAGAATTTAAGGGGTGGATCAGCTCCTCCTAGAGTAGGGGCCAGCCTTTGATCAGGTATATCTTTCCCTAAGCTGCACTGACTGCACTGAGCCACTCTCTGCCGGGTTTTAAGAACCAAGACAATTAGCTCGGGTAGACATGCCTGCATTGCAGATACCAGCCAAACAGCTAAAGTTAGATAAGGTGATGTAAATCCCCAGGCCAACTGGGATTTACAAATGTGTTAAAATGACTGTGGCAACAAGGAAATACTGCGCGCACACATTTCCGCAATACAGTACAAATAAGCTCCTACCATATGTTTTCAGAGCCATTTAAAGCTACTCCCCTTTTCTGCTGCAGGAAGCAGAGAGGCCCTGTTTTAATGCCACAGGCCTTTCCTACTTAATTTCCTGTACAGATAACTGCTGCCAATTTGACTAGAGCTAGGAGATGGTCTGAGAGATGCTCTAGTCCTTGTAAACAGCCTGTTGACCAAGAAACCTGGCCGGAACCTGGATGCCCTTCATTTCGGGCAGAGTGGGCTGGCGGATCGCTTCCTGGCTGTCCCCACACAGCCCAGCCAGGACGTTAACTTTCAGCATTGGCAGCACCAAATGTTCACAACTTAGCTGCCAAGCTTCTAAAATCATGAAATTGGGCTAAAATGGAGAAGATTAAAAATAACAATCTGCAAGATTCTTTTTCTTTGACTTCTGAGCTAAAGGAAGGATTTGGCTCTTAGTATCAAACATTTCTTCAGACCTCGCTTTTTAAAATATATGTGAGATTCCTACCTAACTAGAGTTGGTAGTTGCCAGAAGACTGCAGGCCCCGCAGAACTTTTCGGTGGGTTTGTGAAAGTTTGGAAGACAGGGACTAGTGATGACTGTGTTACACATTTGCTTAAAAAATATCATCTTCCGAAACGGAGAGAAGAATTAGTGTCGTGTGACTTGGACAAGTCATCAAATATCAGAAATAATGACAAGTCTTTTGCTATCATGGCCAACAAATCAGAGGAAAGACCCAGTCCCCACCACCCTTTGAGAACAACTGTACTTGTAAAATTAAAGTTTGGGGGTTTTCCTCTTTGGCCCTGTGGATCCACTGCAGTTTTTCATATTGTGTCCAGCTTTTTGTGCTTATGTTTCTGGGAATGAAATTTCCACCTTATGCCATGCATATATATGTTGCCAATGAGCACATATGATTACTGACCTTCTAATTTGGATGGGGAGGCTGATGCTGTTTGCAGCCAAGGACTTGCAGAATTTGGCTCTGAGGAATGAAAGTTAATTGTTTTCAGTAGTAAGACCTGTGGTTCTTGATATCCTTTTATTGATTTTGGTGAATGTGTCATACCACTGTGTTAAGAAAAAAGACATAAGAACTCATGCTGAAAGAGTTAACCTAATGAATGATATCAAATATCAACTGCCTCATTTTCTTGCTAGAGGGCTGCAGTTTAGCTGGCAGAATGGAGAGGAATTGGCAAATTGGACCGGCACCATTAATTTCACCGATGACGGAGCAGTGAAGAGTGGCAGTGGCACAGGCACCAGGTACTAACACCCAAGGGAATGACTACAGAGAATCTGGCCCTAGGCTTCATTTATGAGAGAATATGTATTCTAAAAAAACATCATTTCACTTGAAATCCTTCCAGTGCCTAGGAGGGGAAAATATTCGAGTAAGAAAAGACCAGAGTGCTTCCTTTATTTATGCTGTTCTGAAAAGGTTATAGGAGGCACTGATGTGCTGTTGCACTTTTTGTACTTAGTAATTTGTAGTAAGACTCTTTTGATTGACAAGTATCTGAAAGCTCAGGAAACTCCATGTGTATAGTGGGGAAACTGGCTGTGGTTACGGTCAGCTGGGTAAGCTGTGGTATACCTAAAGAGCTCCGTGGATGTCACGGGCCATTGGCACAAATCTGCTTACAGACATGGGGCTCATATTTAGGCTGTATTCTTGGAACCTCGGTTTTAGAAAATTTCCCTGCTGAGAAGACTGTCTTATTAGCAGCTTTGGCATAGGGCACACTCCAGCATGTTTGTCTTGAAGAGCAAAGGTTTCTTTAATACAGAACAACTTAAGGGGAAGTCTTGCTGTGGATGGTTTAAAAAGTACCTTTCAACGCATAGTACTCACAGTCCCTATTGACTTGAAGTTAAAGATCCTGAGTCATGTGCAGTTAAGTGCAATAAATAGCAGGGAAACCTTAGAGAGGCTCTAAGCCAAAGAAAAAATAAAATAATTATAAGAAAAGAAACTGACATTTATTACTTATTTATAAGTACAGCTTTCTCTGGATAAATTTTGTTTTTTATTAGTGATACCATCACAGTATTTTTGGTAACCATATGCCACTACAGCTGTGGTGCTGATAGTATTTCAAAGGCAAGCGGAAGTACAGAATCTGACCTGCCAAAAATCATACAGTCTCACTGAACTGCAGTAGCGCTGCAGTTTCTGTTACAGCTCTTCGCTGTAATGCGATCCTCTATCACTGCTACCCGCCACTCAATTGGTTTAGCTAGTCAAGGATGCTTTATGAAAAGAACCAGCTTAGCTGCAGTTTTAGCCCGGAGCAAGGGAAAAATGGTTCTCTCTCTCTATCTATGTGTCACTACTTTTGTTGCCTCATTTGTGTATGCATCTGTAGTCTGTGTATTCAAATCTTGAGTTTGGGCACTTGACATATAAGAAAACGGAATGTGCCAAAAAAAAGAGATATTGTCTTGCTGAGATAAGAGAATTAATAAATATGGATTCCTCCCTCTAGGCACCCTTGATAGAGACAATTGAACTGTCATTCAGTGCAGGGAGGAGACAAAACCCCTGACTGCAAGGTACATACGAGTTATGAAGCACTGAACTGCAGTACTATTCTCAATCTATTTAACCCTTTCAAAGAGTAAGAGGTTCAGGGTGCAGGTGCTTTTTATACAAAATAGGCTCTAACCACACAATTCAAGTATAAATTTGAAAGGTGATAACATGAATATAAAGACGCAAATTTCAAAGTTAGTGTCATGTTAATGACTGTGGAGCTGAAAGATGGGGATGTGGGGTTAGGGGTAACTCTAGCTGCAACAGATATTGCACGTAAGTGTGTTACAGATTATTATTTGCATACTATATGATGTCTGTAAGCTGAGCATACAGGAAAATAAGAAAGAACTGTATCCATGTGGTGCTGAGGCTGTGTGGTGAATAACTGCAAGGCTATGTCATAAACTGTGTTTACGGTTCACCTTTGATCACTTTTCTTACTATGTTATCACTAGACATCTCCTGAGGGTGTTAATCTAACATCCAGCTCCAAACTGTTGATACCAGTTGAAAACAAACCTTCCCCTAATGAATAATTATTTCCAGCAAATGGGAAACTTGCAACCTAAATTTTACTGACCTGATTTTATTTGTATATGTTTACAGGTCTCCAGAGACATGTCTAAAGAGCACAAAACTAACTATATGTCAGCATATGCACAGTAAATACCTTTCATTGCATGGCTCTGCAGTTTATCATGTGTTATCTCCTCCTTGTAAGAGGTTTGACGCTTAAAGACACTAATGGAAATAGATATTATTAGGCTTTTTAGATATATAACTTAGCACTGAACTGGTAAGCATTTCGTTAGTTTGAATCATTTATAAATTTACATTTATATGGAAACATGTTTAGTCATACATGTATACTATTTACCCATGTATATTCTGTAACAACTATTTCTTTTTTAACTATGTAACTTGATGTATTCTGCTGAGACACTGACAACTCGTTCTGTAAGATCAGAGTGATTTATTAGATGAAAATGTAGTACTTCTAAGTAAAAGGCATACTGAGTGAATAAACGCATTAGAAATTGTGAGAGTTGCGAGAGTCAGACTTCACAAGAATAGTGGCCATATCAAAACCAATGAACAGTGAAGATTAACCTTTGCACAGAGAGGATCAAATAGCACATTAAGTGAAGAACTTCATGTTATCTAAGTAATCCTCTAATACAGAAGTCTTCTGCAACTGAAAACTCAAGAGATGGTTACAGTAACACCTATGCATGATTGAACATCCGTTAAAGTGAAGGAAGGCTTTCCCATTGACTTCAGTAGGAACTGATTCAGACCTTGACTAGTGTACGAAGTTGAACCATGGCTTGCAATTGGAGTGTTTTTTACTGTCCAGGGGAGTTCATAACACAGCTTCAGACAGCAAGCCTTACTCTGACAGCAGACAAATCCCCTGTGCCAGAAAAACTAAGCTAACCAAGGGGTTTCATCCCAGTGCATTAGCCAGTTCTTTAGATTCCTAGGACCAGTCCATAGACATAAAATCTAATCTAATAAGCTTGGCTCAGTATTTCATAGAACTGAGAGCGTGGTAAGGTAGGTAGGTTGTTTGTGGCAGCTAATGTGGGGAGATGTCCCACAGTGCTCTATATTTGCTGAAGCTTTTGGGGCATCAAAAGCTTCATTTTTGTGTATATTGCATTAACAGAGGTCTTACAAGAAGTGACAAAGTTGTGAATACTTGCAATCAGTAAAACATACTTAATGAAACATTCAGCCGTGCTCCAAAGCTGTCAGGTGACCTGGCTGACTGTGAATGTATACTTTCAACTGAAAAAGGACTAGATGGTAACTACAGACTGTTTGAAATACTGCTATCCTCCATCAGAAACAATGTAATATTGCTCAGATGCAGTTTCGGCAAGTTGTTCTTCATCTCACACTGCCCTATTTTTGCTGGTTATGCATCAGCCATTGCTTTCCACTGCTATTGCTCAGATTTCTACCTTTTGCTCTGTATCTTGTGCAAAGCCTTAGGAATCTTAGAACACCCTTGCAGGGAATCAAGTAAAAAGTTCTATGTGGTGCTGGTTATGCTAAGTAAAATATGAAGCTGTTTCCTAGACCTCTGATTTCCTATTCTCTGTTCTCCTTTTAATATGTTTTGTAATTTACTGGGATAATATGCCAAGAAGCTGTCTTAATGGTGTGATGATCTATCCAGCATATTGGTTGGGTTATGTTCTCAACCATCTTCAGTTCACCTGAGGTGAAGATCTTGTGAGACTGCAAAAGCCTTAGATGGGTGAGCAAAGAAATAAGCTTTATACTCTTGGGCCTGTTAATTTGTACATTCAGTTCATCAGTGTGACAAAACTGGAGCTTTATCCCCAGTGGCAACAAAATAGAATATCTAATCAATTGGATTCATGTTATATACTTTTTCCAAGAGGGAAGGGTTTGAGCCTTCAAACCTCATTGGCCAGGACGGTAGTTGAGGTTGTTCCTTAGCTCACAGTTCTGAACTCCCAATACGAAGATGCTAAAATCTTGAGAACCATGAAAAAAAAAGCCATTGCTTCCAATGGAAAAAAGAAAATGTGTTGTTCAGATGTTATTGCTGTATAAGTGTTGTCATGTGTTTTGTTATGCCTCCCAGGTGGTCATATGGATAACAAGATCAGTGGCTTATTCCCATCAGAGTGATGGGAATAGACTTGATTAAAACAGCCAAACAGCAGTATATTAAAAACAGGGGAGTTCTGAAATGACGTTAGTAAAATAGGACTCCCTGAAGCTTACCCCATGGCCATGTGACAAGAGCTGATGTTGGTTTGATACAGTGACCCTGAAAGAAAAGAAAGACTAAAGTATCTCCAAAATTTCGATTTAGTGTACTATCCAATAATCGTTCTGAGGGCAACACATTGTGCAGTGGGAAAACTTCTAAAGGCAGATGCATGGCAATGTGCGTGTGAGATGACCCAGAAAGCACAGGGGGTTGTGGTGATACATCTGTTTGGTTCAGGAGTGTGGTCTGCAAGATGGGCCTGTCCCAGACAAGCGAAGAAACTGCAGGAGGTGGCCTGATCTTTGCTCTGTCACTAGAGCTGTTTCTGTTTTAGCGCTGCTGTTAAACTCACAGCTACTGGAGTAGAGGTGTATTGGATAGTATATTGGACCGAAATTTTGGAGAGACTTTGGTCCCAAGAAAGCGGACAGACGAGGAGGGAACAATTCTGCATTGGCAGGAGTGTATGTTTGGTCAATTCTCACTGCTAATGACTGTGATAAGCATACTGGGCAACTGAGCCTAGCAGTCCCAAATGATCCATGTATTGAGATGGGAGGTCAGGAGATCAAAATCAGAATGGCAGCAAGCAGCAAGTGCCAATTTGCTAGGAGCTTTCATAGTACTGGTGAAAAAATATCCTCAGGACATCACAGCTATCATCTTAACTGTACAGATGTGTAAATTGTCTGTGAAGTCGTGCAACTAGATCAAAATAAGAGCTCAAGAATAGGAACATCTCTGAGATTTAACAGATGGATTAATCAAAAGTTACTTGGGAGGAATGTAGAGCTATCAAAGAAGGACTTTTAAAGGACAGAAGTATAAAAGCTACTCTTTTTCTGTGGATGATCAAACTTGTGAATTTAGGTGTAGTCAATGGAAGCATTTTCTGTTGTTTTACGTAAAATCTTTAATTTGGAAAATAACAGGGAGTCTTGGGAAACTGCTTTGTTTGGGTGTCAGGACATATCTGATGCCATCTATTACCAAAAAAAGAGAAAAATACTTGACAACGTAAGGAGACAAATCTAGCCAAACATTTCAGAATATCCTAGGTAGAAGATTAGGAGGTTCATGAATTAATAAATTTTAACCTCTTGAGCAAATCTCCTGGGAACCATGAGCCCCCGTTCAAGCTCCTGAGTTCTGTTTGATTGTTCTGGTTCTTCTAGAAAGAAAAAAAACAGGATTGAACTAAAGACCCTATTTCTATCTTCAGCTTCTAGACACTGGATACTGTTCTTCCTTGCTCTGCTTTATTGGAAAGCTTCCTGCCACTAGGAATTGCTGTCTGGTGTAGCGTATCCCTACTCAGTCACCATATTTTTAGACTGAGCTTCGTATGCCTCTCATACTTTTTGGAATCCAAATCATTCTTGCAGGTCCTTTCCTAACTCTCCCCAGTATTTCAAACCCTTTTCAAAGTTGGAATACCAGAACTGGATGCAGTAATCCAGAAGTGCCCTTACCATGTAATATATTGAGAAATGTATCACCATTTTCTCCTGCTTAATATTTTCATTTTTATACTTTCAATGCCACATTTTGTTCTTAGCTACAACCACATGCTGAAAGTTTGTGATCAGTTGGACATCTGATTTCTGCAAATTCTGCATGTTTCCAAATACATTCAGTCACCCTCCACTCTCAGTTACAGTTATTGTTCATCATCAGTAGTGTTACCACTTATCTTTGGTAAGGATTCACAACTATATTCATAGTTTTACAACAATCGTTAGTATTTCCTAAACACCAAATTTTAAATCCAAATTTATCATGGAGACCTAGTAATATTAGAGCTGTTCTTGTTAAAAGATTAAAATCAGTTAATGCCAGTGACATTGGCATCAGCAGTGTGGTAGTCAGGAGGAATACGAACTATCTATCTCCTTTTAAATTTGTTGTTTTCTAGGAGGAACTAGTCAAATAATTTCACCAACTCCTATAAAGAAGACTGTAGCTTCTTCAGCCTCCCACTCCATGCCCACAGCAGCTAGTGTCTCTCTTCAGTCCTTCAGGTACCAGCCTACTGTAGACAAGTCAACACAGGCTCTCAAACTGCAGAAACAGCACAAGCAGCAATGATGTGGGTTTTTTTTCTGTCACAGCCCTAGAGAAGTGTAAATTAATCCATGAAACATTTCTGCTTCATCAGCCAGTTCTGGGAGTAGGGGGATCTCATTTAACAACAGTTAAATCCCCAGGTGTTTTCTTTTGCAAGGTATGGTATAAAAGGTCACTGGATGTCCATTAACGTCAGAGGCTGCTCTTGTTCTCAGTGGTAATCCTGAAGTGTGGGCAATGTCAATGAGAACAGAAGTCTGGGGTCCCAGTTCCTGCCCACCATAGACTTACTTTCAATTAGCTTCTTCGTTATCTTTATCTGACAAACAGGGAAGTGTACCTAAGTGCCTTCTAACCGACATCAATGCACATGTACACAGTCTTAGGAGCGTATGTCGTGCTAAGTCATATGAAGCACAATTTGAGGAAAAAAAGAATCACTGAGGCCAACTTCCTCAACCTTTTGGCCAAATGTTGTAGATCTTAATGTCATATGGAAATATTAATAGAGGCACAGGCTAGAAGGATTTGGCCTCTCACTCAACGTGCTCTCCAATGACGTCAACACCTAGTTTGCACTGCTCTAGGTGAGTTTTCCAGAGTCCCTGTAGCTGCAGCGTGCTCCTCCCATCTTTTTGATATGTGGCACCTTTTTGTCATGTGCTGACCCTGCTGGGTGAGTGTGAATCCCCATGTGCTTGGAAGATTGTACTCTAGTACACTTGTAAGGTTCCTGAGTAGGGAAGGTGAATCTAGACTTGGGGCCGGCTGTGGGTCTGCCTTTACTAATGAGTGCAGGCTCTGCTAATTGGACTTTTCTCTTAATAAGTATTTAGTAGAGCCCTGCAGGGCTTGCTTCATTTCTTCCTATTTTTTAGTCACAGGATAATGTATATTTTTGGGAAGATCTTTGTTTTTCCTGCAGGGGAGGCAGAATCCTTCCTGCAGTACTCTATTCTCTTGCAGCCTAAGTGCTGTGGCCTCACCACGAGCAGGGCAGAACTGTCACCGCAGGAACTAGCAAAACAGGAAGGTGGTTTGTGCAGGAGAAAACTATCATCTCATTTGAAAGGTGCCTGATAATTACCCTCAATTATATTTTAACGCTTTTTGCAATGTATCAGATGAATTAGTGCCCTAGTCCAAGTGTCCCTTGAAGGCAGGATTGAAGTCTCCAACTTTTTAATTCATCCAGCATGATCAAGAACATCTTACTTTTGATCAAAGCAGGAGTGACATGACTGCAGATGATCAAAGACCTGAGAATTACAGTAGCGGGCGTGCTAGGAAGCCAAATCTGCCTTTTACTAGTGAACTCAGGAAGCTGCTCAGCTATAAGTGAGATTGTAATGGGAGACGTGAAGGTTAGACAAGAAAGAAGTCTCAGTTAGTCAGAGCTGGAAAATTACAGAGTGAGTAGCATTTCACATCTGGGCATTCAGTACTGAGGGTCATAAAGAAAGAATCCTCTCCCAGCACTTGCAGCTTGTATGAAGTTAAGAGGAGGGATTTGATAATGGAAAAACACCATCGATTAGAAAATTGGAACTGACTTTGATATGTGGCACCTTTTTGTCATGTGCTGACCCTGCTGGGTGAGTATGAATCCCCACGTGCTTGGGAGATTGTACTCTAGTACACTTGTAAGGTTCCTGAGTAAGGAAGCATATGGATGGAGCAGTGGGTTGTATGCGGTGTCCAGTTCTGTTGGAAAATACAGTTTCCCTATGTGTAAATGCATACTATGTCCTGATTCAATTGCAGTTGTGTTCCCTCTTGTAAAGAATCATGAATTTCTGTTTTGATATGTTTTCCTGTAAACTTGTGGTCTTTGAGGGATAAAAGTTTCAGCAGGGGAAGGGAAGATTTCAGCAGGGGGAGGGGAAGGCAAGACCAGGACAGGAAATTCTGGGGCTACTATGTCAACTGTTTGCATTATGGATATAAAATGTGACTGTCATTCTTGTAAAGCTGAAATGCAGACCTTTTCCATAGCAAAAGGAGTAGCATACTCAGAAATGTCAGTTGTCACTAATCAATAGCATAAATCAAAATAAACTGCACTATGCCCTTACTTCCTAGCTGAGTATCAAACAGACTGAGGAAGACTATGGGGAGGACAGTTTCCATTTGTGCTAGTTAGGCTTTCTGACAGGCTAATGTATCTTCATTCACTGGGAACTGCATGGTTTAGAGTGGGAGTTAACAGGCAGAACCAGCACTCAAAACCCAGGGAGTGGGTGAGACTGAGAGCTTCTGGGAGAGCGTGGTGGGCCTTGCTGAGTGGAGGAGCTTGATTTAAAGGACATCTGCAGTGCTTGAGGGAGGCCCATATTCCTTGCGTCAGAGCCTCGTGCTGTGTGAAACCTGCATCCTGGAAAAATACAATGTGAAGCATTCTGAGGAAGAGGTCAGCCAAGTGCTCCAGGGAGCTGCCTCTGCTAATCCACTTCAGTATCTGAAGCACGGGGAAAATGTGAAAGCAAATAAATAGTAGGAATACTTGAGGGAGAAGGAAGGGAAAAACAGATTTTTTTCTATCTATTGATTAGATGCTGTCTCATGGATTAATGCTATTGCCATGTCATTAACACTTGCAACCTAAGCGCTGCACCATCAGTAGCATTAGTGCTAAGGCGGCATAGCGTCAGTCTGGATCCTTCAGACCTGGTTCAGGGCTTGTGAATGACAGTCCAGATGATGGTGATTCAGTGGCTCAGGATGAGTTAGCTTCAGTCGAGTTCACCTTGCGGCAAGTAGCAGCTTCTCCTTACTCATTGCAGAGAAAATGACCGTATGAACATGGAGACCAAGTAGAGCTCCCACCGTGGAGAGTCCCCTGGAGTCAGGCAGCGACTGTGCGGCCAGTGTCCCCTCTGTCTAAGGAGGTGTGTGGGTTTCCCATCAGGAGGGTGTCATCTGGGTTTGTTTTGTGGTTCTCCCTTTGTACTTCCACAAGGAGCCAAATCGTGAACTCAGCTCTCCCAGTGAGTCTGCTGGAAATGCTGGAGCTATTTAGGAGATGAGGTACTTGTGAGAGTTAATGACTTGCAGGACAGTGCTTTTCTAAACTGTAGGCTAATGGAATAACTCTGTTTCAAAAGCAGTCCTCCTTCTTACCCTTCTGCCTCTCCGGGAGCACATTCTTTTTCTTCTCTATTTTTGGTTTGTGGATTGGGTAAATAGGCAATGATCAAAGGGAACTTTGGGACTCAGGAAACTTCGTAGGTGTTTCATAAAATGACATCTTTGTCTCCAGTGCCACTGACTGAGGCCAGCTTTGCCCTGCTACAGCATTCCTGCATGATAACATGTGCAGCTTGACATCTGAGCTGCAGTTCTCTAACTTAGCAGCAGACCCAGAGGTCCACAGGAAAGATAAAAATAAAGATTAATCTAGATTTTTCATTCTTATCTGCTCCGAGGGACGTATAGGGTACTGAAATACAGTGTTACGTGGAAGGCTAGGATGAAGCTAGTTTACCATTGCTGTCCACCTTTAGCCCCAGGAGGTAGGAGTGGTGTGTAACCTGCTGAGTGTTGCACAGGGATGTATTCCTGCCTCTAATCATTGTGTAGAACATGCACATTCAGACTCTCAGGCTTGTCTCACTCAAAGCAACCGAGGTAAAGAATGGATACCACAAAACAGAGTAAGAAAAATGAGTATTGTGGGAGGAGAAGAAAGCGTACAGGCTACAGACAAACTCTTATGGACATGGCTGCTGCTACCCCTTTAGTGACTACTTTATCGAGACTAGCAGTATTCCGGAATGGATCAAAGTTTGAATCCCTCCAAATTTTGTTATTGACTATAAACATGAGCTGCTAAGGAAAATAACAATGTTTGCCTAATTAAGGATTATATATTGGGAACTGAGCAGAAATCGAGGTCAAACATGTTTTAAAATGTTATTTTAAAATAATATGACATCAAAATATTAAATTTCCAATGAGATGGTTTAAATAGAACCAAAATGAGAACCTTGTATTTTCCCTTTTAACTGAAAATTCAAAAGATAGTTTGTCGATAGAGGATCATGAATTCTGATATTTTAAAGGATCAGTTAAGATAACTTCGTCTAGCCTCTGTCATGATACCCCTTCCCCCAGGTCCTCACCGTGTGTTTCTTCATTAGGCCCATAACTGCTGTGTGGTTATGCAGTTCTTAGGAACTGGGTTTGAATCAGACTTATGATAGTGAATGCTGAAGCTGTTACAGAGCTTAATTTAAACCCTTAATCCTCTTCGTCATTTAAGTATAGTCTCGTTGAATTCACTGGACAGCCTGGGCTTCCTTTGGTCCATAGCAATGAATTGTTACAGTTGTGTTTTATACCCCAGTCTGATGGCTAAGGTGGAGCGGTTTAACTGGAAAAGTAAACATATATGTCTATTTTAATTAAGAGTTGCATTGTCATTTGCGATATGCATGAGCTTTCAAATCCTTTCTTTCTCAAAACCATCTCAAATTTTTAACAAGGAAACTCCTGTTCCCTTTCCCCTCAAAATGTACCTGGAAAGTAAAGCCCTGAGAAAAGTCAATTGCATAGAGCTACACAACAGGCTTCACAGACAAGAAGCAACCTCCAGCTTTTTGCTTTTATCCTAAGAACAAAATTTAAGGGAATTTTTATTAAACTCTCAGCATACACTGAGACACCCAGAGGGTGGGAACAGTGTTCCTTAAACGATCAGTGCTTTCCCCTGCTTTCAGTGGCAGCTGCTGTGTGCTGACTGCAGGGAAACGTAGCTAGTCCTTGTTGGTGCCTACAAGGGAGAAGAACTCTTCTGAAAGCGTAGCCACTTACAGCCTTAAAGAAATGGGAATTCAGTTAGATGCTTTCTAATAACCTGGCCATTTAGTTTAAATTAGCAAAATGGAAACTGCTGAGCGCTCTCTCTTGAACATCTTACAATTAGTGTTTGAATTTCTAGATGCGTGGACAAACTGGACATGAGTGGTTGTTCTGTCATCGACAACGATGTCCACGCTTTCCTGTGAAATAATAACCGGCCTTTGGGTCAGATAGTGTAGTCTTAAGTTAGGCAGGGATCACAGATGACAACTTTAAGCACTTTCCCTTGATGCATAAGATCTGTTTTCAAGTCTAGGGCTTATTTATAACCTTTGCCCTTATTCTCCTTCAGGTACTTTGAGTTTTATGAAGGCCCTTTGGAATACAACTCCACAAAATGCCTCGAATTACGGCAGGATATCATTGCAGTGAAGGTTTTGTCTATGTAAGTATGAATGAATGTTTGCCACCTTTCAGGTAGGATGAAAAGGGTCACTTATAAGGTTGTCAGAGATGCAAGGCTCAAGAGATCACATGAACAGGGATCTCATCAAGGATTTCTGAGGTTCTGTTATCTGTGAAAATAGTGACATTTCAGTGTGATCTGTTGTCCACTGGAAATAATTGGAGGCTTTTCACACACATTGAGGAATTCCTGTCAAGCCCACTATGAGTAGCTGGAATTAAATACCACAATTGTAATATTGTTTGTAATATTCTATTCTAGGATCTCTACTGAGGGTAGTTCAAAGGTAAGAACTGCCGGACTGGCTATGAGTAGATGCCCATCTAGCCTAATACCTTGTCTTTGACAGTGGCCAATAGTGAAGGCTAAGAAATGCAGCAGAATGAGGTTGAATCCTTATAACAAATACTGGTATGGGGACTCTCTGAGCCGTAGGTGGTGTTTAGACCACTGTAATCAGAGTCAAGAATGAATCTCTTCTCTGTTAATTTGTTTAGATCTTTTCTGAGCCCGTTTATACTTTTGACGTCCACAATTTCCTGTGGCAATGAGTTGCACAAGTTAACAACACATCTAGTGAAAAAGTAAGAAACTGTGATTCTGACAAATAGTACAATATCTTTATTTTGTCTTCTGTGGTCCTATATGTACATCAGGAAGCAAATGTGTTGCCTGAGACATAGCCATAAAACCGTAAAGATGGAATGAGGCAAAAAAAAAGGTTGCCCATGGAGTTCAGGCACTGCAGGGTTTAGACAGAGCAAAGCAGGATATTTTCATGTTATCCTTTTGCATTTTCAGTACTGAATTTAGGTGCTTAGAGTATGCCTAATCCCTTACTATGTCTAAAACCAGTGGCTTTCATATTTAATAATCTTACCTACAATCCACAAGGCTTACTAATGCCTGTGAAATGCATTCAGTACCTCAGCTGAGAGGTACTATACAAGTGCGTATTGTTAATGAAAGGAGCAGTCAAGGCCACAGCAAATACAATTTGTCGCTCCAGGTCTGCATGAATTTTGAGCATGTCTCCCTCTCTGACTGTGCACAGAAAAATGTAGGTTATGTCCTTGTCTTCTGTTGTTGGTACTGGATGAAGGATACACAAGTAACAACTTTGCACTGCTTGCTGACTTTCCTTGCTTAAAAATAAGTAGAAGGGGTGAGAATTTGACACTTCTGCCAATGTTCTGCTGAAGATAGTGAGTTTTGTATTGCATTTCTGCATACTTATCAGATGGTACAGAAGATTATTCGTCTCTCTCCATCTTATCCAATGGCACATAGATGTTAGTGGACTCCCACTCAATTGGATAGAGTCAGCCTGACTTGTGCGGCTGATACCATTTGACAATGAGCTCTTTTTTGCTATGCTGGATTCTTCTAATGTGCTCGCAAAATATCTACATTTCCTGTCAGCCCTTACGGTAATGGAAGATTTCTAAGATAACATGCTCTCGTGGGCCACAGGAAGTACAATATGACCTAATTGCTTCCTGTGACTTCCACAGCCTGGGAAATCTTAAAATTGATTCACTTTAAATATGTAATTCTCTTTAAAATCTTTGCTTTATTCAGACATTCAGAGCCCTCACACCTGAAAAGAATACATTAAGATCTATCAGTCTTGAAGAAATCTGAGATTTCAAAATATCCCAGCCAGGATATGGCATTGCTTTGTAGCTATAGATGTTTGCAAGACCTCAGTTATTTCTGTTGTCCAAATATGGAAGAGTATGTATAAACTCTAAAGTAGAAGCAGTTTCTTGAGCTTTCTCCACTGCTGCCTTTTCCTTTGTCCAGGAGATTAAGACACTGTCTTTTACTTGCTAAATCTGCAGACGTATTTTTCTGGGACATAGTTCCATGAGATAACTAATTAGTAAAGAAATCTGCGTTGCCTTAATTACATTTTCTGCAAGTTCCTGCACTTGAAGCTTCTCCCCAGTCCCTCACCCAGAAATGAAGCCTGCAATCGCCAGTAATGTTAAGCCCATGGCTTACAATGCACTTTCATAAACTGAGCATACGTCTTTGACTGCAGCACATGAGAAAAGATTGTGAGGAAGAAAGTGAAACAGAGAAAGTAATGTAATTGATTGTTGTAATTGATGATACCACAAAAAATATGTCACCCTGTGTCAGTCTAGAGGAAGCAGGTGTGCCACTATTTGATCTATCTAAAAGTATATTTATTGAACAGAGGAGGAGTAACAAATCCTTATATAAAGAGCTTTCCATGTCCTCTTACCCTCACAAATGCCTGTCACTACCTGTGGTATCTCAGGTTGTAAAATGCATTTACCAACAGCTTGTTTTGTACGATCTCATGGATTAACATACCCCCATCAAAATATGAGGAAAGCCTCCCATAACAGTAGCTGGCAAACCCCCTAAAGCATCTTCTCTGTCAGTACCTCCTCTGTTGGGTCATCCTGCTAAGTGCAACTTTTCCTCCCAAAGCCGCAGCAGGCGCCAAACTCATTAGCTTCCCTGCAGGCTTCTGGCAAAATGTGGTGGGGTGGATGCTTCTTGCTCAGTATGTCATCTTTTCTCCTGAAAAAACAGAGTATGTCTATCAAGGAAGAGAAAACAGCTCCAAACAGCTGAAGAACTCCATCAGTACCTGTGTATACTTGGCTCGGAGTTGCTGTCTCTGAGGAGAAGAAGAAATATGAATGATATTGTTTGCACTGGGTGGACTGACTGGTTTCCCCCATGCACGTTCTCCTCGCTGCAGCTGGTGAAGGAGTTGAATGCCTTGTAATAAAGTAAATTTTGATTTTCTTTCTTTTTATCTTTTAGGGTTAAACAAACTGAATTGTTTGACAGGTGGAAGAGCCTACAGATGTGCAAATGGGAGATGAATGTCACAGAAGCTAACTTATTCAAGTAAGAATGGTCCACATTAATGAAACTGAGTAAGAATTACTTTGAAATGAATAAATATCAACTTTTCTTACTTTCAAAAAGTCAACAGCAAGGGTGAAAGAGAATTTCTGGAGCATGGGGGACAGTCGTCCCAGCAGAGGCAAAGAATTTGGAATGGGAAAGGCTTTTCTGGGTAAGATTCATGCAGAAGTGAGCCTGAAGCCAAGAGTTAATGTTTACACCTCCTACATTAACTGCAGGCCTATCTCTGGTGGTGTAAAATGGTAGTATCATTGGTGACACTGAAAATTTGCCCCACAAAAACCTTAAACTGGGTTTTTTTCTGTACTATATAGGTTTCTGTAGTGTATAGTGTACACTTGTTTTTCAGTTCCTCCTTTTTTTAATAGCTTCTCAGCGATTACTCCCTGACTAACTTCAGATACTTCTTCTAGTCTTCAGACACCTCTGCAGTTTGTTTCTGTAATACTTTATCTTCCCTCATATGACCTCCTCTTTGCAGAAGGTCTTCAATGGTCATTTCAAGATACAGTGTGTACAATTAGTCTTGTGAGGCAATAGTAGAATTAAGCCAAAACAATATCTGAACGTTGTATATTTGTATATTCAAGAGCCTTATTTGAGTAGGTACAGTGAAAACAGATTATTCCAGAGTAAGTGGAATATAGACTGGCGAGTCTGTAAGTCAGTGGGATGATTCACTGCTGTTTAGAATAAGGCCCTACAGCTTTCTCTCTGTTCTCTTGCATAATTCCAGGAACTAGATATCTAGATATCTAGATAACTAGATAGAGTTAATGAGAGAATGTGAGAATGGATTTGCTGATTTAGCATCTTTAAAAATAACTGTTAGTCCCAGGTGGAAGTCTCATACCAAGTTTTCCAGCATGAACGCCACACATGGGGTTTTTTTGGTATATTTTTTCACAGAATCACAGAAAGGTTGAGGTTGGAAGGAACCTCTGGAAATCATCTAGTCCAACCCCCCTGCTCAAGCAGGGTCACCTAGAGCATATTTCCCAGGATCGCATCCAGATGGGATGAATATCTCCAGGGAAGGAGATTCCCCTACCTCTCTGGGCAACCCATGCCAGTGCTCAGTCACCCTCACAGGAAAAAAGTTTTTCCTCATGTTCAGACGGAACTTCCTGTGTTTCAGTTTGTGCCCGTTGCCTCTTGTCCTGTTGCTGGGCACCACAGAGAAGAGTCTGGCCCATCCTCTTGACACCCTCCCTTCAGATACTTGGACACATTCATCAGATCCCCCCTGAGCCTTCTCTTCTCCAGGCTAAACAGGCCCAGCTCTCTCAGCCTTTCTTCATATGTTCCAATCCCTTCATCATCTTTGTAGCCCTTCACTGGGCTCACTTCAGGAGCTCCTTGTCTCTTTGTACTGGAGAGCCCAGAACTGGACACAGGACTCCAGGTGAGGCCTCCCCAGGGCTGAGGAGAGGGGCAGGATTACCTCCCTCGACCTGCTGGCAACACTCTGCCTAATGCAGCCCAGGATACCGTTGGCCTTCTTGGCCACAAGGGTACGTTGCTGGTTCATGGTCAACTTGTCCACCAGGACTCCCAGGTCTTTCTCTACAGATCTGCTCTCCAGCAGGTCAGGTCACAGCTTGTCCTGGTGCATGGGGTTCTTCCTGCCTAGGTGCAGGACCCTGCACTTGCCTTTGTTGAACTTCATGAGGTTCCTCTCTGCCCAGCTCTCCAGCCTGTCCAGGTCCCTCTGAACGGCAGCACAGTCTTCTGGGGTGTCAGCCTTTCCCCCCAGTTTAGTATCATCAGCAAACTTGCTGAGGGTGCACTCTGTCCCTTCCTCCAGGTCATTGATGAATATATTGAACAAGACTGGACCCAGGACTGACCCCTGGGGGGCACCGCTAGCTACAGGCCTCCAACTAGACTCTGCGCCACTGACCACAACCCTCTGAGCTCTGCCATTCAGCCAGCTCTCAATTCACCTCACCATCCACTCATCCAGCCCACACTTCCTGAGCTTGCTTATGAGGCTGCTATGGGAGACAGTGTCCAAAGCCTTGCTGAAGTCCAGGTAGACAACATCCACTGCTCTGCCCTCATCTACCCAGCCAGTTGTCCCATCATAGAAGGCTATCAAGTTGGTTAAGCATGATTTCCCTTTGGTGAATCCATGCTGACTACTCCTGATCACCTTTTTCCTGGAAAATATTTGACAGGCAACTATCAGTCCATTTTGCAAGATGAGCTTTCAGGATTAGAGCTATCATGGCGCAAGGCTTAAAGACTGGTTGGAGTGAGAGGACTGGGTCTTAATGACTGTGTCCAGAGTGCAAGGAGCACGCTGAAGTATGCAGCTCAGCCTGGAGGGGGAGTGATAAGAAATGATTATCTAAGACCACCTGGAGGACTATCACTCTCTCTTAGGTCACCAGCACTGACCACCAACACCAGCACTTTAAGCAAAGCACCCCCTTCCATCCTACTCAGAGCACTGAGAGAGAGAAGAGATGAAATAATCTTGTCACTGGCTATACCAGCCTGGTTGATCTATCACTGCCTAAGAAACTCCCACCAGCATCTAGATGTATCCAAACCTTCATTAGCTGATTCTATGAAGAATAGTCATGTGAATCAAGAAAGCAAGGACATTCAGAGTCTGTTTCATTTTTGTCTTTAGGGACAGCAACATCAGTGTGTGAACTTGTGGAGAATCTGCAGTCCCTTAAAAGCAGACAGAAGTCTCCAAGTTTGGAATTAGACTAGTAGGTGCCGCAAAGTTAAAAGGAAGTGGTATAACAGCGCTGAGCTGTGTGCTTTTGGACTGTGCCAGCTCTGGGCCTCACGTAAGATGCAAGGAAGCCAGGAAAGTTAAAAGGCAGCTACATAAGCAGCAGGGAGGGATGAAGCAGGAAAAACACGCTAACTCTTGTAACTTTAGAGAAAGGAGAACAATTTCCTGAACAATCTTCCTCCATGAGAGATCAGACATTCACCTTAAGGAATGTGCCTGTGGAAAATTAGTTGGATGTTAGATTAAAGAACAGCACCTCTTGCAATACCTTAATGCAGAACTAACGAAGAAGAGTTTTTTCAAATCTCAGACAGACTTCACAGTGCAATTCCATTACTTGCTCTTAGTTATTTAATGATTTAGTTATTTGAAATTATTCATCAGTTCATTCAATATCTATTGCTGCCTTGATCTGATCATCATATTGCGTCATTTTCCATGAGTCAAGTATATAATAGTAGTTGGACATCACTGAAATGTTTATATAATTCTGTATTTCCTTTGTGATGCTTGTAATAAAATACATAAAAAGCACTGATTTATTTTTCCAACTCATAACAAGGCCACATACTCTAGAGGCAAAGTATTTAATGTAGGGTATTTGAGAGCCATTTGGCTTTGTCTTCAGGTTCATGCTGCAACATGTATTTTTCATTAAAGGTATAAGATGTATTGGCTGAGAAACAAACTGGCAATGGAGTAAGAGTGGGATTAAGTCAGGGCTTTTGGTTCCAGCAGTAAAAGTAGAAAGGCATTCAGGGAAAGATGGGAGCTAAGGAATGGACCCCTAATTGGCAAGCTGCTCTTCCTATTTAGGTTTCATATGAAACTTGTGGTAAAGGGATCAGAGCTGAATGGGTTTTCTCTCATCCTGTTAATCCCATTTTTGAGATTTCAAAACTCTTTGTGTTTCCATTGAAATACCTGCCATTTTATTCTAGTGAGAACGAAAATTTGGGCTATTTGTCTGAGATTTTGGAGTGTAGCTCTGACCAATCTCCCTGACACCTGTCTGTCTGGGCCATATCATCCCCCTTATGGGGATATGCAAGCTCAAGGACAAAACCAAGGCCTTTAGAAGTCTTTTGCAATCAAGGTGTGCCATGCTCCACGTAGACTGGTAGGTGGGTAGTATCTTTAGGTATTGCTGTGTTTAAGTCCCTGCCCTAACAGGCTTCCAGATCCCCACAGGTTTCCTGCCCAGTGCCTGGTGAATGATTTATAAAAGTGCAAGACCTCTAAAGCAGAGAGAGCCCAATTCATTAGGATGGTTTCCCCAGGGTATGGAAGAAGCTCAGCTTTGTGGGCTGGAGCAGAGCAGGGTTTGCACATGCATTTCCTGCAGCCGAGAGCAGTGCCAGTTAAAGAGGTCTCGTCTCTTCTGGTTCATCACCATTTTACCTCTTGCACAATTAAAAAGAAGTTTTGACAGAAAATGCCTTGCCAGCTGCAGTTCAGAGGTGTTTTCAATACTGATTGCAACTCCTAAAGCATGTTATCAGCTCCTTTTAGTCATCTCTTTTTTGTTTTACAGGTCTACTTTGTCAAGGTGTTGCAATGCCCCCGCCTTTCTGTTCACCACCCAGAAAAATACTCCCTTGGGGACTAAACTGAAGTATGAAGTGGATACGAGTGGAATCTTCCATATCAACCAGGAAATCTTCAAAATGTTTCCAAAGGTGCTTCATGCCTGTATCTATTTGCAGAATCACCTTCACTCTACTTGCTGCATTAGATAAAAGTCCTGTAGGCAAGCACTTAGCAGTTCACTGTTTGACATTCCTGCAAGCATCACTGCTTATACTGTGAATATGTTTATTTTCCATATGATATTCCAATGATTATCCTACTTTCTAGCGATCATCTGCTCCAGTATGCATTTCTCTGAAGAATATTATTGACCAAACAACAAAGTGGCGATTGAAATAACTTAAGAAATATGAATAAAAAAGGCACTTACTCACCAGAAGTTGTTAAGGTCTCATCTAGATACGTTAAGTTCAACATTTTGGGTAGGCCTGTCTTTTTGTGGCATGACCATTTTATAATTCACATTCACGATGACTGACTATTTTTATCCTTATTTCTGTTTGCAGCTTCTCTGTGAACAGGCTGTGGAAATCTTAAATATATTCATCATAAAGGTTATTCCAAAGATTTTCAGCAAATAATCCTTGACCTGATGGCTGTTCAAAGTGTAAATGCTTCAAGCAGTGAGCAATTCCCATTACACAATGTGATTTATGTGCAGAAATGGGCTTTTATGACTACTGATTTATCGTGAGGCGCACCTCATGAATTTAAAATGGCGTAGTCCATAGTCCAGGAGAGTCCTCAAAAACCTTACCTAATTGCGCAGGTGCATGACAGACTAAGGGTGCCTATGCTTTTGCTGGGAGCATCCCATAAGTGCTGTTGTAGTTATGCAGATATGCCTTGAGGATACTTTGCAGCATCTATCCCATGCCTAAGTGCCTTTAGGATTCATTGGGCAGCAGTTATGTGGCCAAAGCCACCCTCTGCCTAGCTGGAGCCAGACTGCTGCACAGCAGGTGTTGGAGACACAGGGCCGAAAGAGAGTGAGCAAGACTGTAACGGCAAGAGCCCTGTGATTAGTGTGGGGGACCTGGTTTCTGATCCCCCTGTCAGGAGTGCCTAGGCATTTTGTACTAAGGAACCCCTTGATAAAGCACAGATGGGTTTATAATGCCTTTCTGTCAGAGAGCTATTGCTTTTCTCAAATAGGTGTAATTGCATGTCCTCTTGCCTAGTGTCTAACGAATGCTGTGAAAGGATTCTGGGAAGAATCACCCAGAAATGTCATGCCACAATTGCATCTCCCTGTAGTTTGCGGTATAAAATTATTGATAAAATATGTATGTACCAAAAGGAGTGCTCTCGTGCTTATATAAGCACTTCTTTACATATTCATAAGGTGTAGCTCGACTCAGTTTTGCATCATAACCCTCTCACTCTAACGGCCCAGTTCTGTTCTCAGTTTTGCGATTATAGCTCTGTCTGGCTTTATCAGCAGCTGCACGCGTGTGTTTGAAGACAAAATTTTGCCCCACAGATTACAGAAGGATTCGTCCTCTCTAAGCCTGCAGAGGTACCTGACCAAAGGTGCTAGGTGCTGCTGGTAGTACAAGTGCTAATTAAAAATCACTAATGCTGTTAGCACAGTTGGTGAGGCATGGGTAGCAAGCACTAGAATTTGAGCTAGGTTCTGATAAATACCTGTAATATTCTGTCTGATTTAGAGAGACCTCTTGGGCTTTACAAGCTGCTCAGGGACTGTGTACAGACTTCTCAAAAGCAGGACGTCAGCCTGAGGAGTGAACAGCTTGCAGGCAACTCAGAAGGCTACACCTGGGCTACACTAATTTTATGGTTTATGCCCCTATATGGAAATCAGAAGGGAAAGCAAGTCTCTAAAATTGCTTCTTCTATTATGAAGCGTGGACAAAAAAAGGTCATTGTTTTTTTCCCTCTGAATTAGTTGGCTATAGCATCTCTAATTGCAAAGAAAATAATCCCATCAGTTCATGTGTACCATGAGAGTACTGCATGCCAGAACCAGTGACAGCTTCCTTTGATTACTGCATCCACAGGCTTTTTATCCAAGGTACAGCTGCACCAAAAAATAAAAAAAGGGGGAAGACTTGTTGCCTCTCTGTTTCAAGACCTGACTGTTTCCTTGCTGTTATGTTGCAGGATATGCCATACCACCGCTCCCAGTTTAAGAAATGTGCGGTGGTTGGGAACGGAGGAATTTTGAAGAACAGCAGATGTGGCCGGGAGATTGACAGTGCAGACTTCGTGTTTCGGTAATCACCACAAATAAAGGATTGTAAAGCTATTCTCTCTCGCACTGAAACATGGGATTTGCCGAACTGGCCAAATCGATAGTCTGCTTCTTGCGCAAAATGAAATGTTTTGAAAAAACACCCCATTGTATGATAGGTATTTAAAAATGATGCTTTGGGGGCGTATTTGTCCCTAACTCCACTTGATTAATCATTGAGTTATGGCCCAAAGTTTAATGCTCTTATTCAGCCTGCACTGTTATTCAGGTTGTGGGTTTATCATTCTGTGGACATTAGCCCAGGAGCAGTGCCATGTGAACATGGCTATATTTTCCCAGGGCATTTTTCTCCTCTTTTGTGTGGCACACAACTTGGCCAGACCTTAAAAACTCCTTTCGGGCACAACACATGTGCCTTGGACCTGTGTTTCTGAAGTGGTGCTGTCACTGTGGTTGCATAGCACAAGTCCCAGATTATTTATTAAATCAGGCTCAGCGCTGTCCCTTTCTGTATCTGGCAGCATAAGCCCAGACTCAGGAGGACAGTAGCTCCTCGGACTGAGAAAAAACTGGAAGGTTGTAGAGGGTATCTCCATGTTATACTTCCCAAGTTCAATAAGGTTAATTAGCTCAGATAAGGAAGACAGTGGCTGCAGAAAGCCAGCTCAGTACTGCCGTTGAGGGTTGTACTAATCAGTCTGTAGGCTCCAGGGTGTTCAGAGACACCTGAGGTTGGATATCTTTCTGCTGTTCTTCCCACCACGTCTGGTATTATTGAGGTTTTGTGTTGTCTGGGATGTCCCACTTGTGTCACCAGATTATGGACTTTTATCATCCTTAAGATATACAGGAAAGATGTTATTATTATTCACATGCATACGTAATCTCTCTCTGAAACCTGTTAAGCTCTTTGCCTGGGTCATGGCATATGACAGCCAGCTCACAGGTTCATGATGTGTTTTGTAAAAAATGAAAAATCTTTTACTTCTGTTGGCCCATTTTCTGACCTTAGGTACATTGTCGTAAGTCTAGAGTAACTGTACATAGATCAGTGAATTTCTCTGATTTCATACTAGCAGGAATTAGGTCAGATTTTGGCTCATTGCTTTCTTAATTTAATTAGGCATCAAATGAGAAGTAAGAATATTTTTTAGGTCCTACCTTCACTATTTATATTTTCAGGCCCTTTGTGTCCACCTCTGGGGCCCTCTTTATATAAAGCTTGTGTCCTAATTTTAATCTGTAGCACAGTCCAGGCTTGACATAGTTTACTTTAGTTTAAAAGCCTAGTAGAAGTTATATACATTAAATCAGTGTAGTAGATTCCCGTCTGCTATACTGGATCACAGCTATCAGTGTGGTTGAAATGAAAGGTACGTTTTGCCACACATGGAGGTGACAAACTGTTGCGTGGAAGTGGACATAGGGGCAGCAAATGTCATCACTTATGTCTAGCAACTTTCAGTGGTGGTCACCTTGTTACCCTTTTATTAGTTTCTCTTGGGCTGTACCACACCTGATTAAAGAGAGCAGATTAGATCAATACAGAGCATAAAATAGGTTGCTTTTAATACCGGTAATTCATGTGTGTCGTGTGAATGTGTCAAACAGAGGCTTAAGTAGAATCGAAATATGAATAATACATCGGTATGTGTGCAAAAAAACCTGATTCACCATTTACAAAACACGTAGGACCAGCGTTATGCACAAAGCCACATTAGCGTGCAAGGACTTCAGGTCTGCTAACATCAGTTTTAAAGTCAAGCTCATGTTTAAGGACAGTTGTGAACAGATCCACTTTCTAGTTTGACACCAGTTCACCAAACTGTTGGGAAGCAGCATCTTAGCTGCTGACAAAATGGTTCTTTAAAATACTTCAAAAGCAGTCTGTGGAGCACAGCTAAATTCATCGATACTCTCGGGATGCTTGTGTAAGCCCTTTAATATTGGCAGGAAGCTAGTGGTTAGTAGGATGCAATGAAGATTTTTCTATAGAACAAATGCTGATAGCGATTAATTATATTGCAATAGAATGTATAAAATGCATACACATAAGTTGCATTTACTAGTTGTTATTTTCTATCTCCATCTGCTGGCCAGAGTGGAGATTTATGATGAAACATTGGGTAATTTGGAGACGCAACTACTCTCTTTGCACGGATGAACTTTTTTGAGTCCTAAGAAAAAAGTACAGTTTGTGCAGATTGTATAACTTTCATAATAAATGGTCACTTTCAATGAATTTGCCCTTTCTTAGTCTTGTTGTGAGTTGAGTGTTTAATAAATACTGATGCTGAATATTTGAAAACCTTTTTTGAATGCAATATAATGATTCCAGTGCCTGATGCTAGGTGTAACTACGTTGAAAGAACGTTGCATGACCTAGCAGAGAAAAGTACCGGAAATAATCTTGCCCCTGAGAAGGACAAGGTGGTTTAAAAAAATTCTCTGACCTAAAAAAGAAGGACTCTCTGGGAGGTAGATGTGAATCTCCTGAGTCTGAGAAGGATTTTGAAGGATTTTTCTGTCTTCCTCCGCTTCCCCACTCACCTCCTCCTAGGAGTGGAGGAATTGTATTTTAAGGCCTGGGAACCAAACTGTAATATTGTGAAAACACTGAGCATTGCTTATTCTAAGTGTCTTCACAGTTCTCTGCTGTTCATCCCTAAAGAAAAGTATTGAGGTGTTTGGGAATTAGGCATGGTAGTATTTTTGAGATTTGTGATTCAGGTGTGGGTTGCATACATTCACAAGTTTGCTCCTAATAATGTTGACATCCTTTGGCGCAGCTGTATAGTCAGAATTGCAGCTTTCATACTGCGCTAGGAGCAACTTATACGGGGAAAAGCAGGGAAGCAAATTGTTTTGGTTTAATTAGGGAACTGGACTGGTTTAGTTCTCACGGAGCACTTCCCATAAATGCACTAGGTTATAGAATAAAGCGTAGCAAAAGTGATGTTATAGATGTAGTTTATCTGTTAGCTACCGAATACAACCTAACAGGTGATGTTGAGGAAGTCTTTGATTTCAGAGTTTGATTGTCCTTGGGGTTTCTTCCCAACTTTCCTGGTAGTAAATTGCCAAATTAAATAGTTGAATGGCTATTAGGGAAGCAAAATGAATGTACATTGGCTATATCTGCAAAAGGGGTCAGCTTTGACAGGGAAGATCGGTGGTCTTCCTACAGCCCCTAAGAATGTGTTACTTTAATACACAATTTGGGCATCAATGTGTTTTGATACAAATTTAAATCTGCAAACTGTTCATAGCTTGGAAGAAATGCTTAAATCAGTTCTACTTTCTAGTCTTGAAAAGGTGCAAGAAATTGTTTAACTTTCTTACTCGTTTCTTTCCTTTATAGGTGCAATTTGCCTCCTATATCTGAGAAATACATTACGGACGTGGGGGTAAAGACGGATGTCGTGACTGTCAATCCCAGTATAATTACTGAAAGGTCATTTCTCTGTTTCTTGTGTTTTCATCTCCTGTTGCTTTTCCAAATCTACCTTTCACTAAATTCTAACTCTTACAGAGAAGCCTTTTTCAATGTTGCTTAAAACTGGCACTGTTAATTGTATATTTTGCTCTAGATTGAAATTATTCAGTATAAGGAGTTGGTAACAACCTATAGAAATGCCTTAAACACTTAGACCTGTACACTGATAATAGAAGGCTGGAGGCTGATGAGCAGAAATCATACTAGCAGAGCCATCCTTCCCCTGGAAGTTCTGTGTTCTCAGGCCTGCAAGCCCCATGCTAATGTCTTGGATGCGTTAGCTTGAAAACAACTGGATCCCATTCTAAATGCTTGAAAAAGGAACACGCGCGTTGTCGTGCGTTTTTAAAAAATGCTGGTTAACCTTTGTAGCTAGGATTGACAGAGTGATTTTCATTTAAAAATGTTTAATACCTGCATACTACTCTATTTTCTGGATGCGTGCAAGACCCAGAGGCTCCAGGCTATTACAGGTCGAGCATTGTGGCCTCAGGGCACCAGAAGGGCTAAGCTGAAGGCTATGTCCCGGAGCAGGCAAAACCAGACACTGAAACTGGATGGATCCCTGTGCCTTCCAGTGTGCCTGAAGCTAACTAGTGCACGTTTGGGGTCCTGGGGCTAATTCCTGCTGACCTTTCTTGCCCTTTCTTAAGCAAAGTGAGGTGATTTGCTTGCATGACAGTTTTCTTTTAAATGCTGCGGGTGGACATTTTGCTCGGCTTTGATGTTTGCTACTTTTTTATATTGTCCTGCACTGTGAAGTGCACAATAAAGCTGGTCAAACCTTGGAAAAATTGCATGCTTTTGATAATAAAATGAGAGATGAAAAAGGGCCAGAAATGTCTACAAAGTTCGTCCAGCGTTCAATGAGTGTACTGCCAAAATAGGGGAGAAGAATGTATTTTTTCTCCCGCTGCATTTTTGCCCTACATTTCATGCTGATGCTTTCTTTTAGCTAGAAATCAAAGCATATTCCTGTTCTTAATTGAAACATCATTTCTATTACCTCTGCATCAGAAATGTTTTGTAGAAAGCCAGTGGAAGTTTCTTGTCTGTTGGGTCAAAAGTGAAGTTCGCGCTGGCCTGACCCTCGCTTGCATCCTTTTCCGTTCAGATTCCATAAGCTGGAGAAGTGGAGGAAACCTTTCTATGATGTGCTCCAAGTCTACGAAAATGCTTCTGTGTTGCTGCCGGCTTTCTACAACACTCGCAACACAGACGTCTCGATCCGCGTCAAATACGTCCTGGACGATTTTGAATCTCAGCAAGCTGTTTACTACTTTCATCCCCAGTATCTCATCAACGTCTCGCGCTACTGGCTCGGTCTAGGGGTGCGGGCCAAGCGGATTAGCACGGGACTGATCCTGGTGACTGCTGCCCTGGAGCTCTGTGAAGAGGTCCACCTTTTTGGCTTTTGGGCCTTCCCTATGAACCCCTCAGGGATTTTTATAACTCACCACTACTATGACAATGTCAAACCTCGCCCTGGTTTTCATGCGATGCCCTCAGAAATCTTCAACTTTCTGCACATGCACAGCAAGGGGATCCTGCGGGTTCATACAGGGACCTGCAGTTGCTGTTGACAAGGACAGTTCTTCCTCTGACACAAAAGTGCAAAGGGAACTCAATGCCTGTGTATGGTGTAAGAGGTTTTATTACACCCTGAAATTATGCAATAATTGTTTGATATAAATTTCCTCAAGGCATTGCATCCCATAGGATCTAGGAAACCAGCATCTTTCCTGCTAGCAGAGTGGGGTCTGTAACAGTGTGGGTGAAGCATAACTCCACTGTCCCAGGATATGCACTGCCCTGGAAAGTAAGTCGGATAAGAAGCACATTTCCAATAGGTTTAGCGATATACAGAGCACATTAATATAGGTATCATTTCACTTTGAGAAAAAGCACCAAACTTTTGAGAAGAATCGGTGGTGGAGAATTTTAGCATAGACTGTTTGACTTCCTGAATTTGACTGACGCTTTGACAGGTTCCTGAATTGAATATCTTGGGGCGTTGCTAGATTTTATGGAAAGTACTGCTGTCTGGCATTTGGGTTTTTGAAAATCTTATTTAGCATTATAGTTCTAATGGCAAGTGTATAACTTGAGGTCTTTATTCTGTAATTTCACAAAGTATTGGTGAAAAATTGCAGTTAGATGTGATAGGAATAAACTAGATCATTTTATGAATTTTTTCAGCAAAGGTAGGAGAGAATGTTATACTCCCATTCCCAGCAAAAGGTAACTCTGTTGAGCATGGCGTGTGATTGTTTTAGAGCTTCTTTTTGATTCCTTCTCGGGTCTCATACTTCTGGTCTCCTCTGCTGATGATGTTTTCTTTCTCATAGTTGGTAATACTTTTCTTCTAGCTAACACACAAGCAATGTGTGTGCTTTCTCCTACAGTGAGCATCTCAGCTTCAGACAGGAGTCCCTGCTGAAGAACTGTGCTCCTTCCCACTTCGGCAAGCTTTGCTCAGGCTGAATAGCAAGGAGACTACTTTAGTTATATTTCCTGAATTGATTTTTGTGTTCAAATGTCACAGCATAGCATAGTAAAAACTTTTCCTCTTTCTTTGTTACGCTTTGTAAGAGCATCTGAATGCTGATCGACTGTTGTGCAGGTTGAGGAAAACATTTTCAGGCATCTGTGACAAGTACTTACAGGAAATGAAGTTAAAAAACAGTGAATATATTTGATGGTTTGGATTGTGATGCTTATTTTAAAATTAGGCATCTCAAGACCTCAGATGTCTTAATGTGGCATTTGTTTGTTTTGAGAATGTTATTATGGTAGGACAATTAAAGGGCGGTATATTCTTTAAAAAGTTACCAGTTACCATCAGTTATGTCAAGCTTCATTTTTCACCTGATGTAATTAAACTGGCAAAATCCTGATGGAGAAAAGATATCACATACTGCTGCGGTTTATTTTGGCTGCTGAACGACAGTGTAGCAGGCTACTGGTATATGCCCTTTCGTGCTGGTATGACTGCATGCATGAGGGTGAGGTTTGCTGTTCCAGCTGTTCTGCCATAGATAAATGAGTGGAGTTTTCTAGTACAAGCTCTTAGTCTAAAGCATTTGGACTGTTGTCCAGTCCTTGTCTTGTCTTTCTTAGATTACAAGATCTTTTAAAGTTTAAAGTGCTGGTCCTATATGAAGGATACTTTTTTGTTTCAGGAGAGGGTTTAAATCCAGTCAGGACTTGGGTTTTTATTTTATAATGCATGAATGCACAAGGCTCCTTTAAAAGTCTCTGTGCTATGTTGACAACTGTGAAAATTGCTCACACTGTGGATAAAGTGATCAAAAAGGAAGTGAAGCATGGTGGTCACCATGTCAAAGTCCCTACTTGACCAGCAGGGACATGGATAGCACGAGATATCTGTAGCTTTACATTAGACTCCAGAGGTCTGATTACTTTAAAAGCAGCCTACGTCCTTGATAAAAGTGTCGGAGCTTACTTGGGAAATACCAGCCAGAAGTGGGTGAGGGACCTGTGGTTAAGCTTTTTATATTATTTGTGTTGTCGTGCTTTTAGTCTTAGAGTTGTACTGTGTGTTCGTGAGCATCGCTCCGTATCAGCTAGCTGTAAGATATGCAGCACACTAAGAAAGAGCTTGTAGATGAAATGGTTTCCTTGATTTAATATGCAAAAGAGATCTTTGTCTTTGCTGTGTTGTGTAAGTTAATGTCCAAAGGGCTTTGATAATGAAGTGCTGTAAGGAAAGTGCTATATAGAGAGCAATGTGACCCAGTGGGATGGCCATCTTGCTGTGCATTAAGCTTTATAATAGTGGGAGTGACGCTGAAGCCTGTACCTAGAGCCCTTACTTCTTATTCTGCCTGAGTAAGGATCTAGCAGTGACTTCAGCATTGCTTTGTTGCTGCTGCTTTGCTAAGGATACTTTCTTTGGTAAGGTTTTTTCTTCACTGCGTTGATTGAGGTGAACAAAAGTAACTGAAAGGAGTCTGATATGTTGCAAGAGAAGCTTAAAAAGGATGGGAAAGCACATAAGAAGCATCCTCATATTGGAAAGAAATTGTGCAGATCCCCCTTGTGGACTTTTTGGACAGGAAAAAGGATAAGCAAAACTGTAACAGGGTCACAGACATTTCCTTTCCTTTGTTTGCTTCGTACAAATGAGTAATGTAACTTCTCCTAGGCTATACTGTAATAAGTGCAGTTTTACTGTGTTTAGATTTTGATTGGTTATAAGTCTATAGCTACTATATTTTTTTAATGATTTAAAAATGTGTGTGCAGGATACTCACACATACACACCAAAGGCCCAATCCTGCACCATTTATTTGAGAAGAATTCCCATTCAAGGAGATGGGTGTTTTATTTGTGTAGGGACTGCAGAAACAGGCCCCAGACATGTCTATGAAGATGTATATAGTTGTATAGTTAGATATAGGGAGCGATTTGCAAGCCGGAAAGATTTTTAAAGAAAAGGCATGCATATTTACTTTCTGGCTCATTTTTCAGACGTTGCTTAGAAAATGATTGAAGAGAAGCTACAGCATTTTTGTCAGAAATGCCGTTAAGTAGAAGCTTTTGTATTTTTCTTGGCCTCCTTACCTTGCACCGGGCTCTGTAAAATCAGATTCCTGCTGCCGTGCTGCACCTTCTATGAAGCACAGTGGAAATGGCATGGTTGCAGCTCGCAGGAGCAGGGTCTGAGGACGGACCCCACCAGCCGTTCTGTTCTCTAGGGGCAGCAAATGAATACCGCCAGGGAGATCTCAGCTACGCACTGTTCGCTACCTGCGCAGGTGGGTGAGCCAGCATTGACTAGCCTGAGTTTCTGGCTGTCCTGTTTAAAAGGAGGAAAAGAAGGGTTGTTGCAGAGGGAAGGACCCTCCTTGTTTTCTAACACCATTGAGTACTGGGCATAAGGAAATGCTCTCTTGAAATCAGGAAGTTATCCGAGTTTGAGGCTATTTTGTTTTCCCTTCCCCCACATGGTCAAAGCTCCAAATGTCCAATCTTAAAGAACCTTCTTTTTAAAAGTGGGATGCCTGAGTGATAAGAAACCACAGTCAGGAAGCCAGGCATTTGCCACATGCTTTTCTGGCACCTAAAAGGCATGCCTACCATGTTATGTTTTCCCGCAGGAGAGGCTGCGGGCCCCAGAGAAATACCCCTGATGCAAAAAAGTGTCCAAGAAGAAAGGCTGTCAACTCTCCGGTATTGCTTCCTGAGCTCAGTAATCCTGGCTCTACTGCTGAGAATTATGAAATCTGAGACAGGGAGAGAGAAAATTATAATATTATGGGTTAATCACTCACTCCTGGTATTATTTAGGAGAATCTCTTAAGAAGTTCCTGAGATCTGCATACACTGGCAATGCAAATTGAGTCAGAAAGACACAGCTAGGACTGCTGCTCCTTTCTTGTCAGGTCAACAGAGGAGGCTTATGGATCTGCCAGTGCTGTTATCAAAGGCAAGGAAGTATTTAGTATAGCGTCTTGCTTTTGAGCTATGGAATTCAACTCCGCTGTTGGCCAGAATGGATTAAACAGCGATGGGTCCATTATAATATTTTAGCATACTTTCTGTGTTTGCACAAGAGCTTGGAAAGTCAGCTCATGAACCGCAAGGGGGGAGCCATGCCGTGGCAGCTCCCTTCACTGGGGTCTCTGGGAGAATAGATACTGTGGCCGGTTGGTTTGCAATCTCCTGGAAAAGCCATGTAAGGAGAACAGGGGAGATGATTGCAGCCATGACGCTTCTCCCCGGGCTTTAATAACGTGGCAAGAGGTAGGCTGCCCATGCTAGATTGCACACAACAGGAGGAAGCTATCTCTGGCTTGTGTGTAAGGAAAAGTGTGGTGGACACAGTGCTGAGACGTCAAGCAGGAGGGAATTTCTCCTTTTAATCTTTTGAGGCCTGGAGGCTTGTCATCAAGGCTCTGATTTTACAGAGCACAAGCTCAGGTAATGAAAATGGAGAGCTCTGAAATGATCCTTTCCCCCTATCTGGTTTGCATCTGAGTATGCAGAAAACCTTGGAGTTTTACACATAATTCAAGAAGGAAACATTGCAAAATTCAGCAATCCTTAAGGGCGGAACTCCCTGGGAAATTCTGGAGAGAGATGATGTTTTAAGAATAAAGGTGCAGTGCTCAGCTGGAGTCAGTATTTATGCTTAAGACTTTTTCCAAAATCTGGTGAAGTCCATGGAAAGTTTGATGTACTTCAGAGCAAGCCTCCAGAACTGGGCCCTGATCACGGGCAGGAAGAGCAGCCTCCTGTTTCTTATTCACTTGTTTTCAGACATATTTTTTAATATATTGTAGATATGGTGCAGTAGCAATACTGTGTTTTTAATGGTGTATGTAAAGAACAAACTTATCTGGAAGCAGAAATGTTGCGACTGTCACGTTCCCTTCCAGATTTCTGCACTTTCATCTTCTCAAAAATCATCTATGCAAAGCAGTTCATCGTGGCAGTGTAAATTGCCCTTTCAAATCACGGGCGCTGTGAACCCTAATGAACCCTCTGTACCTAACCGTGTATGTATGTGAATCACATGCCTCGAGAAAAGAGGTGGTTTCCTGCTTGCTTTAAAATATCAGCGTGGAATTCATCAGTGATATGGATGTGTTCAAGGCAGGATTCAGCCCTGTTCTCTTGGAAGCCGGCGCAAAGTTTGCAGTTGGCTTCAGTAGGAAAAATATTGGGCCCTACGCTTGTAAGTTAGGCCAATAACCTGTATCTCTGAAAAGACCCTCCCAGAGTGTTATCATTTTATGTCCTGTCTAATGTGGGTGAGGCTGCTGGGCATCGCTGTGTTGTCTGCATGGTATTCACAATCTACAAGCAATTGTACTTAAGTGCTTTTTAATAACCTTACGGGAAATCCAAGCGTACAGGAAGCCTTAGAGTGCGGGAGCCTGTGTCCCAGGCCTCGAGCACCTCAAACGCTTCCTGCAGCCCTGAGTGTTTGAGGAGCGTTGAAAAACAAAGGACTGAGCCTTAGTGGGAAACTTAAAAAAAGACAAAACTGCCTCAGCTGTACATGGGTTGAAAGTTGTAAATATGCTAATGACATGTCTGACTTGCCCTATGGAAGCCATAAATGTTCTTAGTGTCTGATCTTTGGATAAGTTGTATATTTTTAACTGTACCAATCACTGTAAAATGTGTTAGCATGTAGAACGGTAACAAATTAACCCATCAAAATCAGATACCATGTTGGCTAGATCTAAAAATGTCTATTCTAGCTGAAACTGTCTGCACTTGAGATGCACCAAGACACTAAGGTATCGCCATTGCTCCATACAGCTTAGGAAGACTATGATTATTACCTGTTGTAGTGGTTAGGAGCAAGCAGAATTAAATTAATCCCTATCTGTTGTACCACCTTGTGTTGCCAAGGTGATACACACTTATTCATGTGTGACACTAGAGCCTGTCTCTTCACTGATGTGGAAAACTTACTGTACCTGCTCTCTCTAGGACAGGACATGCTGATTTTTGCCTCATTTCTGGGTCCTCCTTGTTGTAAACCACGAGGTCTCTGATCAGACATCTGTGTTCAGCCTACGTAGACTATGCCATGTTCAGCAGAGGCCTTCTGTTGAATATGTCCCCCATTTTCACCTGGAGGAAAACAAATTTTCAGTTTGCAAATGCTGGAGAAAACCTATGTGTTTTTGTGCTAATGGAGCCTGGGTTACTGCAAAAATAGAGTGTGTTTCATTTTCATTGTTTCTGTATGGTGGTGATGGCGGTGGAGGAGAAATCCAAGCAGAGTCACTCTAGTTTCGTGCTGCTATTAATGCCCTCTGGTCCATTGGCTCACCTTTTTGTTTAAATCTTCCGCCCTGTAATTTTTGCTAACTGTTTCTCTAGCTGTATTATGGTTGTAATAGAAAGCCTAACAATTGATGTAAGCCATAACTAAAACAGTAATCAGGGTATTTTTTTTGTCTGTGTCACTGTGTTTGAAAGACGATTTAATTCTATTGAATAAACCACTCAAACAGTTTTATTTGACAGGCAAGCTCTGAGCCACCTTTTGTGCCTCCAAACTTATTTTTTATCTGCTGCTGTTCTGTGAGAGCCCTCGAAGCTCAGCGGATCAAAACTGGTCCATATAACTAGAGACTACCGCTGTAAAGTTATATCATCAGTTGAGAATTTAGTATTTTGATCGCTGGACCTTGAATGTTAGATTCTGGGTTGTAGTCTACAGCACATATGGACAAAGTAAGGTAATTTATTGTGAGAGCTAGCAATCTGTACACAGGCAACCATTGCAATCCACTTTTTTTGGCCTAACAATGCATTCCTAACAGCTCTGTCCTTACTGTCTAGGCCCTTTATGCGAAGTAACGACGAACATCATTTCTGTGTGCAAAAATAACATTTTCCTCACCTCTATCTTGTTCCAGTTCACGTTCCCGCACGGGATTAGCTCCTGGCAGCTGTCCTTGTACCAAAAAAACTTTTTCAAGCTGTTACAGCTGCTGTTAGTAAGGACAGTTGTGCAAAGAAGGGGGGAATTTTGCGTTATCCTTCAAAATTGGCACAAGCTGGAAACATGCACACCCAGAACGATGTCTATTATATTGGTGTCCTGGAAGGCTTGATCTCATCCTTGTCCTGGACTGGGGATTCAATTAGCTTCGAACTTTTTCTTGAGGGCACCCACTTCACAGATCACAGAGACTTTCAATCATGCAGAATAAACTTTGCCTTACTGCCTCTCTTTGCATGGACAATACACTTATCCCTGCTCCTAGATATTGCCTGGTTCGAGCGAGGCTCCTCAGGTTAAATCAGTTCTGGAAATTTGCAATTCAGCTATCTGCATTAAAGGGCCTCCAAGCCACGTAATGCTATGAATTAAAATAGCGTGGGCTAGCCTGCAAGATTACCTTGGCGTGCCTGACAAGGGTTGCTTCCTTACAGCACCTCTTTACAGTGACTCGGACACGGAGCCAGCTGTGTGGCAAATGTATGAGCAATTTTTAACACAATGGTAGGCAAATAACGGGTTAACGGCGTAGGCTGGTTTACGGGTTGAGTACCTTAGAGGGATAACGCAGAGTAAATCCGGCTTCCGTGTTTCTGATTTATTTTATCTAGCCGCAATGTTAGAAGCTTACACTTCCATCAATATTCTCAGCGTCAGGGGAATTAAAACATAATTTCAAAAGCATTTGTGGGAATACAGAATAGTAGATGGAACAACCATATATTTTTTGGAAATTGGATATTATTCTGTTGTTCCAGATTATGAACCAAAACAGAAATAGGTGGTAGAAACAGTATGATCTTGTTATTAGCAGGCTGCACTGCTATACGGAACATGTAAATTGCTTTGAAGATGCAGAACGGTGGTGAATATTGGAGGACTCAGTTCTCATTCTTGCTGACATTAAAACTGATGGATATGCTTCCTTCCTACAGCTGCTTGTGATTATTGTTAGTGATTATTCAATCAAGAAGAGGAAACATGTGGAGAGGGCGAAGTGAATAGACAAATTTACACTGTATGGTATAATTGCTGTCTATCACATTGCAAATTGCTCAGCTAAGCAAGCAATCAAGAAATGGTTCATTTCCTTAAGATTGCAGCATCTGTCATTTTCCTTAGTGGCATTTGCAGCCCTTGCTCTGAGAAAGTATAAATAACGGGCCACAGTGAGCTAGAGGAGGGATTTGCCAGAGTTGGTCTCTGACAGTGTGCAGGAGCAGATACTTAAGGTAAGAGTGTAAGAACCAGGAAAAGTAAAGGGCGACCCTTCTGCTGGTATTCCCCCACAGCCTTCTGATTGCCAGGTTATATTTTTGGTCCCAGCAATGTTCTGTGGCAACGCATTTCATATTTTAACCCTGTGTTTAGGTGACAAAGTGATTCCTTTTACTTTCTTAGACTGCTGCTTTCTCACTCCTGGGGGCCCCCAGCAAGATGCCTCTTGGTTGTGGGAGCTGCTAGCTGGAGTCAGCGCAGAGCCTGGCCCCCCTCCTTCCATCACGGGCATCGGCTCTTTAAAAGATCTTTTTAGGAATATATGTTTCTTTTTTCTGTTTTTTTCCTAGCCAGCTCTAGAGCTGTCATGAGCAGTACTAACCAGAACCTATTCCTCGATAACAAAGTGCTGGCGGTCAGATCATTTCTGTCATTTAAGTGTTTTACAGCTCTAAGGCTTCATACATCTCTAAGCCCTCCCAGTGAGTTTGCACAGAAGAATAAATCATTTAAATCCATAATGGAGCTATAGCCCATCACAGAGAGGGAATCTTACATCAAATGCCTGCTGCTGCCACCACGTGCGCTTTTTCAGGTGCAGGAGACTCTGGTTATGAAGCATCAGTGCCAAAGCTGCCTAGACATAGATACAACTAATTTTTTTCCACACCTAGAAACTATTGAATTAACAAGCTCATGCATTAAACAGGAGCTGGGGGCCTAAGTATGTTGTTGAGGCTGGGTACAGAAAATAGATGACCATATAGACCTCACATACAAAAATGCAGACCTCAGAACCGCTGAAACAATATAAATGCTACGTGAGGGCATCTCACTAGGTATTTTCTAGTAACTGTCCTAAACCCTAAATAGACATCTGTAGGTATAAAGGCAGAGATGCAAAGCAGAACTCTGCTATCCTCTTCTGTGGGTCGTCACAGATTTTGAGTTTTGTAAGGCATTCACCACCACTTCGCATGAGTTTCTCCTCAACAAGCTGGGTAGCTAGATAAGTCGATGGGAGTTGAATAAACTGCTTCCTCGAGTGCAATCATCAATGATTGGGCAGATTTATCCAGGCTAGTATTCACCAGTATCTGCACTAGTAGCTGGGAGAGTGGCACTACGCATGCAGATGACACCAAGGGGAGAGGTGGAGGACTGCAAGGCTACAAGATAGCCCTCACGGGCTACAGATGAGATTTGTGTTCAATGATGAGAAAAAAAAAATGAAAAACTCAGAAAAATTAGAAGAATTCAGCATTGGGAAAGGTTTCTGGGGAGGCACTGAAATTAGTCAATTCATCATAAGCTTTCTCAGGTCTTCTTTGGATCTTTAGAAAAGAAAAAAGGGCTCAGGTCTATTGTTTTCCTTTCGCAGGGCCTTTTTTGTTCATTTTTGCAAGGAGTGGAGGACACAGATCTATCTTCCTTGTCAAATGCCCTCACTGCCCTGACTGATACACTGTCGGTTTTAGCAGTCTTGCTGCCTTGCTGGATTTACAGTAAGTTTCTGGAAAATGAAGTCATTCTTTCCCCAAATGAGGTAAACGAACTGTTCTTAAAGCATCTGAGCTGATGCCTGGAGCTTCGCATGCGTGTTTTTCATTTCACTGCCTGTTTGCTTAGCTGAACTTGATTAAACTCTGCGCTGCAGTCAGGTCAGGCAGTCAAATGCCTTTCAGGCAGCGGAAGTTAATCTCGGTAACATCCATATTTCTGAGCACGTTATTTCCCTTGGGAAACGCAGAGGCACTGAGAGAGTCTGATAATTCTGCAAATAATTTGCCATCTTTGCTGCCCGATGCAAATGTCATCATGTGATAAAATAAAACATCTTTAATAAATCTCTCCGAAACTTTGCTTCACCTGGCAACATATTGGAAAGCAAAAATGATGGATTTCAATATCTTACTATTTGGAAGAATGATTGAATGGGCTCTTTGAATCATGCTGAGAATGAAACTTCACCACAATCAGGTATTTTTCACCCTCATGGAGTATCAGCCGTTATGCAGAACTGTAGCTATCCCTGCAGCCAGAGGTGATCTTCTCCCTTCAACTTCTGACGACTGAAGTAGCCCATAGATAAAACTGGTTAAATCCAACATAGTTTGGAGAAAGGATAAACATGTCTCTGGAGCAACGAGTGAATTTGCCCGAATATCCTTCTCTGCTGTGCCCATTTTCTAACTTGGTTTGCCTCCACTGAAGGTCTCCCAGATGATGGGATCCAGCTTTGCCTCCCACAGGAGGACATGCCCCATGGGTGACAGTGGCTTGTCACTCCCATGCGTGTCAAGCCCCCATAGCTGAGTGCCGGGGCAGCTCCAGGTGTACACGGTCTGTCTCATGCTGAGATTTAAGGTGGCCGCCATGTATGGCTGCATCCCCTCTGCTCCTACCCGGGATGGAGAGGGGAAACCAAGGAAGACTGCTCTCCCAATGGGGATATTGTACAGTACTGCAGGCTGTTTTTGGCAACACCTCCTCTCCCGTATGAAAGTGGGATGAGGCTGCTGAGCACCGACGGCATAGAAGTCTTCGTTCCGCTCGCTGCGCCTGCGAATTGCGCTTCCCCTGCAGATATCTTCCCCTGGGCACACTGACAGCAACGCTGTGAATGTGTGGTTGAAGTTTGGATCTCGCCTCCTGCCAGGGCAGGAGAGGAACCGAGCTCTCAGGGCTCACCACTGTTCCTCCCACCCACGAATCTCTGAAAATTCCCATCTGAATGCAGCTCTGTAACTCCTCTCCCCCACGACAGGCGTCTGCATCTGCAGGTGCCCAGCAGATACAGGGGTGTGACTTGCCCTGTTGGCGGGGGCATGAACCATCTGCCTCTGCAGCTCACCTGGGTGCAAACACTCCGTATTTCCCCAAACCACGCTGTTCTCCTCCAGCGTCATGATGACTTTTCATTCTTTTCAGTTATAAATTCTTCAGGCTAAAGGAGGATAACCATGATGACAAGCTTCATACGTAGTAGCCATTTTAATTCTCTTTAAGCCCTGTCACACTGGGCAGAAAAGCATCTTTTTCCTCCCGGTATTTCTTAATCAACTGTTAGAGTCAAACTATCTGGTTTTGTTTGTATGATTGTATCTGATCCGTGTACACCCTTACTGACTGGTCTGAAGAAAGTATAATTAGTAAAAATCCATTTATGTAATATTTTAGCAGATCTTGACTCTGTCTTGACCCTGCTGGCACCGCTGCACTCTAGTTGCATTGGCCCAGAAAGCACGTACAAAGGGATCTAAGAGCTTTTGCACCCACAGACTGATTTTTGCTGTTCTGCAGATCACAAGTCCTCCAAAATTCTCACTGTCTGTTTGCAAATGTGTCGGTAATGCCTTGTCTCTGGTACGTCCCCCAGATCCCTTTGGGCCACTTTTTTTGGCACTGCTGCTGCAGGAGACGGTGATGGAGCAAACGGCAAGTCTCCCTGACACCCATGGTGCTGCAGGATGAGCTGCCTGCGATTTGCTTTATCCAGCTTTAACATGGAGCCTCCTGTGAAAGGCTTGCTGATAACAGAGTTAAGCAGTCACACCAGGCTTCAGGAGGAATCATGCTTGTCTACAAGCTAAAAAAGTCTAAAGCGCATCCAAGATAGCCTGGTGAGCGGTGGAGCTGAGGAAAACTGTCTTCCTCTGGCTGTGTAGATCGTGGTGGGCAGCCTTTTTTTTTTTTTATTTTTTTAATAGCGCAGCAATGGGCTTATCCCATGTTAGACCTTGGAGGACTGACCCCGCAGAGAGATGGTAAGAACGCTCAAACAGAAGCGCTGAAATCAGCTCTTCTAACACTAAAGAAGACACTGGAGAACCCACTCCTCGGCTGAGATTTTCTTCCTTCTCTGTGAGCCCTCCAGTACGTGGTAAAGACGTAAGTATATAAGCAGCAGCCAAAACAGTTCTTCATTTTGGACTTTGTCACGTTCCCTATAAATTTTCATAAATTGTATGGGAAAAGACTATCTCTGGGGGCACTAACTTGCTGTCAGCATTCGTTGAAATCCATCGTTGAAGCCGGAGGGTGCTGGGGAAGGACTGACAGACAAATACAGGCAGGGGCCTGACATTAGCGTCCTTTCCACAAGAGATCCTGCCAAGGAACAGCATTGACCCAAAAATATGAAGTACTCTTGCCTAATATCTTCTCTGCTATTTTAACATTTTTTTTCCCCAATGAATTCACAGACACTTTGCTCGGCTGATGCTAAACTTTGTCACACAGACCAGGCTGATAACACACGTACTAAGATAACTCAGTGGCTTAGTCACAGCCCCTGCTTTCTGTGATTTCAGCTTGAAAGGTAGCAGGCACTTTGCATCTTTGCAGCTGTGATCATTAAAGGTGTCAGGTGAGGTGTAGAGCAGCTAATCAGGGGCTGAACAGCCTCTGCCAGGTGCCGCGTGCCCCCAGCTGCTGAGCGGAGACCCTATTCGAGGCACAGGTTGTTCCCATCTTGTGGGCTGAGCACTCCTCTGACCACTCACGGTGCAAATTTTTAGTGAGCATTGCTGAAATTCAGCTTAAAAAAGCATATTTTTATGATCAGCAAACTCGGTAATTTCGCAGAGCGGTCAAAAGTGGTGGCCACATAAGTCAGCTTCTTCCAGTGCAAAGACAGGACAGCAGTAGCTAGTAAGGAGGCCTCAAGAGTTCCTAGTTTTCCGGAGACTTAAGCTTTATCTTCTTTAAATGAAACAGAAGCCTGAATAGCTGAAAAAGAGATTGCAAACATCAAAACATTGCACAGACATTGCAAACATTGCAGTACGTCTAGAGTAAATTACCTCGAGCAGCAGTTTGTGCTAATGTGTCCGTCTGTCTCCTATGCCCTGGACCAGAGCGTCTGCTGACAGCTTGCCTGTCTCTGCACAGCACTACGGGAAAAATAGGAGAAACGGATTTGGCAGAAAAGAAGAGATTTTGATGCACTGCATTAAGTTGTTTATGTAACAGCGTGTTGACATGTTCATGCATTTTTAACAAAATGCTTTTTTCCCATCCTCTTTCTTCAGCCTGAACTAAGGGTGCTCAACCCAGCAAAAGATCCCCGCTTGTCTGAATACTTTGCTAGGAGACCTGGATTGCGCCTGAACAACAGCTATCTTCCGGCTCTATGAATTACTTCAATTTTGTGCTGAAGAACAGTAGCAATAACACGTAAATATTTTTATTACCTTTTAAGCTAAGGAATTCCAAAATGTTTACTACTATTTTTGTTAACCCCTGTGTTAATGTTATTTACATTAGCAAAATACAATATAAGATGACGTTTACTGTATGCATTACAGGAAAGTGGCCACTTTGGGGTGAAACACTCATTTATTTAACAGTAGGCGGTAACATGCTGCGACTCTGGAAGACGCCCAGTAAAATAGCACAAGGCCTGAACCGTAGGAAGACTTCATCAAGCAGAATATTAACTGGAAGCTGTTGAAGAAAGTCATTAATGCCACACTATTGCATTGCAAGATCTTAACTAATCACAAGTACTGAATGCATGTTACGTCTCATCTGGACCCCAGAACTACTCTTTTTCTGTTGGTATGTGTAGGTGCTAAATACTTACCATCAGAACGCATGCTTTCAAAGCAGTGTACAGCATTAATTGTCTGATAGAGAGAGAAATAAGCAGAAGATCATTTTAATGTCAGAGTCTCTAAATCAGTAAGTTTCTTTTCCTTTGCATTTAGCAGTCTATGAATATACTTTCCACTCTGGCTATCAAACTCAATTTTTTCAGATATACGATCGGGTATTTCTTAAACACAAATATGCGCTTAATAGAATTCTCCATTAATATTAATGTGTCCATAAATATACATATTTATTTAGAATAGATGCTTCAGAAGCCATTAAAATAGCTTGGCACTGCTCCCTTGTCCAAGCCAATATTATTTCTATAACTCTTACTGAGGGACTTTCTAATTTGTGTTTATTGTTTTCCGCTGCACAATTTTGTACCATGCGTATAGCTAATTAAAATGGCAGGAGGATTTTAGGCTTTGCTTGCTGTTAAAGACAGGCATATGTACAGGTACCCAGTGATCCATCCAAAATTCATGTTGACCACGACTGGCCCACTTGGGTTGTCAGCCTTGACTGCCTCTTTCTAAGCTCAGTCATGATCTTCGCACTAGACAACTGAACAGGGCTCATCTCGGACTGTGAAGTTTCATCACTTTTGAGGGCCAAATGAGATCTCTACCAAGTGGCAAATGGCTCGGGCCAAAGTTGAGGCCAAGACCGCGTTGACTGCATGAAAAGCAGCCCCAACGTGGAAAGGCTCTGAGAAGTGACAGGTGAGAACTCGTGTTGTCTCTTTGGCCAGCGTCCTCAAACAGCGAGAATAACAGTAATGAACTTAGCTATGCGTTGTGTTCATATTCTTGGCTCATACAGGGAAAAACAGAGGTAGAGAAAAGTGTTGAGTCTGCGCTTTTTTCTCCTGCAGTTACGAAGCTCTTACAATAATACTTGCATGAAATTCATCTCTCCCAATTTTAGGCATCTCTACCCCAGAGCCTGCAGGTAAGCCCCGAGCCTGGGCTCTGTTTATAGTCAGTGGGGAGAAAAAGGCCCCAATTTACCAGTTTTCTCAAATGACCGGCACACTTGCATGTTGGTAGCTACATTTAGCCAGGTGAACCTATCACTGGAGTCCATGGCAGGTACAAATCCCTACAAAAATCAGGCCGCTCATTTAAATGCTGAAGGAACCTATTAATATGCTCATGCTTTTTCTAATTTTTGGCCTTACTGTTGGATCATACAGCAAACCTTGCAGATATGGCAACAGGTCTTCAGGCTGTGTCTTAGCGATGAAGTTGTCTTAAGGTTCTTTCTTGCATATGGTTCTTTTGCTTGTATTTGACGCTAAGACTAAAGCTTGCAGCTCTTGTGGTGAGAAGCTGCTAGTAGTAACCAAGTAAAGTTCACTGCGAAGTAGACGTGGCCAACATTGGCCTCTTGTGAGATAGTCTGTATGACTGAATTGAATGGTGGAGCTTTCCAAGAAGGAAAAGCAGGAGAGCTGGGGCAGGTTTTATCTGTGCGTCAAGGATATCAGCTGTGTTTAGGACCAGGTGACTGTTGACATCACTACTTCCTCCTTTGGGATTTTTGTCACTGTAGTTTGAGCTGCTGGATTTTACCTCCCAGTTAAGGTGTAGCAAACAGGGCCTTCACCCCCAGCACTTCCCCGAGCTGGAACCACCCCAGAGCTGCTGGTGGCAACAGGAGAAGCCACGGAAGAGGCTCGGGCTGCTGCAGCAGGAGCAACTTCACATCCCTCTTCAAAAAGAGGCTTCAGAAACCTCCCAGCTTTTCTTTCAGATCCCTCTTCTGTGACGCTGAGGTTTTTAACAGCTACATTATCTTTGTGAATATGGGTGGGGAAGACTGAGTGCTTTCTGGTCTCCTGTCTTTGCTGTACTTCTGTATTTCCCCACAAAAAAGCTTATTTCCAAAGCTCTCAGATGCAGGTCTTTGGTGCTCCTGCTTACAGAAATTTGGACCAGTCTGGGGTGAGCTTGTCTGAGGTAAATGTTAGGCTTTGTTTCCCCTGAAAGCTGAGCTCATGTCCTTAAAGAGATCTTTTAAAAAAAAAATCAGGCTGATATTAAACCTGGAGAAGAGTCTCCTGTTTTGCATAACTACAGGGGCAAACCAGACATCTCGCTGACCCGTAACTTTATAATTTTAAAAAGGCATTCGTCCCAATACAGCCGGCTTGTGTTGCAGGGCAGCGCGTGCCCATGATATGGGCTCTGATATTGGGATTTAATTGCTTTTCTTATATCCATGTATTATTCACGCTATGCTACTGTTGCAACCGGTGGCAAACTCCTTTTGACTCCGGACGTGCTGTTATGGTAATGTGTTTATTAGAGCGATGCAAGGTCAGGCTGACCTCCCTTACTCGACTGCAGATGACCCTGCTGAAGCCAATAGTTTTTGTGCTGTAAAACCAAATGTAAGCGAGATCCAAATCAGGACTTTAAAGACTTACTTTACTTTATTACTGTATCTTGATAGATGGTTATTAAGTACATTAAGTATTAATGCTCCTGTTTTATTTATAATAGAGATATGTCTTACACGTTTCTTAGGTGTTTCTTCAGATGAAGGGCTTGAAGGGAAAACTGAGCAAGGTGCACTTATCAAAGATAACCGTGGCTGAGCAGACATTAGTCTTCAAACTCTCACTGGGGTCAATTAAGACCTTCGCAACCCATGGTCCAGAAGTTGCTTATATAAAAATATGACCTTGCGAAAAACTGTGTGTGTGAGACTACTCTGATTTTGCCCCAAAGGCAGTGAAATTACAGATTGTACTGGACTGTGGGATGTGTGAGAGAGTATCCCCCTTCCCACATAGGTCGACGCAAAGCTGCCCTAGCTGATGGCCATTGACCCTTCAACTTTTAAATGTCCATTCCCATTTTTCTCTTCCCAATCTACTGAGCCGAGATACCCTATGTGGTTTGTTTTACTGGACTGTCTTCTCCTCTGGCCTGGCTTTTTTGTTTTGTTGGAATTACTTAAAAACTGAGCATCAGTGCTAGGAAAAAGGGTAACACCATGCTATTCTTTGTAGATGGAGTCTGGGCCTTGCTATGCACAAATTTTTCTGCTGGCTTTTTCCCTGTACTCTTTTCCATTGCTACCAGGACTGCTTTTGCTGTGGTAGTTAGGATCAGTCCCCGGAACAGCGTTACATAGTTTAAATGTGCTCCAGCTTCACCTTGCCATCTGCAGCTGTCTCAGGCCATAGGCTGGCTTCATTGCTCCTTCTCTTTAGCACGACTGGACCCATTGCATGCAATGAGGTCTCTGATGAGCCGAGGTCTAGGAGCTGCTTCAGAGCAATTACGAATGTGCTCCTGGGTAAAAATTGCGAGGCGGTCTCCATTTACAACGTGCTGAACTGTACAATGGAGATGCTTTTGCGTCCTTCGCACCTGCCTGCCTACTCAGCCGAATTTGCATCTACAGCGTGAACATCTGCAGTGTAAGCAAATTAAGTGAGTAACTGCAACATCAAACTTCAGCTGCTTGAAATCTAACTCAAAATATAGCAGTGGCCAGCTCTCCGTTGGCAGCGGTAGGAGGCGGTAGGGCTGGCCTGGGCAATGACAAACCCAGGCAAGACGGTAGCAGAGAGGGCCAACGTGCAGACGTTTTTATGAGGCCCTGAGAGCTGTTGCCAAAGCATCAGATCTGACTAGTAGACAGCGGAGCAGTTTGCTACCACTTTAAAGACAGTCTATCCTCTAACAGATGCATTTCAATCGCAAAACTAAGCTGCAATCTGCATTCACCCTACTAAGCTCTTGCCAAACTGCTGGTCAGATGTTCAGGGAGTCTCCAGAGCTCAGAGACGGTGGACTTTAGGAGTCCAGAAAACCTCACTCCTTCGTTGCAAGTGCTCACAGGTCCAAAGTGTTTGCTGATTCACAAGATCTGTGTTGTGGCCATCACTTATAATTTGCTCTCTCCATGTATAAGGCAGATAGTATCTCTGCTTACCCACCCATAGGCAGCTTTCCTTGCTGTAAGTGCATCTTTCCTGCCTTTGACTTTCCAAGGACTTTTCTTCAGCTTTCTGTGCTACCTAGTGAGCCCTAAATCACATAACGGCAATCACTGCTGCCATCATTTGAGGCATCTGATCGTGGCTTAAACTAACTGATGCTCATATTGGATGGAGGCTAATCTAAAAAGTCCAGCTGCGGCCGATATGAGTCTGGGGTGCCAGTAACCCTCTTGCAGCACTTCTGCGTCCATCGGTGCAGTGCAGGGTGCAAGGATGCCCTGCACCCTTGTGATATATGTGTGTGTGTATCACACACACACATAGATATACATATATGTATATGTAAAGTCATAATGTGCAAACAGCATGCACATTCATCGGATAGAAATCTTGGGTAAGAAGTCAGATTAGAAATCTTGACTCTTAGCTCAGGTTCAATAGGTCCTTACAAGGTGACCAAAGAGAGATGCCCTATTACTTGCCCCAGCAGTAACAGTGGTTCTCATTGCTGTGGCTACCTGCTGGAGACCGTCATGGAGATGACCTAATCAGAAGGTCACCGTGCCTGTTCCCTTACTAGCTCTGCTGTAACCTCCTTCATAAACATGTTCAGCTCCACCCTGAAGCCGGCTGGGTATCGTGTCTCATTTCTAAAAGATTGCTCAAAAAATTCATTGTTTTTGTCTCCAGCCTTCCAATTTCCAGTGTGGGGAGCTGATGCTCAAATTTGCCTTCTGTCTTAAATCTCTCTTCTCTCCTTGCTCTACTTAGCAAAAATAATCATATCTCCAGGCAGCGATTACTTGGTTCCGCTCATAAGATGGGCTCTCCCTTCCTCTGATCACCCACTAAGCGTTTTTCAGTGTCTGTCTCAGTGTGAATTAATCATATTACTTTTCGGCAGGTGATCAGAACAGTACATAGTATTTCTTACTATTGTCATTGTCAGTAGTGGAATTAATACTTGCCTGTCTCGTCTGGAAATACCTTGTCTAATATGTCTTGGAGCACGTTTTCAGCCAAAGGAACGAAGAGACTTTTTTCTTCATATTGAAGATTCCCATAGTTTTCTTAATTAGACCCATGTCTTTTATTTTCCCCCTGGTTTCCATAAGCTCTAGCTTATTTATTCCCCTTTCAGCAGAACCCCTGGCTGTCTCCTTTTCCTTACCTCACAATGCTTGAATCAGTCCACACCTTCTACAGCTAAATGAAGGGATTTTCCACACAGCAACCTATCCTGTAACATGTTGGTGTGCAAAATATGAGAGCCAGAACATTTTCATTTTTTTAAAATAGCCAATTATCAGAGTGAGCATTCAGGCTAGTTGGGCGCAGAGGGTGTTTAGGAAATCCATGTTGCAATTTGTCTTATTCTTTATTAACCTCCGTAGCCCAGCTGTGCTTGGCTTTTGGAATATCTCTCCCATCCTCCCCTTTGCTTGGGATTCATGTCTGAAATAATACACTTTGGACTTTTCCACTGAAATTTTAATTTCAGTGGAAACTTTTCCTTTTTAAAAAGAAAGTGCATCTCGCAAGCTGTGAGCTGAGGAAGAACTGCAGGCGGTGTCCTCAGACCAGAGCTTCTGGATCAGATTTTCCTAGGACTTCTCCGAGGGCCCAACGTTGTTCCTATTGCAAAGCAATGATGAACTGCCCTTCGGTCCGCTGCAGGTGAAGCTGGCCATCGTGAGCAGTTCTTTCCAATCATCCATGTATCCCCTTGCCAAAGCAGAAAATGTTCGGGAAGGAGGGAGGAAATCTGTAATTCAGAGAGGTGCCAAGAGCCGCTGTGCCAGGCAAGAGGAATTTCAGCTGGAGGTGGGGATGATGGCTCAGTGCTCAGGTAGGAAATATGGACCAAATCCAGCGAATCTGGACACTGAAAAGGAAAATAGTACCTTATGGTCCATTTAACTTCAATACCCAAGGTATTCTTGGTTACATACAATAGAATCCGTCAAACAAATCTGATCTGTGCCTTCAGAAGATGCTTTTACCATTCTTTGTACTGATGATAAGTTACACAAAATATTTTTTCTTTTCTTCCCTTGTACAATTGTGAGTAAACCTTGTCATGGCAGATCACTCAAAGTGCAATTAGTCCTTTTTTTTTCTTTTTTTTTTTTTTTCCTGTTATCGTCTTCCCTCCACGTCTCAGACGCTGATAGGTCCTTGCTGGCTTCATATTTCTTTAAAGCCCTCATTAAGTCTGAAATGGGTCTCAGCTGACTGGCTCTGGCACTTAAACGCCCAAGTGCTGGCTGGTGTACCCTGGCTTCCCTCCTGGCTGCCCATGGTGACACATCTGAGACCTCAAGAAGAAAGTTTTCTCTCCAAACAGGGTTGATTAAGCAATCTGCGATTAGCAGCTGAAGAAGGGAAGAGGCTGGGCAGCGCCAGAGTGAGATAAGTTGCAATGTGGGGGAAAAAGGAGCTTCAGTCTGCTCCTGGGTGTGCTAGTAGGATAAAGATTTTCATCTTTTGTCTTTTATGCTCCAAGCTGTGGGTGCATATGACCCTCTTTTCCCTCCCTCCAGAAACTTTGCAAGCAAGACCCAACAGCATCAGTTTGAAGTTTATCCAGAAGTTGTAATACGATTTTTCTTTTTTGTCCCCAGAATTGCAGAGCCAAAAACCAAATCTCATCTAAAGCTCCTTTTATCTCCCTAAAGAAAAAGTAGTTATAATATGCAGATAAAATGTCCTGACCCTGAGAAGAGATGCTGCAAATGGTTGTTCTTTATCTTGAGCCTGAAGCCAATGTTTTATAGCCAGGTAGAAAATCTAAACTAGCACCATGCTGGCTGAGGGATTCATTGTCTCACCCTTTCATCCTCCGCTGGAGAAAGCAGAGAACAAAAATGAGTGCTGTTCTGTAACACAGGTGGAGGATATCTGTAAGAACACACAGAAATTGGTACAAAGGTGGGCAAAGTGCCCTGTTCATTCCCCTACTACAGCTTCACCCACAGAGGAAATGAGTTTACCGAAGTTAATAAGTGGGAACTAAACAGCTAGGTCATGTTTTGCTGGCTTATGTTTATAACAAATTTATATAAGTCCATATGGGTGTTGGGCGCGTTGGCCGCTACTGCGGTATGAAGAAAGAGGTTTATTGTTTAATAATTTAAATGAAATAATGCAGAGCACCACAGCTTTGAAGATGTGGCCCTAGCAAAGAGGGCAGAACTGCGCTGAAAAATCCTGCAGTAAATCTGAAAAGGGGTGAGAAGCCTTTTGTGCTTTTATTGCTCTAGGTCTCTTTATTTATTTGCAGATGAAGTGATGTGTTAGTAAATCTTACAAGACTCTGACAAATGACCAAGATTTATGCTTTTACAAGCCCTTTCTTAACTGTATATTTGAATTATTCTGCTTTGTAGCTTCTCATGAAAAGATATACGCTATTTAAATAGTAGCATGATTTCTCCCTTATGTGTTGGAGCCAAGCTGTTGAATTGTGGGACAATGCTTTATTTGCTGTCTAAGCAGCTCTAATATCACTGGTGAAATACCTAATTTGGGTTTAGACCTTGGGGTCTGATGTGCTAGCGGGCTCCAGAAGCACGGACTTCCCCAGGAATAGCCCTGCCCAGCCCGGCTCTTGGGTTAGCTGGGAGGGAGAAACCCAGCAGAGCCATGCTGCAAGACAGAGAGAGAGATGATGCCTTGATTCAGCCGATCAACACCGTCGCTGTCCTGATAGAGCAGGAGGGCTTCGCCTGGAGAGCTCCAGCCCCTGCAGCTCTGCCTGCAGGCTTGAAATTGAGCACAGCTCAAGTGTGGGCTGGAAACGATGCCGGGGGCTGAAGCAGGATGTTGTGTGTTTCTAATCGTTTACCACCCCTACTGGGTGGGATACCACGATCTGGGGTAGCCTTTTTCCCCTAGAAAATGCTGGGAATTAGATTGCTTGCTGTCTGCTTTTCAGTTTGGTTAGTCGGCAGAGCCAGTCTTGGCATGGATTATGTCTTACTTGGGGCTCCCAGAATGGTAATGTGGTCATGGCATTCCCCTCTTCATCTCCTCTCATAGAGGTGTCCTCTAAATTTTCCGTAGCAAATCATTTTAGCTTCTTGATGTTGTTCTTCTGTCTTGTTCTTTTCTGCTCATCCTTCGTGTAGCCCTTTGCAAAGGCAGCACCAGCAGGACTGAGTTACTCCTGTTTTCTGTCCTTTACGCTTGTGTGTGTGCTTCACTTGCTGTTGATCCTTGTACACTGAAGTATGCTAGAAGCTGTCTTTGGTCCTGTCATGCTGTCCCTTTCTTCCAGCTGCTAGCAAATATGAGTAACCGTGTCACTCTGCCCTTGTCTTTGAAGTTGAGCTCCATGGTAGCTCATGAGCTACACTGCTTATTTATGATCTCTTAGGTGGACTGTGGGTTGGGCTTTAGACAGCATTTCCAAGAATCCAACTTTTCAGAGCTAATAGTGTGGAAAAATCACTAGCTGCTTGCTTCTTGGCAACTGTGTGCCTCACTCCATACCATGGAAGAGTAGGGATTTCTCCCCAACTAGTTCTGTGTGCAAAGTAGGCCAGGACTGGAAGAAAACCTGGCCAGGAGAGTCAAAGTTCTGGGATAAGTTCTCATTTAGGGACTTTTGGCTCTTGACCTACACTTCATGGGCTGAAAACTCTCTCTCTCTGCCTAATACATGCAGTGACACAGAACAACTTCACAGATGCATAAGCAGGTTAAAAATGGGCTAAGTGTCCTGGTGACCAGGGTGTTATCCCTGACTGGTAATGCTTCTCTGGTTCTGAGCCATATGTTTAATGTTCCTGTCCATCACCTGGAAGGAAACATGAAACAGTGATTTACAGAAGAATGTGCAGTAGAAGAATAGAATTGGAGAACAGAGAGTAAAAGAGGGCAAAACACTGGGAAGGATGATGGGGTGATCTATCTCCACGTTATGAGCCGTGATAAGTGACTGCTGTTCATTTTAATTTGAACAAACGTCTGTCTGTATAGCAGCAGGGAGTGCAGGGCACGCTTGGAGAACGAAGCACTCTCGTGGGAAGAAGCAACTGATGGGAAATTGGAGGGCTATTGTAGGTCATCTGCTGATGGTGAGCTCCTATGGAAGCATTGGTGGAAAGTGTGGCTGCCTAACGAGGGGGACCCAGTGTGGGAACACCTCTGTGTGGCTCTAAAGTGATGCCCGTGAATAGTCTCAATGTCAGACATATGAAAATCATAGAGAGTTCAAAGGAGAATGATTAAAAGCTTGAAAAATATGCTTGAAAGCTAAGAAATCAAGAGCCTGAGTTTGACTCATTATGGTTACTGTGTGCCAGTACCCTCATGGGGAACCAGACTCAGTAATGCCTCACTCTAGCAGGCATCCAGCAAGTTATAAAGTTATAGCTGGAAGTCAAAGTTAGGCAAATTCCTGAAAGAAATGAATGGGGGACTCTGACCAGTGGAAGTGGTGTTAACCACTATTGTGACTGTGATGACTTCTCCAACGTGGGAAGTTGGAGAGCAGATGCTTTATGTCTGGATGGCCCTTTAGATATATAACGAGAGGGGATGCTTTGATAACGGAGGGAAGGGAAATCAACAGAGCTCAGAAATAAATTGGAGATGGTCTGCTTTTCTGGTTCACTAATATTACCAGGCAGAACTGAGCACTGACGCCCTGTTTGCTGTAAAAGAATGGGGACCTCTTGCGTGGCTGGGGATGGGGGCACCTGTGGACCAATAGCATGGGGGATACTGGGGAGGAACTTCAAGTAAATGTGGTAGGTCCTGGGGAAGCTTATTTGCATGATTACAGCCACTTGCAGCTATATGCAGATAAGTACGGCACGTGGCATCTCCTTCAGGAAATAACGAGATCAATGATGACAGCATGAAAGTAAATCCATGGCCCAGATGGATAAGGGGTATTCATATTTCTTGGGTTAGGTCTGGATCCCTGCAGCGTGAAGAGCTTTTCTGTTTTTATGTCAGCTTAACAGAAAGTTTTGTATTTATTTTGTGTTATCTGGGCAAATTCAGCTGCAACTATTTTACTTTTATCCTTTCCCAGGGAGATGTGTATATCCTTGCCCTCTTGTTTCTTGGCAGCTTGTAACAATGCCTCTAATCCTCCTTGGCTGAAGTTTTCTAAACAAAATAATTCTCTTAGCAAAAATTTTTGGTGATTCCCTCTCCCCACCCCCCCAAATTCTTGCATCAATGATAAGATAATCTGAGTGAAGAAACGTAGGCCAAAGTTGACATTCTTTCAGTCCTTGTTTATGCTAGTTTGCTGCAAAGCCTTAATCCTCCTTCAAGATAAGGGTCCTTTGGAGGAGGAGGGGGGGGAAATTGTGTGAGGGCAGCAACGCTATAGGACGACTCTGAAATTCAGTGTGAATAAGAGCCCCAGAAGAGAGGAACGAACCTGCTGGATGACAGCTCTCCAGAAGAGCCTCCAGCCACCGTTGCTCTGCCTGCCAAAGGCAGAAGGACTAGCCAAGGAAATGTCTCATAAATCTTGGTGGCTCTGGGCTGCTTTTCAAGGCCCTAAAGACCAGGAGCAGCTTGTCTTCTTCCAGAGAGATCTTCCTCTGGCTCCTACAGGGAGTCACCAACCTTTTCTTCCGCAGGTGTGGAAGTGGGGTTTATGGAAACAATGCCAGGAGGTGGCACTTGAAGTGGAGTATCACAGTGTGGGTAGGTTTTGTAGGCTGATAGCATTTCTAGTCTGTGGAAGCCCTGCAGAAGGCTTCCTTCAGGTCCTTCCTAACCATGGTTCTTTGCACATTCAGCTCTTACCTAGGGAATATCCCCAAATGGTAAGCTTTCTGGGGATGATTAGTGTTTGAAAGGGTGACAAGGTGAAGAGAAAGCAGGCATTTATACAGGATCCCAAAAATGCAGCTTTACTTTATTTAAAAAAAAAAGGAGGAGAAAAACCCCAGCAGTTCTGCCGCTGTTTTCAACTTCTTTCTGTGGTTAGAGCAGAGTTAATGGACAAGATTTTCAGTTGCAGTCTGATCAATGGCTAATGCGTTATGCTAACACTCAAATCTTCGAGAAAAGACGTCAAATGCTCAGTGTGCCTCATTTCCAAGGTGCTATGGAAAGAAATGGTTATTTTAACAGCACAGGCTGCACTGGAAGAGGATCCTAGCTCTGTCCCAGGCTTTTGGCTAGACATTTGGCCCTGCCTTTCAGAGTCCCTGGTCTGGGCAGCGTCATTATTAATGTTGTCATATCTCTGGGACTTAAAGAGGAGAGTAGCTGTGTAATTCTTGGTCCACTACTGAGTGCCAGCAGATGTGTAAAGTATTTGTAGGATTTCTGACCTTTGTAGAAGTCAGGGACTGCTGAAGCAGGCCTGAGGCAAGGCTGAGTGCTGCCAAGACAGACAACGGCTGAGAAATTAGTAGTGCTGGAGCCAGGGAAGACCGGCCCTAAATCCTCCTACAGAGTATTTATTTTGTGACATACCATGGTAACATCACCTGCTCACAAAATGATTATTTTTGGAAGTGCTGGAAGGGACCATGTGCATCAGCACATCTAGTCCCAGCTGTGGCACAAGGCAGCACTTGATTCTTGAAGGTCCCACGCCCCTGTGTAATCCATATGTGGGACTGTGCCTACCCCTGCTTTGGGGAGGCTGTTGGAGAACCTCCCTGCTGTGATGGCTGAAGGAGGGGGGGTGGCATGTGTTTTTTCTGGTGACTGAGGGCTACTAGAAAGGGGCAGGTAGCAGAGGTCAGAGCTGGGTTCGTTCCTGGCTTGGCTGCTGGGCCCTGCTCAGGATCTTGGCCGTGCTGCTGCCCTCGTCCTAGCAGCCCAGCATCATCTAAACAGGGTCTTTGGGGAAAGGATCGTCCCTTTTGATACGGTTATTGCAACTTTTTCCCTCCCGCCATCAGCTGGGTAAGAGCGTGCAGAGGCTTCTCTGGTGCCGATTATGTTGCCTACATCTGTCTTAAAGTAAATCATCGTTTACAGCACAGGTAGGACTGTGGCTGTTATACAGTGATAAAACCCAAGTTGATCTGGGCCTTAATCATTGAACAGGGTCTTAGTTATCGCTGCTGTTCTGGTCTCTAACACCTGAGGCTGATATGGGGATCCTGGCTTTTTTCTCGCAGAGGCGTAACTCAGTTAAAGCTGGAGGAGATGTAGCAGGGTCTGTCCATTGAACAGTCATTTTATCGATCTGAACTCTGCAAACGTTTATTCCTGCTCGCTAATGTCAACAATGGCGTTGGCTTCGCTGGCAGCAGTAAATTCTCATCGGGATCATATAGTCTGTAACAAATATTAAATGTATTCAGATTTCGCAGTCTGTGTGTGTAGGTTTAACTAAAAAATTAAAAACAATGTTACTTAGTTGTATAACTTTAAATAAACAGAGCGGTAGAAACATCTGCTAGTTTTGATTTTAATTCACTACATAATGGCTTACATCGTAATAAATGATGTTGTGTGATCTGGATGTAATTTTGAATTTGTCAGGAAGCTTGCAGCCAAATCACTGAAGTTAATGGTAGTTCTGCAATCAGCTTCACTGTATGTCAAATCAGAGGATCCATCATTGAATTTTAAAAGGCTGAATTACTGTGTTTGCATTAAATCTTAATGCTATTTTGGATAGTGGTAACATTTTCCCCTGGAGGTATACACTGAATAGGGTTTCTGTTCCTGAACATGAAAACCAGACAAGGTTTCAGTGAGATTGCTTGAATTCCAATTTTAAAGGGGTTAAATGTATCCAAAAGTAATTTAAAATCTGTCCTAAATGAAAGAGTGTATTTTCTGTGTTGGATATATTGTTCTAGTGCGGTCCCTTATGTGAATCAGGAGAATTTACTCACACACTGTCATGTTACTCGTTCTAAAACTAAATCCCAGCGCCAAGATCCACAGGTAAAACCAACAGTTACTAAACCTGACAATTAAAAAAAAAAAAAAAAGTACTTGCATTGCTGCTCTTTAAAAAAAATGAAAATGTGTTTGCGTGTCTCCAGGGCTGGCAAATGAAAGGGAATTAGCTTGTTGGATTTGCTTGTTTCTGGGCAGTCTCACTTCCACTGACTGCTAGAGCAAGGGCTACCAGGGCTCCTTGGGATGGGGTGAGAAAGAATAGGTATGTAATACCATTCTTATGCTTAAATTGTTGTTTTTCCAAAGCTTCACTTTAGGTTAAATGAAATCTCTTTAAAGAGTCTATGTCCTAGAATGAGTATGCTCACGGCCTCCTTCTGTTCCTAAGCTTGTTATCTAAAATAATAATAATAATAAATCTCATCTCATAAAGTTCTTCTGGTGCTGAGATGGGTGTCTCGTTAAATTGAAACAAGCTTCCCAGATGCGGCCAGGTGCCTCCCTCCCGCTGAACCTGGTGCCCTGGAGTGACTTGCCCAAGGTGCAAACCCTAAACCCTTGTGCGGGGAAAATACCAGTGACTGTGCTGGCTCGGGGTGAGATCGGGCTCCTCTGCTCTCATCTCTACCCCTGCTTTGCTAAATCGGATGGGGCAAGGATGGTCATATGCCAGAAAACCCCAGAGAGGCACAGCAAAATGGCTAAGGCCATCTGTCTCCACCATAATTGTGTTTTATTCTTTCCTTTCGTTATTTATTTTAATGATGATGATGGCAATGGGGTATTTCGTAAAACAGTTGCCCTGCCTGATCTTTGGTTGTTTCTCTCTTGGCCAGGGTAACTAACCAGCCTCCCTGGGCGTTTAATGCTGCAAAATAGTCTGGGGATTTTAAATAATTTTTGTAGCTAGTATTTAAATCAGCCTTTCATGGGCTGCAATGTCTTCTAGTGGAATCTTATTTGCGTTTTATTTGCTCATGATTTCCCATGGCAAATAGCTAGCTGATGGATTTTCCTTTTCGTGTTCTTCCTAAAATTATGAACTTGCTCTAGGTGGCACTTGGCCCAGGGAAACCTTTACATCGGCAAGACGGCTCGGGTCCCGAGGCACTGCTGGTCCCGTATCCCTCGGGTAGTGCATGACAGCAATAGATATAATGGACTCATCTGGATAATTTAGTGCCTGCCTAGTGTCTCTGGTTTCTCTAGCGGTGCTTCGTTCATGCTTGACGTCCTCACCTCTCATATAATAAATGAAAGAGGTTTCACCCCGTTGGCCATGCTGGCTTTCGGCCCGCTATCTCTCCTGCCATTGTGTCCTTCAGCAATTCAATTACCTACTTTCCTGGCTCGCTACCTAACGAATGCCATTAATTAACGTGCTTTGCTAAGAGAGGAGATGTTCTTATTCTTAATCCGTGAAAGAACAGCTGTCGTCGGTGTGCCCGGGGAGCGGGCGGTTGCTCTGCTCGGCGCTCCCAGCGGGATCTGCGGCTGCCGCGCTCCCCTGGGCCGTGTCGCTGGGGGACGCGGGAGGAGCCGAGAGATGCTGGGTGAAGCACAAATGGCAAGCATGAGCCTATTTCCCCTCTTTACCCCGTCTTTCTGCAGGTGTCCAGGCATCCGTGACCAACCCCTGCACTAGCAAGGGCTGTAGGCAGTTGACGTTTCTGGCCTCTTGACATTGTTTCTGATAGCCTTGGACGTGACATGGAAACCCTATTTCTGTGCATTTTGGCCTAAAGCAGCTGCATGGTGCATTCACTGAGTGCTCTTCCACCAGCCTTTAAATGAGAAGGTAAGTTTGGGTGAGATGATCTGAGGATCATTTGCCCCGGTGCTCTCCAAACATGCCCTCCCAGGGTAGGAGCGCGTTGGGCTGAGCTTTTAATTTCCTCCCCCTGCAGCAGCCCAGGGTGCAGAGGGGTTGTAAACCCAAGCGTTGATGGTTCTGCTCGTACTATAAATCTCACTGTGCTCGATGCCTTGCAAAGCTGCCTGCTTTGGGCTCGCTGCGGCGCTCAAAGCCAGCTGCTTCTCTCCTGGTGCCCCGATCATCCGTGCTTCTGCTTCAATCTCTTCTCTGTGATGTTCTTCAAGGGAGGGCAAAAAGCATCCTCTGAAATCCTTAAGGCTAATGTGAGCCCCGATCTTCTTAAAAACACTGGGTTTTATAGCCTTCTGGCAGAATGCGTATGTTGGAACGGTCTAGGATGTGAGGAGGCATGTTGCTCCTTCCTGGGGGAAACTTAAAGAAAGTCCTGCCCAAGGAATTCCCCTTTTCAAAAAGGAGTAGATGAATTCCTGTCTTGGGGCTGAATCACTTGTTCTTTTGGAATCAGCAGGGCTCGAATGGCGAGTCTTGAAGGGAAAAGTCCCTCTAATGAGAAACCACATGCCATACTATTAACTGTAGCTCACGCCTTCATTAGGGCTGCCTGCACGGATGGAATAAACGGAATTAACTTCTTTTAAGTTGCTTAAAGCAGCTGGCAATCCGATCCCTTATGTATTAAAGTGCCTTTATGTCCACTTGAAATTTCTGGTCTCTGCAGAGCTAATTTTCTGTTCCTCTCTGAAAAGGCAGTCAGAAGCAAGGGAAAATGTAGTTAGTGCCTTCACGTTTTCTCGTGTTGCAAAACTCTCTTGAAGACGACAGCTTGGATTATATTCTTCCCAAATCCGTGGTGCATGGCTCCTTTAGTAATTGAGTATGACGCTTTCTGTAAGCTTTGAGACGCCTATGTTCAAGCAAAAAGCAGCAGACAGAGATTTTGAGCATCTTGTATTTGCTGAGTATGCGTGGGCTCAGCATGACTTTCTAAGGACACATGATAAGCCATAATCACGGTTCGATCTATTTTTAATTGTTGCTAATTAATTCTTAGCCTGGCTTAAACCTTGTGAATTAAATTGATTATTTAAAAAAAAAAAAAAAAAAAAAGCATGTCTTTCACCAGCATTACACATTTGTTCTTGCAAGGAAGCTGTTTTATACCAGCAGCATGAAGATACTCTTTCTGCCTCAGCTTGTGATTTTTATTCACAGACGTTGAGCTATTTTAAGCTTTAATGCGTTAGTGCATGCATAACTGCTAATGAACCTTGCCAGCTGTAGATATCTGGAGTAGATCCTGGAGTTTGGTAGGTGCCTTTAAAATCAGAGGAAAGTGCAGTCCCATGGAAAAGCAGCATAGTAGAGGAGAGCACTGCAGTTTTCCATCTGTTCTTGAAAGCCTTGGTATAAATGTCTCGGTTTGGCTTTTTCAGATGTTTGACTCCTGACGGTGTTTGCGCAGAAGGAGGACGTGATCCCTATCAGTGCAAGGGTCAGAGCCCTTACCCTTTATTGCTGCTCTTACGGCTCTTGCTTATGACCGTGGCTAAAGCAGGTTCTCTGGTCTGGAGATGGAGATGCTATAAAAGGAGATGGGGCTCCAGGTTTGCAAGTGCATCACCACGATGGAGCTTCCAGTGGGCCTTGGCACCAGGGATGGTGGCACCTCTCCAGGCAGCACCTCTAGCAGCCCCTACCACGTTGTGCTATGAAAATATTTCCCTTGGCTAAGCCTCGTTTTTACCAGCAGAGGCCGTTATGCCCATATGCTTGGAGGCAGCGTGCTCCCACCGAAGCCTGCAGCCCCGTTAAACCTTTTGGAGATGGACTAGGCTCTCTGCCCCGATATCTCAAACTGCCTCTCGGTGAGCTGGTGGCCTGATGGGATTGCAATGCAGATGCACAAGCAGATATTTATATATTTTTATTATCAGGAGGGGAAAAAAAGTGAGTACTGGAAGAAAAAGCAAAGCTCTTTGTTGGCACCATGAGGCCTGATTGTAAGGACCGGTGCTGCAACACGGGCTGGTGGTTCCCACAGCACCTCCTCTCCCAGTCTTGCACATTGCTCATGCACATGGGAGGGAAACAAAGTGACTCCGCTGAAGGAAATCATTAGTATGTGCTGCTGGGATGCTAAGTACGCTTACTGTCTGAAGTAGACGTCCTGTATGCGTACGGCACCCTGGGCTGAGCATCTTCAAGCAACTGTCCAAGAGTGGGGGAAAGTTGTTGCCTTACTATATATTAAAAAAGAGAAAAAGTCCTGCAGCTCTTTGCTCTAATCTCATTTCTGCTGCAGGGCAGATGCTGGATATTTTGCTGAATAGGGCCTGAAAGGGGAGAGCCCCACGGTGCGGCATGCAGGGAGCGATGCCCTACTTGCAGGGAGGGGGATGGATGAGGGTAGAGGCTTTCTGCGGGGTGGCTGGGCCGAGGGAGGAGATTTATCCCATTTCCTGACTTCTCTAACCTTAAGTGCAAAGCAGCCTATATTTATAAAAGGCCTTTTCTGAAACGAGAGGCTTCACTGCCTTGGGAAGGAGAGCAGAGTAAGTGTTACTTTGGGTTACATCAGTCCTGTCGCGTGGTGCCTGGGTACAGGGCAGCTGGATTTTACAGCTATAAGTACCGCGTAGAGAAGAATGAAATAAAAGGGATATTCTGCTCTTGCCTTAAGTAATGTGGTTATTGTGGGACAGGTGCTGTACAAGTTTTAGCAGCGCAGGCAAAAGGTTACAGGTGAGTTAGGACAAGTTTTGTTCTCCTGTGTTGCTGCAAGTCTCTTATAATTCAGCAAGTCAGCTGGGGCTCACCGCGCTCCGGCTGATTCTGGCTCTAGTCCTTCATTTTCCGCCCCCCCCCCCCACCCTCCCCTCCTTTTTTAGGGACTCTCTTGCTGCACGCACAGTAAGAACATAGGCTACAAACCCATATAAATACTGTTGACAGTTTTAACTAATGGTTCTCACCAAAGGCTTGGTTGCTTTCCCAGTAGTTCTTTATGCACCAATAAGCCCCATTGTTCTGCGCCCAGCTGTTATTTGCCAGAAGAACAAAAGCGAGCTGGAACGTTCTCGGGGCGTTTCTTTCATTAAACGGCAGAAACCCCCCCCCCAAAAAACCCAACACAATAACAACCACAAAACCCCACAAAGCTTGAACAAGACATGGTGAATTCCCTCCTCCTCTGTGGTGTTTGACTGGTAGTTTTAGCGCCCCAGATGTTTCTCCCCAAAACGTGACTCCAGAACCTGGTGCATCGTTGCAAGCACCGGTGGGGACTCTGCCTGTGGTGCTCACTGGAGCTGCAGAAAAGCTGTTTTGGGCGGAAAGGGACCAATTTTTGAGTTGGGTTCCTTGCCTTGAGCAACCATAACGTTCCCTTTTGGCCTTGGACGTCTGCGGCTGACTGTGTTTTGCTGCGCAAAGCTGGATTTGGAGCTGTTTGGAGCAGCAGTGTTCAGGGATTTGATTTTGATGAAACCAAATAGCTGAAACCATAGCAGAAAGAAATGAGCTGTGACTTCCACAGATATCCTGTGTGTTTGGGTGTTTTTTTGTTTTTTTTAAGATTCTTGTTCTTTTTTTTTTTTTTTTGTTGGCTTTTCTACCACTGTGACTTAAATCCAGCTCCCAGTTTTAAGCTGAGAAGCTTGCGCCTGTGACTTCTGCTGTGGGCTGATGGTTATCCCAGAGAGGGGAAGGGAAAGTAACTGCTATTAATACAGCACACCGGCTGCTTATGCAAAGTGTTTGTCTGTCTGGAAAAGTGTTGGGTCATCAAATACCTGTGCCACGTCCCCAGATGGGCACCTCGAAGCAGCTGGTGCAGATTTGCCCCTCTGGCAACTGCTTCCTTGAGGGCTTCCTGTCTTGGAAGTGACCTGCAGAGGGGAAAAGCTGCTCTGTGCCTTCTCGCTGTCTTACAGCAAATAGAGAACCTGAAAGTCTGCGGTGCAGGTCCTGCAGCGGTGACGTCCCCAGCGTTCGGCAAGTGAAAGCAGTGTCCTTAGGAAGGACAGTGATTTATTTTTTTTTTTTAAATTCATTTTAAATTGCTGGAGACTGATACTTGCTGAATACCTGGTAAGGCAGGGCACCTGCCAGATAGGAACGGAAATGTAAAATGCTGCTATTTCACCCTGCTATTGCCCTTAGGTACCGCTGCAGAGTTGGTGAGACTGGGTACTCTGAGATGTGTGTGTTTTCTATTCTACTACTAAGCCTGTAGCATAACCCCGCAGTCCTTTGTGCAGCATTATTCTGGGCAGCATATCCTCAAGCGCCGCGCACTTCATTCATCATTTGAGGAGCTGGTGGGCTGTGTTATGCCCTTAACTCTAGCGGTTGGTAGCAGGAGACTGAACACTGTCATCCTTCAGCTCTGCTGTAAATTCAGGTCTCAGTTCTTCCATTAGTGTGATTTAGTGCCAGGGCAGCTGCCCTGCTTGGTTTACATATACTTGGGCTACACTGGAGAAATTCAATATAGTTTTCCATATCACAATTTTTTTAAATTAAATTACATTTTCTATGACAAAAACCCATCAGAACGCCTTTAAATAAGAAGGGGGATGATTTTTCTTCTTTTTCTCTTTCCGTTTGCAGCTAGACTTTAAATCATCCACTCCTGACTGCAGCAGAGATTGACCTAGTCTCACGGTATTTGTGCTCCTCTTCCCTGCCAGGCGAGAAAGCTGCCGGCACTTCTGCAGTGGTGGCATCCTCTGTGGTGGGACTGGGTGGCAACCCATGGCAAGTGCCCGGGGCTGCACATCCATGGCATCACGCAGCTTGGAGCACAGCTGTGCTGATGGTCTGGATGGGGAAGAGGGCCAAGAGGGGCCATTATCAGGGAAGCTCGAGTAAAATCAGTGTAGAGTTTTTCTTTGGCATTTATTGAGTAGAGACTTTGATTTAGTTGGAAGTATGACATAGTTTCTAGGGGACAGAGGAGCTGGATCCTGGAATGCGTTGCTGGCGCTGTGAAGGTGTCCATATGGAGATCCTGGAGATGGTTGTTTTTTCTGGTCATTGGCTGGGCTGGTCAAAAAAAAAATCCATGTAAAGTTGAGACCTTTGTTATCAGTAAGGTGATCCTGACACCATGAATAATGGAGAGGAAATGCAGACCAGTACGATATGGTTGCTTGGTGGGTCTCCTTTTTCACCTACCCATCTGTCTTATAATCACATGACCAAATAACACTAATTTTTCATGAGGCTTCTGAAGCTGCTACAGGCTGCGAGGAGGAGAATTGCCTTTGTTTTCCCCACCTTGTGAGCTGGTGTATGAAGGGCAAGAAGTGACTTGACCATGTGCCCTCTTCTGACTGATCTTCCAGAAAGCTACAACCTTGATTGGCATATCCTGATACTGTAGACCCAGATTGTTAACTGACCCTGAGCAGGGACCGAGGCAGTACCGAAAAAAGAAGAAAGTTCTCAGCATACAGTGATGAATAAATAATAGTACCAAAAAAAAAAAAAAAAAGACAGAGAGAACCTAAAGACAAGGAGAGACAGAAGGAGACAAAGAAGAAGGTGCTTCAGTCAAAGAGGTGGAAGGAAGGCAGGACCAGTCAGAAGAAGGAGGTGAGCTGACAGCACCTGAGGGTTGGGAAGAAAAGGGGAATCTAGGACATGCTTAGACTGCGCCAGGGAGGAGGAAGAGCAGTGAGAAATTAGAGCAACCTAACCCCAGGCAGGAGGAAAAGGACAAAAGGACTCTACTGACAAGTGAAGGAGCCAAGGGCAGGTGGCAGAAGTCAAGTTGAGGCAACACTAGTGTGCATTGTTAAAAGCATAGGGGAGAAAAAACAATAATGACATGAAAGAAAAGGCTAAAAAGAACAATACAGAAGAGGAGGAGGAGGAAGAGGAGGTAGTAGAGGAGGTAGAGGAGGAAAAAGAGGAAGATGAAAGCCTAGAGAAAAAGACTGGAAATAAATCAAAGTCTGAGGACTCTGACGATGATGAGGAAGTGAAGAGGAAGAAGAAGAAGAAAAAAGCCAAGCGAAGAGAGTATAGCAGTGAGGATGAGGATGACTACGGGCACAGAAAGAAAAAGAAGAAGAAAAAAGGCAAAAAGAGCAAAGAAAAGAAGAAGAAAGGTGACAAATCCAAGAAAGGAAAGAAAGATGACAATTTTGTGGAGATGTATGAACAGGAGCTTCGGGACTATCATTCAGACTCCTCCAACGTGACAGAAGATGAGTACAACAAAAAAAAAGGTCAGCTCCATCATTTCTTAGCTCTTCTTTTGAGCAGACAGTTACGGTGCTGGGCTGTTGTGAGCTCTGTGAACACCTGTCTCAGGACCATGCCTGAAGGTGCAGGCACTTGTCTTTCCTATGCAGAGAGTATTTTTAATTAAACAATTTTTAATGTGTCACTGCGCTGGCGGATTGTGCCTGCACGAGCTCTTCAGTTTGTGAAGTCACTTTGCCACATGCATGGTGCTGCTGTAATTACATTCTCCTAATTAATATTTGTGTTGTAGTGCGGTTCAGAAGCTGCAGTCAGTAGTTAGACTCCCCTTATGTAAGCGGGAAACACAGCGAAGACGCGCGTTCTTACTCAAGCATGTGCAGCAGGAGCGTGCTGGCGACTGCTGCAGTCAGATGAGCAGGCAGTGGGCTGCTTAGGACTGATGTAGAAGCAGGAGGTGCAGCGCACCATCTCTCTGGCTGTTGTAAGTAACCAAATAAGCTGGGGAAATACAGCTAGTCCTCTCTAAACCTTAATACTGTGCTATTATAAATAGTCTATTTGGAGTATTTTAGAATATTCACCCAGTGACTTCAGTTTTTGGATGATCCACTCATCTGAAGAGCATGGTCTGGAGAAGGACTGTAGCCATCAAACCGGTAATATCTAGCGTCTCTTGGATTTTAAAAAAAAGACCCTGCTGGGTGGCAGCTCGTAATCCCCCTTGCGCTGTTCTGAGTTTGGTGCTGCCCAGCTCAACAAACCTACGGTGCCGTAGCCAAGAGGCGAGAACACCATGAAGCAAGTAGCAACAACGCACGGCGTAGCTCCGTTGTTTGAACCAGCAGCTCTCGGGAGGTGGGAGGGTGCTCCCAGGTACAGAAAGGTTATCTCTGTATCAAAGAGGTGGGCAAGAAAGAGGTAATGGCCCTCCAAGGGGTGACTCTGTCCATTACCTGTGCAACTGGATCTTGGTGAGACTGAGGCAAGTCACTAAACTTCTCTGCGCTGTGGTTTCCCCATCTGTTAACTAGGGTAATAACACTTGCGTCTTGTACATGGCAACGCTGAGAAGTGAGTGCGCCAAACGAGTCTTGCAAAGTATCTCAGCCCTGCAGCGTGGTTATGGGTTAACTGTAATTCATGACTTCTGTAACAGCGTATGGACGTACTAGGAAAAGAAAAATGTTTCAACTATTCTGATTCAGGAGAAATGAGGCTCTCCTTAATAGGCTGTGTTTAGGCCGTGCACATAATCTGACCTCCTCTGTGATGGCTCTTTGAAGGGATGGAAGTCATCTCCCCTCATACTGCTTTTTTTTTTTTTTTTTAATGGTAGAAGAGTAATAACTGTTGAACTTTTCAAAGGGGGATGTCCAACAAACACTTGTAATAACTTCTCTATGGTCTTCTGCTTAGTTTGTCAACAATTTCTGCAGTGAAGGTAATAACCTGCGGTTGAAACACACTGGGAAATGAATATGCAGGGACTTGACTCTCATAGCCTCTATCAGAAATTAAAAAACTTGGATCAAAACCTGCCGCACTTACTGTGAGAAGGGAAATGGGGAAGAGGAGAAGGGTGCTGTGTAACAGATATGCAACCAATAAGTAACTCTGGCTTTCCACCATGGAAAGATTACTCTTCTGCTACTGGGTCACTTGGCACCAAAAATGCAAAAACTCAGGAGCAAGTCTACCTACCCCTTCCCTTTGCTCAAGTTGCAGCTATTCCACATGCCTGCATTGCTGCTCCTTTGTATTTTCATTCCAAGCAGCAGATTCCTATTTTGTGTGATCTGAACCTGGAGACCATTGCTGCTTTTCATCCCCAGGACTATTGACTGAAGGGACTAGTGTGAGTCAGAAACCTGAGAAATGAGTAACCTCTGCAAAAAAAAAAAAAAAAAAGAAAAAGAAAAAAAAACTACCAGAAGTTTTAGAGATGTCAGCTACCTTTGGTACTGGTGAATATTCAGCAGAGAAGTCTCTCAGTCCACCATCCGTCATTCCTTTTGCTGTAAAAAGAAAAGAGGGATGTGGTAAATGTTTTATAAGCAGGCAGTTGATGGTGTCAATGTCATCCGGTGTCCACTCTATCTTATTGTATTGGCAAACTTGAGAAGGGATCCCCCCTGCCCCTTTGTCCCATTTGACTGATGACTGAAGAACAGGGTGAATCCAGTTCCTGGGGACAGGACAACAAAAGATATGAAGTGACTGGGTGATAGTATACCTGAGGAAATTATAGCAGAGGTAACAGGCATTTTTAACTAAATTGCAGCTATTGTTTATGCCGGTGATCTTAGTGTTAACTAGGTTAGTTATTTATTAATAGGTATTTGCAAAGTTACTTAATACCACGTGTCTTCAATTGATAATAACCCTGCAAACAGGGCATGCTGCATAGTTTAAGGTTAATTAGGGCATTCAGTAGATTTCGAGTTAAGATGGCATCCAGAAACTATTGATACGACAGCCTGGCTGCCTACCAATCAGATGTTGAAGACTCTATGTGTACCATCTACCCATGTTCAGCAGGGATGTCTGAGGGCCAGAAACCCAGCTCTTTGCAGGAATTCTTACTTTTTCTCCGTGTCTTTCTCCTGATATCTCCAGTCTCATCTGCAACAAGGAGGAGAGACTGGTAGGATTACTTATCTTCCCAGCTCAGATTTGGGGGTTAGAAGAATCTGAAGGAGAGGGCTAGGTATCACTGCCTGCTTCCTAGGTTGCAAAGCTGTGAATATCTCCAGGATGGCAGGAAGAAACAAAATGTTTCCTGCCCCAAACTTGCCTTTATGCCATGAACTGAGTCTTCTCTCTAGCTGGGCTGGTAGCTGGTGGCTGTGGCCCTGAGATGCCATGGGGTCATGACACGGTCTGAAATGTTCAGCCCTGGACAGGCAGTTCTCTCTCCCATGCTGCATTGCATTAAGGAGCTGCTGGCTCAAGAGCTTTCAGGACTTCTCTTTTGGCTTAGCTGTAGGGTTTTCCTCACCCTCTTTCTTTTTACTTGCTTAGTCAGTGGCTCCAGGGACACCGTCCCTACCACTGTTTTATAGAGGGTGAAGGATAAGGCATTTCCATGCATACATTTTTCCTAAATGACTGGTTCTTGTGACAATAAAAGGCTAGAAAAGCTTAGGCGACTCATAATAAAGCCACTGTAGAGGTCCATGTGAAATGTATACTTCCATGCTAAGGAGAAAGCCCTGACTGGCTCCCAGGAAATATGGTACTTTGAGGCTGCAATGGTCTTTTGCAGGGACAAATTCTGAGTAATTTTTGTTATGCCTCACTGCCAGTTTATCCATATTGCATAATGTGGGAAGCTGGGCTTCAGTGATCTTGGCAGTGCCAGTCAATAATTATAAACTGAAATAAGGTTTTTTAAAAATGCATACTCTTGTTAACATTTGAGACATTAATATGTTGATATTTAGGGGAGGGAATGGCCCATGTTGATTTGCAAATGAATGTATGAGCCACTCATCCTTTCCTTCAATGTGCACCATCCATTTTATTGTGTTATATTTAGTGCCTAATACTCCTTTGGTAACTGCAGCAAAGGTTTAGGGCTTTAGAAATAAGCTCAGTGTGTCCTGAATGCTCTTTCTAGCATTCAGGACACATCGAGTTCACTTCTAAGTTCTCTTTTAATGCAATTTCTCAGCGGAATTGAGGGGGAGAGTGAGCAATGTGTGATTGCAAGCTCCCCCTGCGCTTTATGCAGAACTGGAGGCCCATATCACCCTTTCATGACAGACAAGCTTTAGTTGCAAAAATACCTCATCTGGGCCCTGTGCCCATGGATCCTCCCAAACTGAGGCTTTGATTAATATTTTGAACTGGAATGAAAAAGGAATCCTCCTTGGAAGACATATATATATATTTTTTTCTCCTCCTCACCACTAAAATGAGCTTTGGTTTTAGGCATAAAATATTCAGTGATGAGTTTTGTACCAGTGGCAATTTTGTCTTGTGATCCGGTGGGACATGAAAAGCCTGCTACCGAGGGAAGGTGGTGTCGTACCTGCTTTGAAGCTGTATTGAACTGCACTCGTTTCTAACCATGGAAAACGATGAGATGCAAATGACCTTATTAAACATAATTTTGGAAAAGTTTAGATCACTCCTAGAGCGTGTTAGATCAGTCTATCTAGGAGCTATCAGCTTGCATGGCAAAATGAGCTACTATTAAACTAGCTCTGATATTGAAATGTGGATGGAGCCACGAGAGGTTTTTGGTAGCGTTTTACATAGGCACCTAAAAATCTTTGGGCCTGGTTTTTAGATACCCGTGGAAGAATTAAACTGGACTGGAAGTGTCACGTTGAAATGGGGCCTTACTAATTAGAAATTAGTGGATAAAAATCCGTGGGTGGTGCTTTGCAAGCAACCACAGCGGCTCTTCGTTGCCCTCCACGACTGGCCATCGACTAGGGCTGCTGCTAGTACAAAACCATCGCAGTCGTGCAGATAAACGCAATCACGAAATGCTTCCGAGCAAGCCCGCACTGGGATTTTCCAGCCTGTGCGTTTGGGCTCTGGCAGCTGTCTCCTCTCTTCCCTGGTCACACGGGGTGGGAGCTGAGCTTGCTGGCCGGAGCTAGCCGCCAAGCACTTGTGCATGCTCTCACCTTTGCCTCTCCATCATCTCTGTGGGCGGGACCCAGCAGTCCTGGACACATGTAGGAGCCGTCCTTGTTGCACATATGTGATCCATCTGCTAGGGCTTAGCCCAGCTGGCAGCACCAAAAGCAGCAGCAAGGAACAGCTGTACGCGCGAGGCTGCCAAACACGTTGTGCAGCTGATGTGCTGTCTGAGGCCTGGAAAGCCTAAATGAATGAGGGCTAGATTTTTATTTATTTGATTTTTTTTTCTCCAAGCATTGCTGCCCTCCTCATACCTGAAATATATAAATGTGAATGGAGTTGCAAGTTCTGTTTCATGCCCTTAACTGTCTGCAGCTACTTTTTAGTGTTTGGTTTGTGGGCTTCATGAGAAAATATCTGAGAGTGCCTAAAGAGAAACGGAATAAGGCTTCACTGAGAAGCAGCTGTTAAATATAGATTTATATATTTTATTCTAGAAGCATTCCCCTGGATTTAATTATCTGTAGCATCCACCTTGTAGGGCAAGGAGCCTTCTCTGGGGAAGGTGACCTTTAAAGGATGCAGGGCTAGAACTAGATCAGGCTGGAATAATTCTAAGTGCAGAGTTTTTTGGTTTTTGTTCTTTCCTTTTAGGAAACTAATTCTGATTGATTACTGCATTTTTAGAAAATCCAAGCTTTGCTTGGGTTATTTTTTCATTCTCTGATTGGAGAGAAGAAAACTGAGCAACTGTTTTTGCTCAGAGGTACAGCAGTTCCTTCCATGGGTTCAAACTCCTAATTTCTGGATTGCGCTGTTTTTTTTAAGGATTGCGAGCTCTGTTCCCATATGTACTTTGCCAGATATATCTCCTCCTGGTTTTCCATGGACCTGTTTATCATCCTGTCCATGGGCACTTGGACTAGTGTCCAAATACTGTGGGGGGAAAAAAAAAAAAAGAGAATTGCTTCCAGCCAGATGGAAAGCCTGGAGTGGGGATTTTACTGAAATCCAATGGACAAAACAGAGAGAGAAAAGGCGTAAACTGGTTTTGGGGTGTGTATGCGTGTGGGTGTGTGTGTGTTTTTTTTTCTTTCTTTCTTCTCTAGTCTTCTCTAAATTCTGGCTCTGATCAATTCCCATCAGTGCTCGTGGGGCACATCAGTGGTTCGTCCTTCCTCGTGGGTCCCTGGGCTGCCGTGGTCCAGAGATCTCCCTGAGGATGCATTGCCAATGTCACGAGCACCTGCAAGGTGATACCTACTTTAAAAACAGCCTGCTTTATAATAATTATAATAATAAATCACATGCATTACAGGACTCACTTGACAGATATTGGGGTGGTGGTTCATCATTTCTGGCATCCGCTGTGCTTACTAGATAATGTCAGTGTTTTGCTTGCTTCACCCCCAGTGTTCAAATCCAACATATTTTTCAGCATCAGTTTGGTGCAGTCACTTCGCTTTATACAAGTGTGGGATATCTCCGTCCCTCAGACCTCTCTGAGAGCTCTCAGTGTTAATCAGAAGATGTTTGTAAAGAAGGAAAAAGTAGGAGGTGGGAAGGTTGTGCTTCATAACTTTTTTTTTTTTTGAAGGATGCTTTTAAGGTGCTGTTTGAGTAGTGACTGTTTTTCTTAAATGGTTAAGTTAGGGTATTTGCCATTACGGTTTATTTATAATGAGGTCTAGCAACGTGCATTTAGACATACGTAACACATCCCACTTGTATTTATGGCAAGCTTCCGACAGGTATCGGTCCTTCCCCATGCGAGGCATCAATGTGGCCGGGAATCGGGTCTCCTGGGCAAAAAGTGCTCGTTCCTCAGCAGAGAGGTGCAAAGCGCATCATGTCACCCTCCACGGACCTATGGATAGCATACCTGTGGGTGGGATGGCTGTCACTGCGTGCGGGGCGACCCAGTCCACCCGTGCCCATGCCTCCGCCAGACGTTAACTCATTGCACTGACACTGATCGTCCTGGATTCCCTGCTTCAGGCTGAATGTTTTTAAAATGTGTCTCTGCTGGCGTGTTTTTGTCAGCAGAAACAACTCGGAACCAAACTGGGAGGAAGTATGTCTCTCTGCCCCTGTTGGAGAACATGAAGGATCTCCCACCTTGCAGTGTCTCCAAGCCTGGGCTGGCTGCAGCCTGCAAGAAGTTGTTTTGTTTTGTTTTGTTGAAATTGCTCTTCCTGCTCCTTGGGGCCTTCCAAATACTGGATAACAGAGCTGGCATGAAGAGAGCCTCTCTCCTTGGTCTCAGTTATCCTGCTGTCAGATCCTAGACAGCTAGGAGAAAGTGGGGCTGATGCGTGAATCGGGGCTGTTGCTTTGCTCCAAGACCAAGGATGCTGCTCCCGGTCATATTTTGCAAACGTCTTGCTCTGGCGCAGACTTTGTTTGCTCAGTGTCGCAGATAAAAATCAATATCATTATTTTATCCAGGCTGCATTACACATTTTCCTCTGGACAGTAACATCTCACGTTGTTGTCCAGAGCCATGATACAGAGACACCCCGTGTCCTGGCAGCCCCTCCACTGTCTCCAAAGGTAATGAAAGAAATGGAGCAGGCTTTTCCTGCAAACGCCTTTCTCCCCTGAGGCGTGGTGTTTTCCTCCAGTGCAATTTCAACGCGAATAACAAAGATGTCGATCGCTAAGCTAATTCTACTTTGTTGTTCCAGCAAAGAACTGAGATGTTTTCTTCTGGTGGTACTAAGGCAAAAGCACTTTTATCTAATAGCTGGAGCGCCAGATGAATCGAGTTTGGCTTCCTACAGTGCATCAGAATGAAACGCTGATTTTGCAATAGCTGATGAAGCATAACAAACTCCAGACTGCAACTATTCTGCCTGCAGGAGCAGGTGGGGCCCAACTCAGCTTTAGATGTATATTTTAAGAGACAAATGGTGTTTCAGAATGCAAGATAATGCTATCTGTGTGTACCAGCAGTAAGTTCATAAGAAACCTCCCTAATTCATGTCTAGGAGGTATCTTAAAATCCAAGATACTCCTAATTCTGCAATTCTTCTTATAATCTATGAATAGGAAGAAATGGATAATAATGTAACTGGTCCAAAGATTCATGGAAAAAAAAATCTCTCCTTTGCTTTGAATAATTAATTTGGCATCCATGCCCAATTCAAAGGCTGCTTTGCTAGAGCATGTAAAGAATGAGCAAGCTCTTGTAGCATGTGCATCCCAAATCTGTTCACAGTTATGCCAATGTGAATCCAAAGTCATTGTGCTCAAGTCAATGGAGTTAGTCAGGATTTGCCCCAGAGTGAATGAGAGAAGAATTTGACTCATTTTGTATATGGCAGGAGATTATTGCTCAAATTCTGGCCCGATAAAAACAAACAAGTGCTGATTTCAAAGGCGCATCTTCACAGTGGGCAAATGATGATCCCTTTGATAAATATTTACTGTGGTTAGTGTTTTAAGTAGTGTGCGTGCACAGAGCATCATCTAGGCAACCATAACCTTTGGTCAGCATAGACCCTTAAAAACTTCTAAGTGTCTTACGTAAATGTCAAGGTTCTCTTGAAGTACTCAAAGATAAACATATGCTGAAGAGTTTCAGGAGGAGCCAGAGTGATTGGTGCTTTGCATGAATCAACATTAAGTGAATAATTAGAATAATCAGTGAATTCCCAACTGGAAATACTGTGAAGTGCAAACAGTTATTACAGCTACCAAGGTAAACGCAGCCTGCTAAACGGATGCGTCTCTGAGGGTAACTCCAACAGCCATAATCTCAAAGTAGTTTGTGGGTTTTTTGGATTTATACTCAATGATAAAGACAGCATTCTGCCATTTTCTTGCACTGTTCTGGTGCCACAGGGGTTAGTTCTTGCTCACTTTGCACAGGCAGTGTAGAAGTATGGGCTAAAGTTTGCAGATCTCTTGGAGGAAGACGTTGATGAGTTGATCGAATCAGTGGATCAAATAGGCTTGAAACAACCCTGTTTGAACCTTTCTCTTTTTATTATTAGTCCTTCTGCTTTCATTGCTTTATCTCTTGGTAGACAAAAGCTAGGCACCATTATAAGTATCGGTTCTAGATACTCACCCATCTGAGTACATGACCCGAAGGGATAAACAGTCCCTGTTGTGATTGGTACTAAGCATGTTGCCAGAGTTGGAAAAACTTGACTGTATTAGCCAAAGCACTTGTTTGCTTGGAAGAAGTTGCCTCCTCGCAGAGCTAAGGAAGTTTTGCATACCCTTGGCTAGAAGATTTCAGTCTCCTCTTGTCAGTCTGCACGTCAGTAATATTGGGAACAATTTTGAAATGAACGTTTCTCTGCTCTAGCCATTGAATGGCCAGGTTAATGCTGTCAACTCTTTCCGCAAGACAAGGAAGCGGATGGAACTTCTTCCCATGATGTTGCAATGTAACTTGATATTGATTTTATGCCGTCTATGTTTTACTCTTGAAATAACCGTGTTTGAATGCTTATTTTCAGCAAAGAAGCTACTGTCCACTTACTGTCTACCTTCTTCCTTTTATTTTATTTTTTTTGAGCTTGTATATGCCCATGACAAGCAAAAATGGGTTTGCAGTCTGTAGCAAATCAGGTCTGTTTCACCTGCTGAAACTTGCACTGCTTTCTGAAGTCTTAATGCCAAATAGCTGAACAACAGAGTCAGCTGGGGATTCAGTATCTACCAGATGAGGTAAATGAACAAAATTCCACTTGAATGAGATAGCATTTGGAACAGGAGATCTTTATCAGTGTCTATATTAAAAGCTGTTATATTGACTTCGCCTAGCCCCCTGGGAGAAAAGCAAGATTTGGAGACTAGCCTGGAAGTCAAGCACTCCCATGCGTAATGCTGTAGATGAGTGTAATTTGGTCAGGTTCTGGGCATCCTTTTACATGCTGATGTCCCATCAATTATTAAGGGGAGAGGGCGGGCAATTTTGTAGATACACTTGGGAACTTCCAAGGTAACTACAGAAGTCCTGCCGATGCGCTCTTTATTTGCATTTTGTGATTGTTCCCATTGAGGCAGAGCCTAAATAGTAGGATGCAGCCAAACCTGGCATGGTTTACCAAACCCTCCTTCTCTTGTGAAAAACTTTGCTATAATTTGTCTTTAGATGTTGGACCGAGCAACAAACAAAGGATGGGTAAATATCAACCTTTGCAAGTTTACTTTGCAGAGGAGTATTGCGGTCTTTGTTTGCCCTTCCTTTTGACAAATAGACTGGATGGTTTATTCTTCTTTATTCTTTTGCCTGGTAATAAGCATATGTTGCATGTGAAACTGATCCAGGTGTAGGATAAGAAAAGTGAATAGATAAACAGATGGCCAGACTTATTTACATAGTGCCCCTGCTCAAAACAAGTTGGGATATTCTGGAGAATTTAGGTGCATATTTTCCATCAAAAAGGGTTTTTTTTTTTTTTAAAGGCTGGCATTTTTGCACCATAGAGGCAAGTCTTAGGTGAACTTTAGTCTACTAATGCCACCAGGACAAGGGAAAACAGCCCATGACCCTAAGGATATTCATACCAGTGATGGAGGTGAATCCTTGGTAAGTAATTTAAACCTTTTTTGGGGACAGAGCAACTTGGAAAATGGGGACTTAAAATGTGGAGGAGCTTGGAAAACCTATGAGGACACCCAAGAAGAAAGTAAGGGGATCGATGGGAAGGGAATACCTAGCTTGCACAGTGAAACGGGTATTAAATTTGAGATATTCACAGAATCACGGAAAGGCTGAGGTTGGAAGGGACCTCTGGAGATCATCTAGTCCAACCCCCCTGCCCAAGCAGGGTCCTCTAGAGCACGTTGCACAGGATCATGTCCAGGTGGGTTTTGAATGTCTCCAGGGAAGGAGACTCCACAACCTCTCTGGGCAACCTGTGCCAGTGTTTAACTTCTGTCTTTTCTCCTTGTCTGAACTTAACTTCTGTCTTTTCCGGTTCTTAATCTTCCCCTTCACAGTTGGGGCACTGAAGTTCCAAAATTGATCTTTCTGGCCCCGATTCCACCCTTGGTTATAAGTGACTTCCACAAAAATCCAATTTCGAGCTTTTTGGCTAATTCAGCTTTATTGTCACAAATAGCAAGGTACAAGGTGTTTATGCTTGGGATTTGCTACAGTTGGACGTGTTCTCTCAAAGCCAGAATATCTATTCATTCAGAAGTAGGCTCCTGGAGTGGCTAAAAAATGTCATTAATCTATGGTTCTCGCCTCCTTAGATCACATGCAATGGTGCCTGGTATAGAAAATGCTGCCTTGACAGCACCGTGGCCTTTTCTACCTGCTGGGTGCTCGAGCTGCAGAGATGCTCCTGGCAAAGATCATAGCTGTCAGCTCGCAGCGTTTGATGAAAAATAAGAGAAATCCAGAGAAAGGAAACGGACCTGGGTCCGGACCACCGAGCTGCCAGGCTCAGACCCAGATCACCCCTCATGTTTGAGGGAAATGATTTGTTTTCTCACAGCTGTGTGGCTCCCATCATGGGACCTGGAGAAGGGCTTTGGTTTTCAAGGGGGGAGTATTGGGGCTTGTTGACAGTGGTGTTTCAGGTATGTAATTTCTTTGCTATCCCATCTTTCCCCAAAAGCAGGAAGAGAGCTGGAGCCTCTGCGATGCTATAAATGAGTGCAGCAATATTGTCCAAAATTTAAGTCATAAATTTATGCAAGAATTTTGAAAAATTATTTAATTTTATTAATTTTTTTTGCTTTTATTGCAAAATTATGACTTAATGTATGAGGTAAGCTTGGTGTTTCCCAAGCAGAGTCGATGCAGCACCAAAAACCGTGAAGTAATCCATAGCGAATCACTAGGGGCCAAGTGGATTACAGGACATTCGTCTGTTAATGGCTAATGCAACTATATTACCTGGCTCTTTGCCCTATGCCAAATATCTCCTGTTCGCATGTAGGAGTGCTAACAGGAGGATGGTGAAAAGAAAACATCATTCATATATATTACTCATGTACCTGCTGTGGATTTTTTATATATATATATATATATATATTTTACACTGCTGAAAAGAAATCTCCTTTTTAATTGAGCTCATAAGCAAAATATGCCAAGCCAAAGGTTTCTTAAAATTTAGCTGAGCGCAGATTATATCTTACTACCCGTACTATAATACTGTCCATTTTCTATCCTATTTGGCACATTCATAAATAGGTGAGGTTAGGAAAACATTGGAATATTTTTTCCTGTCTCAGTGCAATAGAGCCACTGGGAATGGGGAGTTGCTTCCAATCAACCTTACATGACTAGCCTGGGTTTAACTCTAGCACTCTGTCCCCATGCCTTGCAGCTAAAATAGTGGTTTAATTTCTTCTCTGTGATATTTTGAGGCATAAAGTGCTAGTGTGCCAAAACTCTGAGGCTCAAAGCGGATAGTAAACCAATTTTTTTTGGGGGGGGGGGAGGGGCTCTTCTGAATACACGTGTAATGCAGTGAGGAAAAAGTGGACAATAATACAATATGTAATAATGCTGATGCTGCCGCGAAGGACATTTTTTACAGCGTTAGGTTGGAGAAATCACATACATAGCAGTCAGGTTGTGCAAGACAAAATATTGAAAGTTTAGCTTTTTCTCCAGCTTCTAGGTCTAAGCCTGAAACACAGTTATTCACTAATGACCATGTGATCTAAAGCCAAGAAGGGCCGTTGGGACGCCTGGTCTGGCTGTTGGCGGAGTTGCACAATTTCGCCCAGTTTCCTCTATTCTGAGGCAACCACAGCCTGTCCCTCAGAAAAGTAACCGGTTGCCAAGCCTTGAGTCTTATTCCAAAGTAACTCATTATCCTCCTTAAGAAATGTGTGTCTGATCATAACCTTCTTTTGCTTTAACTTCTGGCCATGGGATTTTGTCATGCTTTCCTCCAGTGCAGTAGAAAGGCTCTTTTTACCTGAATTTCTCCCAAGAAGATATTGATGTGCGGTAATGAAGTCACCACTCAATCTACTGCTTGGAAAGATAAATAGATTGAGCTTTAAGATTCTAATTTAAGCATTTGCCTACCATATTCTCATCATGATTTACTGTTCATTCTTTGGTAAAGTCTGTAGAACAAGTGAAATGAGAACTTCCTGGCTGTAGTGATTTCTAAGCTTTTTACAAATATATTACCAGAGCAAACGGGAACAAGTGTGTTGCGTTGCGTTGACGTGTGCGTAGATGAATAATGGCTCAGCAGCTGTAGCCTAACAGTTTACGTGAATTAATCTGTTAGATATTTTACATGCACATATGCATTACAGTAGGGGAGATGAGGTAATAGGTGTTCACAGAGAAGTAGTGGTTCATTTTTGGTAAAGCCTGTGCTAACTTAATCCCTTTCCATTGTTTGTTTTCAGCCGTTTTAGCTCAACAGTGATTTTTACCAGCTGTCCCAGTCTCCAGTGGTGATTACGTCTGCCCGGGAGATGGGCTTGTTTCGGTGGTGGGAACAGACCCAGCCCTGGGTACTTCAGCTCCAGTTGGGGAGCGATCTGGATCTATGAAGCGTAGGGAGGGGGATTTCTCCTCTTGTCCTGATCTTTCTTTTCTCCCCCTGCAGTTTACGAGGTGGTGACGGTGACAGGTGACGTCCGGGGAGCGGGAACTGATGCCAACGTCTTCGTTACTCTCTTTGGAGAGTTCGGGATTACTCCCAAGACTCATCTCACAAGCAAGTGAGTCTCTGGAGTGACGTCTGTATCCTTGAGGCTTGTTTTTCAGTAACTTTTAATTGTATTTTGATGAAACATAATATTGTGCTGATGGATGTGGAGGGAATACATCTAACAGGTATTTCAAAATAGGGGAAATGGGGATTTTTGCTGTTGCATGTTTTTTACCCCATGCCTTGCAAACCTGCGTTCCTCTCTGTAAACCGAAACGTGTTGTCAGATCCAGATTATATAAGGCTCATGCTTGTGGGGGGTGGAAGTTGACTTGCCTTTCTTAAAGCTTAAATTAGGAGCTCTTGATTTAGGAGCTGAAAATGTGCTCTTGGAGCAGGCAAGATGGGCCATATTCAGATGCATAAAATCCCACCAAAGCCTAAAATGCTTTGACAGGTGTCCTTGAAGCTCTCTGAAGAGTAATTCAGTACGTCTAAAGTAATATTGTTAACAAGTAGCCACCTACGCGATTTGGGCTGTTGCCATCCTACCTGCTGCGTGTGGACAGCATTTTCATGCCCCATTCTGAGTTTCCCTGCAGCAATGCTAATGGCATCCTCTGGATGCGGCTTCTCAGTTATTACCACTGTGCTGAACTCAATGAAAGCAGTATTTCATAATTTAAGGACTAAAGATGAGGCTTCTGACTCCCTCAGTAGCTTCCTCCTTCCAAAACAGTGAACCTCAGAGTCAGCAGGTGCCCAGCTCCCGGGGAAATGATGTGACTTTTAATGAGGTGCCAAGCTGTGGAAGCAGAAACCTCCACTCAGGCACTAAAACTAGCAAATGTGGACCTATTCTTCTAAAAACTGGTCCTGAACCATCTGCTGAGGGCAGCTTTGGCTGAGGTGTGCAGGATGATGGTCTGCAGAAGTTGGGCAGCGGTGAAGTAGAAGAGCCGGTGGATAAGGAGAAGAGGCAGGTTGGTGAATCTCTGCCCATTTCAGCAGAGCGGCGACAGTTTGCCAGCGAAGCTCCAGCTCTGTGCAGACTCGTTGCCCCTTAGGCAGACAATTGTGCTAGCGGAGAGCAGAAACCCCTTCCCCACAGGGTCTAGGAGGAGCTGTGTGTCTCTGGGTTTTGGTGTTCTCACTGTTTTGGTTTTCTTGAAAATGTGCATCAGAAAATATTAACCCGCTGCTAATGCCGCACGGTAACATCACATTTTCTCCATTTCTACAGCACCGACAAGAGGTACCTGCAACTATTTTAAATTTTACCCTCAAAAGAGCTTCTCTTCCCAGTGAAGCAACTCAAACATGAGAGTCTGTAAAGAAAATGATATGGGAATGGTAAAGAAAATACATGAAATTTCAGCCCTGTTTGCCATATTTGAAATTCTGAAATCAGAGCTAGCAAAAGGAGTTTTGTTAACGCAGTATCCTTAGAAACAGCAGTGACAACTCGCTGATTATATATCATATATCTAACCAAAACACTTTATTCTGTGAACTTTGTCCAGATATCCCAAAGGACTTAAAATGTCGAGTGCTGTTTCCCTTGATTTAATAGAGAAGGAAAGCGAGGCAAGGAGGTAAAAGATGACGTGGCCCCATAGCGGGTCAACGGCAACATCTCTGCTGGGGAAAGAGCTGCTTTCGCAGCGCAGCTCTCAAACCTGCCTAGTAGCACTTGGCAAAGCCACCAAGGAGGTATCTGCTTCCAGGGAGTTTTCCTGTGGTCAGCGTTTCCATAAAGAGCCATTTAGCTGGGAAGGAGCTCGAGAGAGAGGAAAAAAAAGCACATGCCCCTTGGAGAGGAAGTCAGGAGATCCCAGTGGCAGAATTACTATTTCTTAGTCAGCTGTGACCTTAAATGAGTTAGCAGTTGTCTAAGCCAGCTTTGCTGGCGCTTCGGTTGATGCCTGCTTCTTCCTCCTGCACTGGCCTTTTGTTTGTTTGTTTATTTCCTTCTTTCTTCTTGTGAAAGTGGGAACATGTTTAGCTTGCAGCCGCAGCAGTCTGGGCCTGTTCAGACCTGGGTCAGCGTTTTGGGCTTGGTCCTCGTTGCTGCGGAGAGCAGACGGCTAAGGTGTCTGCACGCAAAGGCAAAGGGCGTACGAAGCCAACCTCCAGCAACTTAGGGCTCTTAAAAATTGGTCCCGTGGGAGGCGACTGCTAGAATTGCGACTACAGTTTTCCCCCGGGGGTTTCCCAAACGCGAGGGAAATTGCTGCGTCTCTGAGCGAAGTCTAGCACGTTACAGCGCTTGAGCAAACAGCAGCGAGGGGAAAGCTAGTCTGACGGCGGGAATTTCCGCACTCTGCTGCTTAATTGATAGCCTCATCTTCGAAACACGAAGCAAACAGTGAAACAGCCAGTTTGCCCCCGAATTTGCTATGCAGCTTTGTGAATATGGCAAAAGGATGGAATTTCATGCATCTTTCAACTTCACGTTTACGTGAGTTCACTTATGACATGACTGCAAATGCATGACACTTTATAGGTGTTTATATTTCCCGGTGTATGACAAAAAGATAAAATACCATGCACTGCCTAAAGACGGTACTACCACTTCAGCCTCTGGTTAGACTAGGTCTTTCATTGCTTTTGTGATTGTGTGCTGGTGGTGAAATACATGACATTTCAGATCCGTTTGTCATGTGCAGCAACGGGGAAGACATGGCAAGCTGATGAGATATCATGTGTTTTTAATATTTGCTGATAGTAAGGTAGCTGTGAAAAACAGACGCGAATCTTCACGCCGGCTTGTCACGGGGAACGTGAGTTCTGGAAGTGGCAGCACCCAAATTCTGTACCAAAAGAGGTATCTATTTAGGGCAGACTTAGCCAAGTAGCTCAGCCAGAGAATAAAAGTGCTCCCGAAAATCAAATTTCTTTTCCCGAGCTCCATCGTGACACTGGTGGAGGCAGAGGATGGTCTTGCTCTATCGCCTGGTGGCACCTCGGCAGCCACTGGGACTGTTCCTGCAGGCACGAGCTGCTTCTCCCTGGTCCAACACAGACCCACCGGTGTTGATCCTCCCTAGCATATTTTTTCCACCCCTCCTTGCTCATGATTCCCTGCTCTCAGGCTGAGGCAGGGTAGGACAGGCTGTAAAACTTAGCTGGGAAAGCTGCTGCCTCCCCCCACCCCCCATTCAGGGTTTAATAGCAAAATTATTTATCTGTTGTTAGTGTAAACATCCACTTTTCAATGCCAGGCTCACGCCGTCCTGCTTGTGACAAGCATGATAAATATTCATGGGTTTTTTTTCCTTTTAAAAAAAAGAGAGAGAGAGAGAGAGAAAAAGATTTAGCAGCTACGGCAATCCGAAAGAAAGATAAAATAATTGATGAGTGACAGCTAGCTGCTTATGCTGCCACTGAATTTGAGAAGCGTGCAATGGATTTTTTTTTTTTAATTTCATATCTGAATACTTTCAATTGGCAGCTCCCTCCACCTGGTTTTGAGTTGTGATACAGAGCTTTTCTCGTTCCTAATGCCAGCCAACCAAGATGAGTTGCAGGGTACCTATGCAGCGGTCTTCGGTGCAAGTTCATCTTTGTAGCTCTCCTACAGCGGGGTCAGGCTGGGTTGCAGAAGATCTGATTTTGTTGTTTAACAGCTCTAGAATAAATAAGCAAATACAGGGCCGCAAGCTTATTTCAGCTCAAAAGTTAGCATAGAAAGTGTTAGAAAGCTGGTATGGAAAAGGCTGCTCAGGCTGCTAAGGAAAATGAACCAGTTTTACATGAACTACAAATGCAACCAAAGCCTTCTCGCATCGTTGCTGGAGACTGAAGCACTACTTCTTCAGGAAAAAGTTGCAGTATACTTAACGACCCAGTAGACACAGGGCGTTTGCTATTTTAAAGCAGCTTATGTACCTACTTGTGGCCTGATAGCAGTGCAAGTCTATAACGCTTACACGGCGCTCTTTAATCTCGGTCTTAAAAAACCGCCTGAGCTCATTCTCATTAACATTTTCCAACACACTTCCCTGCAGGAATGGGATGGCAAATTTTCAGCAAAGAAAAACAGAGCCTCGAATTTGGCAAAGCAGATGCAAGTAACAATGCAATTTGATGTTGGGAAAGGCCGAGCAACCTTTGCAAGGTTATAGATGGCACTACCCGCTTTACGTATCGTTTCTCCCGAAAATAGCGGCCGAGGCGTAGGTAACAGAAAGGTATACACCGCGCTTAAGGTCACCATCGTGCAGTGTGGTTTCTATTTTCTTTATGCAAGTCGTGCCGCCAAAACGGGTCACGAAAAGTTGGCACTTAGCAACGCGTGCGCAGACGGAAGCCTCTGGAGCGTTTGCCCCTCCAAGGAGGAGGGGAGCGACGCGGCTGGTGGAGCTCTGCGTCGAGAGCGAGCGTGGTTTGACCGTATGACCAGCCGAACAGCAAAAAGCCAAAAGTCCATCCGCCCAAGCTAAGGCCATTGAGGTCACTGCGGTCATGCTAAAGGTTGGGGTTGTTATTTTTAAGCCTCTGCGGTGCTCAGTACCCAAGTTTTCCCTCTGTTCCTAAGAGCTCGCCTTTGGAAAGAGTTTTGTCAGCTCGTCAGAAATGAAGGCTCTCTTCTGCAAGCATTCAAAATTTCAGTTTCGAGAGAGACTTTTATTCAGGCGGTGCGATGAAATCTTGTTAATCCTTCCCCCTCATTTGGAAAAACAAATGTGCTTTACCGGTGCAGCCGTTCATTTTACGGCGTTTCAAACCGTGGCGTCGGCGGAAACGTTTCTCACCTTCGACCTCTCGCATAGTAGGGAAACGCTGGCCGGCGTTGGCTGTGCGCTCGGCTCGGGCGGCCCACGGAAGAGACCCGCGCAGAGGGCCGAAGGTATCGTGCAGGAACGCCCACCAAACCTCGTGGCGCTTTTCAGCAACGCGGCTTATCCCGGCAGGGGACAGAGCGCCGGATCAGGCGGCCGACGGTTTGTGCAGGTAGGGCGGTCGTTCAAGCGGAGAAAGCGGAGAGCAACTTCAGATACCAAATGCAACCGAGAAATCTCAGATCTCAGCCTTCGGTGAAGTTTGCTTGGATTCCTTGGATGTTTCTTCCTTAGCTCTGTCGTTTATAGTCTGTCAGTGTTTTGCCCAACTGCTGTTAAAGTCAGTCAAATTCGTGCGATTTAAAAAAAAAAAAAAAAAAAAAAAACCTGATTGAAACATAGTTCTGAAATTACCCTAGCCTGATACCCCAACCAAATGACAGGGCTCCAGGAGAAACTCTGCCAACCTTTAGGCTAAGCGTTTGCTTATGGCCGGCCACGTCCGAGCCCCGGGGCTGGTCCCAGGCGAGCTGGAACTTTAGCAATTTAGTGCTGAAATTTCCAAGTCAGGTTTTTCTCTGCTTTATTTGTCGCTGGAGCTGTGTGGTCCGGCGGGCTGCGCTCTTCGGTGGAACCAGTTCCTTGCGCTGAGCAGACTCTTGAGTTTCTTACCGCAGCCCTAGCCTGCACCAGCCTCTGACTTAGCCCAGCTGCAACTTCTCCTTCTCTCTCTCTCTCTCTCTCTCTATTTTTTTGTTTTCTTTAAACCATTCTTTTTTTTTTTTTTCTCTCCTTGACGCTACACATCCAACTCAAGGGAGCGGAGACGTACAGATGAAGGTCGAATTCCTCCCACCTTCTGACAGCGACGCTTCCGGGGCGGCAGTCCCGTTTCCAAATCCTTCCCCACGCTCTTCCTCGACGCGTGGAGCATCAGCTCCGCCGGCTCTTCGGGGCAGCGGTCGCAGCCCCAACGTTTCCTCTCTGCCTCTCGGCGCACGGATGCAGTAAACCAGCAGCCCGCCGGGGCCGGCGCTCGGAAAGCGTTTGGCTAATTAGTCTCGCTTAATACTTTGGTGCCATCCCCGCAGCGGTCCGAGCTGGGCCGGATTTGGTTACGCGTTTTAGCCTTTTCGCGTAGCGGCGACGGTGCTAGTGCGGCGTTGGGAGCGGGACGGGCGTTTGCCGAACGCACAAAGTAACCTTTAGACAAAGGCACGTGCAGGTCCTTTAATGATGCGGAGAAGGGAGCAGAGCAAAACTGAACCCCGTTGCTGGGGTTGTTAGTGTTCGTTAACTTCCTGAGCGCAAGCCGCTTGTCACGGTGGCTTTGTGCATAAAGCCCTTAAATAAGAAGGGCTGTAGTTTCTTGCTCGTTTTGACGCAGCTTCTGCTTTTTGCTCTATTAATTATCCGTGAGCTTGCTCAGCGGCCCAGGTGAAACTGGGGCCCCCCCAGGGAAGGGGACTGGGAGAGGCTGTGCCTTCAGAGCAAGGACAGGTTTTGCCTTGATACCGTTATTCATAGTGGTTTTGGGGGGAAGCAGGATCTCGGAAAGGATGAAGCTGCTTGCCAAAGAGCACGCCGGAGGCAGAGCTGGGAATGCAGTCCTAGCTCCCCTTCTTCACACTGCCTTCCACCTGCACCTGCGAAATGCAAACTGCACGCTTTACCGAAAAAAACCCATCCCTATCCTCCAGGCGTTTTGCTTCGAAGCAGGTAGAAAACACAGGAGAAAGCTGCAAAAGGAGTTTCGATGGTCGTTTGAAGAAAAAAGTGGGAAGAGGGGAGCCGAGCCTGTGCTGCCTGCTTTTATCTCTGGCTGAGCTGCGGAGCGGATCCGCGGACCCGCGGGCAAGGCAGCCGCCAGCCCCTTCGCCCCGGCACCGCCGGCCGCGCCGCTCTGCAAGGAGAGGGCACCGCCGGCAGCGGGGAACGGAGACGAAAGACCCGTCAAATGGGCGAAGGCGGCATGCGGCGTCTTGCGAGGGCTGAGCGTTTTTTTTTTTCCGGTGGCTCCGTGTTTCCGTAACCGATGGGTGGGTTAGCAGCGTTGAGGAGCCGCAGGCGAGGTGTCATCGAAAAACCGCTGAGGTTCTCAATTTAACTTTTGCCCCGTTGGTGCTGCCTTGAAATGCCCTCTGGCTGCTGCCAATTTTTCTCAGAGCCCTCTGAAAGCCCCGTGCTAAAGGGAAAGTCTAGCGTGCTCCCACAGCTCTTCCCTAGCCTGGTGGTTTAGCTGAGGGTTTGGAAAGTCTTTGTCCTGCTTTACTCTTGGAGGAGATATGGAATGTGATCCAAGGTTTGCATCTGCTTGGGCCAGCATTGCATTTCCCCCAAAGTTTCAACCTCCGCTTCTGCAAAGGCTCTTAGAGTTTGAGAAGGGAAAAAGTCTGCTCCCTCGTTGACTGTCAGTACTTACAGCCACCTGAAACCCGCCACAAGACAGAGGATACTGGGAAGTAGCTTTGCCCAGCGCTAGAAATGACAGTTCTTCAAGTTCTTCGTCCCTAAACGCCAGCGCTCAGGCAAGCCGTGACGCGTGCTAGCTGACAAGGTTGCCGTTTTCTTAACCTACCTCTTGGTGTGTGTGTGTTACAGGAGCAGCACAGCCTTTGAGAGGAGCAAAACAGATGTGTTCCGAGTGAAAACCAACAACGTCGGACAAATAAAGAAAATAAGGTACCTGCACGGCGTTACTACCACGATACCGGCTCCGCGAGGTGCTAATCGGATGACAGGCAATAGAGGTTTCAGCGGGGCCATGTTTTATTCATCATCCGTGAACGTGCTCCTATCAAGGTGAAGTTAAGGGGTGGTAAAAGCTTGGTTACTGTCTGAGATTTGAACTGGAGCCTGAAATCACCTGCGGTATTGCTTATAACTGTCTACGTTCCCCACCAAGTATTGTATTTCTGTCATACGCAATCACGCAGAAAAGCGGTTACGGCTGTTTTTATGTCCTGTTGAGCAAAACGGGGTTTGCCGTTCCCTTTTGCTGAATTAGGGTAATATAAATGGTAATTGTGCTGTTTAATCACCACCTGATTGGCCTATATAAAACAAAAATTAGTAAGTGATGGAGAGAAAGTTGGGAAAACGGGAAAAGGTGGATAGAACAGAGTAAGAAGAGAAGGAAGCGCAAGGGATATGGGGCGGGCAGGATTATTACATATATTTTAAATGTATAGTAGGCGAACGAAGGCAAACGTTGAATGAACATGCACATGTACGTATGTTTGCGTGCATCCCCTTGCAAATGTCGGCACAAATACACGCATATGACGTCTGCCCACAAATGCACGTGGAAGGTTTTTCTTTTACAAAATACTCTGCTGAGGTGCGTGAGCCCCCTGACACGCTTTGGATAGCCAGGCCGTGGTAGCCGTTTGGGGTATACTTGCTCTAGATTTGCCCAATATAAAATATTGGACAAAATTATTGTGCTGGTAGCTGGTCTTAATCAAAATATCAAATCCAGGCCCTCACACGCAGTTTGCTCCTCCTCTAGGATTGAGCATGACAACACCGGACTGAACGCAGGCTGGTTCCTCGACCGCGTGATAGTGACGGACATGAATAGACCTCACCTCCGTTTCTACTTCCCCTGCAACAACTGGCTGAGCAAGGAGGATGGAGACGGACTGTACGTCAGGGATCTCATCGGCAGCCTGAACCCCATGGATGTGCCCAAAAGTAAGGGTTTCCCCAAAAGCTCATTTTTCTGGTCCTTTGTCAGAAAAGGGCAGGGTTGCTTTCAGATGACCTCAGCCACGTCAAAAATTAACCGTTTAGTCTAAGCTAATTGACTGAAGTTTTCTCTATAGTCAGTGGAGAGAGATACAGGAAGATGCCTCCCGAGGGTAAGTCTTTCTTCCGTGTTAGACCTGACGTCTTTGGGTAAGATGAATCACCACGTGGAAACGCTTCTCTCATTTGTTGAGTATAGAATGAGCCAAGACGACTACTTTAAATTAGACGAAATGGCTAAAGATGCCTGAGATGCACCCCCACCCCAGAAGACGTAGCTGGTATCACTGTGTGTTGCTGGAAGAGACTGTGTGGTTGCAATCCCGCCTATGACGTTTAGTGTTTCCAGGCTCTGCTAACGACCCACAGGAAATTTCCATAAACAAGCCAACCCCCTCCCTATAACTCTACCCCAGTTTACTGAATGTGTATGATATCCGTATTGAACTGGTGCCTATTTTTCAGAGTGGTTTTAAGCTAATGATGTTGAAACGAAGCCAGGACAGCTTGCAAACCAGACGTGTACTCCCAAATTGATATCAGCGTATAGGCCATGTGGTGATGTATGGAGCGTGTAACGTGAGTGGGAAGATGATCGAGATGTGAAAGTTGAGCCAGCAAATCAACCTCAGGTGGTATGTCGGCAGTTTAGCTCCAACTGTCAATGAGGGAAAAAATTTGTATCTATCTATCTGCCTGGTGTCCTCACCAATGCACCGCTCCTTTCTGGAAGTCTAATTATGAGCATGGAAAGCGAAGCGTTTCCGTCATTAGCCACCAGTCTGAGGGAGAGGAAAGGCATAGTTTGGTAGGAAAGAGGGAAGACTCATGCTTTTGATAGTATCACCTCTTTTTGAGAATAAATAGTAGTTTTTTTGCCCTCTAGTGCTATCAACACGAGCACCTCAGGACTTTTTTTGCATGCAAAGGCAGTTTAATGCCAACTTCACTACAGTGCTTTGAGCATTGATCGATCCTCTAGAAAGGCAAAGAATTGTTGTATTTATTAAGATTCTCTTTAAAGTTAACACTGAAACAACATGCCATGGTGTTGTTTGTCCATGGACTGTTAAACAAATCCCTCCCTACCAGTAAGGTGCGACCTCCTAAGGCAGTTTTAATATGTTGAAGATGCAAATATTAAAGGATAGTGCATGAGTTAGCATGCACTAATAATATCCATTGACAAAAAGTGTATGTGGCAGGATTTTACAGGTGCAAAACTCACCAGGGTGGATGCCGTAGGGGAATGAGATCACGCCTGGAAACGCTCTGCCAAAAACCCACCCGAGGAATGCTGGGGCTGAGTGCTTTACTGCTCTTTTACCCACCGAGCCTGTGAAATGGAAGAGTTAATGATACTTGGGGGGCTGGAGGGGTCAGGAGAAGGTGAGGTATGAGTCAAAGCAATACACAATTAAAGAGAGGTCCCGGGAGGACAAAGTCAACTACTCAATAGATCTTTAAACGACATGACGATTTCTTTGAATTTATTGTTGTTTCTGTCTGGGAGAGCTGATTCGAATTAACGCAAGTGGTTTCCTCCACCCTGTTCAACACCTGTCTCTCGGCAGGAAAAAATTCAGTTTGTGGGCTAACCCTTCAGCTGGTAAAAATCAGTGTAGCTCCGAAGAAATTGCTGGAGCAACTTTGTATTTCGCCAGCTGCGAACCTAGTCCTAAGCACTCACTCTTCTGGAGAAGTGGTTTGATATTATATCAAGCACTGACGATACGCTTGCTGCTGTATGTTCAGGACAAATAGAGATAAGATTTTTCCCCACCTTAAGAGTGTGAAAGAAGAGCTGCAACCAGATATTTGTCAGGAACGTGTGTTCACGTCACCCTGATCGGGTCGAAAAGCCTGCTTTGAAGCACCACAGTTCTGCAGCCTTTCCAGGGAAATGCAGGGAGCTGGGCTGAGGCCAGAGGCACGGGCGAAGGGTTGGACGCCTTCCAGATGCAGGTACGAGTCTGTAAGAGGAGAGGGTTCGCTCAGGTTGCCGTTCCCCTTGAACCATAATTAATGAAAGATAAACTTTCCCAGGCTGCTGAGGGGAACTGTCAGCTGCAAATATAAATTTTTCTGAACTCATTTTGGCTCCCTCTGAATCCGTAAAGGTCTGAAATGAGATGGCGAGGTGATTTTTCTTTGTACGTACAAGCTGTTTGCCCTAAATTTCTTCCTTTCTTTCATTAGAGAGGTGTTTACTCTGAGAGTACTCATATTTTCCAGGCTACTAGACAAATGCATAATTATGTGGTTTGGTGATCTAGTGTGCCTGTAGCTATGTGCCTTGCTCCCTCTTAAGGCTGTGTTCTGATTAGCAGGGTTCAGTGCCGCTCTCATCTTTTTGGTCATATTTCTTGAGTCATTGTTTCTCTTTTTTTCTTTAGTTCTCTGTGAACCATCAGGTCATCAATGTTACAGACTTCAGCCTTGTGCCTTGCTTTCACGCTCCGTTTCCTGCTGCAGTCTGGTACATTTTTTGGAGGTAACCAAACAACTTTTTTTCCATGATCCGTCTTCCGACCTACAACATCTTCAGCTTTTGATCTGCTCCCAGAGAGCTCTGTCATCTTTGTCCTGACGATTCATCTTCCTGCCTTGAGCCAGCGGTCACTGCTGGGATGCGCATGTTTTCTGTGATATGCGTGGGAGGTGGACTGGAGAAAAATAGACTGATTTGATGTTGTTAAGTTTTTCGCTTCCTTGAAGCTCTGTAGAGGCTTTGTATTTGAAGGGGTTTGTTGGTGTTTGGACCAAAACATGCCCAAGTCATGGCGAGAGACTCGTCCTCTATCTTGGTGAGGAGCACAGGTGAACCAGTGAATCCCCATAGGGCTGTGAGCTGTGAAGAGGTCAATTTAAGGGAGAAAATAGGGGTGTTATAAAAAAAAAAAAAAAAAAAGACAGAAAAGAATGTGTTCCCGAGCAATAGCCACCATACAATTGAAAAACTGGACTGGAAAAAAAAAAAAAAAAAAGGTTGAGTGCTTTTCATGAGCCAGACAGACTTACTGGGGATGGCAGGACGACTTAATGATTGCAGACAGCTGAGTGACTGCATTTAGTAATTCGAATAATACAGCTCCTGTCTTTTCCCTGTTGAATGCCAGGCATTTCTCAAGGAGAGCAGGTTACGTTTTAAGCACTGCTGCTTGAATGCTCTTCTGTTCCCTGCTCTCATACGCGCGGCATCGTATGCCCATGGCCCTTTGACAGCGATAGTGCCACAGAGTCTTATTTACCCAGCAGCTGCTACTGGAGGCTAGGATTAATTTACATTACAGGTATTAATTACAAGGAAGGGCTATTGTGTGGCCTTACGCTGCTTGCCTTGAGCTTCTGAAGCCTTCGGTTTGCCCTAGTGTGGTTGGGCTCTTATGCTGAGGACCTGCTCGAAGTTCAAGGCTTTCCTTGGAGGGCTGCGGGTTTGCGATCAGGAGCTCTGAGGGTGTCTGATGTCCTGCCAAAGCAAACGGTGGTCGGGGGAGGAGAGCGCTCGCGATGGCTTCTGGGTGCGCTAATAAGAGCTACTGACCCGAGGAGGTGCAAAACCCCGTAAAATGTGGGAGCCCATTCCCAGCCCTTTGCCTGATACCTGCAGCCCACTCTGTTCTCAGCCCAGTTGGCTTGTGGTGGGAAGTTTTATCAGCCTATGGGAAAAATTAAATGGTAGTCCATGTGATTGCTAGTGCAGGCATGTCACCATAAACAAGACCAAATTTAGGATAAGTTGGTAGTTTACCAGGCTCAGGAGAGAGCTGATGATGGAGCTGGCAAAGGTGCTAATCTGCCTCTCTCGTTTTTATATGGTCTTCTAAAATTGTGGCTGAAAAATGAGGATGAAGGAAGAGAAATAGGACATTCCTGTCACTATGTGCTCTGCACACTCTGGATTAAAAGCCTTTAGGCCATCCTGCAGGAGGACTCTTGTGTCTCCCACGCTCGTGGTCCTCACACTCATGGTCCCTACCATGGTGGGTTCCCAGACTGTGGTGAAAGGTCTCCCTCAGAGCTGGACACGGCACTGCCTGCAGGAACCCACTGAGCGGGGATTTCTCCATCCCCGTGTGTGACATGTACAGCTTCTATCTCCTAGCTGGAAAACAGGGAGTCCTGAGATTTGGGGTTCAGCTGGGCCGAAGGGCCTCAGGATGTAGTGCTGGAATATTTTCTACAAGGCTATATTTTGTCTGCATTTGCAAAAGAGGCTGAGGTTAGCTAGGACCAGAGGATACGTTAGTTAGCCCTGAGCAGGGATTGGAAGATTGAAATCTCTCCCTTACCAAAACAATTCTCTGTATGCACTCTCTGACAGAGAGAAAGCAGGAACATTCATTTCCAAAGGAGAATTTTACTTGTTTGGTGCTTAAAACCATGTGCAAGGGCACAAATACCTGAAAATGAATTTAGACTTTTGTGTGATTGAAATGAATGCTGACCTGTCAAATGTGCATCAAGTCTTGCCAAAATGGCTGTTGCAAACAAAAATCAGAGCCAAGGACTGACTTTCAGCGGGCTCCTTGGTCATCAGCACTCCTAAACTTTTTAAGACTGGACACAATAGGCCATAAACGTACATCAGACAACAGATCATGTCCAACTGTTTCAAGGCACAGTAAGACACAACTGTGTGTGTCTGACCTCAGATTGTATAACTACTCCATTCACTTCAATGGTAATAACACCTTTTCTGGGTAAAGTTTAGTTGATCTGGCCTATTAATAATGACTGTGTTTACAATGGATATATTGTCCAGCACAGCTCTGAAGAGCGGGGCAGACGCAACGCATCGTCCACCTGGACCTTGGGAATGGGAGCACTCAACTCAGTTGCGTTGAATTTATGATTCCATAACTTAAATGTGCCAGGCATTGGTCAGAGAACAATTTCCTTAAAATGCTATTATGAAGGCAGTTTGTCCATACAAAGGAGCAGACTACACTGGCTTCTCTGCCTGGTGTGCTTTTGAGAACATCTACGTGAGTGCACATAGAGTTAACATGCCATAGATATTGTCTGAGTTTTTTAGGTCTGCTAGGACCTAAAACTTATATATTTGAGCAGGGAATATGAGTTGTTGTTTCTTCTTTCTTCTGGGAAGGAAGCATATGTTAAGACTTCACAGTTCATTGTCCAAGGTTTTAATGTTGGCTGAGTTGAAGACTTATGAGGGAGTGACCTGGCTGGGGCTTGAGAAAACACTTAGGGCTGTTGATGCACCTGCTTGACTTTGAGTCAGTAGTTAAGTCCATCCTGTCCCAATGGGATACGTATGTGCCTAAGGGCTGGACTGGATCCAAGCTGAAGCTGTGGCCAGTATTTCTCAATCATGTACTGGTGCTGGAAGCTATGATAAAGAACAGCATTTTGGATGTGAGACATCAGCAGACGACATCTGGTGGGCTTTGTAGCCTTGTTTTACAAAGCCTCAGATGTGGAGAGTCTTGTGTGCGGAGGAGTGGGATTTCTCCTACCACCCTTGGGTCGTAATTTAAAATGTGCTGTTATGTTCTTGAAACTTGAATGAATAGAACAACAAAAAGGTGTTTCTGAGGATGTGGATGGTCAGGAAAGAGGAGGAGATCTGGGGTAGGGAGAACAAAATATTAATAGAAGTTCAGAAACTCAGCTTTACTTATTTATCAAAACTCAACTTTATTTATATTGGGAACAGGAAGTGTGTAACCAGCACAGGCAAATGCAGCTAAATATATTTATGAAATATATTTAAATTCTTTATTTTTGAATAATGACAAATGTCCATATTAAGGATAAGGCTTTGCTGCACACTGATATTCAATAAACAAGGTTTTGAATGGTGGAATATCTTCTACTACCCAAGTAATATTGTCAGAAGAAAGCTGTGATGCTATTAAGCACACCATGCATCCAAAAATGTCTTTTTTTTTTTTAAACTAGATCTGTTGGTTTGATAAGGATTTTACTCTCCCTACAACTTATACCCGTTTATACCCTAGTGCCACCATGCTTAAAACAATTTAGCTATGGAGGGTTTTGTAATGTACTTTTTGCCTGATGTTTTATCTCTAAAACTGGGCAAGAATAAGGAGGAACTGAAAAGTTAGAAATGAAAAGAAGCGCTGATGACTTGTAAACCGGAAGGAAGACAAGATACACAGAGCTCAGAAATGGGATGTAAATAGGGACCTGTAATTCACATAAATAAGGACCTCTTGTTGCAAGAGAAAAAAGTTTGGAAATGAATGAGCCATCTCTCTGCGCAGCTGGTATACAGATCTACGTGTATCCAGTGTAAAACAGATAATGAACAGCTCTGAAGATGGGCATAAATTTGACCAATTATATCTAGACGTTGTAATTATTTTACGCTGTCAGGTTTGAAATAAAGTAACTTTCTTTAGAAAGTGTTACATATAAAAGGTGAGACTGAAGTACAGTGCTAGTATAATTTTAAACAACACTGTAAAATTATTTTACTCTTCATTCCGAGCAAAAATACTTTACTCAAGAGGTTGTTTTCAGTGATTTCCCCAATTTCAATTATAGCTGACTCAGGGAAGCAGGAGGGGGAGGGAAATGGATACCTTTGTGCAATATCTGGTTTTGTTTTTGTTTTTCGTGGGCTCCCATCCTGGGGCTGAACTAATGAAAAGCAATGAGAAATCATGGGGAATTAAGTGAACAGGGATTTCCACAGTGCTGTCACGAGGTGGGTTGCTCCGTGCTCAGCTCCATGCCTCTGCAACTAAACTGCTATTGCCTCCTGAGCAAGGTCGTTTAGAGCTCACTTCAACATGTCATCTTGGCTTTGAAGTCGCAGTAGGAACATCAGTTTAGCATATCCTACAAGCAAAGACTCCTGCATGGGGTAGATTGCCTCTCTCAGGCTCTGCAGAGGGATGATCCAGGCTGAATCCTAATATATTAACCATTTTGATGCATGCTTTGATTTCACATAGAAGTCCCCGAGTCTTGCAGTCTCTAGGCTGGACAGGGAGGCCAAGCAGCTCAGCTGATGGCAGGAAGAGCATGAGACAACGGGTGAGAATAATGTAATATTTAGGAGAGCAAGCTTAATCATTTCCCTTTCCCGTGTGTTATGCTTCCTTCGTAGCGGCAATAATCTCTCTTAAGAGCAGGCTTGTGGAGGGAGCCGCTGCCCTGGGTCGTGCTGGCTCGGGCTCAGCGCTGCCTGGGACAACGCGCGCTGCTGCCGCGCAAACGCACCCGGCGTTTCCCCCTGCTCACACCGCGGTTTGGGCAGCACGCTCGGGGCAGAAAGCAACGTGCAGCTATTCCTTCGTCAGCATCCCCTGCTCTCCAAGGGTGCTTGTAATCTGAATTTCTAATCTGCACCCTCAGTTTAAGAAGCTGTTCTTCACCTCTCCAAGTGCAGCTCGTTAGGAAAGATAGCTGTCGATTACTCTTGACAGAGATTAATTACTCTCGAGTCATCAACCTCCCGACTGATCTTTTCAATTCCACCCTTTCCTTGAGGGGGAAGAATGATCTTCCCTAACTGCCTGCAATTGTTTTATGCAACAAGGAGCCCTGCTTTAGAGACAGAGCTGACTCCTGCTGAACTCAACAGGATTCCTCGTTTTGCTTTAATAGGGGTGGCTTCAGGTTCCCGTTACAGCTTCCTCCGCCTTGTTATCTCTAGAGTCCCCATTACTGCAGAAGAGAGGAGTGTAATGATTAGGGCTGGGTGAGTTTTATTCTCTCTGCAGTGTTTGTAGAGACTCCAGAGATAGCATGGTGTTGTACAAAAATGAAATAAGGTGTTTTCACCTGCAGGCCAGGAGAAGTTCGTGTAGGTGTTAGCCTGGTGGGGGTAAGCTCTCTCGTAGGAAGGAAGAGAATTAAATTGCAATTCTTAGTCTGAATCCAGCATGCTGGACTGGGGACTCCAGGTCCCAGCTGTCTGCCCAACATGCCATGGGCTGTCCAACCTTTTAAGGTTGCACTAACCAAGAAGTCCAGCTGTCGCTGAGAAAAATGTTGTCTGAAGTGGTATAAAGGAGCTTCCATTTTGATGAAGCAATGCTTTCCGTTGAGGAGATGTTTCATCAGCGGGTTTCTGGTGGGCTGGAATTATTGGCTTGATTTGACAGCGAGGAATTGAGGCACAGGGAAGTTAAAGCACCTTCCCAGGGTCAGGCAAAAAGACTGTGGCAGAGTCAGGGGTGGAAACTGTCTTACCTCCTCCTCTAGCACCAATTCTTTTGCTTTTCTTGCTAACCACAGATTTATTTCTTTGGCAGCTGTAACAATTCAGAGACAGTAGCGGTGCCTCCTCCCTACCCGTTCCATCCTCTCTAGTCCGAAACGTTGCTACCCTTGGGAGCACTTTGTAAGCGGAAGGATAATTGCTAAAAGTTGCCTTATGAGGAGGCAATCCAGCACTGCCTACAACTTAGTCTCCTGCTTTTAACCCCGTGCATGTTACTTCTGATGGCAGTGATGTTTCTTAACTGTTGGATGCTGTGCTGCCAACCTGCTGCGCTGCAGGTCACGCATGAGAGAGACAGGCGGAGATGCCTACAGAGAACTTGCTGTGCCCTGTTGGAGGTGGTAGCTCTCTGTAGTGGAGCACGGTCGTCCTTGTTTCTTTGCCTGGATCTGGTGCTCCTGCTGCTGTGAATTCATCAGCTTGTCCGTGAATGCCACATCTAGTGCCCCAAATAATATCAGCCACAAGATTTCCTCAGGCAACTCTATCCTGCACTATTTCAGGTGACCACGATATCATATTGCTAAATAAATTGCATTAACAGATGAATATCGCACAGCTGAGCAGTCAACTGCAGTTTGAAGGTGGAAGGAAGGCCTGAGTTTAACCAAAGGGGGAAACAACAAAACGGCCCCCAAATTTGGCTGCGATGTGTCCGTGCATTTTCCGTGGTCTTAGGCAGGAGAGAGGGTGGATGAGAGCACTTGGGGTGGTGTGAGGTGGATGAGAGGAACCTGGGCAGGGTGTTATGTTAGTGCTGCACCCTGCGTCCTCGGGATGGTGATGTCGGCGGGCAGGTCTAGAAGAAAGGGCTGCAGCCCCATGGCCTTCCTGCCATGCCAGGTGTCCCTGCGGCGTCTCAGCCCTCCGCTGTTCTCCTCCATGAAAATAAACCCCTCTCGGTGGAGAGAAACTGAATCTAGCTCACGGTGGAATATTAATCTCCCCTTTCAGCTGCTGAAAGCTGTGGCTGAGTTGATTAGTGACAGACAAGCTGCTCGCCTGTCACACCTCTGCTAAATTAATGCAGCGGGGTCATATCCGTTAGTTCCACCTCGCTGCTTCCCAGGGACAGCATCGCGGCACCGACTGCCCGTGCCTTTCTGGGATGGCCGGGTTGGAGGAGAGAGGATGGACAGGAGAAAACAGTTACTGCTCTTGCTACTAAATTTTTGTGAGCTCTCAGGCTTGCGGCATCTTGCGGTTCTTGCCTCTGATGCTGCTAATTTCAGTTTGAGGAAATCTCCCTTCCCCGTGCCTGTGCCGCAGTGAGCCTACACAGCTAGATGGAGTCACAGCTTTTATCAGCCGTTCATTAGCATTTTGCCTGTTCCCGGTTCTGGGAGAAGCATCCAGAGAAAATCTCCAGGCAACATCTTGATCTCTGTTTTACGGATGAACTCTGAGCTGTGCACTGAGATTAAAAAAAGCCAAGTGGATATTTTTGAAAAAGATGATGTTACTTTTTTAAATAAAGCATGATAAAGGGCTTGCAGAATAAGGAACAACATCCACCCGTGCTTAAAACGAAGAGTACTTGACTTCAGCTGGATCGCGCCTGGCTGCAATGCGAGCCTTGTCCTGCATGCTTCTAGCAGCTGAATCCCCACTGCCTTTTGAAGACGTAGCATCGCTTTGTTTTTAAATTTGCACCTCCACCATTTAATTCTGGAAGATGTGCTGATGTATGAACCCAAAAGGACCCCTGTGCTGAATGAAGTGCTACTCTGTCTGCTGTGGCTAAGGCTTGAATTGTTCAGAAAGGGGGAGAGCAGTGGCAAAAGTTCAGTATGGCCCAGACTTTTGCTTTCTGAAGATGAAGGGGCCAAAACTGGTCCCGCACGCAGAGCTGTGCGGAACAGGTATGAGGACTGGTTTGTGTGGATATAGTTTCAGAGTTGGGAACATATGAAAAAGGAGAAAGCTTCTGAGTAGGAATACTTCCCTTGGACTGCAAACGCTCCTGCAGTAGCTTTGCAACACATCTGTAAGGAGAAGAGGCATCCAAGCTTAGTGCTGTGCACTCTAGCCCCACTCATATTTTATGGGACAGAGTAAAACCCTTGTAGCACAGTAATACTTGGTTTTCCAAGCAGGTTGTCAGGTCATGACACTGCATACCTTAGATTTGAATTATGGCAAATCTGGTTGGCAAACCTTTCAAGCTTTGGATCTGGCATAGAATTAAACCGGTGTTTCTCTGTTCTCTGCGTGTCCTCCTTGATGCTCTGCATGTGTTCAGGTGTCCTTCTGGTCTACGTTTTAGAGACATAAAGCTTGATCTTACAGTGGCAATTTAACTTCAGCCGCTGATGCTTTTCCTTTTGTGGACCTTTTTATCCCATCAGGCACTTCTGGCCCCTGAAAAGCGGAGTAGAAAATTAATCACTGACATCAGAATAAATATTGCAGAGGTGGTGAATGGAGCAAAGTGTTTTGAAAAATGTGGTCTGTGGTTGAGGATCCCCACGTACAAAGGGTCACTTTTAGTTAGAGCAGTTTAGTAGCCGAATGGGAGTTGTAAATTGTGCTATCTTTATCCTTGGCTAATGCAAATAAGAACCTTTACGGTTGGTACATCTCTAGAAGGTTGTTAGAGCTCTATGGATCGAAGGAAAAGAGTTAGAGAGAAATATTAAGGTATTTTCTGAGCCCAGCTCTACCCTTCTTCGTGTTATTTAGTATTTATTGCATTTTTATCATTATTATTGTATCTGCGATGGCTAGTTTTGTTACAGGGCGCCAAGAATGTCAAATCAACTTTAGTCTTTTCAGAGCATGTTCATTAAGCCGTGACAGGTGATCTTCCTCTTCTCTTTGGGGCCTGCCCTTGTAGCCCTCTCCCCAGGAGCTGAGCACAGCCTTGTAATTCAAGGAATGGACCAACAACTGCTTCTCATATGTTTGTTCTTACATGCTCTGCCTCAGGGCAATCGCGTGCACCAAAGTGTCTGCTGCTTTTTAGCATAATTTTATAACATGCACTAGGGTTTGTTTATGCTGGAGAAGGCAAGTGCCTCGCTCTGTGAGCGGTAACCCGGGGGTCTGTGATGGTCCATAGCTCCTGAGGAAACTTATTCCCAGTGTCGGCCAGGAAGCCCAGACATGCTTCTCCCCTACCTGTGGGTGGACACACCTGGCAAAGGAGTTTCTAACCTGAGCCACTACTGGGGACCACACGTGGAAAACAGCATGGGCGGCTGAGGCAACCAGGGAAAGCTTTTTCCCAGGAAAGTGCCTAGCGAAAACAGACCTAGTATCTTCAGAGTTGAATGTGCCATCACATGTTAGCTTTTCAAAGCACTTCTCTCTGTACGCATCTTCTAGGATATATATGTATGTATGTATATTTATTTTCCTGCTTCGTTTTCCACCGCTTCTCTTTAAGAGGCTCAGAAGGCCACAGAGCTTTGTGGGGATGACACGACAAAACAGTTCATCTGAGAGAGAGAGGGGATTGCTCGCTGAAGATAGGTCGCAAAGAACGTTACTTGCCAAGGGCTGTGTTTCTATAGGACTTGAATGAACTTTACAGTTTGCTGGCATTCTTAGGTGAACAGTTGGAAATTTCTGCTTCCCTGGAAGGTAAAATCTCTCTTATCATTATTGTAACAAGATGATGATCTAGCCAAGACTTGGGCTGAATTTTAATGTCCTCTGTCATCTAGCTAGGCTAGGTCCAGTGAGTAACTGGTTTCCTGAACTGAACTGCCCTAGGGCAGAAAGTGAATTTTGAAGCTTTAGCTTTTGTAGATTTGTTTATTGAAATCTCCAAGGAAAATGAGACAATCAAGTTAGCTGAGATAGTTCCTCCTTTAGTTGATGTGATCTGTAAGTGAGGGTAAAAACTTATGATCTGCTCTGAATTTGGTTTCTACAGTCAGATGAACGTTGTAATGAATTTGTCCTACCTAAGGCAGATGCTTGGAATTTTATTTTTGCGGGGGAGATAAGTGAGATGTGGCCTGTGCACTTGTCCTTTCTGCACACGCAGTATGCCTAAGTGTAGGAAGAGAAGAGGTGACGTACCCCGGAGCTTGCTGCATCATCTAAGCAGGGCTCAGTAACGCAGGGTATGGCCAATTCTTCGTTGAGGGCATATATGGAGTCATGTATTGTTCATTAGTAGGTTTTGCATTTCTCTTTATCGATTTTAGTTTTTGTTTAGCTGTCTGTCTCCAGCACTGTGACTGGCTCTGTGCAGAGCATATGGCATTAGACCTCTGTCAGGGTTGAGCCTGCCTGAAGGAACAAGGGAGTCAGAAAGCCAGGCACAGACTTCAGTGGTAGATTTTGAAGGTTGTTCGTGTTTGCTCTAAATGGAGCTGAAGATCCTGGGGATTTTCTCACTGATGCCAGAAGAAGCAAAGTTCACTCTTGCCGTCCTTTGGAGCCAGGTTAGTCCCATCCTGATCCCTCCAAAGACCCTGCCTCTCACATTCACTGACATGGAGCAGGTGAAATGGTCATGTGTGCGGCCCACCCGTGGGATTTTTGCATTCCTTAGAGCCGTGCATCATATAGCCTTGTAGTGTCACAGCTCCTGGGCTTTATTCCTGCTTTTTCATAAAATAGAAAGTACTGGATTTTCTGTTGGTTTGCTTGTTTGTTTTTTAACTAGACAGAGTAACATAGTGAGCCCCTTCAAATTTTTATGATTGGGCAGTGTTGCTGACCTTTCCTCAAAATATTTGTTGTCGCCAGCCAGGCTTCGCGTTAGCTAAGGTGCAAAAATACCTCTAGGACAACATTCAGCCTGGAGGGGCCAGGCCTGAAACGGCGGATGGCTGATTTTGTGACTCAAAGATGTTTTGAAAAAAGCAAGGCCAGCGTGTAGGTCTGGGTTGATTTAATAGCTATGTATCATCATCAAAACTTGCTCCTTTCTCTCATCTATTTGAACTTTCAACATCAAGGCCAGGAGTTGAGTGATCTGTCCCCCTTGCTCTGGGCAGCGAATAGCCAAGGTGACGGAGCTCTGTCTATGGATTTTATTCATCTTGTGGAGAAGAGAAAAATGATTTGGGGGTCAGTGTACGTGATCCAGGAGACGTGGTTTGGACATGCTTCCAAGACCGTAGAGGACTGCATGAACTGATTTGTGCTATTATGTTTTGTGTCAAACCATGGTTTGCCTTATTAATGTTTTGGGACTTCTGCCTCTCTCCTTGCAGTAAACAAATACGTGGTCCGAGTTTTCACTGGCGATGTCAGTGGCAGCGGAACAGATGCAGATGTCTTCATTAATATCTTCGGTGAGAAAGGAGACACAGGTATTCAAATGCAAATCGTTTCCTAAAATATTTCTTCCTGCTCTGCAGACCTGTGATCTGAACAACACACAGCAGCAATCCGGCAAATGCAGAATAATGTGGCTGAGCGAAAGGCACAACAAATGGTGCTGTTGGCGCTAGGGTTGCTCACGTCCACAGTTCCCCGAAGCTGCGTCTGCAGAGGAGCTGCTGTAGCTGGACTGTGAGCGCGTCTGTGATCACCTACCACCAGAAGGCAAATCCCGGGAAGAAGCACTGCCAACACAAAGCAGTGCAATAGGTGCCGGTCCACTAAGGGATCTGATACAAATGTGTTATTTGTAGTGCACGCAGTGAGAACTGAGTGTCAGATCCTTTCTGTGAAGCAGGAGGGATAATGTCCTTTCAGTGTGGCACAGGTTGGGGCTGAGCCTGCCCGACCGTTTAGAAGGATACTCTAAACAACGTTTGTGTTAGCTGGCTTTGATTTAATAGTGGTAGTTGCTGCTTTTTTTGTTTTTATATACGTTATAGGAAAACAGGGGCCCAGCCACTTGAATTTAATTTTTTTAAATGGTGTTTTTAACTGAATAGTAAGAAAAGATGCACCCAGACCAAAATCTCTGGGTCCTGCCATGGAAAGGAGCAGACGGAAAGTCCTAGAGACCCAACTAGCAAATACGCTCTCTTCTATCCTGTCAAATTCAAGGAATAATGATATGATGTCTGCCAAGCATCCCTGAGCAGATTATAAAGCCTAGTGGATGGGTTTCATCCTTGATTAAGTTTACAGGCTTTTACAAGGGGATTCATCTGATCTCACTTGAGACATCTGAAGGTGGGTGTCTAAATCCATGCTGGTTGTCCAGGCACCCTGTCAGATCAACACAGAGAAGCAACGCTTCTAGAAAATGACTCATCCTCTTCAGAGGGAAGAGGGATGAATTGCCGTCTACTGCCTTTCCCTGCACCGATTCTGCAGGGTGCTTAGGCAGATTTGATCCCAACCCGTACTGTAACCAGCACCGTAACTACGTTGGTTGCATCAGGGGCCAGTGCTTTAATATTTTTCATAAAGGTGAGCTCCTGTGAGGTCAGGAAAAGCCATTATCCCAGGCCGGATCCTAATTTTTTAAATAAATCCTTCCTGCATAAGGCAGCAAAAAAATCCTGTGTCGTCAGATGTCGAAATCTGTGGCTTGTGGCCAGACCCTTTTTAAACAGTTTGGAAATTTTTGAAGACATTTAAAATAAAAGGACTATGTGATGGTAGGAAAAAATGTACGAGCCATCTGGATATATATTTTTGAAAACTCTGAGAGCTGTAAGTAATTACAATATTAGCATGAAAATCCTGGTCTTCTGTGTGCTCAAGACAAGGTGCCTTTTCATTAGAATATAAAGCCTTGTACGTTTACCTTGAAGCTTGATTGGAGAAATACCTGACGGGTATTTGGTCCAGTCACAGTGTGGCATTCTTAAATATTTCTTTATTTACAAGCATGCACGTGCTAATGACTTGTCCTTTCCTCCCTGGCTATTTTATTTTTATTTTTTATTTAGGTGTGAGGAAGCTGGACAATGACAAAGACAACTTTGAGAAAGGAGCAGAGGACAAGTTCACACTTGATGCTCCAAATCTGGGAAGGTTAAGAAAAATTAACATAGGTCATAACAACAAGGGTGGCTCTGCTGGCTGGTTCCTTGCAAAGGTTAGCTATTCCTTAGGAGATGTTTAACATAAGGATGTTCTGGAATCAAAATGTCTCACTTTTTACCCTCTCAGTGGTCTGATACCAAGAAATGTAAGGATGTTTGCCGGAGGGCTGATGACAGAGGGGGATGGCTGGGTCTACACATACTCTGAGTATTCAGAATGCAGTTTCCCTTTGCCAGTGTGTGCCCACTGCTTCTGTGCACTGGTTTAAAATGGGGTAGCTAGAAAAAAGAGGGACATTTTGGGTTTCGGTAAATTGCCCATCATCTCAGGGGATATTATGGCAGTGAGAAAATCCAGTTCTTAGGACCTGCATTTATCCGCTTTAATCTTATTTCTCCTGCCTCAGCTGCTGCACAGCTGCTTTACCAGATGAGGAGGAACTCTCAAAGCTGGGGCCTCCAAGCCGTCATGACTTTATCGGTTTAACTCATTACCAAGACAGCAAAGATACCAGACTCTAAGAAATACCTACTGAGTTTGTTCACATTCAGAATTTGCAAAGACTTATAGCTTGACCAAATTTAAGTGATTTATCATTGGCCTAGCAAAATATTTATATCCCTGCCACAAAGACACCTGTCTTCCACTCCCACTTTCCTCCACATTTTAATCTTCTACTTTAAGGCTTGAAGGCATTGCCGCTTTTAGTGAAATGGCTGAAAGAATATTTTAAAAGGAGGAATCAATGAATCTTTCCTCTAATCTCGTTTTCTTTCCTGTGCTGGTGTAGTTGAACACAGTTGGCTCTAATCCCTGGCAGATCTGACCCAAGGTTTGTAAAACCTCAGTAACAGGATGGTTTGATGTATTACAAATGCAAATATTAGCACATGCTTTTCTACCATCCCCATACACTGCACTAAAAGTTATTATGTTGACTGTCAATGAAAATGCAGAAGATGAAAAACAGAGCTGTTGAGCTTCCTGTAATAAACAGGAGGAAAAAAAAAAAAACATGAAAAAAGATCCTGGCTCTCGTAGTACAAATGAAGTCTGAATGACATTGTTTTGATGCTGATTAGGTCACTTTAGTCCCAAAGCCTGAAGCAGTGACCAGTTGCAGCCAAAATATTAATCCTATGCTCTGCTACAGTAACCACTGAGATGTTTGGGATTAAGTAAAAGGTAGCTCTTGCCCTGTAAGTACAGCTGGAAGTTTGGAGGAACAAACTAAACCATAGCCCAGTTATCCTGAAGAATTGACAGATGTTTTTCTCCAATTTGCTCCAGGACCTGGGGACTCTAGCATTGTTACTCCTGGAGGAACTTGCTAAGCATCATTAGAGGTTCTTCTCATGTTTCTTGTGTTTTCAGTGCAGCTTATACTCAGAGCTGGTCTTCCACCCCCTAAATACATGAATAAAGATGTTAACCTGAACCCAAAGAGGATCAGCTGGTAGAGGGAAATCTAAGTGTTGATGTTTCTCCTAAACCTTATGTAGTTCAGTCTTTAACACTCCAGCACGGTGCTGCCCTCTCACGCTGATGTTCCTGACCCCGGCAGACACTGTGGTCCGTGTCTACAGAGGTGCAATGAGAATCAGTAGTGCTACAGACAATAGTACAATGTGAGACAAGCGGCAGGATGGGAACCTCAGGTTCCCAAGGAATGGTTTCACAGATATTTTCACAAGGGATAGGTTTCAGATCCTTCCTGTTAGCTCTGAAGGTAGAGAAATGTGGCAATGACATTCTACCCCAATAGTGAATTTTCATTCTGTGAGCCAGAGGCAAGTGGAGCCTTTGAGTTCTTCAATTCTGGCTGAAAATCCCTGGGACTGCACTGCTCATCTAAAATACTGCAGTAATTCTATTGCAAGCTTCAGGAACATGGATGTATGGTGGTAACAAATGCTTCAGCAGGAGGCACAAGAAACTCTAAGGGGGTAACACTGGCCTAATCTGCTGTTAAAAGGGAAGACGCTCCCTGGCTTGTTTCTGTAGAATATTTCTCTAGAGTAGGACCAAGTCCTAGAGCCAAGTACTTCCAAATTAGAAACTGTCCCTACCACAAGGTTTCATGGCCATCTTTGCACATGGTTCCATACTGGTATAACTGGGTGAAATAAGGTGGTATTACTAGCTCATGCAAGCTGATGCAGTGGTCTTCATTTGTCCTAAAATCCATGGGTGCTGTTTCATAGCATGGCCCTAAAACTGATCGAGAATGAAGACAGGCTGTTCCCAAAGCAGAACTAAAAGCTGCTGTTCAGTGAAACGAAGAAGAGTAGCCGGCAAACAGGCTCAAGAGAGGCTGAAGACAAGCCAGCCAGCTGATCTTGGTAGAAGAGACACTTGGTCTCGCACACTGAGAGAGATGCAGATTGAGTTCACTAGAGAAAAAAAAAAAAAGAAAAAAACCCAGTTTTTTACTAGCTAATTGTCTGAAATTCCATTAGTTCCACTCACAGAGGGGAGAGGGTCCTGCGTGAATATTAAATGTCAGGTGAAACGGACAATGTACATAAGCTCCTGTTCTGTCACCTCCTCCTGTAACAACTTTGCTTTTTCTGCACATATTTGCAAAGAATTGTTTCTTTCCTCTTAGGTGATCATTGAAGATATTGGCAACAAGTGTGTATACCAATTCCCAGTTGGACGCTGGTTTGCTTTAGATGAGGATGATGGAAAAATCCAGAGGGACATTCTTGTAGGAGGCACTGAAGCCACAGGTAAAGTCATGGGCTGAATCCACAGTGGGAAATGCAAAGGTACAAAGGCTTAATTGATGTTTCTAGTCATGTCTTCCTTAGAAGGTTAAATGCCTTGGCCTTAGGGAGACCTAGAGCGGACCAGCAGTTGGTGACAGGCAGTTTTATGCAAGGGTCCCTCAACTACCACCGCATTTTCCACTTCCACATCTCACTGGCGAAGCCGTGCAGGGCCTAAGTGGTGATTTATGACCTGCTGCACCTGCATAAGGGTGAAAGATCCAGCATGTACTTCAGCGAGTCACTCAGCAGCCTTCAGAAAGTGGATTGCTGTTCCCAGAGTCACCAAGGTGCCACACAGTAATCCATATTAGGCTTCAGGTTATGCACTGGGGAATGATGGATCCTTTTACAAAACAAGAGAGGCAGTGCAAAGCCCTAAAACTGACTTTTTCATTATCCCACCCGACTAGAGCAGAGGCAAACAAATGTTATGTCTCTGTTAAAGGAAACTTGGATATAAAGTCAGTAAAACAAATTACCACCAGGCAGAAGATGATTTGGATAGTGTTTTGCCTGTACGTATTCATTAATGGAGAGGTAAACACTGTGACTATGAACATAACAGGTGCTCTTTACTTCATTTCAAGGTCTACAACGTCTGCAGTCTTCGTATAACTCCCTGCATGTGCGCTGGGAAGTGGCCTGGGTGGGGAAACCTGACTGCATGATGCCTGTTGTGAAAAATAAAGACAGAGGACAGAAATCTTCTAACTAAAAGATTGCAGCTCCCTTACTGAAAGCTTCCCTTATTGTTTTGCATTCCTCAACGTGCAGTTTTTCTGCTCTCATAAGTTCTGTTGAAGATATTCCATTTGCGCAGTAAAATGTGCCCGAATGCAATTTTTAATGCAAACTTTACAGAACGACAGAACTGTTTATAAGACAGTGAGTCCTGACGTTCCTAATTTTTCCAAGGTCCCTGTTGAGATTTATGGGTGGTTTAGGCCAAGGCAGGACTTTGCTTGGGCCCTCACTATTTAGACATGCTCCCTAAAACACGGTTATAGTTACAGACGTGTCTCCTTATTCAATGCCTTGAGGCAGGCCTAAGATATGCCTGTTAATGAGTCCTCTGTGAAGCAGGGTGCGTAGGGAGAGGTCTTATCTTTCTTAGACCAACAGATAGAGCTGGAAAAAACAGAGGGTTTTTTTATACATATAAATTCTATTCCAGAAAGCATTTCTCTTTCTTCCATTTGGGGCTAATAAAAGACATTACCTCTCCCAAAGCTTGCTTTGCTGAGATCTTTAAAGCTGCACAGTGGTAGTGCAGGTCCTGCTGGCTTCTGCAGCATTAGAGGCTGCCAAACCCACGTTTCCAGGGTGTAGTGTTGTTACACATCTTGCCCCAGCTGTCGAGAGCAACAGCCCTATCCTCTCAGCATCCTTTGACGCTTCTGGTGCTTGCTTGGTACCTCTGAAAATCAAGCAACTTAGCTGCCAGTACAACTTTTTGCATGCTTTCACTAAATTATCACTATAGTAAGGATGTCAGAACACCACAGCTACAGTCTCAGGCTTTCTTCCAGTGGACCATGCAATAGCGAGTTTGTGACCATGAACCTGTTTCTCTTGGACAGTATGAAATCAGCTATGTGTTTCTCAGATGTATGCGTGGAATGAAAGCAAATAAAGCTTTGCACTGGGTCCAAGTTGAAAACTAAGAAAGACCCGTGGGAAATCAGTACAACCCAATGTAAATCCAGTCAAGAATTGTGACTCCCAGCCTTTTTTTCTCCTCCATGTTTTCTTCCTAACCGAATTCCTGATTCCTTCAGGTATTGTGTACAACGTTGCTGTAGTGACAGGAGATATCAGAGGGGCTGGCACAAACTCCAAGATCCACGTAATCCTCCATGGCTCCAAAGGTTTAAAGAACAGTGGGAAGATTTTCTTGGAAGGAGGTGAATTTGAGCGCGCCAGGACAGATCTCTTTAACGTGGAGATAGCAGCTCTTCTCAGCCCTCTCAGCAGAGTCACCGTTGGGCATGATAATTGCGGTGTCAGTTCTGGCTGGTTTTGTGAAAAGGTGAGACTCCGTTGCTGGTCTGCAGGCAGCTGTCGGGTTGTTTCCTATTCACAGCCTGGCCCGGACAACCAAATAGGTTTAAAAATTCTGCCTTTATTTGGATGACAATATCCCCGGTTTAGCAAGTCAACGTTATACATAATGCGTGGTAGTAGCTGATTGCCTCAAAGGCACATTAAATGCATAAATCAATCCCTCGCTAATTGGGTTGATTGCCCCTTCGGAGTCGCAAAGATAGGGTTTATTTTTTTGCTCAGCACCAAAAGCACCGTCAGATGTTTGCCCAAAGGGGCTAGACAGAAACGTGGTCTTGGACTGTGCTGAGCATTTCAAAGTTATCATCTATACTCAGGCGTTCCTGAAGTTCTTAGATGCTGCTAGGAAAAAAAGTGGCTGACCCCAGCTGTCCCTGGGAGGCGGTGGAGCAGCGGGGGGTTGTGTGCAGCACCAGCAGGGCCAAGGGGAGGGACCAGAGTGCAGCAGCTGCCTACCCCTCTGCCAGGTTCATGCCTGCTATTACGCTCTGAAGGTGGAAGGGCGTGCAGTTTTCCTGGAAAGCAAAGGTAGCTCAGGATGCATTTGAAGGTTTTCTGTACCGTATGTCTCCCGCAAAACACTGCAGTGGGGCTCAGGGCATGTGTTGGGCACTGACGCAACATGAACTCCTGCAGCTACACTGCCTGTTCACATTGCCTTCCCCTGGGAGTATTTTGCCACTTCTTCTTGGATCTGTTTTGCTGGACTTTGGAGGAGTGGGAATAACAAGAGAGGAGGGTCCTGGATATACTCCTAATGGGGAACTGTGCAATAACCCGGGCTTGTTCCTGCAGACTGGTGCAGGGAACCTGGCTCTGAGAGCAGGACCAGGCTCCCCGACTCTGTCATTGCTTCAGTTGGTTAAGATTTCAGGATCAGCATCCTGTGGGCTGCCAGTGACAGAATATTCACCTTCATCTCTCCGGTTTCTTTTTCTAGGTGGTGGTTTACTGCCCGTTCACTGGTATTGAGCAAACCTTCCCTTGTGGGAAATGGCTGGATGAAGATGAAGGAGATGGCCTCATAGAGCGGGAGCTCTACGAAATGGTCTCCCTGCGCCAGAAAAGACTAAAAAGTATGTACAAGCGTGCAGTAGCCTCCTGCGACCCTGCTCTGTGGCAGCGCCATGCACGCCACCCGTGCAGCGCAACGTGGGCAGACCCACGGTCAACTTGGGGCCTAAGGGAATCAGCTCCTGCTTGAGTTTCCTCTTTGAACATCCTGGTTTGGGAAGTCAAAAAAGATGAAACCTTTAATATATTTTGAAGAACTGCACTCACTTCGTAATAAAAGGAAATGGGATCTAGCAGCCTTCCTAGGTTCACTAGTCTTACAGCTGCTGCATCCATCACCTCACCTTTGCAGACAAGCCAGGTATAGGTTTCTTCTCATAGCAGTAAGACCTGCTTGGTCCTGAGGGAAACTAAACCTAAATATGTTAAAAAGACAGATCTGGGGGAAAACAGGAAGAAAAACCAAACTCTTCCTGCTAACTTTAATTTTCTTTTAGTTGGGGCCTTAGAGAAAAAACACGGTATTGGTCAGTCCAGCTGTCAGACGTGCCTCCCAAGGTGAGCGAGCGCTGCATTTGGAGCCTTTTCTCTAGAGGGAGGCAAGCGCGTGCGTTTGCTCGGAGATGCTGCTCGGTGCGGTGCAGGGCAGCGCACCAGCACGGTGCCTTCGCCTGAGCCTGGCTGGCTGCGTTTGCACCACGCGATGGATCGCCCGCGTTAGTGTGTGTGTGTAAGCAGAATGTTTTAATTAGGATAATAGATGCAGTTTAATCAGAATGCTTCGGGTGGGCTCCTGCTTAAGCAGCAGTTCATTTAAATAAGCTTTATCTAAATGTTAGTCAGTGTTATAACCACATTACGTCTCTGCCTCGGTCCATTTAACTAAAGCATCTGCAACCTTTAACCCTCTATTATCAGCTCTGATTGTTATTGACAGGCTAATTCCCCTGCTGCCGCAGTGCAGCAGATAGACAGAGAGCATTAGCCTTGAGAAATCTGTGACCTTTAGCTGCCAGATTAGAGAAGCGTAAGACTTGGAGTTAGAAAAGACCTATTATGTCATCTCGCCTATCGCTCTGTGCACGCAGGACCGTCCTTTTCTGGGAGTTGATCAAAGCTCGGTTCAACCTCACTTTGGGTATCCATGGTGAAGCGGCTCGCTGCACAGCGTTTGCAGGCTGTTCCCCCAGCGAGCTGTAGCTCGCCATGTAGCTTGTTTTTATTCTCGGCCTTTTTTCCCCCCACCTTATCTTGCATGTTATCCTAGGAACCGCTGTGTCAGGTCTAGCTCTCCTTTGTGTTTGTACCCTGGGGGAGAGTTGCTCTAGCTCGGAGAATTTCCTAACTGCCTGGATTGCTTGATGTGAAGGGGAGTTTGGGTGAGAAAGGGGGGAATGTGTCCACCAAACCCTGTGAGGATGATGATGGGTGTTTGGGGAATGCCTGGTCTCCCCTGGCAGCTGCACACCTAGCTCACCCAGGTTTCTCCTGGCGCAATTTCTCCTTGCCAGCCCTCTGTCGGCATATATTCCTGATATAAGGTTCCCTCCCTTCCTCCCTGTACATGCGTCATTCCTCTCCTCCTTCCCTTCAGCTGCAGAGGTCAGGGAGGCCAAGCAGGAAAGATGAAAGAAGTCCCTTGTGTCCAGTTTGGGCTTGCTTTTTTCCCTGGCCACTATATCACATGCCATGAGCGAACTTGCTTCAGCTCCATTTCTGCTCGGATAAGGCTCGTTGGTGCTTTTCAGAAGACGGTGTTCATGAAAATTTTGAATGCTATTTAAGTAGGGGAGAAACTTTTTCTGAAGAAGAGTTTCTTCTCCCGCCTCATTTTCTGGGCGGCTCGGTCCCCTCCCTTTTATAATTACATGCTGAGTAGATCAGTAAAAAGCTAATTTATATGCACGTCTTCGTATTTTTATATTCCATTCTGGGCTCTGAAGGTCAAGCTGTGCTCATGTGGGCTCAGGCATACCAAAAGGGTTAGCAATTCTTTCATTAGAATTTGTTAATAATTCAGCCGATGTCTGAGTCAGGAAAGAAACCTGTTCCCTCTCTTGTAGGTGCCGCAAGGCCTGCAGAAGTGAAAGAAATTATTATCGATATAGTGAGAATGCAGATGCAGGGCTCTGTAGAGGAACTAATGTCACCTTTACATATGCAACCATTCCCTGATTTGTAAACCAATGTGAATTTGCTGCATGCGGGCTCCTCTTATGGTTAAAATGCTGGGTGAGGACTCAAGAAATGCAAATTCAGCTTGTTGCTTTGCTGCAGACTTTGGGCACGTCACTTGGAGTAACGCAAGTGCTAACTGAAATTGGGTGGGATCTGGCATTGAAATCATATAAACACTTTTAAAGAATACCTTCACCTCCCTCTGAGCATGTTTGTCCCACATAATGCAACCTAGCGAGAGATACCTGAACTGGATCCAAGCAAGAGATACCCGAGCCTAGTACCTGTCCTGCAAGATGCATATCTGGGATAATAGGCCTGATATCTCAGGAAGGCTCGTTAGCTCAGGGTGAAGTGATATGTGGTTGCATCCATGTTGCTGCTTTTTCCAGAAGCTGCTCATCTACAGAGAATTTTGGGAGCTACCTGGAGCTGCATTGCACCATATTAGGTACTTGGAGCTTCTTTCCCTTCGACAAAAAGAAAGACACACTATTTCCGTGTGTTAAGAGTGGTCTTTGAAGCTAGAGTTATAAGTATTGGAGAAGTATACTGAAACTATAGAGGTGGAGCAGTTGCCTAGATTACCCTGTTACTAATGTATGACATATAATAATGAGTCACCTATAAAGTGATGATTTACGTGTTTTCTCATTTTATTTTAAAGGGAGACACATTATTATTGTATTTCCAGGCAATCTCATTCCAGTACATCATGCAGCAGCTGATAATGTTTGTGCAGAAAAGGATAAAACGTCTGCATAGTCTTTCATCCAGCTGTCTCTACCACCCAAGGGAAGCAATGAGAATTATGTTTTTATTGCTTTTAATGTTTTTAATTACATTTAAAAACTAACTTTTAAAAAATATGCCTTAAGACTTTTTTTTTTTTGTAGAAAATCCTTGGTCTCTGTGGATTTGGACAAGCGACATTAAGAATGCAGGGACAGATGCCACCATCTTTTTCCAGGTTTATGGAGACAAGGGAAAGTCAGATGAGATAAAGCTGGACAACAATTCAGACAACTTTGAAACTGGACAGACTGACAAGTTCATGGTATGGCCCTTGAGCCAGTGGTAAATTTGGCTTAGTATGTTTTTTCAAGACATAAGCTTTTAGCCCTGTATAGAAAGCCAAAGGCATGAGATCTTTCTTTCAGCATGAGATCTCAACAGAACCTTCTTAAGTGGAGGAGACTTCACGCAATTTGGTGGTGATGCAATGATTTCCCCACCTGTAGATCTGTCCTGCCTTCTCCAAACAGGGTTTAGGCTGATATTCCGGGGTGCTCAGGTGACAATGACCTCAAGTCATGGTGGCATTAAGTACTGCATCTCCTCTGTAGCCCCTGAAGTAGACAGCCTTTACCCTCAGGCACAGTCCCATCCCCATCGTAGAGCTGCTGCACCCACTTAGACCATTTCAAAGGAGGAATGGGCTTAATATTTGCCTGCCAAGAGTGTTTTCTGAGACCACAAGGAGCACACTGCGCCCTTAGAAAGAAGCAGGCAGCCACGTTCCCTGTGGGGCTGCTTGTTAGGTGTCATGGCCTTTGGGGTTTTTGGAATAAGGTAATACTTGATCTCTTTTTCCCCCTGCAGTGCTTCAGTAGGCATTAGTTTTTTACAGGAGAAGTAGCAGAGATGTTTCCTGTCCTGAGTGAACCACTCTTCACCCTCCACGGATGTGAGCCTCTGTGAATGTTTGCGGCTGAGCTTAAGCAGCATGCTGAGTTTGGAGGTTGAGGAGGGTCTTCCTGTGTCCTCAACTCCCCTTTCCCTGTTCTCAAATATGTTCCTAAAAGTTAACTGTGGACTAGTCAGAGAAAAGTTGAGAAGCAAAGGATTTTAATCCATGGCTGTAGCTAAAACATTCACCTCCTTTGCATCAGAATACATAACTGACTCCTGCAGAAAGTATGACTGTTTTGCAGGTCCTGTATGAGAAAAAGCTGGAGTTGACACGAGTCTTTAGTTGTTATTTGGAGGAACAGTTTCGAGGAGCTCTCATGATCAAGAGTGTCTGGATTCAGCCTTTATGCTGTCCTCTCACAAAAAGAGAGGTATCAAGCTATCTTGGCAGACTAGGGCTGAGTACTTTTTAAGAACATTAGTTTTTAACTCCTCTCTGATTTAGCTTTTAAAAGAAGTTTTGTGGTATGCTTTGTGTGCGTGCTTTGTTGATCTACAGAAACGGGTGATGTTCTTTTTTTCCCCTCTGTAGATTGAACTCCCTGATCTCGGTACATTTTATAAGCTTCGGATATGGCATGAGAAGAGGAACCCTTTTGCAGGCTGGCATCTGAATAAGGTGAGAGGACAACAAGAAAAGCTAACCCTGAAAAGCCACACTGGTCACAAAAGCGTGTACTGTCAGTCGTGCATCACTGCCTTTGCCAGCTGGCAGTTGAGTTTGACGTGCAAGGTGCCTCCGTTCACAGACTGTGCTGAGTGAAGGGTGAAAGTGGAGCTCCTACACGAACGTGGGATGTGAAGGAGGAGGCACTGTAGCCTCTGCAAAAAGATGTGGAGAGAGAAGCATTCACTGCATGTTTTTTGGAGAAAAGTCCTTCTCCTACCCTTCTCTGTCAGTTCAGTCTGGTGGACAGCCCCCTGTGTGCACTGTGCAGAAGTGGAGGGTGTCTCCATAATCCTTTATGGAGTCACACCTGTAGTTTCAGGCTCTGATGATGGGAGAGAGAGAGCATTTCCCAGCGCTGATTGACACTCTTCCAAAAAAGCTCTTAGCTTAGAGGGCTGTCCCTGTGCTGAGTCCTAGCAGCTTTTTTCCACTAGAGCCTTGGTCCTTGTGCTGGGACTTTGGAAACATGTGAAAAGAGGGAGGACTGCTGCAGGCAGGGGTGTGTGGAGGATGTAAGACTTCCCAACTAGCAAACAGTAGATGCTAACTCCTTTTCTTGCTTTCATAGCCCCCAAAACCTGGGGCTTCATATGCAGTTCTTGCTGTATTAGGCAAGCTAGGAGCTGAACTGCTCTTTGTGATGTGAGACCTAGGCTTTAGGTTAGCTAGGCAAGGAGGAGGGGGCGGGCACGAAGAGAGGAGTAGCAGTAAGTCACCCAGTCCTTGGGTAGCACTTGGGGTTGCAAAGAATAAGCCCGTGATTAGTGGCAAATGTGATGCTTGCGTTTGTGTTGGAGCATGTAGAAAAGGAGAGCAGTGTGACGTGGCAGCTTCCTGCAGCTCAGATTGATGCTAAAAAGCACGTTCCTCTGTCCTCTTGATGTCGGACACTCTCATCCCCCTGCCACCACACACGCACTTCTCTCTACCGGCCAGGGACCTTCCTGCTCTCAGAGACCAAGAGAGGCAAACAAGTCCTCTCTTGGCCTGCTTAGTTTGGTCATGAATAAGGAGAAGAAAAACTGCTAAAGGAGGACACCTATGATACAGTGCAGCCTAGCCTGTCCTGATGGGCTGACAGCTCCATTGCTGGAGTTGGACGCGTGCAGACTGGAGGAACCGGCAAAGGTTGTGCAGGAGGGAGCCACAGTGCGCTGTCTGGGAGATATACTAGGTGCTCTTCTTAATCTTCATTCCTATTTCCTTCGTTCCATCTGCAACGATTGCTATGCTGTCAGCCCTTGCCTAGGTCTGGAAGGCAGGTAGTTCATCTCTATGCTTCACCTATATTCCTTCTGCTAGTCTTGGAGAACTTTCTCTGCACTTAAGAAAACATTCACTTTTTCTCTGCAGCCATGAGTAACTATGATGATTAGAGATTTTTCGTCTGTGCCTCTACTGTGTTTTGACACACTCTGTTCTCCTGCGTTGCCAGGGAGCTGAGAAGGCAAACACAACTCAACACCTCCCCAGTGCAGAGAGGGCATCAAGTACTGCTGTGTTCACCACATGGCAGGAAAAGGTCTAAAGACTTTTGGTCTTTAGCAAAGAGAAAGTGTGGTCAGACTTTGGGCCACCACAGTCGTCTTTATTAGTTTGTTCACAAACGGTGACCAAGAATGCCTTGTCCTTCCATACACTTCCCTTGGGGGTATCTTCTTTTCCCTCAAGGAAATTAGGTTTAAACGAGAGGGATCTGCCCCTGAGGATTCAGTTTCAACTGAACTGCCTGGCCATATGTGTCCACGATGCATGAAGTCAATCTGGCTATGTACAGCAAGTCCGAACCTTTTTGGGTGTATCAGGCTCACTGCACATGAATCCCATCACCCATGCATCCGCTTCAGCATCGGGGAACTCCAGATGAAGTCTTAAGAACGCCTTGTTCCATTCCTTACGCATTTCAGGCTGAGCTTATTTCATGCCTGGGTAAGGGTCTGTTTTCTATTACAAGAATGTAAGAATAGCCATTACTTGTCAGACCAAAAGTCTGTTTAGCCCGACATCCTCTCTCCTGTGGGACCTAAGTGGGTGATTAGAGGACAAGCATTTTGGATACTTCCCCCTAATATTGTTCCAGCACTGAATTATTTCCAGCTCAGGCACTTAATTCCCGATCAGACCTACTAAATAACAAGAATTTAGTAGCTTGCTCTGTTTTTGTTTTACTTCAAAACTTTAAAAGTAAGCTCTGTTTACTTCCAGACTTCCTTTGAACTTTAAAACTTTTAGCAACCGTAACAGCTTTTGGCAAGGAGTTCACAGGCTCTCCTGTTGTTTGTTTTGAACTTTTGTTCTACAAGCAACATTTGGTGCCCTCTATTTCTTGTGTCGGAAGAGAGAGTCAACACTTGACCCCCTCCGCTTTCTCCATACCACCTGTTATTTTGTAGACCTTCCTCTTGTCCTCCCTGCCTCCACTCCTCCAGCCATCTGCAGAGTCCCAACTTATTACTCATGAGGAAGCTACTCCAGATCTTTGATTACCCTTGTCATCATTTTCAGAGTATTTTCCTAAATTTGCTATACACTTTTTTGAGAAGAGGGCACTCGAATTGCACTTGCTATCCAAGATGTGCTCTAACTGTAGACTTGTACAGGGGAATAATGATAGTTTCTGTCCTGATGTCTGTTTCTTTCCTAATAATCCCCCCATTTTTTTTTCTTTTTTTCCTCCACTCGGCACTTAGCTGATGTTTCCATCCCGCCGCTCAGCCTGATGGGCTGAAGACTAGAACTGAGGTCCTGAACTTGTCAGTGGAAACAAGCAGTGCTAGAGGGACAGGACCATAATGCTGCAAAGAAGCTAGACAACTGCATTTTAAATAAGATTTTTGTATTGTTTTTGCCTTTTGCTTTGGAGTCGATAAATGTTAGTGACCCTGCATGGCAGTGGTAAATGCATTGGTCATCATGGCCTTCTTGACAGGTAGAAGGTTCCTCTCTGCAAAGTTCATTCTCCTCTGTGATGAACAAAGTCATTATGACAACAACGCTTTAAAAAAATTCATTTGCTCCTCTGTGCTTCCTGGTGTGCCCTGCTTGCTCTGTGGCTTTCCATCTTCTTCGGAGGACACAAATTATCTCCGTTTTGTCTGGGGCACAGTGTGGCACACAGCAAGCAATTATTGAGAGCCATGGCATCGATCAAAACTTTCACAGCATGCGGGAGCGATTGGCCCAGGAGATGCGCCTGCGGGGAACAGAAGGAATAAGGCATCCGACGTGACAGCCTTTTCGTCGGTACACGGTGGCCTCAGGAAGGCCACACGGAAGGCGTTCAGGCGCGCCGCGGCGTGCGAGTCTCAAAGACGCCTTCCTTATTAACGTGTGTTATTTCTTTGCTGTGACCTACTCTCGCTTCCCAGGCAAAAAAGCTGTCAGGAACTTGTTGCTTTTCGTCTCTAAGCCTCTGAACTCACGCGGTGTTTTGGTTTAATGAAGGTAACTCTGCTGAAAACGCTGACAAAAGAAAAATACTCCTTCAACTGCGGCCGCTGGCTAGATATAAATGAAGATGACAATGAGATTGTGCGGGAACTCCCTGCGGAGGGATCTCTAGTGACTGAAGTCATGCCAGGTGAGAGCCGTGGGCTCTGCACGGGGGCTTGCTAAGGGCCTGAGTGGAAAGAAACCTTCTTTGTGCCAGTGATGCATGGGCAAGACCCGTGCAATTCAATTAGTTTCCCTTTCTGGCGCTTTCTCTCTGCAGTGTTTTCTGCCTGCATCATTAGCTGCAGGAAGCAGCAGAAATCCCAGACGCGTATTCTGTGCAGATTTCTTTGTGGTGGGAGACGGGAGAGATCTGGCCATAGCACAATTGTTTTCAGTGGCATGTTTCAACTTGTATTTTTTTTTTTTCAACTTGTTGGGTTTTTTTCAACTTGCATTTTTTCTAATCGCCCTTAAAACGTGGAATGCTAGGTTTGAATGAATGCTCAAGGAAAGCATGCTTAACTGAAGTGCAGCCTAAAATTTAACACTCATTTTTGCACTTAGAGTGTTATTTAATTATATGCACGTTTATGCGGCTATGTGTATAAATGTATATATGCTTGCACAGAGCAATGTGTGCAAGGGCATAGGGACCTTTCATTACCTGTGAGCAATCAGACACCTTTTTCGGTTAATTAAACCCAAACTGGGAGGTTAATTAAGGAAAGCCACAGAGCTTTCTGTTGGCTTTCTGAAGCCCATCTTTCCATCTTGACCTTGTATTACAAGAATTAAACGTACTTGGAGGGAGAATTTTGGAGAGCGGAATAGCCCAAGACATTCTGTTACTTCCACTGATGCATCCAACGACAACCGCTTTCAGAGATGCGGCTCCGTGCTCTGTAGATCACGAGCCTCCCGTTTTCTGAAATTTCCTATGAACTCCGTCATCTGCATGCAGCTGAGCTGTTCTGCAGAAGAGGAAGAGTAATTGTAATTGCAGACGTCATTAAAATGTAAATAAACTTGTTTTGGAAATGTATTTTTAATCAGCTGTGGAGAGGGTTGCTTGAGTTCAAATACAGGCACTTCCCCATAAGAAGCAGTTGCGCTGAGTGGAGGCAAGCAGCAGCACCCAAGTGTCAGTCTTGCAAGTGGGTTCGGGAGGCTTGACCGTAGCTTCTCACCTTGCCTTGAGGAAAGGGAAATACGATTGCGGTTGAACCTGCAGAAACCCTCCAAGTCATGGTTTGCGCCAGGCTTCCTTCCTGAACACTTTGCGGACTTCAGCCATTCCTTCCGAAGGGGATGGCGTTTCTGTGTGGTTGCTTGGAGGGATTTTATTTTATTATTAACATCTCAGGCCTTCCTATTTTGTTTTTCCTTTTGCTAGTGATAACCTGAAATATAGAGGTCAATATATCCGCAGAATTGCCAACTGAAAGTGTCCACACCTGAAATTAATTGCGAGTCCGTAGAAAATGCAGTAAATGTACATGACAATTAATTGGGTTGCCAAAATGAATACATTTCTGTCTTCACAGTGATAAAATACCGAGTGACGGTTTGCACCGGGACGGTGAGTGGGAGCGGCACGGATGCCAACGTCTTTGTCTGCCTCATTGGCGACCAGGGAGACACCGGCGAGCGCGTTCTGTACAACTGCGTCAACACCGTTAATAAGTTTGAAAAAGGCAACGTAAGTCCACGCGGCAGCTCCTTCAAACGGGCTGGAAGGTACCGATTAAAGTGTGTGATGGTTTGCGGATTTTTTTTTCGAGATATGCATTTGAAAGCTCAGCTGATTTGTCTGCTGCTTGGCCTTGGGGAATAGGCGGATGTGAATTGTATGCGTAGGGTATCATAGCTGGTTGCAGCTGGAGGGAGACTTAGGCCAGGGGCAGCGTGCCACTGCTTGGCCGCGGTAGGTTCATAAGAGTCTCCTGGTTTTCTCCCCAGCTAAGTACTGACTGTTGAAATTGCGGCTTCAGATTGGGGAAGGCTTCCAGGAAATCCATCCATCTTCCAAGAACAAGGAGGGGCTTTCCCCCCTCCATCAGAGAGTGGAAAATTTTGATTTTTATGGCAAAGGAAGGAAAAATGTTGTATTTAATGCAAAAAGCAGAAGCTCAATGTTTCCTTTTATATTTCCTTCGCTCTCCCCTGCACAGTGCTGCACTCAGTTTTCACGTCTTACTCGCAGTCTGTTTTTCAACATGGTTTTGTATGCTTGCGTCCCGAATGAGTAGGATGGAAAAGGCCTGAAATGGAGACTGAGTCTCCTCATGGAAAGCAGGAGATAACGAAGAAGTCAAATTGTGGCTAACGCCCTTGCTTCATTAACAAGCAAATCGTGTGCTGATCTGATCTATGGGGTCAGCCCTACTTTATATATACTCAATTATGAGGCACATTTTGGATCTCTAGGGTCCAACTTAAACTAGTAAAGTCTAGTTAGTATCTCCTAACGGAGAGTTTGAGAATCTGATCATAGAGCTCTGCAAATTTCCCATCTTTTGTGTTACGATTTGACTGAAAATTTTGAATGGAAAGAAGATGAGGATAAGAGTGTTGAAAATGTGACCTCCTGATCATTGAATTTAGGCTCGTGAAACAGGCATTAACGCTTTGGATTTTCCTTTGAGTGCCTGGAAGTTCCAGTTCTACGCTGAAATCACTGAGATTTTTTTAGTCTTTAGAAGAACTTTCATTAAGTTTTTCTCGTGCTCATAAGACCTGTGTCTTTGGAAACGCACGGCATTTACACAGTGAGAAGTTCTTTCTGACTGGAAATGATATAAAGGTTATCAGACATGGGGAGTGCAAACCTAAAATTTTTGCCCATGCATTTACATTACAGATATGAAAAACCTGGTTCTAAAAAGTAGGGTTCAAACTGCAAAGGATAGCGTTTGTCTTTTGGGCAATTCTTGTTTTGTCAAGATGGTAGCAAAGTGAGTCATGTTTCGATATTGGTTTGAAGACTGTTTCTGGGAAGTCCCAAAAAAAGATGTTTGGCTCACAGGAGACAGAAGTATTTTAAACACAGATGATCGCTGTTTTATTTAACTTCCGAAAATGAGTTATGGGGAAACTTGCATGAAGTAAACAAAGGAAAATAGGAAAAATAATTTTGGAAATCAATTCATGTGAGTAATGGCATCCAGACGATGTAAACCAAAATGGGATCTGTTAATGAATAACTGTTCTTTTGGCATGAAGAGCTGGAAGCAGTTAAAGGATCGATCCTGACAAACTTAGAGTGTGTATTCAAGAGGCTGAATGAGTATATCTACATTGATTAACTCAGATATACTGTTAAAAAGAAAGGTAGCTAAGTCAGCATGGTCTCTGATCTACAGCCACTTAAACCAACAGTACCTTCCTTGATTACCAATTTAACTTGAAAAGTTGGCTTACAGATGCAAATTAACAGCCTATACAGAAGGTAAAATTTAAAGATGCCTCTAAATTAGGTGTTTACTTTGCGGCAATTCCATTCATTTACTTACTCATTAATTTATATCAGCCATTAATAAGTTAAATGAGCATCAGGCCTAATGAATCAGACTTCAGTGAATTAGTCTGACTCAGTGAGGTTTTGATAACTTAAGGCCCTGATTCAGCAATCTTGAGTTTGTCAGTAATGCTAGTTCACGCATGTAAACCCATCCTTAACACTTAAAAAAGCAGCAGTATTTTTCAGTTGTCCTTATTTTAAAGGCTGGTTTGCTTAATATTCTTCCCTCAATGGCAGAAAAAATTTAGGAATATTTTTATCCATATTTGAAAATTATAAAATGGATTTTTATAAATATTCTTCCCCAATTGAACCCCATTACCTTCCCTTCACGTTTTCTGGGAGCTAACTGGATATACGCTACCCACATATGTGCTTCACAGGCTTGTGGGAGATGATGAAGAATGAATGGATCGCAGCATTCGGTTAGCTGTCTCTTACTTGATGGTAACCACAGCAATCATGTCTGTATGTTAGTCTGTATGCTTCAGGTATGCTGGGTGTTCATATAGGTATTTACCATACACATGCGTGCGTCTGTACGTGAACCATAGATATTTATCTGGCCTTGATTCCCGCAGGCGTAACCCACTCTTAATACATCTCTCTTCCTTCAGTGGAAGGAGCTGCTTCTCCCACTTTGCTCTTGGGTAAGAGACTCAGCTGTGGTCCTGAGGGGCCATCACTTAGATTACGCTGCAGATGGCTGGTTTGAGCCCTTTTCCAGGAGAAAAAGACCTAAAATTGAGGTCTTTTGTGAGGTGTTCACAGAAAGAAGGCACCATCCCTACCATTAGATTCTTGGTTAGGTTCATGCCAGCCTCTGAATACAACTCTGAGTACGAGCTCCTGGGTGGCTGGAGATACCCCTGTGCAGCCATGCCCGGATGCCTGCGTGCCAGGGAGCAGCTGGAATTCAAGTCGCGCTTGGTAGCCCATGCTGTCTGAATTGAATGTGTTGTCACATCTTCAAACTGTGTCTCTAATCACTTCTGCGGATTTGGTCTGAAGGTCTGAGTGCCTAAGAGCACTCAGAAAGCTTATATCAGAGCAGGGGTTTGAATTTGGATTTCCTGCCTGTCTGTGTGAACTTCTTAATAACCAAATTACTCTTCTTCTTTGCAGTTGTGGAGGGCAGGCAATGACGTGGCAGATTTAAAATGCTGGCAGATCATATATTTGTAACTCTAATGTTATACTTCTAGCACAAATATTCAAGCTTTCATTCTTTGGTAAATTAATTTGTACTTACTCCTCCATCTTGTGAAGAACCGTCTTGCAGCATGCCGATGACGTTGGTTTGATTGTGACAATAAACTTTGTTGTGTTGTTTGTTTGTTTTTAAGGAGAAATACTGCCTTATCATTTTTTTTTTCTCCTTGTCAAAGGCTGACGAATTCTTCGTGGAAGCAGTGACGCTGAAACAGGTGAGGAGGGTGAGGATAGGGCATGATGGCAAAGGAGGAAGCAGTGGCTGGTACCTTGACAAAGTGATAGTGAGGGAAGAAGGACAGCCAGAAAGTGAGGCTCTGGAATTCCCCTGCTACAGGTACTGGAAACAATGCTTGCAAATTATGCCTCCATCTATTCATTTGTCAGACTTCAAAGATCCTAGCTATTGTTCCAAGACTGTGATTTTCTGAGCACAGCTTAATCCTTTTCAGCATTTATTTTTGCTAAGCTGGAAAGCAAAACGTGTGGATTGGGAGGTTTGAGATACTAAGTGAACAGCAGTCTGAATTGTGAACTTTACAACAATGAGCTCAGTAATATAGCGAATTTCCTGAAGATAACATGCAACCTTCCAGTACCCACATCCAGTGTCAGTGCGCTTGCCTGCTGCAGAAATACAGTCTGCAATCTATTGCAATCTCCTAGTTTTATTGCATGTGTGGGACAAGGTTCTGGTCCCTCACATGCACATCCCATCTTCCCAAGAGCAATGGGATGCTATTTTTGTGTTGGGAGAATGCAAGATCGTTATGCTGACATCTCAAGAGCTCCTTGCATGAAGGGAAATGCATCTCATGCGGAGAGAGAGAGAAAGTCACAGGGCATAGAGCTGTAACTGAGCCTCATGGGCGAGTTACAAATGTATTCTTCTCTTTCCTAAACAACCAAGTGGCCAGAAGGAATGTACTGCAGTGAGGCTACCCACAGGGAAGCCAGAGGCATCATCTGTCCCAGCGCTAACCAGGGTCTGCCTCAACGTCTTAGCACAAACCAGTGAGAACTGGGTGAAAACACAGGAGACCAACTTCAGTGTAGTTTGGTGTCCTGTAAAGTCCAGCTGCCCTTGCAGGATGTCCAGTCCTGTAGCACGGAAGCCCTTTGAGCTGCACTGAACAACACTGAGTTCCTGTTCTAAAAAGCCATCTTCTGAGAGACAAGCGGACTTGTAAAATGCAAACACAATTATTCTTAAATTGCTAACAAGGATAAAACTGCTAAGTTGGTTATTTGTCACTTGTCACTATAAATCAGGAAGAATTCCACTATGATCAGGGGAGTCAGCCTAATATAAAACAGTGCAGAGCCAGACCCACACCCTCTGCATTGCTAAGCACATCAAAGAGCAGGCAAACTCACTGGGGAGACAGCTCTGAGCAGCAGATGCAATACCATCTTGATTGTGAAAAGCAGGCGAGTCTCTCCTTTTTTTGAGAACAAACCACTGTGTTATGTCATCGCTGCCTTTTAATACATATTTAACAACCATATGTTTTACTGAGTTAAGCAACCGAACTAGACAGGTTTTTACTTGGACATGAAGCGTCCACGTGAAGAGCTGTTTTGCTGAGACTCTTTAGAGATATTTCTGTGTCTAACTGCACTACGCAGCTGGTTCACGTCAAAGATTTTTCTGAATTGTCTCCTTACTTGGCCGTTTAACTAGCTGCCTTCCCTCAGCTCCAAGGGATGAACCCGTTCCCATAAGGGTGACGTATGTGGAAGTGTTCCCTGAATCCAGGGCCTGAAAGGGAAGGGAAGGAGGCAAGACCTTAGCCCCAAAGCATCCATAGGGTACAGTCAGGTCACATGTGATGGGTTTCCACTATTCTTACCTTTCTCAAGTGAGAACAGTGTCTTTCATGTAGCTGCATTTGCTGTCCTTGTACCAGCATTATCCCTTCCTCTCAGATTGAGAAGGTAACATGACTGATCACCTCCACACAAGGGGAAAACTGCTCCCTACCACCATCTTTGGTGCCTGTGTCTCCTGAGAGACTAGGGCATCATCGCAGTCTGCAGGTGTCGTCATGGAGTCTGGAGAGATCTGAGGGCAAAGGTGCTCACCCACTGCATCCTCCGTATACATCTCCATGACCTGCAGCGTTGGACGTTTCCCTCCAGTCCTGCGGGTCAAGGACAACTTTCACCCTTGCTGCTTTGGCAAGTGCTCAGAGGGGCTTGCTTTACCTGCTTCTTCAGAACTGAGACATTGATAAAGACTTGGCCAAGAAGATCAGCCTTCTCTTAGTGAGCCAGTGCAAGCAAGGTTAGTTAGAGACTCCATCCTGGGGACACCAGGGAAGCTTCCATTTCTGCTTGGTCAGTCTGTGACTGGCTGGATATGCTGATGTTCTCATTGCCTTAATCTCCAAGACCTGATCAACTTCTGCTCTTCTACACAGCACAGTCATGTGGTCTGGAGAAAATAACTTCTGCTGCTGTGTCCTTATTGACAATTACTCCATCGATTTGCTGTCACTTAGTGGCTGCTGTGAATGAGCTGGAAGACAAAATACCTTCCAACAGCAATACATCTAACCTGTGCAGAAACCTCCAGAGGGTCCTTACCTCCTCAAGAGCTAGGCTGGGGTGCTGAGAGCAAATATTACAGTGGAGAGCTGGCTAAACAGCTCCCATGATATCTAATTTCCCAAGGATACCAGTACGGGTCTTCACTGCATATAACTCACTGAAGTCTCTGTTGTTATTATTTACATATTCATACACATGCCTATGGTTTTTCTTTTCATTTAAAAGCCTTTCTACGACTCTGTAAGAGCATCTTTTACCTAATAGTCACAATGGTTCTCTGAGACAAACTATCTTTGTTTTACAAGGGAGCCAGCAGAGATAAAGAGAAACTAAGTGGATTAATTGTGAATTTGTGTCAAATTCAGGAAGAGAAGCCAGCAGTAATGATTCCCAGGCCTGTGCTTTCAACTCCTAAAGCAGTTGGCTATAAAGAGAGTGGCTTGTAACTCTTCTTGGAGTAAGTGATTTTAAAGCGGTCATCTGAACTGTGCTTCCAAAAAGAAATGTAAGTAACTTCCCCAAGTGTTCTTGGCAGAATGAATAGTCCATCACTCAGGCGCATTGCAGTATTATCCCTGCCTGATGACCACATGACGTTATAGTAGTTATGCTTTTTCCAAACTGAACTTTGAATCATTCAGTGGTACAGCTGAACCATTTATACCTTATGATGCCTGATGTGTTATAAGTATTGTATTTATGAACACCACTGGAAAGTTCAAAATGAGGAAGTTCACCTTTCACCCCAGAATCGGAGCCAAACCTTTTTGAAACTTAGAACCGAATTCTTCAGTTTTCGTTTTCTCCTCAAGGCTCTGTGGAAGTCCGGGTATGGACGAGCTGACGTTCTCTAAAATAGCCTATTTTTCATAATATTTATATCCCAGACAGAAAAGAATTTTCGATCAGGCAAAGTCGTGAATTCATGATAGGATAGAATTTTATATGCTATAAATCATTACAGCTCTGTTGAAATCTTCAATGATACTTTGTTACATATTTTTAAGCATATGGACTACAACATCCTAATTTTTCTCCAGTGCAAGCGTAAGGGAACATCGTTAATTCTCTAAAGAGCAACAGACAAGCCGTGAAGGGAATGATGCACTACGAGTTCCTCAGGCCCCAGGGAAAGAACATTTATTCAGTGAAATGCCAAAAGTGCTCCTCACACAAAGGATGCAAAGAAACCTTCTTCTGTTTCATAGAATCCCCTCTACTGTCTAGACCTTCTGTATGTACTTATATATGCTATGCATATAGATGCACACATACAAATACAAATGGATGTCTGAGTCCGTCTAGATGTGCTGTTCATTCTAGCTGCGCACAGACTATCATCCACTACATATAAAATGTTGCATACGATAGCATACCAGATTTTGTCCAGTGTTTCCCTGAGTCTCTGAACCCCTGTTTAGACGTTCCCTCTGAAGTAACTTTCATGCTATGGTTGCATCAGCTGGGGGTTATCGGCATGCAGCATCTTTTTAGGATGAAGATGGTGATACAGGACACATGAACACCTTGCAAAAGCCAGAGCAACATGCGTTACAGGCATCAAAATGGTATGGAAGCTAATCAGAGATAACTAAGGACCTGGTAAAACAAAATGTGTCTTCTGTACTAGGAATATGATGGCACTGTACTGAAAAATTCTATTTTCTGTGGTCTAATGTGTTCATAATGTGTCGATTCATTTGCGCTCGGTGTAAAACTACAAACCCTAGTTGCTCAGTGATTTGCTACTGGAGTTACATTTGAGCAAAATTAGGATGTTGCAGCACATGTGCTGAAGAAAAGGAACACAATTGCATTGCTCATCCAAATGCTTCCTTTTGTCACTGAAGTCATCTTCTTGAGAGAATAGTTCTCCTGCCATATCTGGCTATTCTTTCGGCTTAAATGAAGCAAGCAGCCTTTTCAGGAGCAGCAGCCTTAAGTCGCTTCTGTTGATAATCCCCTATCTTCCTCTTTCAGTCCAAGACAAACTCCTTCCCTTGCCACGAGCAGCTGCCAACACTGGTAGAGGGAAGTTATTTAGCTAGGGATGCGTCCTCCTTTTTGGATTCATTTTTCTCATCCATCTTCAGAGATGAAGCAAGTAGAATTTGCTTTCCTGCACAGAGAGATCTATTTCTTGTGGAATGTATTTTGATCCCACCCCCTTCACCTGTGACTACCCCACATTTCCCTAAGGCATCAGCAACGATGAAGGTGACAGAAACAACAGCATGTGCACCAGGAGCAGAAACAGCAGCTTGCAGGACACAAAAACCAGCAGCAGGAGAGCAGAAGTAAGCACCTTGTGGACTTCTGCCTTCCTGAAGCTCATGCTGAATTCGGTGTGTCCTGGGGTGGTGGAGCTCAGCCTCTCGTTTTGTGGGTCCTCCCAGTTAACTTTCATGTACGCAGAAGCATCGTGACTTTTGTAATGACTTAACCCCTAGTCATCCGATACCTGTTCAAGGATGTGAACCCTGAGCCAGCATCAAGAACCACGTGATACAAAGGTATTAAGGACCAGTTTTAACAGGTAAAGCGTCTCCCCCCCTCCCCCAATCCCCAAAACAGCAATTCTTACAAAGGCTTCTTTTGTTAAGACAACATGACATCTTGGCATGCTCTTCTTCCACCCTTATACTCCAGCCTTGCTCAACTCCTGACATCAACTTCACAGCCTTCCCCATTGATTTTTCTGCTACTCTGTCCCTGCTACATCCCTCAGCCTCCACCGAGGCGCAACATCACACCTGACGACCTCACGTGGTGTTAAACATCATACTGATCCCCTTAGCTTTTAACCCTTTCCAAGCAGCCTGCACATGGCCACCTGCTTTAGAGAGAGAAAGGGAAGAATACAGGGTAGGCTGCGTACCCGACAACCAGCGAAAGCCCAGAGGGGAAATGGGAACAACGTGTGTGCATGTGTCTGTGTGATGGGTGGTTTATGCACCTCTCTTTTGCATGATGACTTTGTGGCTGGAGTTTTGGGGATCGGCGTGCTCTAGCTCATGTTTGGCATCCTTTCCCAGTGCTAGTTTTCTGCATGGTTTCTTGGTGCATACTGTTTCCCTGCGTGTGGGCAGGAAGAGGAGGAAACTGAAAAGATGGCATTTCTTCAGATGGAGGAAATGGAGATGTGTCATCCTCTGTCTTCCGATATATCAGGCTACCTCTTGGTCACCATTGCCAAATCCAAGTGATCAGGACTATAAGCTGTGCTGGCTCACTGCCAGCGAGGAGGCAGTGAGGGGCGCATTTGTTTCTATCCCTAAAACGTTGTTATGAGGGTCATTCACTGCTATCCTTGCAGACTGGCTCATCAGCAAAATCAAAGGTGGAAACTTATTTGGGAATCTCCTCTTTTTTTGGCGTGAGGGTCTTTCAAGGAGAAAGCACGTGGCAAGGCAACATTGCAGGCAGCTGGCAGCGCATGTGTTGCTCGTGTTTGTGCAGGAGCAAGTCTTCAGCCAGCTGTCGTTCACATAGCTGTGTGGCCCTCTTTAAAAAGAAACAGCTTCTGGGGCTTTGTTTTTCCCTTTCTAGTTGTGGGAATTATTATAGCAATTTAAATGCTCTGCAGGACCTGCCAGAGCCTGCTCGCTTGTCCTTTTTTCACCCCGCACTGGTGTTAAGCAGTATTTTTAACAGCAAAAGACAGTGCTGCAGATAGCTGTGTACTTGAGAACAACAGGCGTTCTGGGAACCGCCTCTGCCCTCAGGATTTGCTGTTCAAACACTGAAAAGGTCCTCCTGCACTGGTGTGGGAAACCTGACCCTGAATGCATACTTACAGGAGTATCTTGTGTGCCGCTGCAGTAAGCTGTCAGAAAGGTTTGGAAATGAAAAATGAGAAACTTATACCAGGGCCTTTGCTGTATGTTGTACGATGATTGCTGCGTGCCATACGGTGCATTTTGGGCTGTAATTCCTCCCTCTCTGAGGCTCAAGGAGTAGCTCTAATGGTTTCCAGATCAGCAATTGGTTCCTCTCTATTTCCCTTTCAAATTTCTTCTCTTGAGATTATGGCCACACTTTGCTTTGTGCCGGAGCACTTCTTGTTAATTAGTGTAGTTGGATCATTATATTAATGCTAAGAAACAAAGGAAATTCTTCCTTCCGGTGGTGTCAGCTATCTCCACATGTCCAGCCCTGCAGCTGGGCACAATATTATTCAGTGCCTCCCTGGTGGAGGAGAAAGGGTTATCTGGTTATCTATAAGGAAGAAAAGAGAGATGAGAAGCTAGAGAAAACAAATATTAAATAAGAAAAGAGAGATTTCAGTAACTGCTGTCATAAAGATTGTAATCAAGGCAGTAGGTAATAAAAGCAGTAATTATAAAAGCAGTAAGTATTTGGGTCAAGAAGGGTCAGTAGTTTCAAGAGACTCAGAGTTTGCAGGAGTAACTCGTGCCTATTGAGAGTGCATTTGCGGTTTCCAGACAGATGGAAATCACCGGAGACGCTTATCTAGTGTGCTGCAAACAGGGCTCTGGCAATCTTTGTTCTGGGAAAACTGCAGATTTAAAGTGTGCCTGCTGTAGGGTCGGGTCACATTCCTGCAGCCTTAATAGAGATAGAGCCACCTAAAAATATCATTCTGACTATGGTGTGGATTTTTAGTAGGTACAGACCAGCCTAGACTTTAAGAGGCCTAACAGGTCCTAATTATACCAAGATAACTTGCTTCTGTTTGTAAACCAGATGGCTTGACAAAAATGAGGACGATGGTCAGATTGTCCGAGAATTAGTGCCTGCTGGGGAGTCACCGATGCTAAAAAGTGAGTTTAGCTTGGGAAAAAGAAGGTCTGGGTTTGAGCTTTCTATGCACGTATTTGTTTTGTTCTACTTAATTCATGTCAGTTCACAGCAAATCTACTTTTTTTTTTTTTGACATTCTTATCCGGGAAGTTGCAGTGGGTCGTTTGGCGGGGAAATGCATCTAACCCTTAAATCCTAGTTTATGAGGAGGATTAATTTGTGTAGAAAAGGATAATTGCAACATTGTATATGTAGAAAGAAACTTTACTTTATAATGCTGTGATTTGTTTACAAATGGCCTTTTTTATAGCTGTCTCCAAAGGATCTTGAATTGCCAGTGTCTTGATAGAGTAAATTCTACTGAATAATATTGTTTTCCTGGAAAAGAATTGCTAAAAGGGTTAGAGTCTCTTTTCCTAGAGTACTAGGGCTCCAATACTACCATTTGCCTTAGAAAATGGTGCTTACTGAACTCAGGTTGAGATACTTTTTTGTTAATTTTCTTGTTACAGATAAAAAGGTCAATTTATTTAATTAAATTGCAAGTATAAAAATAGGTGAAATCGCCTCTGTTGCCTAAGCTCATTTGCATGGCGTGGTACTCATCTAATGATGAGGAGGAAGAACATAAGATATTTTCTGTCAAATTAATGTATCGTCTGTTGCATCTCTCATAGTTTGGTGAATAACTCCAAGGTATGGTAGCATCTTCGGCGTGGCCCAGAGATGCTGGATGCATGAATGGAGGAGCAAAGCCATAGCGGTGTCTAGAGCGGAAGCCCCCCTCCCCTATATACATTTGAAGGCAGTTGTCTCGCTGAGTATTGGAAATACCAGTCACGTGTTTGCGTTTTCATTTCAGATGTCAGTTATCACATCAGTGTGAAGACAGGAGATATTCCAGGTGCCAGCTCAGACTCCAGAGTTTTCATCAAGCTCTACGGGGAAAAAGCAGATACCAGCAAACAGCCTCTGTTAGTTTCTGATAACGATCTCGGCAACTATTTCGAACGTGGACGAGTGGATGAATTTACTCTAGATATGATGGATATTGGAAAGGTAAGAACTAGTTGCAGGTAGCTCTGTACTTCATGCCAGTGGTTGCATTCAGAATCGATGTATTGCTAAGGAATGTAGGTGATCTATGAGACTCTGACCTTTGGGTAGGAGATTAAGAAACACATTTTGTACAGGCTATTATAGTTGCAGTCTATAATATCTGCTGGCATGTGAAGTGTCTGCTTTGAGTTTATTGTCAAATGTACAGAAATGATTTAGACATACATAGTGGAAGAACAGACTGCTGGGGGAAGTAGATTTTAATGTATTAAGTAAATGTCTTTTTTCCATTTTTTCCTGCCCTCCTGGTTTTGTTTGTTTTTCCTTTAAGATCAACCGAATACTGATTGGGCACGATAACGTGGGTCTCCGATCCGGTTGGTTCCTGGCCAGCGTCCAGATCACGGTTCCAGTCCAGGGAAAGCAGTACATGTTCCCCTGCAACCGGTGGCTGGACAAAGATGAGGCTGATGGAAGGGTAGAGGTGGAGGTCTATCCAAGTGAGATTGTTGCCATTGAGAAATGTGAGGAAAGACACATTGAGAAGCGTGTGGGTTTTAAATATATGACTATATTTGTATTAATGGCTCTCTTAAGGACCAGTCCACCACACTAAACAGAAAGTGCCTGTCCCGGCCAGCTTTTGTTGGTGGAGAAAGTAAATTGTTCTGCTGCTTTGGTTTTAAAAAAGTAACACTTGGAGAAGCGTTACTGAGCTTTCCACCTCCAGTTCCTGTGACTGGAGGAAGAATTTGCATTCTGGGCAGTTCTTCATTACTATATCACTGGGTTCATCCTTCTTCACATTCATGTGCCTCACTCGTGTCCGTTTGACTTACATCAGTGGATTCGTGTTCTTTAAGGTTATGGTTAAAACTTGCCTTGGGGTCCTGAGGAAAAAAGATGTTCTTTTGTTCCTCTGCTCTGTGTACCTCCCTCCCTAGATATCCCTAAATGGTCTCCAATGTTATGGAGATCATTTAACCACTCTATAGCTAATAGTGAAATGAAAGTCCCTTTTAAGGCTCTATTTTTCACCTCTCTGATACTGCTTTAATACTTGTAGAAGGGAAAGCTATTAAGTTAGACGTCACTGAAGAGTCATGTTATTTCACATACCGTTTGGATAAGAGCAAACACCCAGTTGCCTCAGCTACACGGTCATTTGTTAAGACAGGGTAATTTCATTTTGAGTCTGAGCCCTCAGGAATGTAGTATCTGAACTCCTCTGCTGATTTAATTGATTTATTTTTGGAACAGTGATAAACTACGAGGTGTCTGTAGTTACTGGAGACGTGCGGGCCGCAGGCACCAATGCCAAAGTCTTCATGCAGATTTATGGTGAGACTGGCAAAACTGAATTGCTCACCTTGGAAAACAGATCGAACAACTTTGAACGGGGAGCAACGGATACCTTCAAGGTATGATGAAGGCAGCCTTTGATGCTTCTATGAGAGGAAGAAAATGACCAGCCAAAATTTAGACAGCAATAAAATAACTGGGCCAATTGTCAAAATAATTGACTTCAACAAAATTGCCAAGTCTATTTTGTATCCTCTATCCGTTATCCATCTCTTCTTGCTTTTTGCACTTCATGGAGTGATTTTCATAATCACAGCGACTCATAGCAAAGGTGCCATACAAGACGATAGTCCAGCAACTGCTTTCATTTACCTTTCCTTCCAAAAGGAGATACTCATTTTAGGTTTCAGAAAACCTCAAGCTTATATTTTGTGCCTGATCGTATGATATTGTCCTTTTTCTTTGTCTAGCTGAGGAAAAAGGAATTTAGTTGGGGAAAAAGGAATCCCACACATTTCCACAAGGGAATTACTCACTTCCAACCTTGCCTCTAATTATATATGCCGTTTGTCACAGGTACATATCATCGCCTCAGTCCTGCAAAACCTGATGTTTTAATTTCTGTGAAGGTGTGACTGCCCCAAGGATGATATTACCTGTGCCCCTAGTGCACTGCATGATCATGGCACTTGACGTGTGGGGCACGCTCTTCCGGCTGTTGGTCTGGCCAGCAACTAGGCAACCAAGGTGCTCTGCTAGACCCGTTGACATAGGAGCTGAGCAATTCACAGCCGTGGCTGTGTTTATGTTCAAATGCCTGTATGTATGGCGGTATCGTCACCTCTGTTCCGCCAGCTGGGAGTGGGAATTAGTCACCTCACTCCAGAACTGTGGTCCAGAAGGTCTCTGCTAAGCTGACATCCAGCTCTAGCGGTGCCCACAGTGTCCAACTTCATTCCGTGGAGGTCACACTTCTTTTTGAGCAACCCCACAGTAAGCAGAGCGTTGGCAGGGCTGAAAAGCTTCAGGTGTAACTTGAGGGAATGAGTCCGGGCCTGGCTTATCTAGCAGGAGCTCCCGGTCCGAAAAGGCTGAGCAGCGGGTGGGCAAGGCATTGGGGCCTGGCACCCTCTCCCGCGTGAGGCTTGGCTACGCTGCACTGTGGCCCACTTCTTGGAGTTTCTCTGCAGAGAAACGAAGATTTGGAAGGCAGGAGTGCTTTTCGTTATTGCCCTGAGGTGGGATCAAAATGGGGAGAGGATGTGCTGTCAGGACATATCACAGCCACATCCTTTTGTATGGAAGAAAACTCAGCAGATGCCAACATCTGGACAGTACAGTGCAAAATCCAGATGGAAATGGAATTTGAGACACATCTGGTGTATGTGCTAACAGCACAAGGCTCAACACTGCGGTGCCTTGAGCTCTCTCTGTGGATTTGCAGTCTCACAGAAGTGAGATCCATCTCACCTCATAGTTAAGCATCTACTTGGAGCTAGTCTAGCATGCTCCCTCCCCCACCCCCGCAGGACTGGGAGATCTTTTCCATTGCCACTTGTCAAATGGAGGTGTCTTCTACCAGAGCTTTGCTACAGTTTTGAACTGTACATTTTTGAGATCTGTTCATCTTCTCCTGCCTTGGTTTCTTGCTTTATAAAGTGGAGTTGGTGATTATCCATTTTTATCGAGTACTGTGTGATTCAAGATCACTGGCACTTCATAAATGCTTGCTTTTTAAAGACTATTTATAATTTTAAGATTGGGTTTCTCTGATTTTAAAGAAAATAAGCTTTCTAAAATTTATAAGTAAAAGCTATTAGCCAATATCAGATTTATAATAAAGCCATATATAAAATGCTCTGTTTACATAGCCATGTTTATTTCCTCTCTTGGATGTTTATTGCTGGATGTTAAAGGTCTGCCTATTTTCTGTTTTTTTTTTTTTTTTTTCTGGGCATACTAGGCAGAGGCTGTGAAGCATTAATAGACAGATCCTCTCTCTCTCTCATCATATGAATATTTACAGACAGATATGGGCAGGAATAAGACTGTGTGAGCTACATGCTAGTAGGAAATACCATCAGTTATAGGCAGGGCATGCTGGATGATTACAGCAAATTCAAGAATGAAGCAGTACAGAGAAAGACACATTCTTTATGCCAGGACAGCTGGATCAATTTTAGTTTTCTGATAAGCATCCTGTGTGCAATTGATTTTGTTTTAATCTACTCAGGAAAAAAAAAAATGCTTCTAGACTGAAACCTTCTAGGCCAAGTTGCCAAATTTCAGCCTGAAGCAAACGTTTTCTAGTTTTATAACATAAACAGTGCCTATTGGCATAGGCGATCATCAGAAACAAGGTATTGGTTATTGCATGCAGTAAAACCTTCTATTCAACTTCATTAGGTAGTAATCTGGACAAATAATCTAAAACAACAGGGTTTTGTATCTGCTGTATTTACCAGAGAGATGGAAATCTTCCTACTTATATAGCCTCCTGCCACTGATGCATCATAGTGACTAATGGGTTTTATCTTCTCTACACCCTACTGAAGTGAGAAGATACTCTTCTCATTTTCCAGATGTCAAGTAAGGAGACGGGCAGACCAAGCCCAAGGTCACACAGGAAATCTGTGTCAGAGATTAGGTTTTCTGAGTCCAAGTCTAGCGCCTTACCCCTATACCGTTATTGATTCTGCCTGGTTCATGTCTCGTCTATATATTGAATGTATCTTATTATTCATTCAAAAAAGAATTCATGCACTGAGAATTTCATAAGCTAGTTCAATATTCAGTATATTCAGTCTTAATGCCAATATGAAGACAATACTGGTGAGGAGATTGATGGAGAAGTGGGGAGTCTAGTAAATGTGAATTAAACTCCTATCTCTGCCATAGTTGTTCTGTAAGTCTTCAGTTCAGTGCTTTCAGATGGGATTTGGTGATGGAAAGTAGGAAAGAATAAAATAGGAAGGAAAAAGTAAACTTGTTTAAAAAATGACCTTATCCTTGCTTTTCCAGTGGGTGATAGAGGCAATGATCCTCATTTTTAAGATGGCACTGGTGACAGTTCTTTCTGAAATGAACATGTCTTATAAATCCTGTTGGGTGTTGACTTTCTCTTGGTGGCAGATAGAGGCTGCAGATGTTGGCAAGATCTATAAGATTCGGATAGGCCATGATGGGAAAGGCATTGGGGATGGCTGGTTTCTGGAAAGCGTCACGCTGAAGCGACTTGCCCTGAACGTGAAAGAGCCTGAGAAGAAGAAGAAGAAAAAGAAAAAGTCTGATGAGGAGGAAGAAGAGGAGGCCGAGGCAGAGGAAGTAATGGATGTCTATACGTTTGTGGCACACCGCTGGTTGGCTAGAGATGAAGAGGACAAAGAGCTTGTGGTGGAGCTACTACCTGATGGAGAATCTGCCCTGGAGGGTAAATATCATGAATGTGCCTATATGTGTAGCTATAACGGTCGCTTGAAGGCTGATAAACACCTCGCGTGCTTTGTGTGAGTGTGTGTGGCTCCCAGCCGTCGCGCTGCCCCGGGCCCATGGTGTAGCTTAAACTATGGATTGGTCTGTCAGCTCTGCTGAGGAAGAGGATGGTGGTTAACCTCAGGCAGAAGATGGAAGAGACAGCCTGAAATGGGAATATCCTAGAGTGCTACTATAGGATTGGCCAAGGTTGGCCTGGGGAAGACCAAGGAGTATCTAGTAAGCTCTCAGAAGCCGAAACATTCACAATTTACCTCTGCCCTTTTTCTGCACTTGTGATATTAAAGGCTATAGCTGTGACTGCCTGCTGCACCGTTTCCCTGTCTCCTGCCTGCAGGACCCTCTGCCCACAATACCCTCCCCTGCAAAACAGGAGGAATGGATGTTTCACAAAAGATCTTGTGCCATGCGTAATAAACTTGGGTAATGAGTTCCCCAAGTTACCACTGTGGATAAGTTTAGTAGATTTTGGTTATTCATATGGCTAATGAGAAAGGCTGAAAGAAGGTGGTGAAAGAAAAAAGGTAAAGACTTTTAACAAACTCCAAACAAAACCCTTTTCAGCGCCAACTGTCCCAGCATTTCTGGTGCACACGCTTTCATGGAGAACCATGGATCTAGTGCAGTATGGCTATTTCTTATTATCTCCATATTTCTCCATATACATCTTCACATTTCTTATTATCTTATTTTCTTTGCACTTTCACTTGCAGAGAACACGTACAAAGTCCACGTTCTTACTGGGAACGTGTGGGGGGCTGGGACTGATGCTAATGTCTTCTTGAACATCTATGGCGTAGGAAGAGGAGACACGGGTGAACGCCAGCTAAAAAGGTCCAGTTGCCTCGACAAGTTTGAAAAGGGCCAGGTAATGCATGAACTCACCTCGCTCGAGCAGAGAGAAAGCTGGCAGAGGTCTCTCTCAGTTATCAAGCTGGTCGTTCATTACTGTTTCTTGGCTTGGCTTCTTCTTTGAGTTTAAGGCTCAGATATGTTTTATTTCTTAAATATATAATCTAAAGCAAAATGCCTCAAAGCATTTTCCAGAGGAAATACACTTGAATAATAAGCTTAACAGTCTTCTGCACTGGAGCCACCTTTTGCATCTGCTTCCTGTAAGCATTCTGGTAATAACATTTCCTGCCAGGAATACTTGAAAGCCACAAACTTTAAATTAATATCGGAGAGCGTTTGTTAGGCAGTTCAAGCATGTCAGTATTTAGATTGCAAATATTCTAAATGTTCTACTCAGCCAGTCAGGGAATAAAGGCAATATCACATGGTGTGCTATAATTACATTATAATCCAATCCAATTAAACACCTCTTGTAGATTTAATATTTTCCATAAAAATGCTTATAAACAATTAACAAGCAACTATTCCTGGAAGAAATTATTCCAGGAATAGTTTTGAATAACGAAAAATTACAGAAACAATAAGCAGCTGTGGAAAACTTGCAATCAGTAGAAAGAACCTAAGGCTGATAAATAAGCCATTAGCTGTGATTTATGAGTTTGGCGCTGAAGAAATTGCAACCTGCACACGGTTCTTCATTCGGTGGGAAGAACTCCAAGCTGCAAATGTAACGCCTTCTGCTCTTAGGAGTAGAAACCCAAAGTCTACTAACAAGTTAATCACATTAAGGTGTTTAACGTATTGTGATAACAAGGCCCATCCTGTCATGTTAATACTACTAATGAATGAACCTCATGGTTGTGGTAAATGACAAAAGGAAAAAATTCTGTGGTTTGAAATAAAGCACATGCAGGCGCACAGGAGAGTTTCCATAGAGTTAATACATTTGTAGTCAGTCCCAGATTCAGGCTGGGAGGGAGAATGCTAACCCTGGAAGGACTGAGGTTTAGGAGAGGTGGCTTAAACCTAGAGGAGGCTGAAGTGTGGATGAGGTAAAGAAAGAAGTGAAGGGCTGGGTGGCTCTTACTGCCTTACAGGAGCAAAGTGCAAGTGCTAACGGGAGAGCTCACAGCTCTGTAACTGTACTGGTACATCCAGCCCTAGGAGTACAAGGGAGACTTCCAGATGCCCTTTGTTTTAATGGGAAAAAATTACCCCCCAGCTAGTGCCTTTTTTCCTCCCTTTCTGGGAAACACATTCATTTGCCTCTTGTCTCCTGTGCAGGAGGATGTGTTTACCATCAAGGCCGTTGACCTGGGTGAGCTGAAGAAGCTGCGGATCCGCCACGATAACTCTGGTGGTAGCCCAAGCTGGTTTCTGGAGAGAGTAGAGATTGTTGATCTCAAGGAGAGCACCACGTGAGCAGCCTGTCGCACCCCTTTCATGTGATCAGAAACAGGGACTTGTTCTCCCAGAGAGCCTGCAGAACCACAAGAAGGCAGAGGAGATGCAGAGGGGCATAGCTGCAGCTCCTCACTAACTCAAAGGGAGTGCACATCCTTTGGGAGTCTTGTGATAACGGTGCTGCTAGGTTGAGCGTAGGACTCGGGCACCTGTGCGGGGTTTTGCTGTCCCACCGTCTCTGTGGTTTAGGAGCCAGCAATGTTCAGAAGGAAAACTCAGCTTTTCCTCTGTTTTTCCTGGGAGGGACTCTCCATCCTGAAGAGGTCCCCTTGTAGAATCAGCACCCACAGGCCTCCTTCTGAGGGTCCCCTCTGGAGGCACCTGACCTCCCACCTTGTGTTTTGTCCCTGTGCAAGGAGCTGCACCAAGGCAAAGTCCTGACCCAAGCAAACTCCCGGGAATTTCACAGGTAGTGGGGTGGGCAAAGCCTAGGCTGTTACAAGGCTTAGATACAGGCTTGCCTTTGAGCTGTAACGTGCTTGAAGTCACATGCTTAACGTTGCACAATGCTTTGGTGGGTGGGACTGTTCATGGGACTCTCAGGATGGGTCCACTGTTTGTAAACATACACTGCCTGGGAGAGTGGAGTTTCCCTTGAGTAGATTAGTTTTTCCTGGGACTGAAAACGAAAAGGAGTCAGGTGTAGAGGGCTGACAGGTCACTAGCAGCGCTTGTCAGTAAGTGCTTGCTAACATATTTCTGGGTAAAATTCACATAAACAATACCAAAACTCAAGGGTGAAAACAAATGTGTTGATCAGCTTTGAGTAATCTTGTTTTTTTTTAAGTATCCTCTGATTTGTGCTTATTTATGCTATTAAAACTGTGAAGTCCTGTGTAAGTGCTGGGTGCTGCTGTCATTCTTGTAGGTATTATTTTCCATGCCAACGGTGGTTAGCAGTTGAGGAAGATGACGGTCAGATTGTCAGGGAGCTGGTCCCAGTGGATGAAGCATTTGTAAAGAAAGATTCGGAAAATGATGGCCAGTCTCTTGCAACGCTGGGCCTGGAACAGAAAGGTTTATGTTAGCCTTGTATTTCTTCCAGTATGGGGTTGAAAAGAAACCAAGTTATTAGTAGTGCTAAGGGCATTAGCCATTAGCATTCACTGGGCTGTAATTCTTCCCTGAATCACGAAGATCTCAGGTGTGAATGAAGTGTGAAGTGCGGTGTCAGCCAAGGAGGAGTGGACACTCCTCATTTTTAGGCGATTTAATCATCTTGGGAGATTGGACCCAAAGTGCAAAAGCTAGGAAGATGGCCATCACATTTGGTCATCATCTTTTGCAAAGCAGTTAGTGGAATAAACCTCAAATGAAATGCATATTAGTCATTAAAATCCAAGCCATAAATCCCAGCCATTTCATGTCGTTAAACATTTGGACATGAAACTGAGCAGAGAGCAAACATTATCAGAGAAAGGGAAGGGACCTAAATTTGTCTTATTTTCCGTCTTGCTGCTTATGTCTGTCATCCTCTGAAACAACTTTGTGCTTCTTGCTCCTGGGTCTGGTGCTGCAAGGTGCTGAGTGCCCAGCACTTCCACTGGCTTCGGTGGCAGTGAAAAGTCTTAAACTCTCCCTTAACAACCCCCACCATAGGCTTTTGAATACATGAACAACTTCCAGAAATGCTGGATAGTCAACAGTTCACTTCAGGAGGACCTGCTGGATGAGCAGTGTCTTGGAAAGCCATGCATGTGCCTAAATATGGCAGCAGGATACTGTTTTGGAAATCCTGAGCAGGTTTTTTGTTGTACAGTGAAGTCTGCACAAGTCTGTCCTATAATTTTCCATAAGTTTCATATGTACTGCACATTCTAGATGATGATGTGACGGGAACCTCCCTGATGATGCTATTGTGAAGGGTGTGTTTGTGAGCATGAACTATATATGTCAAAGTGCACATACTTTCTGATATGTGGTATATGCACGTATATTGCTTGGTGCTATTAGAATAAAGAGGCTTTTTTTTTTTTTTAATGAAATACTTCAGAAGGCAGAGGCAGCTTTGAGGAGCCTTTGAGATTCCCAGAAAGCAAATGGGAAGTCTGAGCACACTTCTCATTTGCAGAGATGCAGACAACATACTGCATGACTGGAGCAGGACAGGACTGTGCAACCAGATAGCCCAGCTCACCCCAGTAACCATCACAGCGTGTGACAAGAATTAGAGATTACAATATGGCTGTTACCTGTGGAAATAAAACCCAAACCAAACACATATATGCAAAGAAAAGTAGAATTAATTCCTACTCAGACTTCACATTCTTAAATCAAGATCTTTTATTTGGCAGCTAAATCAACTACGTACACTGTGAAAGTGAAAACTGGGGACAAGAAGAATGCAGGGACAGATGCCAATGTCTTCATCACTCTCTATGGAAGTAAAGATGATACAGGTAAGACTACCACGTGATGGAAAAGGATGGGACCTCACTGCTAGATATAACTGCCTGAAAAGGCTGGGCAGTTTCCTTTTGTTCCCTCAGTACCTGCTCCTCGTTCCTTTTCAGGACAACCACATGTTCTGGCTGTCTCCACATACGTTGTGATAGAGGGCGACATACCATCAGCTGCTGTAAATCACTGTCAAACTCTGAGATGCTGATTTGCACCAGCTGCCAATCTAAAGGCTTTAATTTCAATTATAGAAACCGTGCAGTTGCCTGGGATTGCATCCCTGAGCGGTGAATGTGGTGAATGATTTGCTTTCCTCAGCAATGAATCAGCGTGCTCCTGCAATCCAGCCCTCCTCTGCCTCTCTGAGTGGCCCAGAAGTGTTTAATCAGCTGAAGAGCAAACCCTCTTGGAAACAGCCAAGCTGTGTGTGCAGTGATGTGGTGACTGTGAGAGTGGCAGTGAATTAACGGGTAGGACCATTCTCCTTACCTGTAATGGCAACTGCAACAGTGCTGGCTCTGTGGCGCTGCCAGTGCATCACTCAAGAAAGGCATATGTGTGGTTTAGGCCAGGGATACTGCTATAGCTATATATTTAGGGTTCAGAATGAGGTAGGGGACAAGGGTAAGATCTTGAGATGAAAAGCCTTTTTTTTCCTGTTTTAGCCACTTCCCTCATTCCACCAGTAATATTCCCAAAGCATTTGTTTCATACCCTAAACAATGCCTGTTTGCATCGCTACAACAGGGATCGTCAGCCTAAAGGCCTCAAAGACTAACAAGAACAAATTTGAGCGTGGAAAGGTAGATGAGTTTACAGTAGAGTCTGTGGACATTGGAGACCTGAAAAAAATCAAGATAGGCCATGACAATAAAGGTAAGATGACCTGCTTTGTTATGTGGTTTTCCTAGTGCATTAGGCACATGGCTGTATAAAATAGCGTTCCTCCAAAACCCTAGAGGTAACTTAACCTTTTGGTGACAGATCCTTGCTGTTCCCTTGGCTGTTGCAGTCACTGCTGCAAATGCCATTGCTGTGGCTGCGGCACTAAGAGCACAGTGACGGCAACTGCACGTAGCTTGGTCTTTCTACAGGAGACTCTTTAATCTTGCAAGCCCTTTTCTGGAGAGAATTCTCATACGCATCAAAATGTGCCTTTTTGTGTTCCATGTAGGGTCTATAGACTTGAAATAACTGTCTCATTTGTTTGTTAATGGTTTTGTTGTTTCCATCATCAAGTGCTAGCTGCTTTTTACACAAAGGTATGTCTCTTCTATAGACAAGGGAAGCCGTGACAGGACACGTGGATTCCTCCCCTATGAGGCGTGAAGGGACATCTTTGTTGGTAACTTCCCTGTCTTATTACAGGGGCAAATTAACCCAAGTAATGGAGTAATTCTCTCTCCCACGTGCACGTCTTTATCCTGTTGCATATCCAAATGTAAAACACGTTATTTCAGATCTGGAGAGTCACTTGCTATCATCTTTATGATTTCTATTCTCTTCTTCCATTGGCAAAAGAGAATAAGATTCATTTCTCAGAGGCCTGGAGTGCAAAGATTCATTTGCTGTTATCTATTGTGGGTTAATCCCTGTATCCCTCCTACCACAGGTAGTTCAACTGGCTGGTTCCTGGAGTGGGTGGAAATCGATGCCCCATCCCTGGGACGGTGCCTCAAGTTCCCCTGTGGCCGTTGGCTGGACAAATCAGAGGATGATGGAGCCATTGAGAGAATTATCTTCCCTGCAGAACTGCAGACAGTGGAATATATCCCATGTGAGCAGAATGTCATCTCCCCAAGATACACCCATCATTACAGAAGATAAAACTCCATGAGCTAGTGAGGTTTTATAGGCTTGGCCTCCCCTTGGATTTGCTCTGAGAGATTTATAAATACATCACATGCCAATTACTCCTGTTACTACAAGAAAGTTCCTCTGGGTGCTCTAGACTAACATTTCCTGCCTCCATGTGTTATATTTGCCAAATCAGAGAGTGGTTAGAAACCGTATGGCTATCTATGATTGTCTTTTTGCTCCCTCTTGCACTATCTTCTCCCAGTCCTTAATGCTCCCAATCCAAGTTGGCTTCCTTGTCTCCAGTTTTCTCTTTGATCCTGCTCCATTCTAATATTTATGTTTCTGTTGCTAAAGCAGACTCTTGTGGTCTCTCTTCCAAGCTAGTTCTCCTTGGCTGCCCGGTGCTGTTGGCCCTGTGCACCCCTCTCTTGCTGAAAGACCCTCTGCCAGAGTTTCTTCAATGTTGTGCTTTTCTGATAGAGTGTTTGCACCAGTCTCTGTTTTGGCATTCTCCAATTTTACCTTTATCTTACCTTTGTTCTCCTCTAATTTTTGGTGTACACTCAGTGTCTTTTGACAGCTCTCTCTGAGTGCTAAGCTGATAATTTTCAAGTCTGCCATGACACACACAACTTCTCTGTTCAGGCAAATTCTTTTGCTGTCTCCAGGACATTGAGAATCAGATAAAACAGCTTTCTTGAAATGAATTACTTAAAACACTGGTTTTCTTATTCTTAAGCCCTTATTTATGTGTGCATCCATGAATGTACGTAGGGAACTTACAGCCCTGGGACTCCTGCCTTCCCGACCTCCCTATTGCAAGTTGTTGGCAAATTCTTCCTCGCCCATCTTCAGGGGATTATCAAAATTGACTCTTCCCTTCACTAAATAAGAGGCCACGATGGTGAGGGTGCAGACCTGGGACTCAAGAGTTGATTTCCACCCCAAGCCCTGCCAGATGCTTCCTGGGTCACTGTGGGCAAGTCACAAGTCATTCACACCACCACGCTTAAGGGTCTAGAGCCTGAAATCCCCAAACAGTTGATAGAAAAAGTGTGTGCATGGACTATATCAAAAACCTTACCTCCTGAAGTTCCTTGCTTAGATATCAAAAGTTAGAGCATATGCTTCCCACTGCTGCCCAGTCTCTCTTCTTCTGCCTCAGTTTCCTTCTTCAGAAGTAGCTGTAAGAATAACTGTGTAGAAGATTGTCAACTGCTTTGTTTTTTTTTTTTTTTTAAATGCAAACACCCTAGTTAATGCTGAAAGCCTCTTATATACTGGCTGGTCTACCCTCCCTCCAAACTCCAGATCCTCACACACAGCAGTCTGTAAACCAGAATCATCTCTCTTTTCTAATGATCTGCCAATGATCTCTCTTTGTGCCTCCACACTTTGACTAAGGCGTTATTTATTTCTCAGTATATCTCGTTTTCTTTCCCTAAAATCTGTGGAGCAGAAGAATGGATGCTCTTTGCTGCCTTCTGCATTTTCATTAGTCTGCTGAAAGACACAACAGTCTTTATGGTTGAAAGAAGAGATGGCTATGATGAAGTGAATATGGTCACAGGAGTCGATATAACCCACAGAACTTGCACGTGCTTCTCACCAGGCTTTTCCCTGTGTGTTATTCCAGTCAATATGTATTTTGATGCATATGTTGGCTATATCATTTATTAATGCCTCAGTATATCACAGGAGGTAAGGGTTTCTGGAATGCCATGCTTTGAGTGCACAGTGTGCGTAAACCTGTTTTTTGCTGGCAGAAAGTAGTCAGGCCTCTCTGGCAAACAGGTTGCACCAGCCTCTGCGTCATGTTAGGCCATTTCTCCAATTAAACTGTTCCCATCGTGCTATTTACTGTACTCTAGTTTCCTAATTATTGACCTGATGGTTTCAGTTTGCCAGAGGTAACAAAGATGGTCTGACTTTTTTTATGACGACTTACACCAGAATTGTTTTACTAGGAACAGATGATGAAAACATTGTCATCGGCATCCCAATTAAAATCATGCCTGTGGAGATACGATCTTAAAAGTCCCATGTAAATGAAATGGGAGTCTGACAGCTGAAAGTTGTGCTGCTAGTGACCTTGTTATGGTGCTACTTTGCTGATTCAGTTCTAAGCTGATGTTAATATTCAAGCAACAAGAGCAAGCACTACAGACTTCAGCAGAGGAGATCGTTTTTAATTCAAAGTGCGTAGCACGTGATTTTGGTTTCCAGGATTTTTTTTCCTTACACATTGGAGAAATTATTCCTGCAGTTTACCTGCAGCACGGAAGAGTGGATGTCATTGGGGCTGGGCAGAAAGAATATTAAGTACCTTCAGGCTTACTCTCTGTAGAAGAAAACTTCTTCATCGCTGTTCTCCTGAGAGCCCTGTTTAGAGAGCCTGGATTTTAATGAATGATTAGCCTCTGATGCGCATAATCAGAGTTACTCCAGCAGCAACAGATAAGGTGCCAGAAACATTCCCTTTACCCTAACGGAGATGCTGAATCTGAAATAAAGCTCAAAGTACAGTAGTGTAAAGAATAGCATAGATGACTAAAGCGACTGCAGCGTAGGAGGGTGCAGGATGACGAGCAGCTGAAAAGGATTGGAGCAAGGGACAGGAAATGATGGAAAATGAGTAGGCAGCATATGGGAGAGGGATGGCAGGGGATGGATCCTCATGGTGATGCGGGGGGTGTCAAATGCTGTGCTCACAGGTAGCGACATGGAGCACAGAGTTTTTTATCTGTATGAGGTAAAGAGAAGTCCCTGCCATAAATGAGTGGTGTCCAAATCTCACCTAGCAATTTTCTTTCACAGATTTCAGAAAGCAATTAAGAGAGATAGGGGTAAGATTCAGTTTACTGACTGGGATGCCTCAATTTACATGTGTTCACAACAGCAAAATGTCTAATCTCCCATTATTATCAATAGCTATTTGGTCTTTCCCAGGCAATGGATCTGGAGAATGTTTCAAGTAACCCTGAGGAAGATGCCCACGTTTGGTCATCTGACTCATTCTCCAAACTCCATTGACTTTAGTGGTTAGATCTCATTTCACTATAGCGGAGCTTCACATACCTATCTGACGTGCAGGCATCCGAACGTCGGTTTCCTAATCTGTGAGCCAAACGCTGTCTCGCTTTGGAGAATGAGGTGGGAAATGACTTCACTAACAACATTCAGCAAATCCGTAGCAAAGCCAGGAACAGAGCCTTGATCTAGTTCCTGGGTGAAGCTTGTTATTCCTGGGTCATGCTCCAATGGGACACTGCATTGAGAAATGGTGAAAATAGAAAAGGACAAGAGGAGGCATCAGATTTTTGGGCAGTGGGACATTCTGGAAAAAAACAATTGAACAGAGTAAGGAGGTATGTAAGGGCTTGATCCTTATTGTCCTACATTGAGAACTGGCATTTTACTCGGTATGCCTTGGTGTTAAGGACTATATGCTGTCAGAGCAGAACAGGGTACTGTGAGAATACTAGATCAAAGAGTGGCCAGCAAAAGGTTTTATTTCTTTTCCTTGGGATTGATTTCTGTCACTTTTTCAGTGACGAAAGTAATAGTGGAATTGTCACCAACAAGTCTATCTTGAGTATTTTTATGCTGCCTCCAGTTGGCTTAGCTTCATCTGTCAGATGCTTTAAGTCTGCTTTAAGACTTGAGCTGTTGAAGGAAATCCTATTTCAATAAGTTCAGGTGGCAGGTGGTTGAACCCAAAATCTCAGTAAATGAACATGGATCTAGGTCAGCTGGCTATATAGGGTTAAATGAAATTTCTCTGAATTTTTATAGAGGTGACCAAAGTCAGAATATGACTTGCAGCGTGATAACTCTTATAACCACAGGTGTGATTCCTACCCTATCCTCTTTAAATGAGTTTTCGAACACAGATTCTGTTTCATTGAAATGTTCTTAGGAGCATTGGTCTGCTGCTTACAGACTTTGGTTGGTTTTGTTTTTATTTTCTGCTGCTTCCTGATTTAGTTGTCCCTTATGAGATCACGGTGTACACCAGCGATATCTTTGGAGCTGGCACAGATGCAGATGTCTTCATCGTTCTCTATGGAAGCGACGGGATCTGCACTCAGCAGAAATCCCTGTGCCTCAACAAGAGAGAGCAAAGGATGTATTTTGAAAGGAACTCGGTGAATCAGTTCATTGTGGAGGTAAAATCAAAGCTGCTTCTTGCTTTAGTCTTAGAGCAGAGGTTGCCCTCTGGGGATTAGGAAGACAAAATGAAGCGGCAATTTTTCCTCTTTTAGGGAAAGCTGTTCAGCTTTTGGAACTGGAGAGGGTGGTCTGCTCATGGAACTTGGGTTCAATTCTCTGCTCTCCAACAGACTTTGTGGATTCTGGAGCAAATCTTTTCTCACTGAGCTCCAGTTAGTAGCAGCTCAAAATTATCATCACACAATGTCCCGGTGGTCTAACACCATGTTAAGCATTGCAAGGACTAGTGCAATCTTATTTTGGAGCTGAGATGTCCTAACACATGGATATGGAGACTTGCCCTTCCATGCAGAGCTGAGAGGCATTTTGGAAGGTCAACGCGTAGGAGCATTTACCTCTTCCGTTTTCTATGCCATACTTGATCTTTAGATAAAAGAGAGGGTCTTAGTCTGTGTGGCCATTGGATATAATAAGTCTCCCTCTCCTTCACACCCTTATTTGCTTGCATGTTTGCTTTCTTCACAGTTCACAATGTTTTTAAAGGTAACATGAACCAAATGTTTGCGATATTGCTGAAACTAGAGGCTTTCCGTTAAGGTCTCCAAGTGTCATTTCATGCTACAGTTTCAGATCATGTTGGATGGCCTGGCCTGCAGTGCTCACTACATACGTAGTACTACATTTGAGGTGGATGGTTTGTTCATCTGTTCGAACTCTGGGGCAACCTCTGTCTTCTTGGACAGAGACTTTGTTACTTTGCTGTAGACACCATGATTTTTGACTACCTGGGGCTAAATTTTTGAAAGAGCTTATCAAGTGTTTCCTGAAGCATTTGCACATGCATATGCAGGTAGCAAACCTGTGCATATAGGTCAGGGAGCTCATTTACACCTACAGCACTCAGCAATTGCTATTCATAATAAGTTCCTATCGAGAAATTGTGAGAAGTAAAAACACAGGCAATCTTGCTCTGGCCTACTCTTTTGGTACTGCTTAACGTCCTCTCCTTCCCTCCCTAGGAGCAACGCTGCCACTGACTTTACAGAGCACCTTACAGCCTGCCTGTGTTTTGAGTTTGGTTTGTTTTTGTAACATATTTGAAGGCAAATTTAAAAAAAAAACTTTCAAACAAGTTAAAATACTTCCAGCCCACATTGTTGTTATAGAGCATGAATCATAAAATGAAGCCCCAGCGTGATTCCTTAAAAACAAAGAATAAGACTTAATTTGGTGGAGTTTCCACAGAGACTATCATGACAGAAGTTGCAATTATCCGTAGGTATAAATCTTAAACTGAGTGTTATTTTATTTCTTTACTTCATAAGATTTATTTTGATTTTGATAGATTTTGAAACATCAGTACTCCTCTTAGATGAAGCATGTGAGAATGCAGTTTGTTCTCTAGATTTATAGCCTCATATTAACCTATCCTCAAACTCCATTCTTTTTTCACCAGTTGCTCTTGCTGCAGGAAAGGAAATGAAGCAAAATATATTCTTCCCTCACCTACTTCTGTAGAGCCATAATTTGGAGCTCAATAGACCTTGAAAACAATTTGGGGAACTCGGGAAATACAGGCTGAGAATGGCCTGTTTGTCTTAGTGCTTTTACTGCCCTGCATTTTGTATTTGCTAAAGAGGCACCAAAAGTTAGAGATGGGTCTCAGCTACGTTCCTAAAAGTGATGATTTGCAGGAGATGCCTGTAGCAGAGCGAAAATCACTTCTTTCTTAACAAGAATCTTATTACTATGAATTGACTGAAAGCCTCATTGAAAGATGAGTATTTGGACAGGACAGAGGAGGGGTAACATACTTTCCCCCAGTATAAACCTGGGTACATGCATGAATTTTAGACCTGAATTTGGAACATATAATTACTTTGCAGTTAGTGTTGATGCTTTGAGTACTGCAGTCAGTCCTGTTGAGTCCAGGAGTCTCCTAAAATCACTGAGGTCTTTGCTTCAGTATGTGGCAATTTTGTCAGCTGGAAGATGAAGAAGAGCGTAGTCTCCAGTGGTCTAAATTGAGAAGTTCAGTTTTTTTAAGTTTATGAGAACAAAAGATTTCAAGTCCCTATGGAGAGAAAGACAGCTGAGTGTTCTCCTGTGCGCAAAGGAGTTTTGCAGCCACTTTTGGATTTTTAAAGCCCAAGTGTGCAAAAGCTTGCACCAAAATAACCAAAATATACTGCAGAGGAGCAAATAGTATTGCTCCTGTTCAAGCCTTTGAAAGGGCGGTAGCTTAAAAGTATTGAAATAGTGACAAGTTTTTCAGATAATAAGGTAAGGCATAAAAAATAGCAGCCACTTCCTAAGATACTGATCTTCTTGACTTGCTCAGAACGGCACTTGGATTCTGTGGCAGAATAACAGTGCTATAAACAGTAACTATAAAATGCCACGCTGTGAATACTGTGCTTTGGTCTCAAAGCTATTCTTCCAATGTTATAACTGGGCGCAACCGTCTAATTGCCTAGGTGTTTAAAAAGGAGGGAAATACAAAAAGAAAATTCAAGATGCAGCAACATTACAATTTCTATAAATTACTTCCCCTCCCACAAAGAAGCTTGAGATGCAGGATTGCTGCTGTGCAATCAAATCCATCTCCTACACTGGGTAAGCTGCGTAGCGCAACACACAACTTTCTTTCTTTTTGGAATAGACGTTCATGAAGACGCATTAGCTAAATCAGTTAGGGCATAAGTAGTGTTGTTCGTAGTGATGTTGTAGGCATAACGTTTGCTCCCCCAGGACTTCATATAGACTGGAAATAGGAAATGAGCTATAAAAGAGTATATTGAAAGTCACGTGTTGTTCATGTCATAATTTTAACTTTTTTTTTTTTTTTTGTGTAGCTGGAGGATGTTGGTGACATTATTGAAAAGATTCGCATAGGACACAAGGGTGGAGGGCTGAATTCCGGATGGCATTTGGATCGCGTGGCAATTCGGAGACTGTTGCCAAATGGAAAGGTAGGCTGTGAATCAAGGCACCCTGGAAGCAGCATTGGCAGCTGCTTCCGTCTCCCAAAGCAGATCTTCAGTATACAAAACTTGATTAACAGTGAAAAATGAATCCCTAAAGAGCAATGCACACTAATGAACTCTCTGGAGCTTAGAGATTTGAGAATAAGCATTTATTATCATGTTTTATTCTTCAAATGTTCATTGTGAGACTATGCAATTGTTATTTCTAAAAGGTGCTTTTCTCCTTATACCTGATGACAAGAATAAACATATTTCCTCCTGGCAGTGGATGGGAGCAAGGCACTGATGCTATTACTCAACCTTTTGACGCAAGTCCCTGAATCAGTCCTATAAAACCCATCAAGTTAGGTCCTAGGACTTTTGGTTGCACATGTCAACAGGATTAAGCCAAAGGAGCCAAATTGGTCGTCTTTATCCTACTCACATAAGAAGCTCTTTCTTGGCCCTGCTTAGAGTATTGGCTCTAGCAGTAGGAATGAGTCTGGCTGCAGGTAAGTGAAAGCTCAGAAGAAAATCACCTCTTCAGGATCATTTTAGGATTTGAGCAGCAGCTGCATTTGAGAACAGCTGGGCTCTTTCCTCTGATTTGTCCTTTCTCCTCTTATTCTGAAATGATTTCAGCTTTCACCTGTGCTAATGGGAGAGGCCTCATAGCTCAGGTCTGCCCCCTCCTCCAATGGCTCCTGATATGTAATGCTGGTGAACCCACAGCTTGCTCAGGTGCGGTGAACCTATTTCTCATCTCACTTCTTCCCTCAAAATTTCAAGGATATGCTTTACTCTCTTTGCCTCACTAAATGACTTAAAGATCTGCCTTGGACCTTCCTCATCACGTTCAAGGATGTATCCTCCTGTACGACTTTCTACACTAGTAAATAGCTTTTGCTTGCTTCTGATGATGACATTTTTGCCAGTCCACTATTGTCCAACCTGCTATCTGCCTCTTGACTCACCCTTCTCTTGTACAGCTTGGTTAGGTTACGAAACAAGATGATATTGTTCTTGGTAATATTTCTGTTGGTCATGGGCTAGGAAGGATGAAGAGGAGGATCTGCAAAGGCATGGAAAACAAGGGAAAAAGACATTCCTGGGATGCCTGGCCTCTTTCTACAGCCACATTTAACTGAGCACTTTGGGCAGCTCCCGAAGTTCAGTGTTGGGTCCTCTGCCGTCAGCACAGTCATTACAGCAATTTTTGAAGGACAGATAGTGAGAAATCTGGGAGGTTAGAGGAAGGAAGGAAAACCATGAACACCTTAAAATGGAGAGATTTACAATTCTGCTGATCTTTTGATTATGGAATGGGAAAAAAGAAAAAAGCAGAGCACTGCATGCTGCTGCTGATCAGCTGCAGGATATTCTGACCTGCTACAGGATAGCAATATGCTGCCAACGCTTCTGAAAGCTGTGCTACCTGATTAGACTGTTAAGATGTGTCTAGATGTATCTGTAATGCTGCAAAAGAAAAATGAGGTCAGTAACTTTTCAGATTAAATTGAAAGCACTTGGGTAGCAAACTTGGATTGTTGCATGCCAATAAAGCTCTGTCTAGGCATGCCAATTATATCTGATAATTATATTTCATTTGTTACAACCTGGAGAAGGGCAAAGCACTGACTTTTAGCACACTATCATACCTTGCCTGTAGCTTAGGGCCATAGTCAAAGTCTCATGAAGCAAATCCTGTTCCTAGTTACAAGAGGATTTTACTGTGGGTAACGCAAAATAGTGCACTTTACGTCACTTAAATATTAATGCAGTCACTAATAAGGAAACTCCAATAAAAACTGTTGCAATGGCATGGCGATTAACAATAATGACACAATTAACTCTTGCAGCACCTGTACATCATTCCCCATTGCGCAAGCACTCAACTCCCTAGGTATCCCGTTACTAAATGAACAGTGTTCATATCAGTGACACGTACAACCAACATTATCAACATTAAGGCGCAGTTAAAAGCTTCAGTGAGAGATGCAACTGAAGAGGAATCTCTAATGGGAGGGGGGAATTTCAGCACTGAAACGTGTTGCTCTGGAGAGCCCCTTGCTTCCCAGGCTGTAGCAGGGGAAGAACACCACTGCAACTGATGTTCATCGGCTCGGCATACGGCGAGAGAATATAGGTTATGTGGCCAGACACCAGCACAGAAATGAGGAAGTGGAAGTTGTGATGTGACCGGTCGTTAGGTGTTCTGTTTCGTTCATACTGTACAAATAACTCCCGAAGGCAAAATACTTGCAATCATCTAAAGAACTGTTTTGTTTGGCATTGTTTTGTACCAGTCATACTCCTAAACACCTCGTGGAGTTACGTATTACAAGTCCTGGGGTTCAATAACAGCAGTACAGAGAGCATCAAAGAAGAAAATTGTGTTTGTTCAACAGCAAAAGAGTTGGGAAGTTGGGATACCTGGGGTCAAAGGATGGTTCTGCTGCAAATGCAAGCAAGTCACCCAAAGCCTATATCTGAAAAGGCCCATAACTCCAGCAGATCACTTTTTCTGGGATCTGTACTCAGGGGTGTAATGTCCAGTTCATACTTTGCTAGCAGTGACTGCAACGGGCCCCTGGTCTTAGTTGCACAACCAACTTCTCACCAATGATTGCGGCAGGGAGGGCAGGATCCAGCAGCTCAAGATAATACCATGTGGTGCTGTACAGTGATAACAATATTCAGTATCGCTACAGGGAGATCTATTCCCTTCTTTTACTATAAAGCAACCTTTTAATATTTAAATAGCAAAAGAAGTGAAGAAGAGGGCCTTGCATTACTTTGATAAGTGATTACGTGCATGTAATTAAGGTGAATGGCATTCTTATATATGTGTACATAAAGGCAGTGACACATGGAGTTCTGGAAGCAGCAGAAAGCTTCTGTGCTGCTTAAGGAGAGAAGTTGTCAGTAGGGAAAGGGCCATTTTTTTCTTGCTTTGCTTAGTTACTATGGGCTTAAAATTAACTTTTTTCTGTTCAGACTTGTGGGCTCGGCAAGTTCCATGATGGCTCATGCCCATCTCTTTAGGGAGACGTAGCCTGGGGTGCCCAGTACGCAGACAGCCTCCTGCCTCTTACCATTTTGGAGGCCTTAAAGGAGTCTGCTCCTAATGAGTAGTCTGGGATTGATTTTATTTGCTAAGCAGAAAACACATGTTCTATTGTTTTTGCTCCTTTGATGGCAGAAATCATATTTGTTTCCACCAAAGTAAAGTTAAAACAAAGGATCAAAAATTAAATCAGTATTCTTCTCCTCTTAATGCACGTATGGGAATTGCCTGGAAACCAGCTTGAATTGCAGAATTATAGGGCAAAATCTTGAAGTACTGACTCAAAAAAACCCACCACCTACTGACTTCAAAGGGAACGTTGCCTGAATGAGGATTGAAGAGGGATCGTGGAGTCTCAATAAACCGTAGCTTCAGTGGGAATAGTGTAGTCCTGTTGAGGAACTTGCAGGATCAAAAAGTGGAACCCACCGAAATGAGAAAGGGCAAAGTCTATTGGATCGTATAGCCAATCTCACCCATTGAGAATATTTTTCTCTGCTGTATGTTCAGTGCTTTTTTTCTCTGTCTCTCCGAATGTCTTTTTCTTGTACTCTGAATGACTGAAATAGTCTGTCACATAAAGGTATACTCTGTTCTGCTCTGTCCCATGCCTGCTTGGCTTGGTCATTGCAGTGCGTACTGTTTCAAGTCTGCATATGCATACCCATGCATACATACGTGATTTGAAATTCCTTATTTGCGTGTCAGAGGGTGCTCAGAGCAGAAATTCTGAGCTGCTTGTTTTGAAGAGCTTATCTCTGTCATGTTTACTTCAGGGTTCAGAAACTGTCACGTTTCCATGTGAAAGATGGCTTGCAAAGTCTGAAGATGATGGAGAGATCATCAGAGAGCTGGTACCGTCTGATATTTTTACTGAAAAACTCATGAAGGATGGGACTCTAAAGCAGATAGAAGAAGAAGTTGAAGACCCATTAGAAGGTAATATAACCCTAGAAGTAGGTAGGGACCTATTCACCTGATCTTTCAGAGCAAAGCGCTGTTCAAGCGGATGCAATGCTCCTGCTTGTGTTTCTTTCACTTCCCATTTTCTGACCTCTCTGACGCCTGAAGCATTTCCATGAAGTTTTATCCTAAGCTCCTTGCTTCCCTATATGCCTGGCTGTTTCTAACTTTTCCCCCTAGGACTTCCTTTTCTCACCCTGAGCTCTTCCTGCCCTTCAGAGAAATCGTGAACCTTCTTACCTCCTGGGTAGAGCAAATCAAATTCAGCTGCCATCTTCATTCATGGTTCTTGCATCTGGTAACAAGATGATTCAACAGAGAAAATCATTCGTTTCTGTGTTTCTTTTCTCTCAGAATCTCATTTGCATTTACAGTACACCATTGTCAGGGTGGAATTTACATTGTAAGTGTTTTCCATTGCCAGGGAAGTGAAAAGGGGCTTTGCTGTAAAGGAGAATTGAGCCTTTACAGTGTGCCTCTAGCAGAGGAAGGTATGCTCTCTCCTCTATTAGGAATCACGTGGTAGGTTATGTGAAACCTTTTCCCAAGGGGAGAGAGGCAATTTTAATAACAGTAAATGGCAAAACTGCTAGATGCCTACATAGTAGTTTCTTTAACCTCCTAACTCAGGTCACTTTGCCTTGCATTAGTTACGGGATGTTGACCAACATACCTAACTCATTTTTTCCTTCTAAAGGCAAAGCCTTAAAACAAGTTTTGCAACTTGGAGTAGGATTTCTGGATAACTGAAGGCTTCTTTTGGCTGGAAGCTAGGGCTAAGTTTGGGGAGTCCTCTTTTGATATAAATAATTTGGGACAGAAGTGTTCTATATCTCTATGAATCCTCATACGTTTTGGGCACTAGCACAATGTAAATGACAGCAACAGAAACTCCGGCTTATGTTATTCTAATGATGATCTTTTATATGATTAGGTTAGTCCTGAAGGTCTCCAGGAATGGCAAGCAAAGACAAAAGAGGAATGAACTGCTTAAACAGAATACACACATTGCTTCCTTCATTACTGATGTGTAGTTGTCTCTCAAGTGCAAAGCCATAACTCTGTAAAACGGTTCTGGACATAATGAGAAGACCCGGAACTGCACCTAACTTGATGAATAGTGTCAAATGATGATCCTCGTCCATTTCTCAGAGAAATCAATGGAAGTCTTTCACAAATTACAAAGTAGATTAGGCCCTGTTTTATTGAGAGCGCTAGGTATGGAATGGACGATACAGATGCGTTATTTGATGCTATTAATGTACAGAGAAGAATGTTAACACCATCTGTAGTACACCTCCATAACTAAGGCTTTGTGCCTCTTCGTTTGTATTGCCCTGGGATTTGCAAGTAGACGTCCTCTAAGGGTATGCCACCAGGGTAATCAGAGCCTTGCACAGTTCCTAATTGTTTTCCTGGGAAGGATGCTTTCAGTTACTGTTTGTTTTCCCTGTGTAATTGGGACAAGAGCAGCAATATAAAAATAGGAGTATTTAACAGGATTAGTAAAGCACATTACTAAAGATTTGATGGGGTTTTATTGAATCATCAATGAGCAAGCGAAAAAGAAAGGGTACTTAAACAGTACAGCTCCAATGCTTCCTTGATTAAATACTGTCGGAGCAAAAGGATTCAGCAACCTGTTCGCTTTCTGTTTTAGGAATCCATACAGATACATGCCATTAACTCCGGTAGTAATTGCACATCTGAATCCCTGGAGTTTGTTTATGGAAGATGGAGTATTAAGAATTCACAACTGTGAATCACTTGTTCTCAAATGTAGGTCCCTTGAGCCTCAGTATGAAAAGGTGCTGAGTTCCCTCACCTCTCATTGACTTCACATCCAGTAATAACTGTAATGATTCTTTGCATTTTTAATTACACGGTATGTGATCAAAGCAATATATAGGCATTGATTAGATGTAGGAAAGGGAAGTCAGCGAATTTCAGCCCAGTGGTTCCCCAGTCGTGGGGTCATTATCAGAAGCCTGGAGGGATAAAGGAATCGGCGTTTTAACTCCCAAGAAGTGAGTGATGAGTAGCACGTTTGGGGACCATTTTCTTTAGTAAATTCAGTATCTAATATAGACCTTGGCAATGCACCTGCCCAGAAATTGCATGTTTTCATTTCTTTCTGCAGTTCACACATACAAGATAAGCGTGTTCACAGGCGATATCTATGGTGCTGGGACAGACGCTAACGTTTTCCTAAATATCTATGGAGATCTGGGGGACACAGGAGAGAGAAAACTCAGCAAATCTGAAACGAACTTCAACAAGTTTGAAAGAGCACAGGTATAAATGCAATGGGTTGATAACACTTTTCATTTTGCAGTCCTTACCCTGACAAACAAGTGCATGACTGTCTTTATAAGCTGGGTTTTCCTATGAAGGATGAATTGATTGATTCCATTTATGATGTTCATTACCTCTTAAAATGCTATCTGTGGTGTGTCAGTTGTGTATTATGACAGACAGGCACTGTAGCAAATGGGTAGATCTTTCTTTCTGTGAGGTTACTGATACAGAAACGAGTTTTGAGCATACATGGATGAATTTTTTCCATACAAAATGGCTTGAATTTGTTAGCTGCAGGTTTGAAAGCACAAAAAACATGAAGTCTTTCATTCCCATAGCCTCTGTGCAATTGATTTGCACATACATAGTATATACCGTAATTCATCTCAGAGCATGATAAATGAACACATCTTAAGCTGTGACTGCGTTTGACAAAATGACTCCAAAAGTGGCACCCTGTGGTCAGTCCGTGAATCATATCATAGTCTCTTATGGTGCTCCTCAGGTGTAATGATGGCAAAGATTGTCTTATCCAGATTGTCTGTACAAAGCTAACTGGATTAAAAAGGGAACTTTTTGACTTAAAAATGAGGAGGTGAAGTGCCAAGAATTCAACCTTCCAACCGTTTGTAAAAGCGCAGCCCCTTTCATAGCAGAAGCATGCCTCAGAGCGCACCCCTGCAGAACAGTTTTAATGCACAGAGATGCCTGCATAGCCTGTTGTAAAGCTTTTAATTGAACACTGTCCAATGAGACCAGATTTAAACACATATTGCACTCTACAGTCATCATTTGCTTTTGTCCGGGAGAGGGTTTGTCGAGAGCTCATTAACTGAACCAATTGCCATTGAACACCCTGTAGGAGGATACATTTACAATGCAGGCTGTGGACCTTGGCATTATATACAAGATCAAGATTCGTCATGACAATACAATGTTCAGTCCTGACTGGTTCCTGGAAAAAGTAGAAATCCTGGACGAGGACACAGAAGAATCATTTGTGTTCCTATGTGAACGCTGGCTCTCTAAAAAGAAGGAGGACAAAAAGATAGAGCGTACGTTTTATGAACAGGTACAGTTACCCCTCAAAGCAATTAATGACTACTAATAAGAATGAAAACCAGACATTTCGCCTGGTTGAAGTTCAAGACCGCTCACCGGGGACTTAATGTTTTTGACTTGTCTGAAATCAATTTGTGACTTTGAGACAAGTACCCGGAATATGGCCAATCTCAGCCCAGCATCGCTAGGCCTGCACTTTGTAGTCTCAGTAGAAAAGTCAAAGACTGCAAGTGAAACTCTTTAGCTGAAAGCCAAAGCAAAGCTTTGCTGATGCGCAGTAAAGGATTTTGCCCTGCTGCCATCCTCGCTGTGCTCGCAACATGGGCTAGTAACAGGTTCCACTATTTTAAGTTCTCAAGGCAAGATATTGGGTCCTTTTGAGCTCCTCTTCACCAGGCTGGATGGGCTTCCTCTTTTCAGCTCCTTTTTCCAGCCATGCCCAACATTAAAAGTCTAGTTTCTCTGTCACCACTCAAAGCGCAGAATGTTTTTTAATGAAATGCCCTTTGTACTTGCACGTTCTTTATTGCTTTATCAGGCTGGCATAGCTAATTGGAATTCAAGGTACATGCACTAATTAAAATTAGCAAACAAGATTAATAGACCTCTCCTGCTTCTATACAGTGAGGGATAATACAAAAGCTGATTATAAGTCCATTGTATTTAAGAAGTCCACTTTACAAAATACAGTGACATTTTAATTGAAAGTTACTGCTAAAATTATTGTTAATGAAATTGGGCCAAACTCATCCTGGGTATGATGAATGGTTTTAAGAAGAGTTATACCATGGATGAGTATTGCCATATGCCCCTTCATAAAAACTGCAGCAGACGATGCTACGAATTTTTCCGGTTGTGCCTACCCAGTTGCTCATATTAATTCCCGCATAATGAGGGAAAACTAATTTTTTTTTTTTAATTATGTGACTGTGTGGTAAGAACCTCACATTAATTGGACAATGTCACCAAATGCATCTGCGGTAATTCCTCTAATGTAATAGATGTTTAGTATCATTCAACTTTGTAGCATTCTTCTTACAGTCTTTGACCTATGCTAGGTGGATTGGTCTAACAGCACTATATATGCCCTGATAAGCAAATCTGCTGTTCCATCTGCCTGAATTTTCTGTGGTTATGGCTCGTATACGTGGTAGAGAAAAGTCACAACATGCTGTTAAAGTCTGTTAGGTCCATTGCATTGTAACACACAGCCAAAATGGCCTGTCAAGGTTACTACGATGAGGTAAATGAATGACCTGCAGTAAATTATAAGAAGTCATATTTATTTGAACTTCACTGAGCAAAATGTTACTTGGAAAACCACCAGGATTTCTTGTAAAGTTGTTCTTTGAGGCACATAGGAACAGCTGATAATGTTGTGAACACTGAACCTCATTACCCTCCTGCACGTGTAATTAGAGCTATGATGGTGAACGGAACAGCCTGGACGGTTCATCCCTCAGCCTGTCGAGCCAGGATAGCAGTACAAATTTGAAGGAGATGAAGAAATGCAGCTTGGTCAAGATGGCAGAAGAAGGATCATGTGAGAGAGCAACATATTTGGTGCATGCATGCATGTGTTCTTGACTTTGAGGCCTCAGAAAGACGCATTTGTTCTGGTGAAGAGCAGGGAGAAGTAGAAAAGCAAATTGCTGCACTTCACTTTGTATTGTGACCACTTTGAAAAAGGCTAGGTCAGTGCTTGTGCTTCTCTACTTATTGCTTTTCCTATAGCTCTCAGGCCTTAAAAGTAGAATAATCCATGAAGTTAACAGCAATTTCAGCATTTCTAAACCTCTTCTTGCTCTGCTGTGGAAATCTGTAACATACTAGAGTGTCAGAGTTCCCTACTGCCAACAGATGCGAGTCCTACAAACACTGTGGTGCTTTGAACAGTATGAAAATAGGTAGATGGTTACCCAAGGATATGCTGCTTGCTGTCACAGCAAGGTAAATGCATAGGAGACTTCTACAGGCAACTACAACCCCAAATCGCATCCCTCAGATGTCCAAAGTTAGAGGAGCGCATCTAGACCATTGAATTGGGAAAAGGAACTGGTCGACAACATCCATAGGACCTCTTCAGAAAGAAATTCACTCTCCTAAAGAATCATACTCCCTTTTCTTTTTCCTCCTCCATCACTGACTTCATCACATACAGCACTTAAAAGGTGAGGAGAAGTGGCAGCTCTCTCTGAACAGGGGACTGATAGAATTAAGGGAAGAGTTTAGAAAAGCTTTGTATAATTTCACCTGAAGTATCCCTTTAAGTATGCAAAGCTCTTTGCAGTGAAAGGGATGGTGGGCAAGGCAGAGGTGTTATCACCAATACCAGCGTCTCCTGGACTGTTGGGGGCTCTTTTCCCCATGATTCCTTAATGTAGCTCTCTACTTGTTGCTGACTCTAGCTGTCCTTTTCCTCCCACATGCCGTTCTTTGGCCTACTCAGTATGTAGCATAGGAGTCCTGAATTTGCAAAGGAGACTTTGAATTTCTTGAGACCTTATTTGACATGCTTGAGCTGCCTCTCCTTTTCAGAGTCATGCTGGTAGTGCCTCAACACCAGGGATGTCTGCTTAATATGAATTTAAATGATTTATTTTACGATGCTGCAGTTTTTTTCTTACAGCACACAGGTACATGGCAGCTGCTGTGAAGTTGGGAGGGGACTGGGACACTGGGAGCTGAGCAAGAGCTAAGCATAAATCTCCTGGCTCTCAGAAAACAAGCTTTGATTTGGAGCACTCAGGAGGATTTGTTCTTTTCTAGAATGTGGATGGTCTTATATGTGCAGAGGGAAGATGAGTCTGCAAAGGCTTTCAGACACTCGAAGACAGGGCACCTGGGAGCCCTGGACTGAGGTTTCACCTCAAATGACTGACAGAAACAGTTGATGGCTCCAGCATGTGGAGTTTCATCAAGGTTCTGTCTCTTGAGACAAATAAAGTAAAGCTAAAGATAAAAGTCAGTTCCTGGATTGCAACTTTTAAAAAATGAAATAGTCTGGGCTGTGTTTGCAAAAGCCAGCATTAGTGTCGGGAAGCTAATCTTGCTAGGTTGTCACTGATAGGAAGTGGGAAAGATTGGCTTCTTCGGAGGACAGTCCAGAGGAGAGCGTGCTGGGGCCCTGCTGTACCACCCTCTTGTGTAACCGTTGTTTCTGTCCTGACTGTGATGGAAGCCCAGAAGATCAGTGTCAGTCAGCTGAATTTGAAACTCTGAGGAAAACTTCCTGAGTTCATTGATTTATGTGTTTGTATAGCTTTTGATCAACCATCTCTATGTTCTGATACCTTGACTTAGCCTTTAAATTGCAGCTGTTGTTCATTGTTGTCCTTCATTGGGTCTTCTGGTTTTAGATTAAGGGTTTAGATGTATGCTTGAGATACTGTGTTTTAACAAGTAACTCTGCATCAGCCAAGTCCCAGGTGCTCTCTGTATAAGTTCTCATAGTTCACAGTGAGGGCAAAACAAGGAATGTTTTCTTAAATTTCTATGGTGAGCCAATTGCAAAATGATAGAATTTAGTTTAGGAGTTGAAGGTAGCTTGCACTGAGGTGGGCCAAGGGAACTCACATAAATGACTGCTGTAGCTCCAGTGATGCCCAGTAGCTTGTTGTGGTGTCATACCTGGGTCGCATGTCCCAAGCCTTTAAGTTCTGAATAATACGTAATGCTGTGCATTGTTTAACCTGCTCTGTAACCCATGTGACCGAGAGCCACCCTTCTTTTGTAATCCTGTATTGTGCTCAAATGAAAAATAAGCGATTCCCATGTTCTCCCTGATATTACTTGTGTGGTGAGACAATGGATACCATCTGCCATGTTGGCATTCCATGTAATTTCACAGATAATGGGTAAAACATCAGCATCTCCCATGAGAACCCGTCTCTGACAGAGCAGGGATAGTTCCCATTGTGCCAGGGTGGTCTTTCTTCTCCGAGTCCTGGAGCTTGTCATCACCTCCGTCCGCCTTGCAGTGACATGGCCTCATTAAGGAAAATTGCATCTCAAAGGAACTTCAGATAAGATGGACCGTGAGAGCCAGACAGCTGCCTCCTGAGCTGCATAAAAAGCCAGCTGTTAACTAGTTGATTAGGGAAGGCTCCACTGGGACATGGTGCTGGAACTTTTCTGGGAAAGGGAGGGGCAGTTTGAGGACCCCCATCCCGAGTTTCCCGTGCTCAGGGTGGGTGATGCCTCTGAGGAGCAGGAGGTGATGTGAGGATGGAGCACAGAGAAAAATCCTGTTGACTAGGAAACTCCACGGGGCCTGGCCTGGGGACTCTGCTCCAAACCGGAAGGCGGTGCGGGAGGTGGTGTGGTGTTCATACATCCCTTATGAAACGCAGATCTCTGCGATGGGCACATGTGCCCTTGAACAGCCTAAGCTCTGCCACAGGGAGTCAAGGAACTAGCGAGCAAAGGGAGAAGGGCTAGGGGATCTGCAGCGTGCTCTGGGCAGAAGGGTCATTTTTCTAGTTTTTATAGGAAAAAAGAACAAACTCTGTTTCCCCCTACCCAAGAGCAAGTCACTCCATGTCTCTGCATCCATTATTTAGAGTGGAAAATGCTAACAATTTCAGTTAGTTCTCTCATATTTAGTATAGGTGCTTCAAGTACTTTGACTCAAGGGTGCAACATGAGTTGGAAACATTGGTAGACCTGTGAACTTAGTTTGTCCCAGGAGAACAGGATAAAAAGCATGTAAAAGAAACACCATTTTGTCCTGATTTGAAATATGCTTTATTCAAAGGAGGAATCTAGAGTTGTTCTGCATGTGACCCCTTGACATATTCTTATAAAATGTGTCCTGCCTACAAACCTTTACTCGGGCTCTTTATTTGCTGCTAATACCAGCATCTCCAGTGGTTACTTCATGAAGAATGTATTGCATGTTATTACGTTGATGTGCACAGTTAAATGCAAATGCTGCCCTACAGGGGAGAATAATTCTCATCTAATCTTTAGTTCACTTCTGTGCTGGTACACAGATGCCTAAAACTGTGATTGAATGAAACTATTTGGGTTCTGGTCAGTCCGGAAGTAAGAAGAGATTTGGTCTGCATGAATTTATGCCTTCCCTGACATGTATACGTATTCTGATCTTGCTGCAAGTTTCTAGTACACCACCCCGCCCTCAAAATCTTCTCAGTCGCCATAAAGGAAAATTAGATGTCAGTCTCAAACGCTCTGCAAGTTGCCCAAGTTTTAGTCAAGGTTTATGAACCTTTCTGAAAGTGAAAAAGCGATGATGAACTCGGGCTGAGTTTGGAGCTTGTGACGAGGTGAATTTCAGAGCTTTGAGTTTTGTCAGAACGCTTTGAACAGCCCTGCACAACTGTTCTGAGAAATCAGACGAGTATTCATCATCTAATTCTGCACCATCCGCTCGGCCTACCCAAATGAGCTTTTGGAAAGCACTTGAAAAGCAGTCTGGCACTTCCTCCTTTTTAACAGCTGAACTGAAATTTTTGAAAACCACATAAAACCCGGCTAAGCTAATTCCCAAACCTTGGCCTGAAGGTTTTCCCCAATAGATATCATCGTGCGATGTATAAAATTATTGCGTGGCCTACCTTTGTTACAGAGGGGATTCATAGTTGGCCTGCATCCTACAAAGGGATGCTGAAACCCTGAGCTACCCCATAGATCAGCGCAAGCCTTGAATAAAGCATGAGCGAGAACATTTGTAGTTGTATGGGGACATTCAGGCAGTGATGCTTTACCTTGGAGGCAGCATAGATTTATTTGCCTTTATTGAACTGTGAGTGTAAAATCGTTTTGGTCTAATAGCCTGTTTAAGATTAGGACACTCTGTCTCATCTTCAGGAAAGGTCTCCTAGTGTAAATAAAGATTCAAGCCCTTTGTTGTTCTATTACCTGTTAGGGGAAAATCCGGACTGCGTGATACCCCCATAGCCTCATTGCAGCCAGGACGGTGGTCTGGGGAAATATTAACCCTTGCAGACCTCAGTCCGAAGCGTGTACGTGGAAGTAATTTCCCGCATGCCCTTATAGCCCAGTCCAGCATGGTGTCATCCTTCCTCCGACTGAATTCGACGGGACGTGAAACTGTTTAGCATGCAGTAACGCTTCCTCTTGTGGGACGAGGCTCTCGTTTTCTGAAGGCTCGTGTACGCAGGCACGTTTGCTGATGACTGAACATCTGTCTGTTGCAGTGATCCCGTATCACATCACTGTCACGACGGGCACAGAGTTCGACTCCAGCACTGACAGCCGGGTGTACATCATCATCATGGGTCCTCAGAAAGTGCAGACGGAGAGGCTGTGGCTGGATCTCCCAGAAGGAAAAGATGAATTTGCAGATGGCTCCGTGGAGAAATTCTCTGTTTGGGGCCTAGATGTTGGGGAGATCAAAAAAGTGGAGGTATTTTATGAATGCGGTGCAGTCACTGGAGACATGAATGAGGAACGTGGTCAGTGCGGGCACATGCTTCTGTTATACCTAGCAGTGACGAAAAGGCACTTGGGTCTAAAAGTGAATGTAAACAGATTGTAATGAGATTTCGCGTGCATCCAAACCTGAAAATAAGTACCATTTATGGCTGGCAAAGCCGAGATCCTTAGGAGGCAGAAGATAATTTTGAAATATAAGAAAGTTGTAACATGTTTCAGTTTTGTCCTGTCTCTTAACGGGACAGAAACATGTTTTTTTTTCTTAGCCGAGCCTTGTTATTGACAGATGCAGTGAACGTTCCCAGGATGCAGTCTTCCATCAGTCTTTTTCCTAGTTGATTTTTACAGGACTTCCAGTTGGGTTTCATAAATTGCCTGCCGTGAGAAACACATCTTGTATAATTTTCTAGCTAAACATGAAAATTGTTTTCACAGCTTGGAGGATCCAGGCTTAGAGAACAAAATTAATCATCGTTCATAAGTAACGTGCACAAATAGACTTCAGTAGAGGAACCATTTTTTCTGCTGTGGCTCAGGGAGACGGAATTTGCATAGACTTTCTATCACTGAGCTTAAACTTAGCATGAATCTTCCAGACCTTCTGTGAATATCGTCCTTGTTTCACATAGCAGTTCTGTCTCCTGAAAGCCTGTTCCAGCCCCCAAGTGCTGAAACCCCCAGGGCCTGATGACTTTGAGAGCCAATTTTATTTTATTTTCGTGCTATGCCCTTTGTTGCAGTAGACCTACCTATCTGTGTGCGTGCTCGTGTATTCAGCAGGAGGGAGCTGGAAGAAATATAAAGAGAGAAATCTTAACTAATTAAAAAATCTTTGCAGTTGTACATCCTGTTGCAGCAGGTGATGGTTAAATTGAAAAGCTCCTTTTAGCTTTCATTCAAACGACGGATTCTGACACCTTGAGAAGTCTCCAGAACAGATTTGAGTTTATTATCAAGCTATTTTCTTAATGCACTCTAAGTGCCTAGTTATTATGAGTGTTAGTAGCACTTTCTATCTAGCCATCTCGGGGTCAAACTTTGAAAGTGAAGCAGGGACATAAATCCTTCCCTTCCATCCTGTGTACATGCGGAAACAGCCTGGTCATGCCAGGACAGAGAGGGAGGAAAAAGCCAGTATAACCCCTCAGAGTCAGAGAGGGAGGGAGAGCTGACTGGAGGGGAAAATGGGCAGGGATGCTGGAAAGGGGAGAGTGAGTAAGGGGAGGAAAGGACAAAGAATAGGGGAAAATAGGGGCAGACACTTGGAAATAGAGGTAGGCAGGGAAAGGAAATAATAGGGAGGGAAAAAAAAGTACGAATGGGAGAGAACTCAAAAGGTTGCAAATGACATACAGGGAGTTAAAAAAAAAACAACCCTAAAACAGACACTTCCAGCTGAATAACATTCTTCTGCACTCTTTCACCCCTAACCTCAGTGACCCTGCTGCTGTGCTGCCTCACCTCTCGTTCATTTTTTTCCCTTTTAGTTTGCAGTCCCACGGCTCGTGGCTGGAGGAGCCATCTGCTCCTGGCTTTGTGCCTTCTTTCACACAGCACCCCGTGCTTGAAAGGTCTCTTCTCGTTAATCCACGTCCCAGCGATGACATCTATGTGCCAGTCGGCCGTGGTTGCCATGGAAGCAGTCCATATTTTCCGTGTAGAAAATTGCAGTGTTCAGGGACAGTGCAGTAAATTGCTAGTTATCTGCTTGGGAAAAGTGAGGAACAGTTCGTTCTCGGATTTGGCATTTGGCTGTTTCTAGAAGGAGGAGAGAGGTTCTGAATCCAAGCTCCTATATGAAAATAACATACATGGGGATTAAGTTTCCAGAAGTCCCCTGTATTTCAGAGAAAGCCAGGCAGTAGGTTGCAGGATTTAGTAGGATCGTTAAGATTTGCAGTATGATGCCACTTTTAGTTTGATATTATTCTCCTGTTGCAAATATGCTATAGTGAAAGCAGAAACAGTGGAACATGAAGTAACTTGAAAGGGGCCCATTACACCTGACTTGTAAGCGTACAGCTATAAAATTTACTATTGGTGTACTTTAAGAGACGTGCTGGCATGAAAATAAATAACCTAAGTTATCAGGTGTAGACGCTTTATAGTGTGTTCTTAAAATTAGTTTAATATTTCTTCTCTTAATGAAAAAACATCTCTATTCTAAGACTGCTGCTGCTGCAGAGTGGTGCGTTCAGAAGAGTCTTGCATTGGTCTGTGTGTCTCTCAACCACTTCTGGTTCAGAGTCTTTCTCATTCACAAGCACAGAGTAGAGCCAAGGACATGCAACTATGGCAAGTCCTGTCCCTTGCTGAGTAGGGACCTGGTCCTGGAAAACTCTCCGGTCTCTCTAATATTCTCAGCACCTTCTAGAATATGCAGGAAATCCCATGTTTTTTGCATCTTTTCTTTTATCTACTTCTCTAACTCTATTCCGTTTTCTCCGCTATTGTTGTGTTTGGTTTAAATGTGGTTGTGAACTGTTCAGTGCGAGTTGAGTCTTATTTTTTGTGATATGCAGCACCCAATGGTCCCCCAAGGACAGTGGGAATGAGCTAGAAAGATTTTCGGAATAGCCCGAGGATCTGCCTGCCTTTGAAATGCCACCATTTTAGCATGGTTCACACACCTGAGCCCCAAAAAACTTGTCTTGATATTGGTATGCATGTCCAGGTCTACACTGCTGGCGTGACCACAGCTTCAGATTATTCACTGTATTGGCATGGCCTATCTAACGCTTTGCTTTGCATTGGAGGACAGTCTCAGCCATTTGCTCTTATCAGGCTTAAAAATAAACTCAGGAATGAGCTCACAGATGAAATGAATCCTGGCACTCTGCTCTAAAAGTCCCGCCATGGGGATGATTCAACACTGAACGAAATTCTTCTGAATGAAATTTGTATCGCTTTGTAACGTTGTCCTTGGGGCCTTTGGAAGTCTGCTCGAATGCGGACTTCAAAGGCAGCGCGGAGTGCAGGATGCTTTCTCCTGGCACATCGCTGATACTGAAGGAGTTAAAGGTGGCGGTGGCAAATCTGGTGTCTAGCAATGTCTTGAACAGACGCTTTAGGAGGTGGCTGTAATGAACCCAGAAGAGCAGCAGGCTTTGATGGGCCCCAACAGGATTCTCCCTCCAGCTGCTCTGTCTCTGCTTCCCAGCAGAGCCGTTGCCCCAAACTTTTTTCACTGCCTCATCTGTGCTGTCCTTATCACTTGTCTAGGAAGGCCATGCGCAGCTTCTCAGAAGGACTTTAGGTGGCGAGAAGGGCAGCCAGGCTAGCAGAGAGGGAATTCCCATTCATCTCACACCCCTGGAATCTGAGGATTAATGCATCGGTTGTAGACTTGAATTTCCCCCGTGGTTAACTCTAATTTTCTGCAGCTGCACAGATAGTGTAGTAATAAACTCCTAATAGTAGTGATGGCTGAGACAGTCAGACAAAAAAGAACAAGTTTTGGGGCAGAAAATATACAACAGATCTATCACGCTAGGTGAAGTTGTTATTACAAAAATATTTCCTGAGCAACCCTACATATCCTAGTAATATTTTTTAAAAAGGAGAGGTTAAGGACCTTGTTTTCCCAGTAATGACACAAACAACATTTGCTCTGAAGATAATGAGCTGTAAGTATTTCTTATACTCAGTCTTTTATGTGCAGATAGTTCATTGAAATGACGGGCTGCCTGAGAAGAGTTTCTTACAGTAATTAATGTGTAAAGAATATGTAATTAGGCTGATAAGACTGCCCTGGGATTAATGTCTCAAGTTCTTCAAGAGGGGCACATTTTGGGTTCTTGGAGACGTTTGCACTGTCATTGGATACCTGGAGTTTGCCCTCTCACATTGGGTCCTTGCTCAGTCTTGCAGGGTAAGCGTGGTCCGGCTGAGTCAAGGTTTTGTTGGAAGACCTCCGAGGGAAACTCATGGTGCTGCAGAAAGAAAGACCCGCAGCAGTGCCTGGGCTGTGCTTCACGCTGAGCGGCATTGGAGCAATGCCTAGTGCTGAGCTGTGAGATACAGTGTTATTCAGATGCCGTTTTCAGCTGTCTGGCTGAGCACTCCTCTGTCACTAGGTCCCCTGCCCCTTTCAGCAGCAGGCCCATGTTTTTCCTGTCTTCCTTTTGCTGCTGAGGTACCTGTGGAAGTCTTTCTCATTGCCCTTCATGTCCCTCACCAGATTCAACTCCAGATGGTCTTTGGCTTTCCTAACACCATCTCTACGTACTCGGACAGTGGCTCTGTGTTCCTCTCGGGTCACCTGTCCCTTCTGCCACTTCTTCTATGCTTCCTTTTAACTTTCACGTTTTGCCAGCAGCTACTTGTTCATCCATGCAGGCCTCCTGCCACTCTTGCTTGACTTCCTGCTCATGGGGATGGACCATTCTTGAGCTTGGTTGGAGGTGATCCTTGAAAATCAACCAGCTATAGGTATAAGCTCCACCTGTTGGGTCATATATAAACAAGGAGCTTTTGCCGTTTAAGGAGCTGTGGAGCAGAGAAGCTGCCCGATACATGTAGTTTGCTTATACAGGCATGCATTTCTGAGGGAAGAGTGCTTGAATAACGCATGTAGGTGTTCCCCTAGCTGCATATTTCGTCTTGGCTGTGAAGCTTTGGATAATTACTTCTAAGTGCTGCTACAGTGCTGGAAGGGGATGGAATGAGGGGAAAATGGGTCTGTAGAGATCAGCTTGGAGAGCTAACTAGTGGGCAGCGGTCAATGGAGTAGAGGAAGAGCAATAAGAAGGTGGACATGTTTTCATGTAGGCTGTTGCTGTCTGCCTCTTCCATGTTTCCCTTGATTACATGTGGGGCTGACAGTGTCCTGCTTTCCCTCATGCCCTCCCTCATGATTCTGCGTCCCTCATCACCAGTTAAAACACCCTATCAGGGCTTCTCTCTCTGAGAAAAAAAAAAATCCCCTTTAACCAGCAAGTGTTTTCTGACTCTCACAGGTGGGGCATGATGGTGCTACCCCTGAGAGCTGCTGGCTGGTGGAGGAGCTCACCATCGTCGTGCCCACCAAAGGCGTCATGTATAACTTTGTCTGTAAGTGCTGGCTGGCCAGAGACAAAGGTGATGGTCTCACCTCACGAATCCTCAACATCCTGGATGCAGACTGTGTTAACGTTGGCCTCAAGGTAGGCTCTAAAGGCATCTTATAGCTTTAGCAGTTGCAGAGGCCTACGTTCATATGGTTTGTTCATCAGCAGTACCAAAAAAAGGCACAGAAAATCCTCATACGTTAACTTCTGCATGTGACTTGAGTCTTTTAATTTCCAAAGGTCTATTTCTTATTTCTTTAGGGTTGGCTTAGCATCGTTTGTACGAAGAACACTAGGTAATAACAAGGGTTGGATGCAGCCGTAGCACGGGCAGAAGGACAGGGTAGGGTGAAGTGGGTAGGAAACAGTTCAGCAGCACGTCCACATCTTCATCAGTGGACTTGGAGCACCCTCTGCATCACCTGGCACCTGTGGACAGAGGCAGCCACAAGGTAAACACCTTGGTGCAGCTACCTCCATCATGATTTGCTCAGAGGGGGGTATTTCAAACTGATCAGATTAGGACAGGGGAGATAGATAGCTTAGTCTCTGTGTAGTGCGGCTATACATCAGCTTTTCTAATTTGGGATAGGGAAATCTTAATTCAATTATAAAATAATAACAACAGGAAGTTGCTGAAACATGGAGAAATTTGTGAGATTGATCTCTGAAATGTGTAAGTGATTAAAGCTGAATATACGATGGTAAAATGCACAGTCTTTTTTCAATATGTATGAAAGTGTTGTAATGTGCTCTATGCCATATTTCAAACAAGTACAAATTGGAAAGCTGAGCTATGCTGATTTGAGGTGTAAGATTTATAATAGAAATAACAGTCTAGATGAATGGGACAATGTTATGTTTAATGCCTGCTTGGCAATTTAAAATCTCTACAATTGTTTCTCTGTTTACAGTGAGGATACACTTTTGGAGTACATTAATTTTTCTTTGTGTTGATCTGGATTCCCAAGTCAAAGATATTCTCCTGAAATCTTTTTTGGTTCCCCAGACACACAAAAGTGTGATAACATTTTTAGCATCTGTGAAGTATTCAACAGCTCAACGCAGGCTTCAGCAGCAGAATTTACCTAAGAGGGAAAATCAGCTCTCCCATGCTGAATACCAAAGTGAAAACCTGATCTCTTCGAAACTTCCCATCAATTGTTTAACCTCCTAGATAATGTTTGAGAGCTCCTACCAGTGATCTCATGGCTTGCCCCTAGATTGAGACGGATGCTAACGAAGACTTGTGTTCAGTTTTCCCTTAAAAGCCCAATTCTGAACGTTTACTTTCATAAGTAGGCCAAAAATAAACACATCCAACTAAAAAAATTTTTTGTGATGTTGTGCCAGAAACTTCCTGAAATGTCTGAAGAAAATCAGGGGAGGTGTTTGAGACATGAAATCAGAAGTGTGTATTTCACTTTCTGATCAGTTTCCTAGTAAATTTTGGGCTCTTTCCTCATAAATAGCTGTAGTTAGGAAATGGAGCCTGTTTTAATTTATTTCAGAATTCGAAGAAAACTAATACCTTTAATGGCTTGAGGAAAGCTCATGCTTTTTTATTTTGATTTTGTTTTATTCTTGCACAGCCACGTGTGCCCATTTCATATCCTTTTCAATTTAGCTTTCTTCTTGGCTTGATTTGTCATATTTGTGTTTTAAATTGAGCATCTGACTTCCCAGAAGCAGAGAATAGAGTTATTGTCTGCCATAGTAATTAAAAACTTTAATGCACTTGTAAAATAGTTTCTTCTCCTACCTGTGGCAAATCTGATGCTATGCCATAGTTAAAAATGTATGCAGATGAATGGGGGATGAACGAGTTAGTCAAGAATGAACAAACGTGAAAAATAATTTTTTCATGATATTATTCCTTTGCACTGCTGATTTATGCGGCATCTGCAATTCAGGCCAATAGAACTTGCGTAACAACTGACTATTTGAAATATGTGCTGTTGGGGCTGTTCTTGATATTCTTCCACTTCTTAAATCTGGAGGTCTTGTTACCATAGGTACAATCTTGAAAGCATCTAAGTGGCCTTGAAGTCTTAATGCCACTGACAGCCACTGAGGCTTGCATGCTTTTGAAATATTTTTTTCTGAATCTTATTACTCACACGTCAGAAGAAAAGAACAAAGTTAGGTTAATAACATGAAACTGTTGCAAAATAGCTTTCTCCAAATTGGCATACCTTTCAAGTATGAGATCTTGGGACATTCTGGGCTAGATGCAGCACTGTGCATCCCCCTGAGAAACTGGATATCTGCATTTTCCTGATGTATAAAGTATTTAGATGTATAGACGTAAAAGCTGTTAGTGATATTGGATTGAATGTTGCCCATATGGACATTGCACACTTGAGGGAAACGTTTTGCAATCAAGGGAAAGGAACAATTGAGTTGGGTGCTGTTCAGTGGTCCGGTGTTGGAAGCTGACTGCGATCACAGATGCTGGCAGCAGAGAGATGGAGACCTCTGACCATTCGGAGCTACATGACAGTTAACGCCCGTGGCCCAGCAGCTTGTTTGGTGTTCATTGCTCCTCAAGCATGCGTTCATCGTAATGAACATCTCTTGCTCTCAGAGTGTGTGCAGGCTGAAAATCTACGAGAAGAAACCTAGAGGATGCGAAGGGGAAGGTCCTGCAGCAAGTTTCATCCTCTAACTTTGTCTCATGAAACTGCAGTGGGGGAAGAACCCAAGAAGTCGGGTTGTAATGAGAAGCTGACCTCTGGCAGAACCTGTCCAGGGTTTGCTGAGGCTTTTGTGTGTGTTAAGGACGGCTGTTTTGAATGAGACGTTCTGATTGTTTCAAATCCTCACAGATCCTGTATGAAGTTACAGTCGTGACTGGAGACATTGAAAGTGGCGGTACGGATGCCAATATTTACATGACTGTCTTTGGATCCAATGGGAAGACCGAGGAGTTGCAGCTGGAAAAAAATGGAGATAGGTTAGTAACTTTGTCATTTTTGTCGTGTAGAAGCAGAGTCACTTTCTGGTGTCAAGTCTGGAAGCACTTAGGGCTTTTATCATTCTCCCACTGAATCAAACAGATAAACTCTCACTAATTTTATAGATTTAGAACTGGACGTTGTTGGAAGTGTTATTGTAATGCATTTAGCAGAGCAGAAGAAAGGAGCATACTGTGTAGCTAGTGAAATAATGCTTTGTCATATATATAAGTTTTGGTTAACCTGCTCCTCTGACTTTGGAGCTAAGCACTGTGAGCAAAAGTATGAGCAGTGAAGTCCTGCATCAGCTCCACGAGGAACTGTGGGCAAGGCATGAAAATCACAGGTGCAGGCTTTCTGCAGAATGCATAATTTGTGGAACATAAGTAATTTAATTTAGACATTATTTAACAGCTGTGATGGGAATGCTTGTACATATACATTAGTAACTACATAACGAATGGAACACAAACCAACATGCTCATGCCTGCCTCAGAATCACAGAATCGTTTAGGTTGGAAGGGACCTCTGGAGATCATCTAGTCCAACCTCCCTGTTCAAGCAGGGTCACCTAGAGCAGATTGCCCAGGATCACATCCAGACGGCTTTTGAATATCTCCAGCGAAGGAGACTCCACCACCTCTCTGGGCAACCTGTTCCAATGCTCTGTCACCCTCACAGTGAAGAAGTTTTTTCTCAGGTTCAGAGAAACCTGGTAGGTGCCTCGGGAAGCACCTACGATGGGGAGGTGCTGTCTGTCCTGATTTGGCTCCCCCCATTCACTGAGCCAGCCAGATGTGAGCCAGCTTTGATCCAGAAGCCGTGTGAGGGATCCCAGAGATGGTAAGCCCTGCTCAGAAGTGGAATTTCTCAGCTTGGGCTCTGTGCCGTGCTAATGTAAGCGTGTGGTTTGGGAACTGGAATTGGCTTCTATGCAGCTGATGCAAAGAGGACACGCCATGGCATCTGTCTTTGCAGATGTGGCCTTAGCTTGCAGAAAGCCCAAAACGGTCCGTGAGCTCTGTGGCGTGCCATACTGTGTGCTGTAGACCCTGAAGCCAAAAAACCCCACATGCCACATATCCATTTCCTAAAGCTTTCCTTTTCCTCTCCAACACCTCCCTCAGTAAGCTTTGGCACTCTCCAGAATGAACATAGCACAAAACATCTTTTAGAAACGGGCTTCATCAGGCTTAAATTCAATTCATTGATGAGCTCTGATCTTGATATTCTCAGCAAAGCATCAGCAGAATGGCAGGAGAGCTGGAGCATCTGGCTGTGCAATTCTAGCCTGGCTTGCTGAGGTGAGGCTGGACTTTCACCTCAGCTTCCCGGCAGTGCGCTTCCTCTGCCGCAGCTTTGGGTATCACGTGCGGGCTGGATAATTGCAGATAAGGCTCTCAGCGTAGAGGTGTTTGCTCAGGGGATGTTTTACTTGCACTTATCATAGCAAAGTGGGTGTTTGGGCAAGCATGACGAGCTAGGCTTGAATCCTTTCTGTGTTTAGTTGCGTAACAGGCATGAGTACTGCTTGCTCTGAGAAAAATGTAGCAGAGGTGCTGACTAAAATCTCCAGGCTATTTCCATGAGGAACGCGGCTGAATCAGGCAGGCCACAGAAAGCCTTAGGTCTTGGCCCCTTCCCCATCATGGAGAGACAAATGCACCTAGGTTACCAGTGTGTCCAGGCATTAGTGGCATCCTCTTTCTAGGACAGTCCTCAACTGGTCTATCTTCCACTATTTCAAGACCAACATTTAATTCCATAGATGGGAAAATGGACTGTGACTGTTCTCATTCAAAAGTAAAGCAGAATTCCCATCAGAGTCAAGCAACCAAAAATCTCTGAAGGGGACAGACAGCTCCAACCACTCAAGAGAGGGACTGCAATTTCACTCCATGTGGCAGAGCAAGTGGTACCCCTAAACCATGTGGCCTACAAAAAATCATCAGATTCGTCTGTGCAGTTGGGGTGAATAATCTGTACTATAATGATATGAAGACACGATAAAGGAGGGCCACACAGTCTATGAGGTATTAGTTGCTTGGGATGTCTTCTAGCAGCGTAAGATCTGCAAAAGAAGGTGAAAAAGTCACTGGGGTTGTATCAAGAAGGACATATAAAAACCAGCCGTTAACATGTTAACCCTAGGATGCTGTGCTATGCTTTGGGGATGTCCTGGCGCACCTCCACTAGCTGGAGGAGCTCTGTATCACAGCTCATCCGCCAGCAACACAGAGCTCACGTCATCTCGTGAGCACCCTCCGCGAAGGATGCGCACGCCCCTAAATACATGCGCCGCCTGTTTGCACACCGCTCCTGCCTGTCTCCATCCAGCTGTTAACAGCACAGGCTTCCCCAGCTCCTGCTTTGCAAGGAAATCTCGCCAACCTTCACGCCCACAGCGAGGGACGGGGCAGAGCCGCCGCAACTGAATGGGTAAAAGGCATTTCACCTTTATCGGGGCCGTCTGGTGCCAATTCACTCACAGCAGCTTAGCGCATTACGGACAACCCGCTGTCTAGCCTGCCACCGATTTGAGGCAATTTTAGCTACATTACTGTTATTGCCAAGACCTCTGGGCAATAGAAATATTTATAAGTGCAGGCATGGGTAAGAAAGCTTAACGAAATCCCTCAGATAAATACTTCAGTGTCCTGGAAATGGCGCAGTGCCAGGCAGCTCCTCTGACTACTACTTTCCTTCTCAATTTTTTTTAGGCTTTATGCTCCTGTTCATATAAATTAGGGATGGAAAAGAGCTCTTGGGTCATCCAGTTTGTCACTTTAGCAGGTGTTTTCCTGTAGTATGAAGACTTCTTGGGAGTAACAGGTGAATATCAGCCTTACAAACTGTAAATAGGATATTCACTGAATATAAATAATGGTTTACCTTTTTGACAGACTGTTTAGACTGGAGTTGCTCACCCTGGAAAGGCATGGAGTGAGAGTCCTCTATGCAGCTTTGTAGGTAATAGTGGTTGTAATGAAAACTAATCATAGGAACCTAGGATAATTCAGGCTGGAAGGGTCACACCTTTTCCTTAAATAGAAATGAAAATCAATCCACTCACAGCACAAAAGCGTGCTCTCTCACAGTAAAACAGACTGTCTCGCTATCAAGTACCACAGAAAGACAAATAACAGAGAGGAGTTTTTCTGAACAGCAAACATAACCATTAATAACTAGAAATGGACCGGGATCAAAACACCCTATCCAAATGCCTCTGGGAATGTGGGGAAGCGAATGCCTGGAAGAAAACTCAGAGCCTTGTGCCAATCCCTGTTGCTAACATCTGCAGCTATGCAGGCTCAGATAATGGTGTGAGGATAATCACATGCAGGCTACAGGGTGTAATCTGAGCAGAAGTTGATAAAGAAATGTTTTTTCTTCGTATTCTGGCACTGCACAGCTGGTGGGAGGCTGAGAACTTTGCCAGGAATGAGATATCATCATTATGCATTATCTGCATGATGGAAGTGCCCACAGTTTGCAGCGCTCCTTCCAAAGCTCTCTGAGGACATAGGCCCTACTTTGTAGCTCACTCACAAAGAGAGGTTTGCATGAAGGAGGAACATCAGCAGCAGAGTGGTCAGGGTGGTGTCTGGTAGATCTACTGCATTTGGCTGCCCTTCCACCCAGCAAATGTTGGATTTCCATCTTCCAAGCCTGCAGCAGGTCTGCCAGACAGGACATTTTCAGGCAAGCTCTATAGCTTCTATCCCAGAAGATACATTTGCTCTAAACAGAGTAATGTCAAGCCCAAGATAGCATATTTTGTAAATGTGGTTCACTGGAGCCAAGGTTTCTTCTTAGCATCGTTGATTTTAGTAAGGAGGGAAGCTAGCTGCAACCCTGGCCAGTGTAATATGTTCTTCAAGAAGTACGTGCTAGCTATCTTTTTCCCATTTGTTCTTTTCTGCTCATTGCTATGGGCTAGCGGTCCCTACACCTCCTTGTGCCTCTGTACAGCAGCCAAGCGTAGGGCAGGATGCTTCAAGCAATGTTACACAAACCTGCCCTGGTTCTTACCAAAGATGGAGCTAGTTTGAAGATCCAAATTCCCAAAATTGAGGACGGGAGTGAGGAATCATTGGTTTGGGGCCCTTTCTAACACAGTTTGCCTGTGCTTGCTAAGCTTCAGCTTTGGACTCTGGCTCGCAATCAGGCTGCCGAATTTAGCTGAGCTGCAGGAACTGTCTGTCACCACAGCAAGCGCAAAGTTACTTGAAGCATCTTAGTGAAAGAAGATTAAGCAAAATCGCTTTGCCTTCTAGCTGGGGTGGGCTACAGGCAAGCGCATGGGTAGATGCCAGGAGGAAGAAAGGGATGTTCAGTAACCTGACTGTGAGCCTCTGCCTATTGTTCTGGTTTCAATTAGAATGATAATACATGCCACAGACTGCCTGGAACGACTCCAGAAACTTCATATGGGCTTGATTTTCCAGGGGAGGAGGAATCCCTGTCAACTCTGGACAAAGGTGTCTTGCTAAAAACACAGTAGCTGTTGATTGTGCAATAGAAAAGCTCGAGTCCAATAAAATGCACTCATAAACTCTAAATGAGGCTGTTCGCAGGGTCTGAGCTGCAGCATGGACAGGAGAACAACATGCAACGGCTCCATGAAGGAGTGGGAAATCTCCCTGGTCTTTTAATCCTTCCAGGTTTGAGAGAGGCCAAGAAGACAGTTTCATCATGGAGATTGCTGACATTGCGCCCCTGAGGAAGATGAGGATCCGGATGGATGGAAAGGGGACTCGCCCTCACTGGTTCCTGGAAAGGGTAATGCACTTCACATCACGTTGTCTCCTTGTAACCTGCTGGCGTTGAGGCTTTCCAGCACTCGGGAAAGGGGAGAAAGGCAGCGAGTGTCTCGTTTATGTTCCTTTCCTGTTTCTTTCCGTTTGGTGTCTCGTGCCTTTTTCCTGAAGGGCTTGAGTACAAGGAGGAGAAAGCAAGGGCAAAAGCTGTGCCGTGTAACTTTACTGCAGTCCCTGCTGTTAGACCTTGCTCTGCTTCCCTGCGAAAGAGCCTTGCCTTGCCACCAGGGCACCTGCGGTATCTCCTGGCCCCCAGGATGTACCCTCAGCTCTGGCAATCTCCTGCCCTGCTCTGACTCCATGAGAGAGTGGATCTCTCTCTGCTGGGCAGGAACAACTAGTGTGGGCCTGGGCTAGGTGGGGAATTTCCAAAGCAATTCGTCCTTTCAGGCAAAACTGTCAATTTCTCCCTTTCCCTTCTCCCTCTAGCTTGCGGGCGGATTTCTTTCTTTTCTTGTTCGTACAAGTAGGGTGCCCTTCTCTTTTTGTATTTTGAATACAGCATGCAAAATGGCTCCAGCTATTTCTGTTGATTGTATTTTTCCCTAGTGTTCTGCCTTGCAAAAAAGCACTGCACTTGTCTTTATCTTCTCTACAGAACCATCAGATCTATGTAAACCACACTGCTGTCTGGGCACTAAGATGTAATTACCTTGTTATGGGTCCTATAATTATATTTCTAAGAGAGAGATGGAGTGGCATGCTGATTCTACACCATCAGATGTCATTAAGGGAAGGACACCTCTCTGCCATGTTTATTTAGCATGTTATTTCAGGAGTAGATATACCATTGGATTTGTGTAGCTTAACTTTTAGATAAAAATAGGTAAAAAGCCAGTGGGTTAACCTGTGGTCAGGAGGAACAGTGCACAACTTTTTATTGGATCGTCTTTTTTTTTGACTAGTCTGAAGCTGTTCTTATTTTTTCCATAACTAGTGTGCTTCTAAACACTGGTCCTAGGTGGCCACCAGCTTCTGGGCCCGTAATGAAAAGTTCTTCACCTGCTGTAGCGCGGTCCAAAAAGTTAGCGTGAGTTAGTTGCAGTTCCTTTTGGTACTTGGACATTAGCACTTTGAACTTTTTTTCCTAGCGACTCTTGTGCAGCTTTAGAAAGCACTAGACCTTCAGCATATATCTGCCAAATAGATGCCACGGACGCACAATTTTTCTCTCTGTGCCTAAGGAATAACTCAGCCTGTTCTCTGATTCGATTCAGTCATCTCGGTCAAACTCCCTTTGCCATTTCCCCTGTACCTTCCCGTGTGTTTTGTAAATCATATTCACATAAAATGAAATCATATAAAGCTTATTCACCCGGAGACATTCCAGATCTTGTGCTCGTGAATCAGCAATAACTCAAAGGCAAGGGGCTGCACCTTCAGTCGTGAGTGCCACCTCCCCGCAGCCCCGTTGCCTCTTCTGCCCAGCTGCTCTAGCACCTGAGTCTGGTGGATTGTCCCTCCCAGGAAGCCCTTCACAGAGATTTGGGAAAACATGACTCTCTTATCTGGCCAGCTAATGGGTTTATAGCACTCCTCTGGATGGACAGAAGCAACAGACCCTGCACACAACTCATTGACAATGGGATTTTAGCTGCTTTTGAAAATTGTACCTGTAGTTTCCAGGACAGAAGACAGACATTAAAGGGCAGAGCTCTCCTACCTCCAGTGATATGTACAGAACTTTATTTGTTAGCTTCCTTTCCCACCTTCCCTGAGAAGGTAAAAATAACACTGCATTGCCAGGCGGTGAGTCAGGACAGGAGTGCTCTGGAAACGGGGAGGAAGGAGCCATTGTGTTCTCTGATTTGTATTCCAGCCTTGAAAACTTATGTAGCTTGGTGTGACATGAAAACTGATCTGAGCCCATTTCCATTTCTGTCAAAAGTGCATATTAAAACTGCATAATGAAATACTTGTGGGGGTAGTGCTAAACTCTCAGACAGATGGTTCACAGTTAGTGCTAACTAGCACAGTGAAATGAGAAGCTAGATTAAGCCATCAACCCCGTAATTAACCATTTGTTGCTCCATTTATCTACAGGATATTCTCAGTTTCCTTGTTCTATTAAAATAACAATAAATGACCTTTCTAATTCTTCTTGGTCTTTCTGTAAACAGTTTGCTGGCCATAATTTATACTGTTTTTAGTTTACCAGAAATAGAAGTGCATAAATGCCAATTAAAATGCACGGATTATCAATGATGTTGTACATAGCCAAAAGATTCAATTTACAGACAGGGAGGTAGTCATATTTTTTCTTCGTCTAGATAACATACATTGAAATTTTATTCAGAATCTCAGTGAAGTAATGATTTGGTACTAAAGATTCAAATTCCATCAAAAAGGACAATAAGTTTTAAATGCTGATACTTAATCTACTAGAGGAATCAAAATTTGATTTGTGATGCGGTAGGCCAGAATGAATATTGTTGATTATTCTTGTTATTACTACTACTATTTATGTCTGTGCGCCCATGTGGGGCATTTTATAGATATGTTGCCCAGTTCTGCAAGTGGAATATCCCTTTGCCCATACAAGGCAGTTTGAAGGGCTGGAACACGCACAGAAAGACATATGGAAAGCTCTGAAAAGCTGAGGAGCAGTTTCTGATCTCGCCACTGCTGGGAGAGACATGGACTTTGGATATTTTCGTCTAACCTAATGCTGAATCTCCTATTCAACCACATCAAGCTACCTTCGGGCTCGGCGTGCTCCGTGTTTCTGAAAAAAACAGAGAATAGGTGACTTCTAATTAAGAGACTTATTAAAATGCATGCATTGGAAACCTCCTCTTGGGACAGCCTGCTCCTCAGACCACATGATGATTTCACCTGCTCTCCAGTGCCTTAGATATGAGGTAGAAAAGCTAGGAATAAGAAGGGACGAGAGCTTGCTGAGTGAAAAACAGGGAATTGTAAGACTGTTGAATTCTGCCTAGATGGTTCTCAGAATTTTGATATTACTTTGTGCTGTCAAGGCCAGGCAGATAAGAAGCTGTCTTAATGAAGTACTAATTGCATTGCATTCAAACGTCACAAATAATCCTGAATACGAGAGTTTGTCTTTATTCAGTTCTTTTTCCTTTATATAAAGGAGATTAAGAGAGTTTGAGACAGTTCATTATAGCAGGAGCTGATTGTTGTTCTTTGCAGCAGCGTCTTTTTGTTTTACAATCAGAGGACCCTGTTTTTAAGTGAAGACTAACGACATGCAACAGAACCATAGAAAAGTGTGGTTAAGCTTTTAAAGATGAAATCCAGGACCCATTTATTCCAGCATTGGTGGTGTGGGTGAGGGTGTGTGTGCGGGGGTGTGTGTGAGCCCATGAGGAAGGTGTTTTACACTGTGTCTCAGAGAAGGGAGGGCAGAGGTAAGCCAAAATGAACTGACATGTCAAACCTTTCTGTTATAGCACACGGTGCACAATTAATTGCAAGTTGCTGGTTGAAGGTTCCTGTCAGCTACCATTTTTGCTCAGCTACAAAGCAAGTCATCAACATTTTATTCATATACAGTGCTCCAACTTTCTTCTTATTTTTAAAAGCATTCTACAGCCCAGTTAAAATCCGTGCACAATTAGTGACAGTGCTTAGACTTAAAAGTATGCAGGATGTCCACAGCAAGTTTTAGGTGTCCTAAATAATAATCTAGATGTGATGTAAAATTCCTTATTGCCAAGGAATAGCTAATTCTTTCAAGAGGAACAACAGAGAGAAGATAAAAATAGTCCCAGGCCAGGTTCTGAGATCACTTTTTTCATTCTCACGATCCAAATCAAAATCCCACATCATCCTATTCATGCGCAGCACCCAAAAACTTCTCCTTCTAGGATGGGCTTCATCGCATGCAATTTTAGTCACTGAAAAGCTGCATTCAGCTTTTACCTCTTCTGCCAAACGATTAGACCTCTTCTGTAGTCAGTGGAGAGATACCACCTGCCTTCAGGGACCGTGTATCTGCCCCCAACTTAGGCAACTGCAGCAAGATGGGGTCAGTTGGTGGTACCCGTCTCTGTCCATCGACCATAGGGAAAGCCACCATGATGAGCTTGCGTTAGGTGCCCAGCGTTTAGGTGGCTCATGCTAGGTAAGGTAAATCTCATTCCTCAGAGCCATAGTCTGACTTAGCTACCAGCTTGCCAAATGTTTCCTGTTACCTCTGTGTCTCTTCTACTCCTCTCTGGAGCAGTGTCCAAGAGTGAGACAGCAGAGGCTGTTGTTACTGCCTGTGCTAACCGCTTACATGAAGCTACATATGGATGAAACCGTTCATTCTAGGTGAGGGCCTGAAGAGGGAAATAGAGGGTAATTTACTCTTGTGGTTTTAGTGGCCTGGCAGTTTTTCCCAGACAGCATCTGGAACATTGGACATGGGATGGTTATTTGTGCGAGGTCTGATCTCGCTGTCTACGAGTGCACTCCAGCTGGCAACTCTAATCTGCTACTATCCCCTGCTGTTTTCCTGTCATTTCCCTGTAAGCTTTTCTCAGGACATTTTGCTACTAACAACGTCGCTGCCATGCTTGAGCAGGACAGAAAGCCAGAGCTGGTTGAATCTTCTCCAGCAAAGAGTCTATGTACCAAGGGGAAAAGTAATTTTCAGTTCACCTGACATTATTCCTGATTTTCAAATTTTAGCCCAAAAAATGTTTCTAGATTGGACTCTTAGCTAAGAGGATACGGACATCTTTCACTCATCCCTGAGAATGAAAAGACTTCCTGTTGTTATATATCCTGGCAGAAAGGGCACCAGCCAGGGGAGGTGGAGACCTGAGCTCTGCTTGGTTCAAAGCAGGGATTCATTTCAGTCTCCTTGAATCAAAAAGCTGTTCTCTAAGCACAAAATAGTAGTGTTACTGGCTGAGAATAGGCAGTTTTATAGAAAAGTGGGTCAGCTCTAATAAGCCACAATGTCCTGTACCTCTAGGATGAAGATGCTGGGTTACAGATCCCTGCTTATCATCAGTCAGAGAAGAAAAACCTCAGATGAGGGTCCTACCCACAAAACTGTACAAGGCACAAATAGTACTGCTAGTGCTTCAGCAGTGGTGTAGCTATTGCGCTCTTTTAAGCCATTTTTTATAACCTTGAGCAATGTTCTTCTTTTGAACTGCTAAAGGTTCCAGTGAAGTTTGGCTGGGGTCAACAGAAGGCCATAGACTGGGACACATACAGTTTGAGGACAGAATTTTAGCATATTTCCTCTCAAGATAAGTTTTCTGAGTTTCCTAGGCTGACACACGGTAGTGCATTGGAAGGTCATTAAGACAGTCAAGTGGTGGAGCAAATGACTTACTAGGAAAGGCTAAGGTAATGAGGGGTTTTAAGCCTGGAGAAGAGAGGGCTAAGGGGGAATTGAATAGCAATCTTCTGCCTAAGAGGAGAATGAGCAAGCCTGTTATCAGAGGTGAAGAGTGAAAGGGCAAGAACAGCAGACAAAAGTTGCAACAAGGAAAATCCTGATGGGACGTAAGGAAAAAATTCTTCACAGTGAGCGTGGTCAGAGGCCCGGCGTGCTGGGGCGATATCCATCCCTGAAGCTTTTCAAAACTCAGCTGCACAAGACCCTGCGGTTAGCCCTCCTTGGAGCGGGAGTTTGGACTAAAGTCCCTTTCAACCTAACATTTTCTACTATTCCCTGATTCTTTTCTTCCCAATAGCATGTACACTTCTCTGGCACGTGTCTGGGCTTATGCCCACACGGCTTTTGCAGAAATGTGTGTAGCAAGTCATTGTTTCTTGACACACTGCATCACTCACGTATGGTCTCTGTTGCTGCAGGCTAGTGGAATGCTTTCCTCCCAGTAGACTGGGGTTCCATCAAGGCCACTTTGATCAGGACACAAAAAGGAGGATATTTTATTAAGTGTTCGGTGGAGTAGCTCTCTGGCTTGTTCTAAACAGGTTCCTATTCTGTTCTTACCAGCTATCGCCACAGCATCTGAGCTCCTTACAGTAACACATTAGGCAGTGTGACTAATATCTGCATGTTGCACGTTGTTTGTTCTATCACCCTTTCCCAGAGGGAAAAGTGTGTGAAGTTTTGCTGGCCTAATTTTTGCCTGTGAGGGTTTTTTTTTTAAATTTGTTTGAGATTGTTTTGCATATCCATATAATGATTGCCGTGTGTTTGCACAAAAGAGGCAGATGAAAGAAAGGTACTGTGTACTTCAAGGAGAGGTAGTGGGGTTTTTAATAACTGTCTTTTCCTTCTTCTTTGAAGTTAACTCCAGACCAACTTCCAGGAAAGGTCTCACCCTCGTACAGGTGAGCTTTGTCCATGACTTATGTCAGAGGAGCAAAGTTCTTCCTGTGCTTTACCCCATGCATGAAAAGGTCCAATAGTATGAAGATCATTTCTCAGGACAAGTCACCACAGCAAGTATGTCCATTTCAAGGCACTCAGTTTAACCCAGAAGAGTTCGGTATTGTTTTTCAGGCTGTGACAAGGCTTTGCTGAGAACGACATGCTGCCCATGTCCAGCCAGACTGTGTGCTTCATACGTAACGTCATTCAAATGGTAGCTGATTTTTTTTCCCTTGTTTTGACTCTCCACAGATTGTCTTGAAGAACCTGACTAATCAAGAAGTGGCTACATTTGCATATGGTGAATGGCTGTCAAAGCTGAAAAATGCCACGGGAAGTCTTGTGTGTGAGATGCCAGCCATGATAAATGATGAGCAGATGATGGAAGACACAACGTACACTATTCAGGTTAAAACCAGTGATGTTGGAGGTAGGTATATGGTGGATGTCTTAAATCTTTTCTAGCATGAAGTTCATTTTTTTAGCAATGGCAAACATCTCATGCTTAATTTGAAATTATGCAAAAAAGCATAATTCAGCCCTACTATGTTGGAACACTGCCATTTTGGCTGTTTGTCATGAGAGTGCTACCCTGTGGGATCCATCCTCATCTGATCAGCGAACATGAAATATTTTGACACCTGGTCTAAATTTAACTGCTGACTGCTTCCTCAGAGAAACCTTAATCAGAAGCTGTTGCCAGAACCTGTTGCAACTGTAGGACCCCCCTCACACACACCCCTTTTTCTTTCTGGTCAGGTTTGTGACCACATAGGCTGGAAGACTGTGGTTAAAGCTGGTGGGTTCTAGATTTTCAGTCTGCAGTCTCTGCCTTGGCCAAAAAGGATGGCAATTTTTCACCCTCCTTTTTAAAGTGTTTTGAGGCCGTTTATCTCATGAAAAAGCATTCCATAAATACACATCAGACAAGAGATGAAATAGAGTTAAACGAAAGCTACACAGCTTCCAGAGCCAAGAAATGGGATTTCTATGTCATTTCCTGGGATCACTGCCTCTTTTCATAAGAACTTCTGTCAGGCTGATGAGTGAAAGTTACAACCATTATGTACAATTGCTGCATGCCAAATCAACGCAAGCTGCACATTATCATGAAGATACCTTATTTGAAAGGTTGACCCTCCGAGGGAGTTCTGCCGCACCAGCATGCATATCACCTTCTGATCTTCACCTCTCTTTCTTGATTTACCAGTGGTAATTTTTGCAGCTTGTGAGGTTTGAGATGAGAATATCAAATTTCCCCTGGCAAAGTATCTTAGGGCCACCTCACCACTTTTTATCTGCGCCGCCTGCTGCTTGTCTGAAACAGCATGTCGTGAAATACTAAAAACAAAAAAGAGAAAGGAGGATTTGTTTATGTATCTGGCAATCCATCTAGTATAGTGGTAGATCTTTCAGTGACCTTTTTGTGAAATTCAGCCCTAACTCAAAGGCAATGGAAATAGAAATGAGAGGAGAATAGAAAATGACAGCAACAGCAGACAGATCTGCCCTTCCCATTGAATGAAGGATGATGGGTATTAATGATGAGGCATTTTATTTCATTATGAGCCGCGACAACCAGTAGGAAAGAACAGATTACGGAGAGGTTTCTCAGGGTCTGTTTATGATTAGATCCTACGGCACCCTGGCATAATGCTGAACTTCATCCAGTTTCTCTAAAAGAGGGTACAAGTCATGAACCATCTCCCCGCTTTGATCACTATATGTTCCATGATCACTCCCAGTTGGACCACTTCAGGAAAGAAAGGCCTTTTATCCTTGACAGTTATTTTAAAACATGTTATATCAACTCTTGTCGCACTGATATTGTCTAGGGAGAGCAATACTCCAATGTGAATAGTCAGCCGTGTTTATTTCTATGTATAAAGTTTTTCTCTGCAATAGCTTTGAACTTTCCAGTGCATCAGAGGCATTGAAAAAAAACCCAAAAACATAGAGTAGGATTCATCTCACCTATTTGTCACCCTCCAAAAAAATTGTACTTCTGGTCTAAACTCCTTCTAGTCTAGGCTCTGTCTAATCAATTCATCCAAGAAAAGAGTCTTAATCTGGGCTGGATCATCCTCTGCAGGACCTCCCCTGTTCCTCCCTCCAAGCCAGGCAGAGCTAGGACAATTAAACTAGGTGATAAAAGTTAGGGAAAATGAATCCCAGCAAAACTGTTCTACAGTAAATTAGAAAGCAGTAGTCATTCCCTCCTCTTTCTCCCCACACGCTTAAGAATAGTTCTATTTCACTTTTCCTCAAAAAAGCTTTGAGTTACAGTTTGACTTTCCAGAAATCTTCCAACCTAGATGATCACATAATATACAGAGGTTGTATCAGAGAAAGTACCTTCTCGTGCAAACGGACTGATTCCACTCTTTCAAAGATCAGATCTAAAGGCTACCAGACGTACCTCAGATGTCAGCTCTCAGAATACATCGGCTAAGGGGAAAAGAGATTGTTAAGGCAGACTCATCCCAAGACAGATGGGGAATCTTTGGTTCAAACCAAAACTTTAATTTATTTTAGCCCGGAAAAGAAAAATAAAGCACGAATTTACTTTCTTCAAAGCGTGACTCACAGACAGAGTTACAAGGGAACGAGAGTACATAACAGCGCTTTCTGTGGCACGAAAATATCCTTGTCTTTTAATTTTGATTCACACTGCCTTTTTGTATTCTGCATGCAGGCATCATATACATGACAATGCAATAAAGATTGAGAAAGAATAAATACTGCTTTCTCATTTTACAAGCATTAACGAAGCAGGAGGTTTTTATCTCTCTGGTTATAAGATTAATTAGTATGTTGTCAGCTCAGCTACAGCCTACAAATTACATAATTTAAGACAGTCGGTGTCAGTGCCTAGTGGCCTATCCAAGTCTCTATTAAGTCGAAAGAAGGACATTCTTTGGCCTCAGAGGGCTATGATTCAAACTTGTAGTTTGGCTAAAAAAATGATACGTCTGCTCAGTAAGAACTGTAAAATCTTAGACACTTTGGTTGAAAGGGGCCTCGAGAGATTATTTCCTCCAGCTTGCTGCTCAAAGAGCAGTTGCCAGCGCTAAGTCAGATTAGCCATGGCTTTGCCCAGCCAAGTCTTGAACACCTTCAGGGACGATGGTGCCACCTCTTCCCTGGATACCTGCTCCATGGCTGCACCATTTTCGTAGGAAAGATTTTTTTTCCTGATGCCCAACCTGATGCAATTTGTGGCTAGTGTGTGGTCCAGCACCTCCACCATGTGTGGCTTTGCCATCGTTATTGCTCCCACGGCTTGACTGCGGGCCTCCCCCTTGCCCACCTGCCCCAGCCCAGCTCCCTCGACTTCTTCCTATGGCTGAATGCCTCAGCCCCTGCCCATTTTAGCAGGTATCTGCTGGGCCCTTCCCAGTGTCTCCACATCCCACTTGACATTGCACAGACTGGTGCAATGGCCTAAGTGAGGCCACCCCAGCGCTCAGCAAAGGGCATACCATCTTCCCTTCAGCTGCTGACCGTGCTCCTCCTGACATAGCCCGATATGTGGTCTGCACTGATCACACAGCAAGAGCTCACTATTAGCTTAGATTCAACCTAATTGTGAATGTTGCTGCCATAACTTCTGGGTCCTGCCCAGGTGCAGGGGTTACTCCACCCCAGGTGCAGCACTTTGCACTTCTCCTTGTTGAGCTTCATGAAGTCTCTGTTTGCCCAGTCCTCAAGTTTCTCAGGGTCCACCTGGGTTGAAACTCTGCTATTCATTGTGTCTATCACTCCCGCAAATTTTGTGTCATCTGCAAATCTGCTTAGCATGCACTCTCTGTCATCGTTTAGGGTGTCAATGAAGGCATCCAATGGTACAGACCCCAGTACTGAGGCCACTGAGATTGCCCTCATTGCTAGCCAGGGCTTGTGCAATAACAGTGCCTTCAGCCCTTCATTTGTCAAATTTGTTACAGTTCCTAAATGTGCTTGACAGTTTCCTTGAATTAAAAAAAAAAAAAAAGACCTAGACAGGTGAAATGTACATTGATTCAGCAATTTCTGTACTTTTCTTTCCCATCTCCCGCTAATTGCTTGTGAGGGAAATGTCACGGCGTGAGGCCTTCATAAGCTTCTTCCTGCCGGGAAGGTTTTGCTCAGAAACAGTTGGTTCTTTGCTTTTTGAGACCTTGCATTAATTGGGAGTCTGCTCCTTGTAAGAAAATGGACTTTAGTTTGCTTTGTTCCTCACCTCAGCAAGCTTTAGGGTCATAAAAGGTACGGCCAGATGAAATGCCTGAATCCCTGATGCTTTCTCTTCCTTCTTAAGTTCTTCCCAGGGACCTGCTGAAAATTAGCCTCAATTTAACACAGGCAATTTTTCATGTGGACACCAAATGTTGCTTTACCTTTTCTCTGTATGGCTCTTTTTTTTCCTCTTTTTTTTTTTCTTTTACTGTTTTCTTGGTCCTTCTATAAGGAGGGATGTGATTTCTTCCTAATTTCTGTATTCAAATAATTATCCTGAAGAAGTGGTGATTTTCCCAAAAAGTTTTCAGTCCTCCCTGTCTTTGCCTCCGCATTGCGTTGTGAATGGAGCTGTGGGAAATACTGTCCGTGTGGCCCAAAATGGATTTATGATACTGTTGTATAAGAAACGGCTTGGCAGGCAGCTAGCATTTTCAAAGCTGGGATATCTAACCAGGGGCAGCAGACACTGAGTTTCTTTGTAAGCCAGATTTGGGTTTGATGATCTTGTTTTCATTTGCCAGAATTCAAGGACCTTGCTTCTGACACAGCAATAAATGTCTGCGCATATGGAATCAAATTTCCTTCTATGAATCTGCTCTTTTATTACGCCATCAAAAATAAAAAGCAATGAGGAGAGACTTCATAATTCTGGTCAAATTATAAACATTGCAAGTAAAATCATTGTGACCCCTTTAGCTAAAATGTTCATAAGGTCATTGCAGGTGATGGTACAGCCTTGAACTCTCCAAAAGTATGGAAAAATGACAACAGGACTGTTTCTGCCACAAAACTTGAGCTGTCATGGGCATATGAAATTCAATATCAGGTAGCAAAGATCACCTTGGAAATGCTTCTTTTCCAAGCACGTACATGAGGCAGGGTGGGAGTTGGTAGGGCAAGCTGTTGTACGAGAATTTGGGACTTTTTCATAAATGTAACATGGACAATATTTTGAGCATCAGGTATAATGGAAAGAAGACCCATGGGAAGGGTCTGAGGAGAAAGGTCCACATGATGCTGCTCTAGTTTGGCTCATCATCTGCACTCTACTCTGCCTTCAAACTCCTGTGCCTCGCACAGGAGGGGGAGCAGCACAAGGCAGACCACAGCTGAAGCGTCCTGGACACAACAGGACAACCTGGGGGAGGTTGTGGGACCACGACAAGTATGCAGAGGGAGACCACATTCTGGAAAACTGACTGTGGCAGTGCTTGAGTTGTCTGTGACCCGGTGGGAAGCCTAGGACAGTGGATGCTTTAATGCTCTTCCATAGATGGCTGGATGGTGGTGTACAAATCACTGTGCTTCCCAAGACATCCTTGGAAAATAAGAATCATGACGCTGACATCCTCTGTAAAGCAGTGTGATGCACAGGGCTATGTCAGGAGTAGATACTTATAAGTATTGTTATCATCATGGTCACCATACCTTGAATGCAAGGGCAAAGCATTCCGGCTGTTTAGAGAGATGGGCTGGAAGGGCTGTCTTGTTAGCTACCACGAGGAGTCCTCCTTGCAGGTTCCTGCACTGATGCGCTGTTATCCACTGGGTGTGCCCAGAGGAACCTGGACATTACTGCAGCCACCTGCAGCCTGCTTCTGCTGCCGCCATTTCCGTACATTTGGTGGCTGGGTGTCAGTCCTATCTGGCAGGGTAGCTCACGACAGTACGCTCTGCTCTCTCCTTCCAGGAGCAGGTACCGATGCCAACGTGTCCCTGATTCTGTTTGGAGAGAACGGAGACAGCGGGACCCTCGCTCTGAAGGAGTCCAACAAGTCTAACAAGTTTGAGAGGAACCAGATGGACGAATTCACCTTCCCTGACATGCTGAGCCTGGGAGATCTCTGCAAAGTGCGAATCTGGCATGACAACAAAGGTCAGTGCAGTGACACGAGTAGGGTGGGAGAGATTGGGACAAGGCTTGCACTTTAGCAAAGGCAGCCACATCCATGGAACTGGTGCAGGCTGAGGACACTGCTCTCAGCCCTGCTGCAGCCTTGGTTAACTTCAAGCATTTTGCTTGCCCTCCTGTGTCTCGGCTTGTCTGAACAGACATATTCTCTTCAGGCATGAGACCGTCTCCATGCCTGCTGGTGTAGGATCTGCTTTAATAGCTTTGATCAGAGCTTATAGCCACCACTGCAGGACAGATAATGGTAACTCCTCCTAAGCACAGGCATCCAGCCCATTTTCCCAACACAGCAACTCTATCAGTGCAGTACGTTTGTCACAGGCCACTATGGCGCTCTCCGAGCAATTTAACACTATCAACCTGACGCTGACACACAGGGTAATGCAGCCTGGCATCGTGCAGTGAGCTTTAGAAGACAGAAATCAAGATCTGTGCCTGTCTTTATTAGAATCACTCCATCATATGGTGAGTGTGCAGTGCCCTGCCGAGAGAGATTCTGTCATTTCCCTGCTGCCGGACACCGTTCCCGGTTTCATAAATGGTAGCAGTTATTTGTGCTGTTATTCAGGTACCAAGTAGCATCTTGTGACAAATGCCTCACCTGCACTGCTGTCAGGATATTTCATCTCACTCCTGCCCTGTCTCTTTCAGACTTCATCTAAAAGAGATGATCCTCCATTAACAGTCAATCTATTGATAACGTCAGGCCCTTGCTGCAGCCCAAAGGTGAAGCTTGATAGCTCCCATAGGCCCACCTGAGTTGGTATTAGCTAGGTGATTTGGGCAGCAGTGTTTATGCAAAGTCCTGGGAGGATTTGCAGCAGGACTGCCCAGTCCTTCTCTGGCTGGACTGCTGTCCACGCTGAAGTAGATGGCTTATAGCTGGGTTGAGGTTACACTACAGTATAAACATGCCCCGGCAATCCTCTTATTGACTGCTCCGCGTTGTGGCAGGTGGGCAAGCCTGCAGCTCACACAGTATTAATGTAAGATGCTATCTTTGTATCAGACTCTTCCACGGGAATTTTGCTTCCTTATTGTTATCTGGAAAAAAAGATGAAAAGAAAACTCACTGTAATCTCTGACTGTTGTGAAATAATGGAAATACGACCATCCATCTAACCTGGCTTTGTTATTGTTTATTCCAAGTTACTGCAAGGTTTGGGCCCGTATTTCTTCACTTCTACGACATAGGACAATTTGTGACTTCAAGTTATACAGCTGGTACTGAATACAGTAAGGGAGCTGATTTTACTTAGTTTTGATTTTAGTTGCCTAAGCCCCTTTTCTTTGAATTTGGATTTAGGATGCTGAAATGAAAAGTGCTGCCAAATATCCACCTGAGTTTTAGCTTAGCAAAAAGGCACCTCTGCAGCTGCAAGTGAGGTTTGGATGTCATTCTGAGATCAGCAAGTGATCAACACGGACTTGCGCATTCATTTCCAAATATATTACCAATTAAAAGCACTATAAAAAGAACATTTTCCTTAGGAGACCTTGCAGCTCCCCAGCGATGGGTCGTGCTAACAGAATGAAACATGCCCATCAGATGCAGAGCTGATCCTTAGGGCTCAGGCACATGAACAGGCTGGATCTTAAGAATATGCGAACTGGGTTAGACCGAGGGTCTGTCAAGGCCAGTGGCTGTTTCCACCAGCAGCCATAATTGGATGCCTGAGGAAGACAAAGAACTGAGCAAGCAGATATAATAATCCTTTTGCAGTCCTCTCTGCCTCACTGCTTGTAGCTCAGGGGATTTCCGAAACTGAATGTCATTTTTGCCTACTAAGTAACTTTCCATGGATTTTCTCATCCAAGTGCTTGCCCAGACTCTCAGGTAGACGTTTGGCATCCGCAACGTCCCATGGCAATGGTTCTACAGGTCTTCTCCCTGCTGTGTGAAGAACAACTCCTGTTTGTCTTGCATGGGGCTCCTACATGCAGTTTTGGTGCCCTTTCCCTCTTGCACAAGTCATCATGATTCACTTTTTCCACGCCACTGATGAGTTTGTTGCTGCAGGTTAGGGAGTTACCATCCTGCGGCTGAGCTGTGGGAAATGCTAGCTGAATGCTCTTGGTTAGCGGCAAAGGGAGGTAACAGAGCTTAGCCCTAGGCTGTGCGGTAAATGGGCCCAATTAGTTTAAATTTGCTGTGAACTAAGAGTAGGTACCTGGATAGTCACCACAGGTCAGCTAAAATAGTAATTCCTGTGTTCAGAGCCTGAGAAAATTGTTCATATTTGTGAATAACAGTACACATTGCAACCTCACATTCTCCTTCCTTATTTCCCTCATATCACTGTTTTTCATTTATAAATAATAGTTAATAAGGCTTTTAGCAGACCTAGCTGACTGTGGGGTTAGGCCTTGGGACAAACAATGTGCTCAGGTTTTGTTCAGCATAAATGTACTTGTTTTTCCCCCCTGTAAGAAGGATAACTGTACTTTAAATCATAACATATGTTGTCTTCGTTGTTCTTGCATTAGTCATGTGAAAGGCATATCCTATCTAAAACTTCATGCAATGAAGCATGACAGTTTTTTGGGTGGGTAAAGTATTTATTACTGCTTGGATCCCGAGCTATAGCTGTCCTTCGCATATATATCTGCTCTGTCTATATAATTTATATAAATTGGCTGTGCCACTGGTTAGAAATTCCTGGCTCTGTTTTTTGGAAAGGAGTAGTAGGCTCAGGGGTCGAGGATCATGCATGTTTTTTATCAGATGCTTGGGGAACTTTGGGTTTTAAACAAAAATGCACTTATTTTTACCATTGCCTTGAGGCGTTAGCTCTTGATCATTCTTTCTTCACTTTTCTCTTTTTTAGAGCTACTAAACGATTGTTGATGCTGTGGAAGACCCAGCCTCTCACTTTACTACCCCATTGCCCCTCCTATGCTGAATATTTGGAGCGTGGATGATGTCCTTTTCCAAAATTTCTTCATAAACAGCCAGAATCGCAGCATCAGCCTGCTTTGAGTCACATTAGGTGCTTCTAGTACAGCACAAAGACTAGTTAAGGAAGTAGCTAACCCCTACGTGTCTCCTTTTTTTCTTTTTCAAACATGACCTGGTCCCAGCAATCAGTCAACCAGCCTGTCTCCATTTCCAGATGAAATGCGTTTAAATGACTTGCCCAAGGTGGTTAGTTTGCCATGAAACGCAGCTCAACATCTGGCCCACGGGCTCCAGGAAAGCCCCAGCTGACCACCCTCAGGGAAGTTTTACTGCAGAGGGTTTGCCAGTAGGTCACAACCCACTTTTGTTTATCCTTTCGCTGAAATTTGGCTGCGTTGGGGTATTCAGAGTGGGAGAGTCAGTAATTGCAGTGGGAAAGACTGTCAGGTAGTGCAAGCCGTAAACATTGCATTTGTCTCTTCTGGAGAAGCATGTCAGAGTGTCAGTTTTATGGTCTTACTGTAATGTTTTGAGGTGGCGTTTTCCCCACAAAAACTGCTGAGTGGCACCTCTGTATGCGATATAAAGGAGCAATTTAGCCTCCATTTAATTCCTCTGACTTCAGTAAAATTGTTTAGGGAGGAAGTCAGCATTCGTTTGAAAACAGGCAGTCTATAGACTTGAAACTGCAGTTTCACGTAGCTTGTTCCTGATTTTTAAATATTTAGAGCTCACCGGCAAAATCTGGTAACAATAAATTGATGTGAATGAAATTTAGGTTTAAGTTTTGCTCCATATCTTTTTTCCTGCCCCTGCTTACTTTGAGATACTGATGTTTGACCTAATATATTTAGACTCCCAGAGCAAATTTAATGGCTTTTAGACTCCCCATCTCCTGATCTCAGAAAGGCACTATGTATTTTTCTCATATCTCGGTTCATTTACTTCTACATTTATTCAAGATCAGTATCTGTAGGTCTGTACAAAGGCTGGCTTTCTAAATATAGGCCTCAATTTTTTCTCTGGTTTAGGGACTAAATCACCATTCTGGAAGAATGGTTAAAAGTTTCTTGATATCTCAGTAATTGAATGATTTACCTATAAAAGGTGGTTTTATTTTGTGTTGGGTTTTTTTTTTTTTTTGCCTTTTTCTTCTCACTACAAGGCGAGGTGGGAAATCTAGGTTTAGTTCTTCATCTGCCTGGATAGATTTGAGCCCACACAATAAGCAGTTTTTCTAAAGTCATTAATTTCAGATTCTTGATTATCTCAGTTGCCATCAGCCAAGGGGAGCCAGGAAGAGTCTAATTACCCATAAAACAGACTTCTCTGTCTTATTATAGAAGCAAAAGATAGAAGTAAATAACCAGGTTATGCAGTACAACTGCTTCTCTGCCTGAACCGGGCCCTTCTCTCAATCACACCAACTGCTAGTGCACTGTCTATTTGAGTCTTAAATAGCCTAACCGCCCCCATGCATCCTTTTGGGTGGCTCTTCCAAGGGAGAAAGTATCTTATTCCCCTTTCTTGAGCTGGACTCGACTCAAGAACATTAGTATGTCCTTGTTTTCCCTTTTCTTCCTCTGAAGGAGCTGCTTTTTGAAGGAGCAGCATCTTGGATCTGATCTCAGATTGCCCAGGCCTTGAACTCACAGCATTTTGCATTTCCAGAGACATGTTTCTGCAACTCAGAGACATGATTCCAAGCCTTTTGGATGCTAGCAGAGCATAAATTATTAAAAGAAACCCAAAGATCTGCTTTCTCTGACCTTTGTAGGGATTTGCTCCGCTATAAGAGCTTCCAAAACAGGTCTTTTTTAAGCCCTCTGCTCAGTGCATCATAAACTCTACAGATCCATGGGGCAGATTGGTTGAACAGTTTCTGCTTTAAATAAAAAGTGAGGGGAAGAGAAATAGCTACGTAAACCTGCCCGAGGAGAGGAGCCGGCATCATCCACCCTCTTTGCTTTGATGGCTCAGGGGAGAGGAGCACGGCTTCGACTCGTGCATCGGCCTGCACGGATTGCAGTCAGTGCCGCAGACAAGGCAAAGGCGACAATACAAGCTGCAGACCTTTGTGCCACATGCCAGCACCCATGCTGTGACCTCTCAGTCCTTCAGATTTCCCAAATCCAGCCTTCACCCCTCAGGAGACCCCAGCACAGACCCACCGGGCAGCCCCGTAGAACTGGGCCAGCTCACCGTGCGCCTTCCTCTCTCTTCAGCAGCAGATTTCTTACCCTCATCTGTCTGTCTATCACAAATATATGCTACCAGCATTGCAGCCCAAGCAGAAGACGCAGCAGAGATCTCACAGTCTGGAGCTGAGAAGAAGTAGGGGAGAAAAAAAAAAAAAAAGAAAAAGAAAAAGATATAAGCAAGGAAAGCAGGAGACATCATTGAAGAAAAGACAAAGACCCCGGTACTAACCTTGTAGAGTTATTCATTTCTTCGCTGTCTCCTGTAATTGCAGAATGCTTCACTACAGAGTGAAGAAGCCCGCTAGGCCACTAGTACCTGCAAAATTATCAGTTCTGTAAAATCTTCTCTTTGCTATGAGCCTCCTTCGCTCCTCTTGGCAACAAATCATCCTGCACCCTTGCGAAATGCTTTTGAATCAAGTATGCCTCAATAAAACATGAAATATGCTTCAATCACAAGAATATCCTCTGAGCAACTGCTATATCTTCACTCTGAGCAGTTAAGTGTTTTGGCACTTAGTAGCAGTTAATCAGTAAGATGCGGGGTTTTTTCGCCTGAGAGTAATTGATTGGTGGTTTTGACTCAAGTCAAATCCTGCAGTGAACAAGTTGCATAGACAACGCAGGAGGGACATTTTTTCTGAAACTGTCCCAAGTGCTAAGCTTTTTCTTTGTCAAAGGTTGTGAGAGGCATTTCATTGCCTGTCAGCTCTGATGAGAAATGTGGCTGTGTGAACTAACATGATCTTAACGGAGAGTGATACAAACGCATCTATTTTTATTCTGCCACTGGCTTGCTGGATGACCTTGCGTAAATCACATCCCTGTATCTCATTTTCATTTATGTAAATTAGGGATAAAAATATATTCACCTTCTTAAAGTGTTTTGAGATGTACTGATGCAAAGCTAGATGCCATTATTTTAACACCTCACACTTAGTGCACCATTTCTAGCAATCTAACACTTCTATCGAAACTCCCACCACTTTCTGGGTAATGTCTCATGTGATGGGGTATGAGGATGGATGGTCATCTAACCAGGCAAGAGATGAATAACATCAGAGGGCGTGAGGCTGATGAACTATCTTTGCAATGGTGATTACTTTATATTTCAGAGGAACATACGAGAAGAAAAGGAAAAATCATGTTACTAGAGCATTGAGCAGTACCAATTGCTAGCTGTGAATGGTTGGGCAGTGGAAAGTCTTCACTGGTGCCTGAGCCATCAACATCCGGAGCATGAGTTTTCTTTTACTCCTATGTGAACATAAGCACCAGTAATGACAACTATTATCCCTGATCAGACATCAAGTGCTTTCAAAACCAAACTGAAGCAGACGTGCTAGAGATAGGATGGCTACAGAGAACGCCAGCCAGGTCGCCCAGCATGTGAAATAACACTTATTCGCATTTGCTACACAGCTCACAAAACAGATAGACGTTTCTGACAATTTGCCAAACAATAATTTGCATGAAATTTGGTGAATGCTTCCTGCTCCAAACTAAAGAGAGGAAAATAGATGCATGTGGCGGCAGAGAGAGGAGACAGTTTCCCTTCTACAGGGATGTGTGTCTCCAAGCCTGGATGTGGTTCATCTCCCCGGCCTGCCAGCAAGCACTTGGATCCACCAGCTCTCACTTTGCAAGGAATAGTTAATATTCACTAAAGCAAAGAGAAGGACCAACTGCCTGGTGAGTGGTGAACTCACCAGACTAGATTCTTCTCACTCTCTTTCTCCAAGCCTCAGGAAATGTTTGTGCATCTGTCTAACATCAGTAAAGCACAGTCTTTTTAGCATCGCTTGGGAAAAAGGCAAGATGGTCCTGTGAAGACCTTGCAGGAGTACACAGAGGACCCCTGTCCAACATCACTCAGGCATCTACGAGGGCCCTTTTGGAAAGGAGGATAAATGGACAACTAACTGCCCTTTTGGATGAGGATGCTTGGGAAGAGAATACATTTCGCTACATGACACTAAATTATACAACTGCCAGAGTCAAGCAAATAAGTGATTCTGTTTTCCCCAAAGCTCTTCTCTTCCTCTAATTACATTTGAAATGTTTTGCATGCTATTGAAAATGTCACTTCCAACTGTGGGGCCGTTAAGGAGCCAACGTGGCATAGCCACGGGTTTTATTAGGGCAGGTTCGCTGCTGGTGATTTTGATGGCGGCAGAACAGGTTGGGAACGAAGTACCTTTTGTTACAAACGCTGAACACTTGTTATAGGGGATCATCCACAAAAGCACAGCAGTGGACGGACTATTTTAAAGACCAAGACCTTGTACAGTCAAGCAGGGACTGCTCAGACATTTGCTGTTTCTTCCCTCCTGCTCCAAAGCAGTAACGGAGATAAATGGAGGCCCAGTTTGTCCCTGGAGTCACCATGTTTTCCAGGGCATTTGTGCAGCCGATTTGGGTCTGAGCCCTCATGTTCCTGGTGCTGCTGGTCAAGGTGCCTAAGGGCTACAGAACAGACCAGCTCTGGCTGCTATGCAAACACTGGAAGTTGAGTGACAGAGCAGCTCCAGCCTTTTGCAGTGGATCAGGATCCACCGTCCAGCTCCCAGAGGAAATCCTGGGACCTTGATAATCCAGTGCTGCTCAGATCCTCCAGTTTCTCCTGCATGGCCAGGCTGTGCTAGTAGTGGCCAGGCACTAGGAAAGTTGTTTCACCCCACTACGCCCACACTGCCTTGCTGATTCCTCTCCCTCACTCCTTCACTGACACCCAGTCCATAAACTAGCTTGTGCTGAGGATTTGCGGTCTCCTGAGTTACCGCCGTATGCAATGTAGTTCCCCGTCCTGTCAGTTTTCAAGTGCGTAACATGCCTGAGCCCATTACTCTGCAAGGACCGCACAGGAGCAGAAAGTTCAAATAAGGTAAAATCCTGAAACCAGGATTTTATGACCTGAAAAGTGCTTCTGCAAACATGGTTTCATCTTCCTTCCACTGGTGTGCTCAAGAGCACACAGAGCCAGATCAGCTCAGTGAAGCAAAGTCAGACTCTATGAATAAATAGGCTTTGCATTTTTTTTTCTAGCCCAGCACAAAAGACCAATCTTTTCAGTGTGGTCAGAGAGAATAGTTTCTTCAGTCCTGAACAAGTCCTTCCACTTCCATATCAGCTTTTGAACAGAGTTCAGTGCTGTGGCACTGAAGGGCTGGATGTGAGAACTGCTCCTGGAGCTGGGGAAGAGGGATGAGGCAGGAAGATATGCTGCCCTGGACATAGCCGGTACAGCATTCGCCTGGGATGGATTCATTTCTCTGCAGACATTGAAAAGCAATATAGGATACAGCTTCCAGATCTCTCAGGGTAATTTAAATTGCTAAACATCAGGACGGAAAAAGGGAAAAGAAAAGACTGATTCTCATGAGAGGGAAGAGAAACTTCTTTAAAGCAGATAGGAGGAGGCTTTGAAATGCTAGCACCGTTTTTCTGAGAGTGACCAGCCAGCTCCTTAACTTGCAGTAGCCCTGGCTGTAAGGGACGTCCTGCTGGGTTTTGCTTTTCAGTGTTGACACCTTGATAGAGCCCAGAGCTTGTTCTTTAAATAACCTATAGCTAATAGAGGCATCTTTTGCAGGAAACGCCAGGAAAAGCTGCACTTTGCACTTGCTTTGCCTTCAGCTCCAATAGGTGCTGAAAATTCAACTCTGGCCCCATCTCCCGCTGCGACAAAAGTGCAGGTTACTGTGGCAGGTCTCATGGTGAATGGTTGCTGAGACCAGCCTGGAGAGGAGGGCATAGGGTATGTGCATCTCATTCAGCCTTAGCACTTAGCACTGACCTGTCCCAAGCAGGCCGCTCTCTGCTGCAATCATCAGGACTGAGACCACCAATTTATTCTAGCCCAGTCTGCAGTCATCGATCTCTCTTGCTGGAGAGGGAAGGCATATTTTCTTTTTTCCTCCTGTACTGTTTTAAGTAAAGGTTTGATGAAAGCAGAACAGTCTCCTGAATATCCCGCAGAGGCATTCATTGAGCTTAAATGGAAATGAGCCTGCCAGCAAGATTAACGGCTGACCCCACCAACATGTTTAGAATAAATTTCCAAACGGCCCCAAAGAGTAAGCTGCTATTGCTAGACTGTGGTGGGAGCCTTGGAGAACCTGATCAGATCTGCCCCTGAGGCATTAACTGACGAGGATTTGCGAGGGTACTGTGTGCCAGCCCCCTCCACCCCCGCATGCTTTGTCCTGCTGCTGAAGTCAGGATGGGGACATGGGTGTTTGAGCAGTGCATTCAACTCCCATGCCCGGGTGCCTCATCCTTGGTATTTGCAAAGGTCTTGTCACTGGCATGTGGACCTGTCCTCCCACTGCAGAGATACATGGACGTACTGGAGCAAGTACGGTGTAAGACCAGAAAGATGACTGAGGGACTGGAGCATCTCCCACACAGGGAGGTGCTTAGAGGGCTGGGGTTGTTTAGCTGGGAGAAGAGAAGACTCGGGGAGATCTTATCAATGTGTATAAATATCTGATGGGGGCAGGGTGTAAAGAAAACAGAGCCAGACACTTAAAAGTGGTGCCCAGGGTTTGGAATAGACAGTCTCCAGAGGTACCTTCCAACCCCAGGCATTTAAGGAATTACTTAAATTGGAATTTAAGGGGCAAGCATTGTATTTGACTGAGGACTGTGCTTTGTAGCAAGTGATTTCCTATCTTGCAGAAGGTTCAGGGAGCTGAGGTACACAGCAGAAACGCCTGTAGCCAGTAAGGAACAGCTGACATGCACGCTGTGGAGGGTTCGCAGTCCACACCAGCAGGGTGACCTGTTGACATAACTTGGAAAGGTGCCATCATTTTTTTTCAGGGCTCAATAAGATTGTTTCTTGCAGACTAAGGAGGTAGGCACATAGCAGCGAGTTCTTGGAAGAGCGAGAGCTATCTAATGCCTCCAGGGTGTAAATAATGAGACAGCAGAGATCTCCCTTTGTGAACATAGTCTTGCTTTGTCTGGCTAGCAACAGGACTTGTAAGTAGAACTGTCAGAACGTGTTGTCCCCCCAACCCAGCAAGGGCTCCTTCTATTCCAACAAATAAGTCAGGAAATTGTTCCCAAACGCCCTTTTCCTGATTTTTTTAAAGTTGCTTTTCCGCTGCAAAAAATTAAATAGAAAACTTAGAGGAGCTACAAATCCTCAGAGGGAACCAAGGCAAAAGCTAGGTGAGTTGGTGGTCTCTCCTTGAGCAGTCATCACTTCACTCAGCACCACATTCATGTCCGGTCACAGCATTAGTGAATTCACCGTGGGTGCTTGGAGAGAGGAGGACAGCATGGGTAATTTCCCTGTGTGTAATATCTGACAGAGTCAAAGGAGCGAGTTATAATCTACTTTCAGATCCACATGGAGTTGATCCTGTTGGTGGTCTTTCTCTGGAAATCAGATCTCCACAGACCTTTGAGGGCTGCTCCATGTGCCTCACTGTCTTCCCTGCACCCTTGCAAACATTTTTAAGCAGTTTGGAGATAATACAGGCCATAGAGAAACCCATTAAACCCTACAGCTTGGGGCCAGCTTCCATTCCCAAGACAGGAAGGTACCCCAAAAAGCATGCACATGCTGCTATCTCTTTTTGAATAACTAAGGATGTATGTGGTGGAGGGATGGTGGTTAGGCAGGGTGGAAATGGGAACAGGACATTTATTTGTGCAATCTCTCAAAACTGAATAGTTTCCAATAGAGCATTTTATCTGACCTCTGAGAAAGGGCAGGACTGGGCCCATTAGCAGGAAAGGACTGATGTTGTAAGAAAGACGCTGAAAAGATTCATATCCTTCTTTTTGGCCTTGTTTTCCTTAAAATGGAAGGAAGAATCCCCAGCAGTTTCTATAGCAGAAGATGTGCCGTTAACTTTTGCCCCAAACCTCCCTAATTTTCGGGAGATTTTGTGCTTCTGGCTCTGGCAAACAGCTCTGCCAGGCCCTGATTACCCTGGGGCTTCGCAAGGCGATACTATCCCTAAGTTGCAGCAGTACTTCTTCCCAGGACGGCTTTCCAGGTTTGGTGTGTCGACGGAGCACATGCTGGCCCTGGCTTTCCCTGCTCGGTGCTGTGCCTGATCTTACGGCAGAAGCCGCTATGCACGTCAGAGCCCTTCTCGTGCAAAGGGCTGGGCCAGACCCTTGCCAGTCTAGCAGCCTTGCTAGCCTGCAGTCTAGCTTGTCTGAGGCAGCATTTCAACACCTCTGCCTACATCTGGTCAAAGCCAGCGAATCCCTCCAAAGCATGGTCCTGCCTGAGTCTAGAAGGGGGATCAGATTGTGGTCTTGAGCTGTGGTTAGCATTGCTTTTGGTATCAGAAGAGCATCATATTCATTGGTGATGTTATCCGAAGTATTATTATGAAGTGTTATCTGTTACCAAGTATTTCCAGCACCAGCAGGATGCTTCTGAGGAGGAGCGTACCACCTACTTACCCAAAAGATGTGGAAATATACAGTTTTATTATTATTATTTTCTACTCTAAAGGAATTGCACCAGGCTGGCACTTGGAATATATTGATGTGATGGACTCCGCCACGGACAAGACATTTCGCTTCCAGTGTGATCGCTGGCTGGCTAAAGGTGAAGATGATGGGCAGCTCATAAGAGAACTGGCTTGTGCCAATAATAACATAATGGAACTGAAGGAACGGACCGGTAAGTTCAGAGCCCACTTGTGGCGTTTCCTAAGGGACCTCAGAGGGCATAAGACCACATCTGCAAGCCGCTCCATGAGGGTTCCCATACAGCCGGGCTTTGCGTTTGCAGGCTCTCAAGGCTGAATTACTAAAAGTACTTCAGAAGTGCAGTACTGCGATAAGAAAGAAACAAATCAGGATTTACGAAGAAGAAAAATGTTTCATTCTAGGTTGAAACTTAAGAGAGTCCCATCTGCAGCGGTTCAATCCAGCAGTAAGCCATAAGGATACATGGTTATGTTCTCATTGGAAATAATGGGCTTAAATCTTTGAGGTGGAAAATAAGTTCAGTCCTTAAAGCTTTGTAAGTAACATTGCTCCAGCTTCCTCCTTAATATGCTCTGGCCTAAAGGCTCACGTATCCCAGCTGAACATGACGGCTGAGTTTAACACTCCATAGCCCTGCACCGGATAATTCCACTGAGTCCAAGGTAATTACGCTGGCGTCTAATGTGGTGAGGGAGAGAAAGAGCAGTGTTGTTTAACCACACTGCCAAGTCTGTTAAGCACATCTCAGCACTCCTGTAAAAGCAGTGCTCTGCTTCAGGAGAGTCTTGGAGAATCAAGAATCACGTTCCTTCACTGTGATTTCACATTGCCCCTGCCAAAAACAATGTTGTGATTGCCATCTTGCTTGTCTTGGGTACTTACACACATACTTGTTACCACTGTAGCATCAGAGCACATCCTGTTGGGTAGAGAGATGCCCTCACTGTTCCCTGTAAGGCTAGGCAACCTTAGGAACAGTGACACAAAAAGCAGAAGGATTTGGGCCACCTTAAATAGGGAGACCTTATTGAATAGGGAGACCTCCCAGCAGGGAGCTGGACACAGCTTGTTCAAGAGCAGCTCCATCCACTCATGCTAGCTGATCAAGCAGTACTCATACTTTCCATGTACTCTATCCTAGGCGGGCAGAAGTCAAAAGTCCCACAGATTCCAGCGTGGTTCCATCCTTATTTTGTAAATGCTTTCTTGTGTGCTGTGATGAATATTAGAAAGAGAGTTTTTAGCCAAAATGACAGTCAAATGAAGACATCTCTCTCTGACCATCTGCTCTTCCTCTACTGCTTAACATGTGTGTTAATTATGCTTTAAAGCCTATGAGATTGTCACAGTAACAAGCGACAGAGAGGATGCAGAGACCAAGGAAAACATCTGGATCATCTTAGAAGGAAAGCTGGGTCGCTCGAAAGAATTTCTTATGGAAAACTCCTCCAAGAAAAGAAGATTTGAAAGGTAGTGGGACTGGATGATGGACTAGAAGACTTCCTCACCACCTCTCTTCGCCAGGACAATCTATGGAGTTACATTTGTGTCATGCTGTTTCCCATCCCCCTTCTAAAAGGCCTAACGGGTCCTCACTCAGAGTAAAAGGAACATGCAAAATTACTTTCTGATAGGCAGACACAGTGCAGGCTTAAATGTGGTAGGGAAAAGATATTTGGTAAAGGAAATGTAGACAAGGGGTGCATGTGTGTGTGTGTGTGTGTGTGTGTGTGTGTGTGTGTGTGTCCTTTGGCATTACTACATACAGAAGGGCTTCCGGTGAGCCCTAGGGGAGCCTGTAATTTTTTGAGCTGGGAGGAGCAGGAGGAAGCTGGAGGTGGTTTTAATTCCTTTTACAGCATCTCATTGGCAGTGAGAATCAGAGAAAGAGTAAAAATAGTTGGAGGCTAAATGCTGTCAGAGCTGCTCAGATTTGACTTTCCAGCTGAATCTGGGGGAAGGGCTGAAAGATCACTGTCGCGTGAGGAAAGCCGAATGCCAGCCTTGCACGCGGACGAGCTGGAGGCATATCTGTGCAATGGGGGGCAGATTCCCCTTCCCATGAGGGGCCAAAGTGCTCCAGATGTAAGATGGGCTTTTCATTTTGCTCACGGAGACAGCAGGCCATTAGGAGAGAGGAACCTATGCAAAGCCATGGACGCTGCTGTTTGGTTGCTTTGCAGGGAAGAATTGTCTTTCTTAAGGCTCTACAAAGGAAGGAAAAATTATAACTGATCTAGACTCTGAATGACTGAGATTTCATGTGAAATATGACAGATTGGGAGGAATATCCTCCTGACACTCAACTGACGGGGAGTAAAATAGAGTTAGAGACACCATCTTCCGAAGCATTAGTCACAGTCCCTCCTTGAAGGCAGGTTGGAGTAATGACCCAGGCCAAGGAGACAGGCCTAAAAGATATGTAGGGGACATGACAGTGGAGCCAGCCAAATGTTTGACAGAGACCTATTGTTTAACTAAGCTAATTTTCAAGCTGGGCTCCTAAAGCAGGAAGGGTGGCCGAACTAGCAAATTTAAAACAGCTACGGTGGGTAGATGTGTAACAGCAGACACAGTATCTGTCAAGAATGAATGAATGAATGCCGGAGAGGAAATTAGTCATTCTTTAGCTTTATCTATAATGAGGCAAATTGATTTTGTATGTGGAACAGCTCAAGTTTATCCTGGAGAGTCCTAGTGGCAGTAATCTAAAGTGTCACCCCTAATCAGAGAAAATACTGAATTTAAATATGGAAATTACACTTTGTGTTGAATGATTGTGGGTTAAATCAAATGACTTTAAATGGATGCTTATCTTCTCTCTTCCGTAGCCACGTGCAAATTACTTAATGTCCATATGAAACAAGTCACTGCCAGCCTTCAAGACGTTCACTGAAACCGTTCTCTGTTTCCTGTAGGGGAGCAACAGACACATTTCAGTTTTCTTCAAAAACTGTTGGGGATATTGCAGCCATCTGTGTTGGTCACTGTCCAAAAGATGGAAAGAAGTCATCTGCAAAAGCTGATGTGTACTGGCATGTCCAAGAGATTATCGTAACAGAGATGGAGCTTTGCAACAAGTAAGTGTCCTCTTGTACGCAAGGGGCAACTCCAAGAGGACATGGGGAAGCTAAGTGGCTCTGCATGCATCTTTCTGCAGTATTTCAAACTTACGCGGTGCTGGAAAGTCTCACCAATTCTTAATCCCTTTCTGAAAGCTGAGGGCGAGTGGTTTGGTGTATAGATGGCTGCTGTGCAATTTCTGAGCTGTTAGAGAAGGTTCTTGCACAGCTGAGTTCAAAAACAAGTATGTTTAGGGTGAATTTTGCACCAACTACAAGCTAACACCTCAGCGTGCAGAAAATGTTGACGCTAACTGAAATTTAGAGAGGGTTGTAGGATGCTCTGCACAGACTGGCCTCTAGGTAGCTCTTGTAAAAACAGCTCCTAGAAAAAGGTTGAGTACGAGTCAAAGCCTGAACCTCCAATTCGAGTCACTTTGGATGAACAATACATCTAGGATGATCAGAAAGGTCCACTGTAAAGGCTGCAGTTAGCTACCAAATCACAACTGTTCAGTTACTTCGGCTTAAATATAACTGAAAACCTCTATACCAAAGAATGAAAGTCTCTGAAGATCTCAGGAAATCTCTGAGCGCTTCAGCCCCTACAAGCAGTGGTCTGAGCCCTGCCTCTGCAAGAGGTGACAGCCATGGGCTCAGTTAGCACAGGGAATACACAGGAACCAAAGAAGAGTAGCCATCTGGAGAACAAACTCCTCTTCAGAGAAAATACCCATAGCCTCAATGGATTTCTTTTCTTTTCCAATATATTTCCACTGCGGCAAAAGAATGTAACTTTAAGGGCTTTGTTCCAGCTGAGACAATTGAGTGTTTGAGAAGAAATCCTTGAAGTGATTTTTTTTTTTTTTAATGCTAAGACTCTCTCCTAGCAAATTAATCAGCCAGCATAAGAGCCACAATACTATTTGCTGAATGAAAACTCAGTCAATCATATATTAAAACATGTTCTTTTCTCCTGGTGAGGAAAAATCTGGGACCCTTAACACCCAGCCGTGCAATCAAATCCATGCATCAAGCTCACTGGGAGCATGGAGATCTCTGCTGAGACAGTCCATTTTGAAGAGTACAAAGATCCTCTCATAAAGTCTCAGTTATGTTGTTTTTAAATTAAAGAGGGTAGCCAGGAAAGCCTGGCTCTGCCATCTGAAGCGGGACCTTGCCTCTGCGGACACGGCGCTTCATCACAGCAGCGTTTACTCTCCAAATTATCAGATGGAGCAGATCTCACCTTGACACCAAGCTCTCTCTTTGGGTATTGCCAATCCCAAGTGTCAAAAACAAAACAAATTTTAAAAAAGCTCCAGCTAAGCCAAATTAAAAGATTTATGAGATTGGTTTAACAATCGTTCTGGATGACTTTTTTTTTTTTTTTTGCCTTTTGGTTTTAGATCTGCTGGCAAGCAAAAGGGCCACGTTTAGATGCTTTTCCTTGCAAATCCCAGGGCTAGAAAGGTCAACTTTTTTCTTCCCCTCCATCCCCTTGTGAAGGCTGTCATGCTCCATCGTAATGCCAAAACACCAGATATTATCTTGCCCAGGAAATAAAACTGCAGCATCAGGCAATCCCCCCTATTTTCATGTTGTTGTTTTCCTGTCCCTAAAATTTTGCTCTCACCAGAATTTCTCATTTATAAAACTTCTCTCTAGAGCAAGGACAGCTTTTTTGCGGCTGCAGAAAACGCCAAAAGGGTTGTAAGGCCGTAAGAAATGCATTACTACTTAATTGCAGTAACCCTTCCTTGAGGTATTTATTTTACACACATGCAATCGAGCTACACTCCTTCTGAGAGGACCTGCTGCAGTTTGGCGAGGGGGGAGGAAAGGGGGGGAAAAAAGCTCATTTGGAAATGATCTGCGTTGTTGGAAATGAAATACATCATTAAAAGCACAGTGCTCCAACCCCTGGCCATGCGCCAGGTATGCAGTAGTTTATGAATGTGTTATGTGCTCCCTGCACATCACCAGAGGCAGCACTGCAGAGTGAAGGGTTTTCAGCATCTGGTGCCTATCATTTGTGCGCTTGATGCTTTCCTTGCCTGCTCAGGATGGGCTGAGCGAGCTAGATGAGGAAAGAGGGGGATATATAATCCTCCAGTCTTTCACGTTGCCTTTTTGCCTGTTCTCCCTATCTCTTAGCTCATCCTGTACTATACTGCGGATGAGGAGCATTGCACCTCTCCCCTCCAAGTGCAGTTGCATGGGTGAAACCCTGTTCTGAAATCAGTTTAAACTCAGTCGTGACGGGGCTGCGTTACGTGCTGGGCTGGTTGCTTGTCTTGCCTCGGTACTTCTGCAAATGGACATGCCATTTCATGGGCAAAAGAGGAGACAGGTGCCCAAAACCAACCCCCAGCATGTGCAGGGTGTCTGTGTCCGTCTGGGGATATATCGGATTTTCCAGCAGTTGCGGTGTTCAATCAAGACGGTCTTCCTGAACAGAAACTCTAGTGTTAGCACATATGTGGAAAAGTACTGAAACGACGTCGCTACTGTGTGGTTGAGTAGCACACCCGGTCTGTAGCGCACAAAGAAGAGGCCGTCCATACCTTTAACCTGCTGTTCACTTTCCTTCGGCAGATATTTCTTCAAGTGCAACACAAAAATCCCTCTGCGTTACAAGAGACGGGACTACAAAGTCTTCGAGTGTGCCAAGGTCACCGAGAGCTTTGCCAGCAAAGCCCGGAGCTTGGTGCCGGTCCGATACGAGACCATCGTGGTCACGGGCTTTGAGAAGGGAGCAGGTACCGATGCCAACGTGTTCATCACCATTTTCGGGTTAAACGGGGACTCGGGAAAGCGTGCTCTGAAGCAGAAGTTCAGGAACCTGTTTGAGCGGGGCAAAACCAACCGCTTCTACTTGGAAACGCTGGACATGGGGGAGCTGAAAAAAGTCCGGATTGAACACGACAACAGCGGGCTGGCGCCTGGCTGGCTGGTGGAGCGGGTGGAGATCACCAACTCAGCTACTGGAGTGACCACCATATTTCCCTGCGGGAAGTGGCTGGATGAGAACCGAGGGGATGGTTTAATCTGGAGAGAGCTCTTTCCTAGATACTGAGCAGGACGGACTCACGACACATAGCTGCAGGAGGGTTTTAGACCCTTCTGCACGTGCATTTTTCTTGTTATATGGTTTTATAGCACATTGGCCTTTTGTATTGAAGGGTTTTTAGTAGTGAGATGGGGTTCCTGGGTCAACATTTTGTAACACTGCTTTTTTTAAAGTGTCTATAAAATTGTGCAATTGCATACATTTCTTTCTTATTTATGATTAGAAGCCACAAACAGCAGATCCATAAGCTATCTCAGTAACAGCTCAAATGCTGCCGCCTGCTTTCACCACCCTGCCCTGCCAGGGCTGAGAGGGCCAGCTGGCTGCCACTATTGACCAGCTCCCCTTTCAGAAGAATAGAAAGAATCAGAAAATGGAGCTGACATGGTAACACATTGAAAGCTGCAGGCCTTTCTGCAGGGAGGTTTGGGAAGGGAAGGGCTGGTCTTGGGCAGCGGGACCTGAGCGGTGCCAAGGCCTCCCATGCGCTTTCCCTCTGTGCCGGACCTGGCTTCTGGCTGAGGGCTGGGCTTGGCCAGCTCCAGCACAGAAGTGCCATGATGCGAGGGCTACAGCAGCCAGTGCAATTCCTAGGAATATGTTAGCAAAAGATCTAAGAGCTAATCAATCCCCCTTCAAGGAAGCTGTCTGACTATATTCATAGCTGTCTCAAGATAGTTTTACCCTATATGGCCTGAATACCAATCCCTTTTCAGAGCAGCTGCCATTCATTTTACTTGTTCTTTCCTTTTTTTTTTTTTTGTGAAATATTTCTATTTGATTTTTCATGATGGCAGGAATGTCTCAGCTGCAATAAGAATTGGTGCTCCTGTATGTGAGCTCTTCCCAGGTGCTCACCTCTTTCTACAGGTACCAACAAGAACAGCTGTTTAAACATCATTCATTTGGGAGTCCCATCTCCCTCCCCAGAGAGCAAAGGAGCGGCTCCGGCGTGCTCCAGACTTTGCTCACCAGCTGGAAAAATTCCCACTGCCTCCAGCGGGATGACGTTCCCCTGGGGAATCTGGTTTGAGCAAGGAAGAGGTGGAGGCTGAACTAACGAGACGGCGCTGGCTGCTGCAGGCTAACAAGGCAGTTTTAAACAAGCACGTTGTGTGAAAAGGGGTTAAACGCACTGAGCCCCAGCATCCTGGCATCCCACCGGCATAGGCAGCAGGCTGGGGACGCTGCTGCTGCCGGGGGGACGTGAGCTGGTTGGTCCTGCTGCCCAGTCCCTACCTGGTCAAGGGAAAAGGTCGTGGTCTTGGAGAGCAAGTTACTTAAATGAACCAACCTCATCAGCGATCAAAAAAACCTACCGATGGGAATGAGAATAATTGCTTTCAGTGTCTGTGTTAGCCCTTTGCTGCATCCCCCCCACCGCAGGCTGCCGCTGCCAAGCACGGAGCAAGGACTGAGCCGGGCCCAGGAGCTCGCAGGAGCAGCACGGGCCCTGGGAGGACTGCGGGCAGGCGTTGGTATTAGTAGGCACATTGCTGGGACCACACTGGGCTGGTTGCATGTTCCCCAGCCGGCTGGAGGGCGCGCACGCAGCCCAGAGCCTTTGCTTTCGCTGCACTCGTGCAGCATCACTGCAAAGTGGTGATTCCCTGGTGGGTGTTCTGAAACAACCAGGGCAACCAGGGCTGTGAAAAGCCTTCCTGTCAACAGATTTGCCAAATTTTAGCAAAACGCTTGTGCTGCAGGGAAACAGGAGTTCTGCCATTAAACTGCTGTAGCGCCAGCTTTTCCAGTTGACTCCAGGAATGCTGAGATGCGGATTTTACAGCTCAGTGTAGCCGTGCTTTAACACTTTAACCTCTACCAATCATTGCCCTGTGAAATAACAGGCGTCACGGGACTGGGGACCTGCCCCCAGCCCTTGGGGCAGTGGGTGCGCTTCCCCATCCACCCACACTCCCTCCATACGAGGCAAACAGACTGCTAAAAACTCCTTAGCTGCATGAAAATGTGCTTGTGAGACCACATGGCCTCGGTGCAAATTCATAGCTGGGAGGAATCCCGGATTTTTTTGATATAGGAGTACCTACATCCATGGATCAAGCTCCCATTGAAGCAGGAATGCACTATTTTTGGGGGGGGGAAGGTCACCAAATTTGTTTTGGTGCATTTGGTGCATTGCAGTTTTGCAGTTGCTGCATTGGTGGGTGATGGGATTGAAAATATCAGGCTTCACATCAAAAACGTCTACCCATCCCTGGACAGAAACAGTCATGTGCATGTTGTGCCCCTGCTAAGACAGCCTGAGAGCTGTGCTGAACTCCAGGCAATGCTTCCCAAAAAAGGGCCAAGGGAGACATTGCTAATAAGGGGTCAGCAACCCCACTGTCTCCCAGGAAGATGACCTTGGCAAGGCATGAAAAAAAAAATGCTTTTTTTCTTCTAAAGACTTTAAAAATGCCCCTTGTTTGTGCAAAATACAACTCCACCCTGGCTCTGGGGAGTCGTTCTGTTGCTACAACAACTAATGCTACAAAAGTATTAAGTCTGAGTGGGATTTTTCCAAGGGTCTGATTTGCATTAAGCTGCTAAAAGCAATACAGTCTTGGCCCGAGTGGAGAACTTGTGAAAAAGAAGTCAAAATGGTCCTCGCGCTGTGCCTTCTGCAGGGCTCAGGCAATTTCTACCTGCAGGGGTACAGTGCCTCGAAGCTCTACGCTGGACAAATGCATGGCTCCTGCTCATGACCTCCAACCCTCTAACTTTTTCTATTCTTTATTTCTTAATGGGTATGGTCTTAATGCATGTGCCTTCAGCCAAAAAGCATAAATGCGAATGACAAGCAAGAGCAAAGGACAAAGGTGGTAGCACCCAGCAGAAGGCTCACTTTGGGAGCCTGGTGGAGCATTGCACTGATGAAGGCGCTTTGGTGCTGTCAGTGAAGATGAGTATAACCAGAGAGTCCTTTGCAGTGTCAAACACTGGGTAGGAATGGTGGCTTCTTGCTCCAGGATGCAGAGAATTATTTAAAATATCTAGGAAACATATTCCACAGCATCATGTAGCCACACCAGCCTTATGTGGGCAAAGATGGAAGAACCCAAGGCTGAGAAGCATGCTGGCTATCATCTTCCCCCACCCTGACATTATGCACAGATGTCCTTTTTAACAAGCAAAAGATTCCCCGTAAAAGCCAAGAATAAGTTTGATACCTACCGATAGGTCTGTACAGCTGCGAGCTGGAGCCTGGGGCCAGCCGGCGACTTAGTCACCACAAGACACAAATCAGGGCCGACCTTTCCCAGCCCCAGGAGGCTGCTGTGAGAGGACACGTTATCAGATCCCCATGGCGGCACCTTGAAAACGAAACCGGTTGTGATCTCTGGCGACGGCGCTCACCTCCGCTACCCCTTCAAGGGGCATCAGCGAGCTCTCCACGAGGAATTCCCAGCTAGACCAGGCGGGTCAGCCTGTTCGGTATTGCCTGGACATGGTGCATCCCTAGTCCCTGGAGGAGCCAACAATCCCCAACGACAGCAACCCAAATCTCTACGAGAGCAGCTGCCTGGCTACAAGGTTTATTTAGCCTATCACATAGTCAAAGCCAGGTGCTGGGCACATGGACCTCTAAACTGGGCTGTAGAGGATGCAGGGTTGGGTGTAGGGCTCCTTGGATCCTCCAGTAGGTGACAAAGGATTGGAAACACCTTCAAATGCATTTGGCTTGGAAGAGCCTCACTGTTGTTCTTTCAGTAAGTTTCACTTGCCTTAGTTATTAAAAAAACCCAACGCCACAGGGAGGTATATGGTTCTCCGTTGGGAGGATGGCAGATCCGTCAGGATCTCTGCAGGACCCCCTAGGATATCCTAGAGGCAACGCGGGCTGCAGTTAGAGGACGAATCTGTCTTAAACAGACAACTTCCAGGCTGCTTCTAGAAAGTAGTTTTGGTGCCAAATCGCAAAGCCGAAGCACCAACGTAGGACGTATCTGGAGTCCGCGAGTACCTCAGCTCCAGCCGATAACATCCCAGCACTATTTAAAGGCGTAACCGCACAGTGCTGCGAGCACCCAGGCGGCAGCTGCCCCAGGGTACCCACGTGCTCCCATCATGACCCCCTGTGACAACCAGCTAAGAGAGAGTATATTTTGCACCCTGAAGGCACCTCATCTACCTTTCCAAATCCAAACACATAAGCAGTGCAAGAAGAATTTGCGTCGACCCAAGGAGACAAGGATTCGGTCACAAATCACTGCTTTTCACTGGGCGACGGACAGGGGAGACACGTCCTCGTGCGCTGGCGTGCCGCTCCCGTCCAGAAAGAGGCGGAAACAATTTACCAAAAGCGAAGGGCTTCACCCCAAACTGGCTGATTTTGCTGGGGAGGCTTTAGGCACCGACTTTGGTGGGGGTTGCTGCCTCGCAGGGCTTCAGCAAACCTCCGCCGGGGGCGGGAAGCCGAGGAACGACGGGGGACGGGGTAAACGGCGACAAGGCGCGCGCCGTACCGAGTCACTTCCGCGCGGCACAGGTATATAGTTAGCAATGCAGTTCGTTTTATTAGTTATAAATAAAGTACAAAAAATCCACCAAAAGTGAATCTAAGCATTTACACAATTTCTAACGTCTTTTTCGTTTCCTCGATGCGCTATTGCTTTAATATTAATAATAAATAATTTTCTAGCTTTCTTCTATAAAATAGTCTATGTAGCAAAATGTTGCACAGCACAACAGAACAGCAGTAGGAGTACAAAAGTGTGGGTGATCCTTCCACTAGCCCGTGCCATCAAAGGGGAGGATTTTTTGTTTGCTCGCTCCTTGTTTTACGTATCCCTTTCACGGTGTCTTTGCAGGGATGGGGAGGGGGACAGCAACCGACCCGTGTCCCTGCACAGCTCGAACCAAAGCTCCGGGCTACAGGGGAGGAGCGTTGGCAAGCAGCAAGGAAAAACACGGACGGGTTTTTAGCACGGGGTAAGACAAAGCAGAGCAGCACCCTGAAGGGATGAAGAGGAAAAAAAAATTAAAGGTTTAGGCACATGGTGCCCTCCTAAAACCACCTTCCCCTCCCCCCCCCAAAAAAATAATTGCATCCGGACCCTCACGGGGTTGGGAAACGGCTGGATAAGACGCACCTCCCACCCCGTCCTCTTGCGCGGGTGCTGGCGGCTATGGCTTAGAGGTTAAAATATCATCCAGGGCGCTTGAACCTGCTCACGCGCCTGCTGTTCAGGAGGCGTTCGCGGAAGGGCAGCGCTGGCTCTGCCCGTGCCACCGCCGCGGGACGTCCGCCCGGGGCCGCCCTGCTGGCCTTCCCGAGCCCTCTGGACCCCCTGGCGCTGCCCCCCAGGGCGACGTCTCGCGGCGGGACCCGCCGGGCATCGCCTGCGGGCCCCAGGCTAGCGACGGAAAGGTTTTGGTTCTGCGGAGCGCCGTTCCTCGCCGGCGAGGCGCGAGGAGGCCAGTGGAAGGATCACCCGAGTTTGATTATGAGTGCAAATAATATTCATATATATATATATGTGTGTGTATATATATATATATATATATATATACATATATATATATATGTGTGCTAAACACCGTCACTATATTGCAGTTTTCCACTATGTCACAGCATACAGAATCAAAGGTTTGCATTTTTATGGAATGTATCCAAGGTAACAGCACCACAGTAATACAGTTCGTAATCACACACCCTGATAATTATTATTATTATTTTCTTTTCTTTTTTGACAAGCATTACCCCCCCACACACACACGTCCCATGTTTAATTTTTGTTTTAAGTACCGACGCATGCAAAGCATTCCATTCCCAGAAACAATGCAAAAATGAGGTAATAGGAGTAATAAAAAAAATTAGTATTAATTTCTAAATAAATAAATTATAATTAAAAATGCAAAAAACAACTATAAAAATAATTAAATAAGAACCCACAATATCTACAAGTTAGTCATAAATTATGATTGTTAAATATAAGGCATTTAAACTCACAAAACCCTGTAAACTATCAATGTTTTGTTTCTAGAGAATTTGTTGGTGGTGGTGGTGGTGGCTTCTTCTGTTTTGTTTTTAATTCACTCTGTTATCGCAATCCGCTCGCACAGACTCTTTAAACGCAAGGGAACCTGGCACACCGATGCAACTTCAGGCGCTGTGAGTCCTCACGCACCTCGGCATCCGTCATTCACACGAGACCACGGGAGCTGGGTGCTTTTCTTCACCCATTTTAAAAACTGTGCTTGTTCGTTAGGCAAAGAGTAATACTTTCGCATAGGCTTTAAAAAAACAAACAAAAAGGAAAAAAAAGGGGGGGGAAAAAAAAAAAAGAAAACACCCACGTGGGTCGGAAGCGCTCGTCTCCTCCCCACCGCGCGGCTCGCCCCAAGCGAGGGCCGGGATTTGCTCTGCTCCTTGCCCTGCAGCCTGGCTTACAGTGTATATTAGAAGCAACGTCTTGCTCTTGCATCAATGTTAGTAGTGGCATTAGTAGTGCTTTTAACGCTGTTTGCATCTGCTGCTGCTGGAGCGAGACCCACCGCTCCCCACCGACCGCCTCTCGCCCCGAGGCTCTCGACCGCCCGACCGTTCCCGGGCTCAACCCGCAAAGCGACCGGGCAGGATGGACCCCCAGCTTCTTCGTCAACCCCGTCCTCCCGAGCGGAAAAACGCAGCCCGGGCCTCGGGGGTCAGCAACGCCAGCTCACAGCACTCCCGCGATCTCGCCGGCGGTAACCTCCGCTTTCCTTTCTGCTCCCAGAGCGCTGCTGGGCTCCAGCGAAACGGGTGCTCGCCGGAACCAGAAATCATCCCCTCCGCATAAGTGTTTAAATATATACAGTTTCTGATTAACTCTCCTTGTTGCTCTGCATCTCTCTTTTGCTCCCTTACTACATTAAACAAACAAAAAAAAAGCATCATAAAAAAGAAAAAAAACCCAAACAAACAGGCTTTTCGGTTGCAAACGCCGATGCTCCGGCGGGTTTTCGGATAGAGGCTGGAGAGGCCAGCTCTAACACGGGCTGCAGCCAAGGCCTCGTGGCTAGTAGTCTGCAGTCGGTATTTCAAAAGGAGCCTGGATCGCAAAGCCCCACTCCTTTGGCACTTCAGGGACTAATTCCTAACTCTGTTTTTGTGCATGATTGTAATGAGACAGATAAATTAGCACTGGTTTCATTTTAATAGTCGCTCTGTGCTCCGTATGGATGCAGAGTGAAATACGTGTATATATATATATATATAAAAATGCATGTGTGTATAGATACGCGTACTCTCACAAGATTTTAAAATCCAGCCCCTCTAGAAAGCAGCAAATCCTCCTTTAAAACTGTGTTCCCTTCCTGCGCTGAAATGCTCCTGTCGTCAGCATTTTCCTACTGACAACGAGAATTTTCCCTTTTTTCTCCCAGCCTGTTATCAGAACTGCTCTGAGAGATTTTCCACAGCAGCCCGTGAGCCAGAGTGGATTAAAAAAACTCCAAAAAAATAGACTTCCGAATTTCACCTGAGCTGCATCCTTCTTCTCTTATTCTTTCTAAGCCCTCAAGCGCTGCAATTTTTTGCCGGGGGTGAGGCAACGTGCAGAAGATGAGAGCTCTCCGTCCCTCTGGGGACCAGAAAAGAGGGACGTGGGCAAAGGACCGCGGCACTGGGAATTTCACACAAAGTTTGCCGGGTTGGGTTTTCTCCGTTTTGAACACCACCTTTAGCTTGCGGATTGGCTTGTGCTTTCTTATTGCAGAGAAGGAGGCCCGCATCGCCCATCACCTTCCTAGCGTGTTTTCCGAGCAGCTATACTCCAAAGCACAGCTACGGGAGCTGACCCCTATAATCATCTTTTTTGACTGGCAAAGAGTCTAGGAGCCCTCGAATGCACGGACAGCCCCGCGCTGCGGTGCATCCGTCGTGGCAAGCACGGTAATGGGTCAATACAGCGTCCTGCATCACGCAGGGGTCCACGCCACGGCGGGGGAAACGTGGAGCGCCAGCAACAGCCGCCAAAGCCAACAGGCCTTACAGCTCGCAGGAGAAAGTGGTATGAAAAATTACAATCATAAAGACAGCCCGTGGCCTTCCTCCGATTTGGTATGTCAAGCTACTTCATTAAGATATAGAAACAAAAGAAACAGAATGCATGTCAATATTGTGCCCCTACAGAAAGTGTCCAGCACCAGCAGATAAGCAGGAACGAAGCGTTTCCCTATTGCTTCATTCGTTTCATTCCCAATTTTTTTTTTTTTCAGGCGTCTCTTAATTTGCAACACACTGTAAACACAAGGAAAGGAAGTACATGCGACAGAGGCAAAGAGCGCAACCCTTCTGACTGTAAACAGGATTTTGCTTTTTCGCCTCTTCCCTCCTGAGGGTGGGAAAGTTCGACCTTTCTATTCCCCCTCTGTAATGTATTAATCAGGCACCAAAATAAGGAATCTATGGAAAAATATTTGGTGCAAATTAGGTAACAGCAACATGTCCACCACAAGATGAGTAGGGCATCAAACACAACATTTCTTAAGCTAACATGCTCCAGCTGCCATCCATAGAAATAGCTAAAGAACCCCTAACGTGTTTCTACTTATTCGAGAGGTATATATACAATCCTCATGAAATGCAGGATTGACAGGCCAGACTACCACAACTAGTTCCTTCGTGTTCAAGACTAAATCTTCTGCAGCACGGGGTCTCTGAGCTCCGGGAACGCCAGCTCCCTTTCACTGGGCCAGTATCCTGTACGTGCAATATCTCCTACCGCTAGATATCGTACCGCCAATTCCTCCTTCTCGCTAACGTGCCTGCAGACTTTTCCTCTCAATCAAATGGCTCAGAAGGCAAAATTTTGCTGCAAGGGTTGATGGCCATACGACCTGATAAGGAAAAATGGTGCGTCCAGCCAGTTCTTTCAGCTGTCCGAGCCGAGCTGTGTTTCAATGTCCACCCTGCAGATCGGGCACTTCTTGCTGGTGGCCAGCCACTGATCCACGCACACTTGGTGGAAGAGATGCATACACGGTAAACGCCTGCGGAAAGAAGAGCGCCTTGCCGTTAAGGTCACATGGCCAGAGGAGGTCCATGGGACCAGCCTCACACCGTGGGAGAGCCTGGAAAGGCTGGCCTGAAAAGGGCCACTGCGGGGGCAGTGTGTTGGAGATGACAGAGTTTTTCTAGGCTGAAAAACACTCAAAAAAACCAACACGCTCCTGAAGCAAGTTGTTGCCATGTTTAATGACCCTGACTGCTGCTGGCAAACAGCTGTGAAAAGGGGGGGACATCTGCGTCCTTCCCAGCGGGTAGGAGCTGGAGACCATGGCCCAGGGTCACGGGCTTTTACCATAATTTGGTCATCCTTGAAGCCCGAGTGCTAACATCCCTCAGCTCCACGTGGCCATCTCAGGGTCCTCAGATCTGTCCTCCTCTGCTACCTGCAACGTGGCCTATCGCCAATCAATTACGCGGCCTTCATGCAGGTGATCCAAATCTGGAAAATACTATTTAAAACAGCCCTCCTGCTGTTGCAGACCTTTTTCTACACATGGCCCATACTAACGTCCATGCAATAATGCTAATTTGCCTGGACCTTGCAGAGCTCCAAGGGGGGGTTTGTCAGGTCAGGAGCCAGGACCACCCTCCACAACTCCCACAGCAAGTTACCCCCCAAAAACACAGCTGGGATTGCATGGAGAGGTGGTGGAGTGGGGAGCAAAGGGAAGTGGGGAGCGGATCATACCTCACGTCTTCTCCATCTTCAAGCATGGACAGACAGATTGTGCACTTCTCGTCAGTGTCTGACTCCTCGCCATCCTCTTGCTCAGCTTTGCCCTCCTGCGGTCTTCTCTGCAGCAAGGTGAGAGATATAAATCAGTTAGGACCGGACTTTCTAACACTTGCCCAAGACTGTGGAGTTGGACCAAGGTGAATGACGTGGGCTTCGTCTATTGGCTGGATCCACCAGGCTAGGGAAGTCTGCCCAGCCAAAATATCCAGAGCGGGAAGGATGCCACTGGCCATGGGGATGGTGGCAGCACCCCAAGGTGTCAGGGAGCCCCAGAGGAGCGCCACTGCCAGGCATGGCAGCTGCACGGGCTCGTCCGCAAACTCTGTCCCGCGAGGCAGGGCTTCATCTGAGAGCTCCCCACTTTTTTCCTCCCAAACGCACATCCAGTCTTATTAACATCCTTTTTTTTTTTTCATCCAAGGGACAAGCACTCCAAGATAGACACAGAGGGATTCGCATCACCTCCAACCTGGCCAATGCAAGGTACCTTCAGCAAGCAGGTGAGGTTACTACACAAAAAAGCATTTCTCCCCTTTTCTATTTAGCTCTATCTGACTCAGTCCAAGCCCAGCCGGGAGAAGACTTTTGGCCCCAAGTTCCTACCGGTTAGGGGGCGGGCTCTCCCAGAGGGGATACCCTGGCAAAGCAAGGGCGTTGAGCAAGCGCTGGTGCAGCAGAAGGGCTCCCTCGCCTCCCAAAGGCTGCCGCCGCGGGCAGTGGCACCTGCATGCAGACAGGGGTGGGTTGGCATGCACAGCGCCCCCTCGGTGTGTGCACTTTCTTACCATGGGTGGACAAGTCATAGAGGGGGGAAATTGCACGCGCTGGGTGGGAGAAGGCTGACACCCTTTTGAAAATTTGGCCCACAGCTTCCTAGCCTAGAAGTGAGAAACAGCCAGCTGAGCCCCACGAACACGTCAGCCCGGGACCCCTGTAATATGTCAAATAGCCAGTGACAGACAGGCCTGGACAGGTCTGTATTTTACATTCCTCCCCAGTTTTGGGAATATCTTAATTTACAGCATTGGTTTGCCAGCCCTAAGGCTGACTACCCACTGACATCCTCTCTCTGTCCTCTGCATACCTACAACTCTTGGCTGCGAGCACTGCCGCTTCTCAGCTCACCTTCTTGTACTTGTGCGGGAAGGTGAACCTCTCGATGGTGTTCTGCACGGCGCCCCGGCTCACGCTGCCCAGCCTGTCCTCCAGCTGCAGCAGCTCCTTCAGCAGAGAAACAGCAGGAAAAAGCCATCAGGAGAATGCCTGGGACACAGGCCCCAGGGACAAGTGGGAGCCACCGGCGGGAGCCACCAGGAACCAGGCCCTGGCCTGTGACGCTCCTTCCCCACCACGTTTTACCTAGGAAAATTTCCATGGAAAGCAATTTGGTTGGGCTTTAAGGATGGATTTGATCCCTGGAGCCTGAGCTGATAAGCTCAAATTTTGAGCTAGGGGCTCAAGGTGCAGAGCTGAGAGCGGGATGTCAAATATTGCAGAAATTAAAGTGGAACTTGATCTCTGTTTGATAGGGGAATGCAAGCCTATCAAAAAATCAGCACTTTGCTTACAGTCATAAACTGAGCCAGAGTCAACCTCAGGCAGACCCAGACAAGACCGTCTTTTACCAAAACTGTTCAACCCCTTCGCCTCTCGATTAACACTGAAACTGCCAGAGGCCTCAACCTGCTCATGAGCACTTCATCAAATCAGTGCCACTTCCCCATCATTTCCCAGGTGATGCGGGAACGGGGATGATATTTCCAAGCTGGCCCCATCTCAGCCCCTTTCTTTTGCTGACCCAAGGAGACTGAGCAGAGCCTGTATCTCCATCCTTGCCCTTCCTGCATCCCCCCTCTGCGATTACCGCGCTGCAAAGCGGAGCTGTACGAATTTACGTCAAAGCTTGCACGCTTTCCCAGGGCTTAGAAATTTAATAATAATTCCAATCTGCGAGATACGTACTTCGTAGCTTTCCCGCACAGCGGATGTGTGCCTGTTTGGATTCAGGCCCTGAAGAGCAAGTAGCTGAAGCTGAGGATAAGGGTAATTTCTGATTTCATGAACGACCTGCGAGAAGCGAGAAAGATAAAGCCGCCTGTGTTAGTACAGCAAAAACCCTTCATGTATCCTGATTTAAAATAAGCACTTTAAAAATGCAAAATTAAAGAGCAGACTGACACCTTCATTAATGGAAGCCTTTTAATAAACAAGAAAAAATGAGGTTTATTAAGTAAATCTCTTATAAACTGATAATTTAGAACATACATTTTGTCTGAACAAACTACTTGCAATAATTTCTGCCGCACCTATAATACTGTGGTTCCAGGCCCTCTATACGGGTTAGCTTAAAAAGAGAATTTTTTAAAAAGGGTGGATTCCTTTCCATCTGAGCTCTGACTTTTTTTGCCCTACCATAGGGCGCAGGTGTCAAGATCTGACTCCAAGATGCTGAGGAAATAACACCACCATGGGGTTTCCAAGGATGCTTTAAGGACTAGCAGAGCCCTGTGTGGCTCAACTCAAAATACAACACCCTGCTAGGAGAAGGGCCCCTGAATAGACCCGGTCTCTGCCTATGCAACAGAGAATTTACAGACAACGGTGAGGCCGATGCAGCTGGCAGTTGCGTGATGAGGACGTGCATGGGGATGATGGGGAATGAGACACCTCCCACGAAGTCATCTGCATGCTGGAGCCTTTTCCCAAGGATCAAGGCCAGATTCACCCTCAGTTACAACAAGCACCAGTCTGGAGTAATAGCACCGACTGCATCTTTCCAAAGCAGCCGAACGTCCTCCCTTGCAATTTTTCCCCCCCCTTTCTCTAATCCAGAGAGCGCTGATGCAACACGATCCTTTCAAATGCTCCCTCCCACAGCCGGAGATAAGTGGGATCCTCAGCAGACAGGTGATAGAGAGATAGCAGCCTTTATTTTGACTGCCTGCTGGCAGACAATGCATAAAACATCTTGCCGAGAAAGCGTTTCACTTACCATCTGCGTCGAGGACGTGCTCCTGGGGAAGTGGTGCATCCTCGGGGTAGCCAAGTAATGCTGATAGGGCTGGGGGACCGGACGGACCTGGAACTGGGCGTGAGTCAGGCCTGCGTCGACGCTGAGATCCCTGCGGGCGCAAGACCAAACAATATGCAATTTTGATGGTGTGGTTTTTATGCTGTTGCCTTTGACAAGTCAGATCACGCTCACAGAAGAAGAGAGCAACATCCCACCGGTGGGATCTCGCCTGCCATAGGTGCCTCTATCTCAATGCCTCAATCCAGGGTGATGCTACTGCTTTAAATTGAGTTTCCTCGGATTTCTATGGTCACCATTTCCCCAGCCAGCACAAAAGCGTGAGGCTACTGCCAGTTGGCATATGTGTTAGCCAGAGTCAAGAGCTTTATGGACGCAGTTTAACTTCAGAGCCCTGGGACCACAGTCTGTCCAGAAAAGGTAATAGGTTTAAGATATTTCTGGATGAAGCACATGCTCTTCTTGAACCCTGCTCCTGCAGCCTGGCCTGGGCAAGCAGAACGGGAACTTGGCTGAGCACCTGGGCCAGGACTCAGTTCGGTGGCTTTGGGCACTTCAACTCTTCCAGAAAAAACAACCTATCTCAATGGTGAGACTTCAAAAGGACTGAGATCCACGTTGCAACCTGAGGGCGAGCTCCCAGCTTGCGGTACGGCGCTTTGGACCCCTCCGTCAAACAAAAATCATTAACGTGCCTGCAAATGCCTCAGTTTCGTGCAGGCACCATCCGGCAGGCAAAGACGCCACACAACCCTCTTCCCCTCGCTGCTGGGAGTGGAGACCCAACACAGCATCTCCATCTCTAATCCAATTAGCTGATCCCTTGTTGCTCCAGCGAAAAGAATCTCTCACAAAACAAGTGCTGTGAATGTCATTCGCTTTATCATAATTACAAAAGCCGGCACTCTAATAACCTTGCTTGTCCCATGCCAGCTGGAGCAAGCTAGGCAGCTAGATAGACAAACCTTGGCCATCATAAAACTCAGGAGACATCCAAGAGGAGCGCAACCAGGGTGGGAATCCACAGCACAGAGCATTTTCCATCTCCCAAGTCACATTTTCAGATATTTATCCCATCGTTCAAGACTATTCCCAGGTTAACGGAGGGCTTGGCTGGAAATGAGGAGACCTTGGATCCATTCCCAGCCCTGCCGCTGGCCTGATGCATGACTTGGCCATCTCCTTTCTGCCTTCCCAATTCCCTGCCTGAAATGTAGCCATGATAATAGCTCTGTCCACAAAGTGCTTTGAGTTCAAGTGGTGAAGAGATGTCTCAAAGACTAATGGCAACTACTAACTTGCGTAAGCTGTTGCAGCAACAGCGCTGCTGAACCATTTGTGCAATTGTGCATCCAATTGTTAAAATCTGATATTTAGGCTCTCAGAGCGACGCTGTAGGTCCAGAGCAGAATACTGCATGGAACGGTGTTTTTCCACTGTTTTGCCGTGGATAAGCAGAGTGCATTAGCTGAAGAAAGCCAAAACCAACCATCACCTCCTAGGGTGTGCTCCACGCACAGCACCTTGATGCTCAGTTGTGAGATCCAAGAGCTGCAACGCCTGCACTGCACGGGCTGCCAACAGCTATTAACTGACGGATAAGGCCCGAGACAAAAAGACTGGATAGCAGTCACTAAATGTCTATTCATGAGATCATTTCAGGAACAAAATAGGAGTTTATTGCTTCTTCATATGAGCATTTTAATCAAGGTTTGGCTGTCCAAGATGACTGATCACCTCCAGCTCTTCCTGCCATCCCCTCTTCACATGAAGGCGCACACTACTGCCTTCAAGCCAGTGCCAGCGGAGCTGATGTGGTGATATATTAGACAAATGTTTTTACATTGGTCACTGGGCAAAATTGTCCAAGTGCCCCAAGGAGAAGTCAGTCACCAAATACATATATTTACAGTGTATGCTTTCCTGCCATCCCCGCTCTTCAGGTTTTACAAGGTTGTGGAATGACATGGTGGGGAGAGGGGGAGAGGAAGAGGGAAACATTAAGTGATGCTTTATCAGATTCTTCTAATGATTATATTTAAGCACAAGACACACCAAGAGAGACAAAAAGACAGACTCCATCCAAATTGAACATCAGCTGCTTTGCAAACTGATCAGAACAACATCACATTGGCCAAATTCAGATCTCAGTGGCACCAGTAATGGGGACATCTGAGAAAAAAGTGGCAGAAGGATCTGGCCATATTTTAGGCTGTGTATTACTACCCCTGGAGGAGAGAAAATCCTATGTTCAAAGAACTCTCTATTTGCAGAGCAAAGCACTTAGATGTTCAGAAATGTCGTAACTGAGATGTCCTGTGCCATTTTATTTTGGCCCCCTTGTGCATACGCATTATGATCGTCTCTGATTGCGTGTTCACTTGCTATTTTTTTCCATTCAGTGCACAGAATAGGCTTCACTCAGCTAACAAGCAGCTACTCGAAATGTGCTTTTATTTTCTTACTCTTTGAACTTGGGCCTTATAGCTTCGTAATTGTGCAAGACCTCAAAACCTGCTCTGAAAACAGAACAACCAGTTTCCTCCTCAGCTTTTCCAGGATATTGAACACTATAGTGTGCAAACTATTAACAAATATTAATTCATTTACTTCTATGGGTTAGGGTAGCATTGACCTCCCTAATTTAGGGCACGGAGAGGGTTGTGGCTGCTCTTTTTGAGCAATGGTGGACTGCAGAAGATCTTGTTCAGCCAGAGATGTTGGTCTGCAGGAAAAAGACCCTGGGCGATGCTTCACCAGAGGCGATGCCTTACAGAGGGAAAATCCCCCGGGGAAGGTTGCTATTTAAGGTGCACCCTACGTCCGTGGGTGGAAAGAGCTCGGGAATGCCGATGCCTCGATGTTATCACACACGTCTAGCAAAACATTTGCAGAAAACGACTACGCCGAAGCTATGCACTTGCTCGGTCTGCGTAGGACTTCAGTATGTGCTCGTGGCCCTCCCAGTCATGAGTTTTCCCTCTTTGCACGCTACCGGTGCTATAGTTAATGAGTACAAGCATTAGCTTTTCATGAAAGCACCGAGGCAAGATGGCTGGCTAACCCCAACCGCCCGCTTAGGGTTTTTTTTAAAACCTCATTCAAAAGACTAGGGAAAGGTAGAAGACTTACCAGTCCGTGCCTTCGGCTAAGTACCTGGGCTGGGGCCCCATGGGCTGTGGAGTTTGCAGTTGGTGGCTGAAGTCGAAGCTGGGGTGCAAGCGGTGAGGCTGGACAGACATGCGCTCTTGAGCCCGCCTGCAGGAGGAGGAGATGAGCTAGTGTTAGAGGCACGGAAAACACCGCGCAGGTGTGCTCCTTTCTCCATCCAACCTTTTTCTGTGTGATGGACAGGCAAGGCTGGGGTCCAGCACCTTCTCCCCTGCCTCTGCTGTCCTGCAGGCAGGGAACAGAAAGCGGTAGAAAATATTGCGAGGTTTTTCTAAGGGCTCCAGGCCCGCCTCATGACTTTTGTCCTTTTGGACTACCTTCACTCAGAGGAAGAATGTGTGCTACTTGATCAGCATCAGATACCAAAACGTCTATATTTAGAGAGCTGCAAGCTGGATGCGCAGGCAGGATTTGCATTACAGACTCATACCCTGAGCTCCCTACCGAGTCCCTGCTTACTGATGGGGAGGGAGCCATCACAAAGTAAATCTCCAGGAAAACGCTGGAGCAAATGGAGCAGCAAACTGCTAGATACAATATTTCTCAGGCAGCTGCAGCACAAAGGCTCCTCTCTTGAGGGACAACCCCCCCATTGCCAGGACTGTGTCCCCCACTCTTGTAAGGTTTTGGACATCTCCCTCCGATGCAGCTGGTGCTGGCTGCTTGCAGAAATGGGCCTTGGGAGTGAGTAAGACCTTTTCTACACCAGGATCACTTTTCTCAGAAAACCTACTTGCAGATATAATGCTGACAGCGTTTATGGAAGCCGTTTCCGCGTGGAATTGTACTCCATGGTTTTATATGAATTTGGCTTATGACTAAGAGGTAAACACTTGTTTCATCAGTGCCTCAGCCTCGCATATGTTCGCTACCCAATTATTAACTAATCATTAAATCCACCTAAAATCCAGCTTATGCAAAACAAAACAAGGACGAGAAGAATGCACAATTTGCAGACAGAAAGTGTGGGGGAGGAAAGACTTTTCCTTCTGCAGCCGTCTTCCCAAACGCAGCATTACCACAGAGGCTCATTCACCGGCCCTTGATCCACGGGCGCAACCCATGAACTGCTTCCATATGTTTCCAAAAACGTCTTCCTGTCCTACATATTATCTAAATCTCTTGCTCAAGAAACAGACTCAGAATAAGGCCAGACATCCATTTCCACCTCTGCAGAGAAGCAGTAATTCTCTTTGCAGTCATCAGCCCAGTGTGAATTTAGGCCGCTTTTTTGACTGAACATGCTTCAGATCAACAGCATCCTTCTCTCTTCATGCAGCCAGAGCACAGCCAGGAAGCCTAGAGCAGAGCAGCGAGCTCTTTGTGTACAAAACCAAACACTTAAGGAACATGTGGATAAAATCTCTCATGTGGTTTTGAAACAACAGCTACAAAAGTGTAGCTCTTGCACGCAGTCTACTGCTTCCTCTTTGATCCAGGGTTGGTTCACTGCAAAACCAAGGCATTGTGGTCGTGATTCTCCTGTGGGACAATAATAGTTGACCGTGGGACAAACTAGATGTTGGATCCCCGTGGGAAGGGCCTAGCCAGAGGTAAAAGCTGGAGCGCAGCTGTTGGCAAAAGTCCTTTGGGGGTCTGCAGCCCAACTTGCAAAAGCTCCAGCACACTCAGCAAGCACTGTACCGGCGTTGCGCCCTTGGCGAAAGATGCTTCACGGCAGCGAGGACTGCAAGAGCTTCCTGGCAGCCTGTTGGGCATCCCCCAGAAAACCAGTTTTCCAGCTATCTGAGCCCGAAACGCCCTTACCTCGGATGGGGCATGAGCCGGCGGTGCTGGGCCTCAAGGAGCTGCTGCTGGAGGAGGTATTGCTGGTGTAGCGCCTGAGGTAGGAAGGAGGGTCCCGCCACGTCCTGGAAGGGCAGGGCTGGCACCGGTGCCAAGGGCTGGTGCAGGGGGCCGCTGTGCTGGTGTGCGGGGGCCATGTGGGGTGTCAGCCCCGGCTGAGGCTGCACCGCAGGAGGCAGGGCGAAGTCGGCTGAGAGCGGAGCTTGGGGACCCAGGTGGAAGTGCCGGCAGGAGGTAGCATGGGGATGCTGAGACCTTTGAAAAGGAGCACCTGGAAGAGAAGAGGGCGGCCGTCACGGCAGGTCACACGGCTGCTGAGCTGGAGCAAGAGGTAGGCAGGTGGCTGCTGCTCTCTTCCACCAGCAAGGCAGGAAGAAAAGGACAGGTCCATTAGCCGAAATCAGAGCAACTCACAGGGAAATGTCAATTTTGACTAATAGTTCTCCTCCTCCAAAACATTTTTGGTAAAAAATTGTTGGGTTTTAGATTCAGAGTAACTTTTGGCGCGAAACTGAAATGCATACTAATGAAAACTTTCTTTCGGCTTGGTTTGGTTTGCCTTTCTTAAAGAGAAGAAGGAAAAAAAAGTCTCAACATTGTAGAGAAGGAAAAAAGTCAGTTATCTTAACTATGCTTTTGCAGGTTATCGGCTCACAGAATTTTTTCAAAGGTTGTTGACTTCCCGTACAATGCAAGGTGTTTCTTTGTCCCTCTGAAAATGTCTTATAGGCAAGAAAATAATCTCTGCTCTAAGAAACTATCTTTCACTGACTGCAGGACATGAATTTGACATCTTCCACTTCTGAGAGCAGAGATTAAGATCCTGGGTATTTGAAGAAACCCCTTTTCAAAAGCCAGGCCTCATAATCTGCATGCATGGAGGAACTGCTTACAGACAGCAAACCCAGCATGAACTGCTATGAGATCACCTACTAAAGTGGTGGGAATGAGGAAGAAATGAGGTGTCAGAGACATCCTTAGCAGAGGCTTTTTTCAAAACATCTGGCACTGGCTTCCATCTCCCTTGAGACCTTTGCTTAGACAGGCCCTTGGCTCAGTCCAGCGCATTAATTCCTACATTTCCAGAGCACTTACAGGCGTCACAGCAAAACTCTGGGCTCTTAAACTAGGCAGAAAGGCAGCTCAGAGCTGAAGGATGAGACTTCTCAAGTGAGCTGTTAGAAATGCCTCTCCACTGAGGATCAGCCCCAGAACAGGTGACCTGCCATTTATGCAGTCTTTTGAACGCCTAAACTTCTTAAAAACTCCTACAGGGTATGGGGTTTTTTTCAGTCTTTGGGACTGGCACAAAATTTCCAGGAGGAACAGCACCATGAGACACTGAGTGTTGTCCCTGGCTTGCACACAGTGTCTTGACCCAGATCCTAAGAACCCTTCTGCTTGCATCTCCCGTCTGTCGGTGGACAGGGCTAGGCAAGCACAGTGGCCCTCAGCACTTTCTGTTCACCTCCTTATGGAAATCGAAGATGCACAAAGCAAGCCAGATGCCAGCAAGAGAAATAACAGCAGAAGTGCTAGCAGAAAGGAACGGTTTGCAAAGCAGTGCATAAGTAATTACATGTAGCGTCTCTCAGATACGAACTAATCCTCCATAATGCCCCTCTGAGAGAGCCGTGCATTTGTTGGCATGTAACAAATGCACGTACCACCAACAGCAGAACTTCTGAAGGTGATAATCACTCACGCTGTCAGCTAACGGCACCATTTGACTACCCTGTTAATTAAAACTGGAGGAGCTGGGATCAGACCCACCATTCCTCAATGACAGAGCTACAAACCCAGACCCGCGAAACACCGACATACTTCTCCCCCTGGTATTGTAAATTATATTTGCTGCCCCAGACCCGTGCCCAATTCACTGTGCCCTGCTGGGTGGTAAAGGCTGAGTCTCCAAGCAAAAAAATGAAATTGAGATTCTGAGCCACAGCGGGCAAAGCCACGCAGTAGCAGGGAGATGCCTCTTAGCTGCTGTATTTGCTGGGCACTTGCAGAGGGACTCCTCTTAACCTCTACTTAACCTCTAACAGCGACAAATTGTCCAGATGGAGAATAGCTTTGGCCAGACAATTCTCCCAGGTGAGCCATTAACCATCCCAGGTCTTCATGAGGCCTGAAGGAAAGGTGTGAGAGTAATTCAAAGTGCTAATCCTGCTACGCACCCAAACACACAAACCTTTGCCACCGAACAGCAGCTTGGTTGTATTTCCGGCAAAACTGGCTTACCACAACATAGGATAACAAAGCTTAGTGATATCCCCCTGCTTCTCGTGGGACAAATCTTGCAGCCCAGAAGAAAAGTAGAAAAAAGGTAAGGTCTCATACATTGAGGCTATTTCTTCTCTTGAAGCCCGGTGGAACCTTACCCAGGGATTTCCAACCTTTCATTTGCATTTTGGGAGGCTTTAAGCTGATTCAGTAAAATGCCTGCAGGACCTTTTCCGAGCTTCCAGCAAACCCGAGAGTCTATGGGGGAACCGTAACCCTCCCATCAGTGAGGACAAACGCAGGATGACGGGATTTGGTTCCTAGAGCAAGGATGGGGTTTGGGATTTGGTTTTCTTCTGCAGACTGAATGACCTAAAGCCATCTACTAATCCTTGATCCTCTACAAGTTGAGATGACTGGACAGGAGACACCTGCCTTCTAGCCAAAATTTAGACATCCAAGTCTAAGATAGTCTATGTCTCCTCAAGAGAGAGTGCAGAGAGAAGAGCCTCTAGAGCACAATTCATCTTATCCTAAAAGTGACATCTAAGTGAGGAGTGGCTATGTGTACGTAGATATGAAACAGGACCTAAGACCAATAGGTGAATCCCCCTTTGGAGGCATGTGCTTCTGAGGTACCTACAGTTGGTGAGTTGGGCTCAGCTCTCAGAAAGCAGAAGACAAAGAAAAAGGATTTTCACAGTTTGGATTTTTTTTTATTATATTTTGGGCGTCCAATTCCTGATTTTTAAATGTCTAGAGTAAGCAGTCCTGTGTGAAGTTCATCCCCTTGAGCGGTTAAATAAGACACAGCCGCCCATTGCAACACAGGAAGCAGTTGCACTTAGTGTCCTAAGAGAAAGGTAGGAACAGAGGACACCAGGCAGGAAGGGGACAAGAAAAATCGACCATTTTAACTGGGGGAAATCTTGCCAGATCACTTCTTTCAAGATCAATTTCCCCCTTGAACAAGACCCCGTTGCTCCTAGTGGAAGGCGAATGGACTAGCCCCTTTCCCAGGCAAGGAGCTGTGATAAACCAGGGGCACAAGGTGGGCCTTGTTGTAAGAGCCTTTGGATCTGGGTTTTTCATCCCCCACCAAGACAGTCCTGGCAAGGGACTTGATCATACAGTTCCCCTGCAGTCCAGAAAGTAGAGGGAATCTAAAGGGAACCAACGTTTAGACTACTGAAGCTAAATGAGAGAAGTGCCCCCTTTGAAGACTGCTGTGTTCATATTCACCGGGCTGTCTGCAGTCTGATTTTACCCATGTTCTGATGAACCCCTCTGTCAAAAGTAGCTGAGCAGACAAATTTAGAGTTTTCCATGAAGTCAAGCAGTTTTTACCAGATTTTTTTTTTTCTGAATACCCACTAGTTCACTAGTTTCCTTCCATAGGAAAAGTACTATCAAGATGCGACTAAGACCATATGATTAAATAAAAACCAGCATGTCATCTTAACATAATTCACCATCCCGTGTTGAAGCTGTTTATTCCCTACAGCTAATCCATTTGCTGATGAGGATGTTGAAACAAAAGCAGAGACTTCAGGGAACACTTCAGCAAATCTACACCTATTAGCAGTGATCCAGTCCCATACGGAAATAATGGCAGCTGGCGTAGCCAAACCGGCAGGCACAACAAAAAGCGAATACTTGCCAAACATAGGAGTGGTGGACCCCAGAAAGCCCTAGCAAACAAATAACAGTGCAAAACAGAACATTTCATCCCTATGTTATCTATTGATAAGTTTACCCAATTCTACTCATTGTATCAAGCCACAAGGGGTCTTGGTGGAGACTTCTTTTCAAGGGCACATGCTGATCTCACACACACAAAGCAAATTCAGTGCCACTCTGCTGACACCAGCTAAGCAATGTTACTCCAGACAGATAACTCACGATGACCAACACCCAAATCTGGCTCACAGGCAGCTGACCCCTGTTCGACACAACAGAAGATCTCACATTAGTAGGGCCTGTTAATGATGAATCCACTAGCACATCTTCCTTCTCTTCCCTGAGTCACAGTTTGATTCCAGGTCATATTTGCATTGCAGTAGAAAAATCACTGCCCATAAAATGCTTCAAGAAAATTTGATTCATGTATTTAATCAGCCTTTTGTGTAGCTAGTAATGTCTGGCGCAGCCGAGAGCAATCTGTAACAACATCAACCCAGATACATCAGCCCGCCTTTTGTTTCTACTCCCTGTAAAAGCAGGACTGTCATTTTCACTTCTCAGCTAAGCCTGGAGAACATATTTACAGCGGAGACAAGGAGGTTGGGAACTGTGTATATTGAGCTCCAGAGCTGCTAAGCGCATCTTCCACGGGCCACATTTCCCACCAGGGGCTGCAGGAAGGCAGCACCACTCTGGGATCAGCGAGGTAGAGACCTCTGTGTCCATCACAACAGGCTCCAAAGCTGCGGTCCTCAGGCTACTGAAGGTCATCTTTCTCCATTGGGATACTTTGACGTTACAGGGAGAGGTGCTAGCCAGCTCTTGGATGGCTTTTTATGGCCTACCTCAAAGCTAGCTAATGGGCTTATGAGCTGCAGTGGTCCTTTCTGCAAGTACGCAACTTCTCCAGCTGGCAGGGAAAAGGAAAGCCCAGTGCCCTCGATGCAGAGGCAACGTGGTCCTCATTGCTCTAAGGCTGCAGGCAGCACCGTGCCTTTGCAGCAGATGGCTTCTGACCTGAGGCCAATAGGGAGCTTGTGTCCCCGTGTCCAGTCAGCCAGGCAGATCAAAGTACCAGAAGGAGAGGGTCCTTCTTGCTGTGCAAGGCTTGTTGAGGTGCTCCTTTCGCCTGGAACAACTAGCTCCGGTCTCACGTATCTGGGCTCCGGAGAATAAGTTTCTTTGTGCTCTCCATCAGGCTACCCACCAGCCAGAAATCCTTTTTTCCCTGCCCTGTTGCTTCTTCCTTTTATTTATACGCTCTTTCTGTGGCAGATGATAGCTCAAAGCAATATCAGATCAGCAGCTCTGAGATGAGCCACATGTCATATCTATGTCTGCAAAGGAGATAACTTACTCCAATTTCTGGAGTCTCCCGTGAACTGGTAGAGGGCAAAATGTCATGGAGATCAGAGATGCCTGTCTCAATGCAAGCATCTTATCTGTGCAGTATTTTTAGAAAACCAGGAGGGCTGTTTCCCCCCTTGTTTGTCTTTTCCTCCCAGCGTAGCTGGAAATACCTGATTTTATACAGATGCTTCCTCTGGTGAATATGGTAGTGCAAAACAGTTGGGCAGTTTTGAATGGTTAAAAAGGAAATAAGTAATCTGGGCTTTTTTTTTTTTTTTTTGACCCTGGTTTGACCTAGCAGTTGCTCTGTATTTTCTGCAGGTATGAACCTCAGCTACTCCACGGCCCAGTTTCCCTACCTGTGCCGCAAAGGTGATACTAAATGGAAAAGCCTGCTGGGAAGGTGGTTTAACGGCTATTTACAAAGCACTCAATGTTTAGCTGGAAGACGGCATTACAGGCTGCAGTCTCAAATTTAGGAGCTACCGGTTTGTTTTTAGAAAGTTAACAGACGATACCGAAGCTCGGATGCTTGGACTTGTTCAGCCCCTTGCCATCGTGGAAGGGGGAGCGGTGCAGCAGAGTTCCCACCCTGCCACTCACGCCGCGCTCAAATGTAGTGGAAAACTGCGTGGAAATTCATCACTTCCTCCCCTCTGTTGCTTTCTCCCTTCCACAGTTTTCTTCCCACAGCTCTACAGTTATATTTATTGTTTCTGTACATTATTTGAAGCAGCTTGGATGTTTTTTCATTAGAAGGAACGCTCAGGATTCCTTAGGGCTCCCAGGTGGACCATTAGAAATGACACATTCATATGTTTTTACAGGTTTCTAGGTGACATCTAATCACAGAAACGTGCTGGGGAATTCTGTCATTGGGGATTCTCCAGCTCCGGGAGAACGGCTGGTCCTTCAGCATCCGTCGAGATTAGGCGATATATATGCACATGCAAATTTACCCCTCCGCCAATATTTTCCCCAGTAAGGCTCAAAGGGTATTGGGATTTATGTGCTCATTAAAAACTGACCGTCGTGGAGATGCAAAGCTCCCAGGTAACCCTCTCAGAGAGACGGGGGCTATTATAAAAAGAAAAAAAAAAAAAAACCCTGAAATGGGAACCTTTTCTTCCTGCTGCCTTTCCTCACAGGAGCGGTATTTTTGGAGAAAGGGGGCCGGGCGTGCAAGGGAGGGGGCCGCAGGATCGGGCCCCGAGCTGCCGCTGGAGATGGGCATCTCGAGCAGACAGCTGCCGCCCGGGGAGCGCCGGCGCGGGGGAAAGGAAAACAAAATCTGTCTTATGTCGTTAAGCCGCCTGCGACGCGTGTGAATTTTCCCCCGGGGGAAGGCAACCTGGTCTGCTTGCCGAGGCACGAGGAGCCCGTGTGCGCGCACCGAGCTATCTCAATAGCCGAGAGCGGCCCGGGACGTGCCCTCGCCTTCCCGTGCAGACGCCCCTTGGAGACCTTGGGAAGGCAACGTCGAGTCCAAGGTCCTGCGACGCCGGAAGGGGAAAATCCCGGGAACGGCTTTGGTTTCGGGGGGCCGTGAGCCCGCGAAGACCCGCTGCCACGGGAGACGTGTGCTCTGTTTGCAAGCACGCTACGAGTTGCCCGGTGCCCCGCCTTAGGGTCGCTGGTCATGTATTAAACCTTTTGCAAATTATTTATAAATATACCCTTATTAATCAGGTTGCGTTAACTTGCTAAGAGGGAGTGGGAGATGATGATGTGCGTGGGGAGAGAAAAAAAATAGAAATCCCCAGACCAAACCTAGCCAAACCCACTGTGTGCTCAGGCACGTAAAAATCCAGCTGCCTTGCACAGACACAGATATTATGCATTTAACACAACCATCTGCCTCAGGTTAGCGGACAGCAAGCTGAAGGCAAGGCGAACAGGGAGGGGAGGAAAAGAGGAGGAGGAGGAGGAAAGAATTGGAGAGAAACAGATCAGGTGGGAAGGAATCCGTCTCGATTTCAGCACCTTCCCCAACAGCTTTGTCGTTTTGTTTAGGAAACTGGTAGAAATGTGCCAAAAATAATACACAATCCAGCTCAAATCCAGCTCAAATCCAGCCCGGGGCGAAGCCTGCCGTCCTACGCGTCTAGTGCCCCGCTGCGGCGAGCAAACCCGAGCTGCAGCCCCGGCGTACGCGAACCGCACGTTTTACCCCTTATTCTGCTTGGAGTTACAAGCAAAAAAGTTTCTGCTTTTGGCTAAAAGCCAGGGGAAAAAAAATCAAGCTGGCATTTACAAGGCACGAGGGGGCATGTGAGCCTCCCCGGGTCCACGCAGGGGACCCCGACGTAACCAACAAAAGGGTCCGACTCCTTCCAGAGCCCAAACTGTGCTTTCAACCGACTGTACTTAAAACTGGCAGTAAGTAACGTTTATCAGCACGTTTCCACCCGAGAGGAGAGGAAGGGCTGAGGCGAACGCCGAGCGGTGGGAATTGGGAGAAACAGTGATGAGATCCGGCCTGGCAGCCTGGAAGCCGTCGCGGGAGCCTGGGACAGAGATGTCTGTTTATACAGACGTCCCTTTTTCAGGGAACCATTTTCCAGTAGCTTTGAGGAAAAAAAAAAAAAGTATATATATATATATATATATATATATATATATGCACATATCTGTATATATAGTTTTGCTGAGGATGATGTTTCACAGGAGCGTGTTGAATTCAGCAGTATTTTCAGCGGGGAAAGGAGAAACACTTCAGCAGCGCCGATGCATTTCAATTTGTCTGAGTTTTTGCTTTCGTGCTGCACGCTCTGTTTTAGCTAGAGCTTTATTCTCAAGTACGGTATTCAAGGGCATACTTGTGATTTTCGGCTCGTTGCGCAAAAAGTCAAAACGCGCTGGAAGAAAAACCGTCATGGTCCCACTTTCATTCCTCCTTTCCCAGGCTTTCATCTCTATTTTAACGTGTCCGGAGGGATGGGTGGTCCCCGCAGCTCGGCGTGCTCGTTCCCACCCAGCCCAGCTCTTCCTCCCCGAACGGCCGCGTTTCTCACAGTCTCGTGAAATCCCGCCGCTGCCGACCTTGGAGCGGGCTGGGCCCTCGGTTTTGGCCGAGCCGGGTTTAAAGCAGCGGCGGAGGGATGCAGAAATCCCCTCTGGCGTTACCGAACCCCGCAGCAGCTCGGCTCGCCGCAGCAGCTGGTGGGAAACGTGCGGCATCGCTTTCCCCGATCCCCAGGGGGGATCGTCCGTGCCCGGCACCGCTCCGGGAAGCGCTGGCTCCCGGGAGCTTTGGCCGTGGGCCGCCGCTTCGCACCGAGCTGCCGGGCGTGCACGCGCCGAGCACACGCATGTGCGTTCCCGGCGACGGGAACGGGGGGCACCCCCCGGGCCTGGCTTTGCCAAACGGATGTGCACGAGACGGGTAGCGAAACGCGGAGGGGATTCGGCTGCCGGCCGGCCGCTCGGGTTACTTCACCTGTCCCTTGCGCCGGCCGTCGCAGCTGGCTCGCGTCCGAAAGGCGAGCCCGTTTTGCATGTGTCGCATCGGCAAACGCACGCCAGCAGCGGGGCTTTTCGGCCGGCTCCCGGGCTCCAGGACTCTTCTCCAGGGTTCGGACTACTAGCCCGATTTGCAAACAAAATGCAAAGAAAGGAATTAGAGGGAGCCTGGGGTCCCCTTGGTCAGAAGATGCAAACATCCCTTGGTCAGGCCAGTGTCATCTTTTGAGCGCTTGCATGTCACTCGCGGGGCTGCGTGACCGCACGAACTGGGGGCAGGGATCTGTTTTTGAACACTGCTGTGTTAAGAAGAGCCCTGGAGCCACCAGTCTGCACTGGGGACACCTGGAGCAGCTTTCGAGCGTGGAGAGAAAGTGCTCCTTGCCTTTCCCCAACCTGGAAATGGGAAAAGTCATCTGGGGAAAGGAATTCATCCTTAATTCAGCAAAAAAAAAAAAAAAAAAAAAATCCCAGCGTGCCAGAGGGCTTTCAACTGGACCCGTCTGCAGAGAGCAACCGGGAGAAATGAAGCCGCCTGCATCCTGGGGGAGACACTCGGAGCAAGTACTATCCCTTGGCAATGTGAAAATGTCCTGACACGGGAGCCCTCGGCTTTGACAGGCAACAAGAAGCTGCAGCCAGTTGTCTGGAAAGGGAAATTCAATACGTGGGCTTCCAGTGCTTCCTTACTCCTGCAGCATCCGAAACACTTGCCAGCCACTTGGAGCTGCTGAGGACCTGACTTAAAAAACCCTTAGCTGCTTCTAACCACCTGCTGTGGACAGTTGGTAACCAGCATTTAATCGAAGCCCTGGAGATGGGACCCCAGGAATACCAACCCCAAAGACAATGCAAGAGTCGTGCCATCACTCCGTGCTTCAGTTTCCCTCCAAAACAGGGGCATTTGGCTGAATTTAAATAGGTGGGTCCATCACAATCTCCATCAGCTCTCAGTGGGGTGAATCCAGGGATTTGATTTTGGCCAGTCCTGGAATTTGGGGTCCGGCCACTAATTCCTCCTTATATATGAGCTGTCATCATTGGAGCAAGTCTGGCTCCCTTGTCCAGCTTCCCTCAGGGCCACCAGAGCCTGGGTGACCTACCAGCTTCGTCCAGTGTAGCCGCAACACAGACATCAAGGAGAGGGACGAAAACCTGACTTTTATGGGGACATGAGTCCAGCCCGACCTGGACCATCATCATCTGAAGAGCTGCTTTCTCCCCAGGGCATCAGCTTTTCCCTGTCAAGGGGAGAGAGGTGTTTTGGGGCATGATTTGGTCTCACCTGGTTTAGACGTCCCTGCTAGGAAGAGGTTGGAGCAGCATTTGAAGGGGCTCCTGAAAAGCCAGAGGATGCCATTTTGGGGATGGTTATCCTACACTGATGTCATCTGTCTCCATTTTGCATGCACGGATTTTTTTTGTCACCCTGTAGTTCCCAGCTGATTTTTCCTTTTCTTTATGTGTTTATTTGCAGCTGAAGCCCAGAGTGGTAGGTCCCACCCAGCATGTCACCACAGCTCCAAGTGGCAGTGAATTGGGACAGGTTGTCAGGAGACTTGTGGAACATTTCAGCGTTTCTGGGAATGGCCCATTAGGTTGGGCAGGGGATGTTTTTGCAGTGCAGCCTTTCTCCTTTGCTAGCTTCCCATGGCTCTCTGGCAAATCAACCCCAAAGCTGCAGATTTTTGACCACAGTGCACACACAGCCCCTTTCACCTGCAGAAATGCTCCACTGAAAACATCCGTCAGACCTCACGGAGGGAGCAGTCCTGGGACAACCAAGAGGTCAGGCAGGCAATTAAAGAAAGAGCAGTGGCAAGTGGTGGGTATTTAATTAGTGCCACTATTAATGCTGAAGGCTAAGGAGTTTTGTAGCAGTGAGAGGTCAGGACAGAAGTCAGGACCCAGGACATCCCCCTGCAAAGGGATCAGTTGTGCCACCCTTCAGATTTCCTCTGAAACCTTGCTGAGACATGCTAGGAGTAGCGCATAACATTTACCAAGGATATTGCAAATCGATTTTTATCCCCAAGCAATATGAGATGCTAATCGGCAATAAAGCCATCGTACAGAGCAGCCCTGCAGCTGCTCACCTAACTTGAACCGGAGCCCAGGAAAACCCTGGCTATCGTGAGCCCTGCCACTCCGCCTCCCAGCAATTCCCCTTCTATCCCCCGAGAAGGAGGAGCTTTTGTAGCTGAAATCAAAGATCCTGGAAGCCTACTCCCTGTTAAACCTGATATCCTGAAGTTTATAGGTATGTGTCATTCCAGGAGCGAGCGAACTGTGTTTTAAGTACGTGCATGACTTTCTTGAGGCAGAAATAGCTCTTGCTTTACATTTCTGCACGCAGCCCTGGCACTAGTTAGTGCTGCTAAGCCTTGCTGTAATAATATATAAAGGAGATCTCTATGCAGACAGCAATAGGGATTTTATAGGGCCAAATGTAAAGCCACCCATAGAGGTCCCATTTGCAGGTGGTAGGCTATCCAAGGGAAAGTGACTTGGGGAAAGTGCTAGGAGAAAGGTCGATAATCAGCAAAACCAGAGCTCCCCAAGCATCAGCCCAAGCATTTTGCTGTGTCACCTGGGAGCCAGGGCTTATCCTGGTGGGATGTTGCCTTGGGCCAGAACTGGGAAGGAGGCAGAAAATGCAGAAAAGGCCCCAAGGATGCCGCAAAAGCCAGGACCAGCATGTCCAGGCTGCGTCCCAGCAGCTGCAAGCGCATCCTACTCCCAGACCCTTAAAGCTAAAGCTGGATGTTCTCCTGATGGACGTCCCCTGGCTCTGGCAGGAGTTAATTTAGAGGAGTCCCGTGGAGGACGGAGTGGATGATAGTATCCGTCCCTTCCGGCTTAAAAATCCATCCATTTACAAATGATTTCCCCTCCAACTGAAGTCAAAGGAGGCTGATTGCAAGGGACTTGCTTGGCCATTGCCAGGGGAATAGAAATCATATTCCTGCTTATTCCATCAAGAACATCCAATTTCTGTAGCATACACAACGCTTTAGAAAGAAATGCACAATTTTACCGGTAAATACAATACCGAGAAGCGGTCATCAAGGAATAAGTGATAATGTCACAGGCAGAAGCCCTGCAGGTGGCCCGGTGGCAATCAAGTGGGATGCTGCAGGTATTGCTCCATGTCATGAGCCGCTTCTTATTTCCCTTATTTCCCAGCTTCTAAAATGCTCTAATAGCATCCGGCAGCCCCGACAGAGTTAAGCCTAAGTCAATGTTTCCATCATAAACCTCACTTTCGAGGGGCTCATAACTCTCGACATTTGTGCTCTCATGAGGCCAAAACTTGGCATCGAAGCACACAGACCAGATGCGGTTTTATTTGGTAATAAATAGCTTAAATCTCATAAGCCATTTTTTTCCCAGCTTAAGAATGTAAAATGAGAAAAGAAAAATGTTTAGGATTTGTTTTCCTACCTTCAGATAATTTTGAAAAAGCAGCTTACTGAAGGAATGGCAGCCTTTTTTTTTTTTTTTGGATACACACAATCCACAATGCCCTTTCTCAAATATCTTGCCTTTTTAATCTCCGCTGTTTAAAAGGATCAATGCCTTTTGTGCAGTGCCCGCATTGCAACCAGCTCTGTTCACCCAGCCGGGATTTCCAGAGGTGACTCGCAACGCCGGATCTTTGGCACATTAAGCAAAAGCCTGACGTTCAGCAAGGGCTAAACCACCGGAAAATTCTCCAAGCCCTTAATCAATGTCGGCAACATTTTGAGGACGGATTACTGTTTTAATTGTGCCCCTGTGACATCTCGTTTTTCAGATGTTCACACGGTTAGTGCAGCCCAGCACTATCTAAGCAACCCTGAGACCCACCGCACTGCCCGCACATGGTGTAGATGTGCACCAGCAGCGGGTCCAGGTGACTCACCAAACCAAAGAGCAGGGAATCAGAAGCAAACAGCCTGAATATACAGGTGGGCTTTTGGATGTCTGCCCTCGAGTAACACTAGCCACAAGCGACACTAAAGCAAGGAGGTGTCACGGCAAGAAGGCTCTGATGTGAAGCTACCCAACACGGCATAGCAACTGCATGCAGCCACCCAAAAAAGGAAGACCTGCTTGTGGCAATCATGCCCTCACAAGGATTTTTAGGTGAGCAGATTGCAACACCACATCCAAGCTACATTCAACCAAAAGGTTTCCACACCTCTCATTTGGATGGGAAATAACCCAGCTCCCACTCTTTGGCTCCTGGAGAAAGCGCCAGTCACGGTCCAAGGTTGGGAAGCATTTGCTTCGCACCAGGTCAATATGCCAGGTGTGTCCACACTGCAAAACTACTCATGCTAACTTTAATCTGTCTGAAGGGAAGAAGGCAGCCTGTCTGCACCCCATGGGCTTGTCTTCACTGGAGGGTTTGTTTTTTTTCTTTTAGATCTAAACCTCGACCCAAAAAGGTGTTGCAGAGCTGCAGGTGAACATCAAAGACCCAGACACTACCAGCAAATCCGGAATGAAACTAGCCGGGGACAAAAAAGGCCCATATGCAAGCCATAGTCCAAAGGGAACCTACAATTATTGATCTTGTTTCTTCTTCAGGTATGCTCAGCCACTGCAGGAGGAATGAGGGGCGCTCAACCAGACAAGGAGGTTGCAGGGGGAAGGAGGAGAAGGAACCTAGCAGCAAAATCTTCCTTCTTCCTCAAGCAAGAAGCAGCCTCCAGAAATTTGCTCCCTCCCAGACTAGCTCAATGGGTCAAACAGAGCTAAACTGGGTGGCACCGGGTGAGAAACTGGCCTGGATCAAGAGCCCTTGCCTTAAATCAACCACAGAGTATGTAATCATGCGTCGTGGGTGCCTTGCGGTACGGGCAGCACTGCGGACCCGGCAGAGCTGCTGGGAGGAGAAGGGGCCCCTCCATGGGGGACACGGCGCAGGACAGTGGACAGGCTAAACTGGATGACCCTAAAGCAATCAAAGGTAGGGTTGCCAAGGCAATGGCAGGCCACTTCATCTCCCTTTAAAGTATTTTTTTAAAGAGCTATCTCCTCCTATTGCATGCAGGAATAAATAGCCTGGATGGGACCCGAACTGACCTCCTGTTATGATTTTTACTGTTCCTGACAGTGGCTTTGCCAAGCCCACTCAGACAGAAACATTTTCCTCTCTCAAGTGGATGCTGTTTCATTACATCTACCTTGGAAACCTGCACGTTGCCATTTAACATAACCAGCAGGCGCAGCGGGCGCACAGAGGTTACACAGCCCTTGGCGCTGCTGGACTAATCCTTTGACCAGCAAACTCCCTTGGAGAAGCCTGTTAATGGCACCGGGTCACTTCCATTAGCTTGTTTTCCAAAGCCAGGCTTGCTGTTGAGAAACAAAACTGGAAATCAGGGGGAATTCAGCGCTCAGGGCCATGTGGATGGAAACAAAGAAATAAAGAGAAAGTTTTTTTCTCATCCCTTTTGAGTAGCTCGCTCAGGTTACGGAGCAACCTATGAACCATTTATAGGGCTGGTTAAGTGCCCTATAAACACGAGTGGCAATGACTGGAGTGGGGTGAGCTGCCAGGAAGAGGCGAGGAAGCGAACGATGCTACAGCCACGAAAAAGTGCATTTCCATCATTTTTGGCACTGCTCCTGCACTGGGGTGGCCCGACGGTGCTGGCAGCTTAGCAGACTCCTGAATGCAGGAGCTCCTGTGAAATACCCAGCCGACAGTGACTGCACACCTGCACCGGGCATGTGCACAGCTGTGCACCAGCTCTCATGGGGGTGAGGCTCAGCTGCTCCCTGAACTCCTAGTCGTGGACCTGTGGAGGTCATAGGAGATCGGGACACCAGAAATTGGACTAGGGGAGAATTACTGAATCCGGTTAGGTCAGGAGCCCGTGTCAGCACAAGATCCAAGGGTTTTGCCAGATATATTAGCATGGTAGTGTTAGAAGGTTGATGACCTCGGTGAGAAATCTGTCGTCTTGTTGAACTTTTTCCGCAAGAATCTAACGCCCAGTTAAACCGATTCCTTGACTCTGCTTTTCCTCTTTCCCCGATGAAATTTGGGTTTGGCACAGTTCCTGCACGGACAGACAGCACTCATGTCAGACAAGGCCTTTAAAAAGCTAGATTTTTCAAAGAAATACAGGATCTGGTGATGTATCTAATGGATATTCAGAAATGGCCAAGCAGATCCAACTGTACAGCACACCCTGACTAAGCACTGCTTTTTCCAGCTCAGCTAAGGCCTAAACAAGCAGTTAATAAACCTCAAACTGGTTTGAGCTTTCCTCTATCGCCCGCTCCCACTTCTTTCAGAGTGGTTGTCCCTCCATTCAAACCGTATGAGGTGCGATGCTCAGGAGGTGCAGCCCAGGAGCTGGGACGTGAGACTGGCAGACGGACAGCATTCTGCTTTACAGCTGCTGATTAAACAGGGACGACAACACTTGGCAAAATGCCAAATTAATTAGCACCAGCCACATGATCTACAAGTCCCTTATTGGCCTTAAAAACCCGTGAATCTTCCAAATTCATTTTCACATACCTCACCGGCCTGACATTTTCCCTTGAATTTGCTGTTCCTGAAGTTGTATCTCCCTTTGATAGGTGGCTTGTGCCATTTTTAGATGCTGTGGGTCTGAACACACGACAGAAGGAATTCAGAGTCTTTATAGCTCTTAGCCTTTCAGAGAGGGTGGACTAATCTGTGGTTGATATTTAGCAGAGGCCTGCCGTGCAACACATGACCCCTCGCTTGATATTGTTATGACCTTTCAGCTTCACTTGTGAGACCATTTGGAATTTGTTTGATTTTGGTCTCTCGGCACAGCCTTCAAGCAGACTTTCCGTGTCGTGGTGAATCACAGGGCTCCCAAGGTAGCGAACTCTGTATTTAAATAGCACGCGGGAACTGCAGAGCGCTTGCCTAGTGGTATAAGGACTGAGCTGGTTAATATACCCCATTTTACAAAGGAAGAAACTGGAAGGAGGAAGAGAATAAACTTGGCTTTGGATGGCGGAACGAGGACCCGATCCTCTCCTCTACCTGCCTCCCACAGAAAGGCATTTTGCACACCTGCATATCCCTCACCGGGAGCTTGCATCCTCGCTGGCTCTTGGTGACTTGTTAGGGAGCCAAAGCCACCGCTTCCCATATGACCAGCAAGGCCTGCTGTGCACCCAAGGCTTGCAGGGCATTTACAGTTACAACCTCGGTAGGGGCTCCCACGCTGATTAGTATGTTGCCACTGCCGGTAACAGGAGCCAAAGAAGACCTGCAGGGTTGAGTTTCTACCAGGAGCTACAGCCTCACAGCCTCAGAGTGAGAGAGCTCAGGGCTAAGCTGCACGTGTGGAGGTCACTCTTGCATCTCAGAGCCTGGAGACCTCTCCTTCCCAAATGATGTCAAAGCACCTTCTACGAAGCGACAGCTCTGGATCTTCAGGAGGCATTTAGGAGACCGTAATTAGAGAGGGGAGGACCAGCTCCCGAATCCAGCAGGGAGGGAACCTGCACGGCGAAAGGCCAGTTTGGGGTCCCAGCTGTGACACCTCCTCCTACTACCTGTCTTCAGCAATCGTGGGGCAGGATCTGGCTGAGGTTGGGATGAAAACCTATGGCTTCACCCCTGATGAAGTGCCCCAGCCCTGGGGTGCCCTCTCCTGCTTTTCCTTCTCTCACCCCTGACGCTGGGTATATCTGCACCCGGAGAGCCCCCCTGGGTCTGGGTCTCGAGGCACATTGTCCTAGTGAACCGAAGGCAACTGAGAGGGCAACGGTAATGGCTACAGCACGGGGACATGCACCCATGGGACCACCACAGAATTTTCCCGCAGTCCAAGGTGAACAGACTGTGCCGCGCTCCTCCCCATGGCACACAAGATCCTGCCAGGAATCGGCGAGGTTTCGAAGAAGAAAAAAATCCACCTTGTTTAGTTCCAATTGTGACCTCGAAGCCCCGAGGATTTCTGCTAATTATTAAATTTAATTTATTTTGATGTCTTCTTGGGACTGAGGCTGTGCGTTGCGAGGCTGATATTGTTTCTATTGCAGCCTGCCAGCATTCAGAGAGACTTCAAATTAAATATCAGTCACACATTAAGGTCAGGTAGCTCAATTCCATTATCGGGCGGCTCGATTCAGCCTCCACATAATGACACTGGCTCTAGCATCTTAATGATCCTGCAAGAGGAACCGGGCAGCGCGGTCAACGCCAGCACACAGTGATTGGCACCCCGCAGACACGGGGGACCACAAAATTGATTTTAAAGGTCCATTCATCTTCTACAAATCACAGCTTAAGTTTTCCTGACCTGTGACAAATCTGTACGAACCTCCGTTTAAAGAAAGAGAGACGGAAGAAAAAAAAAAAAACAGATTTCAGCACTGCTGTTCTACCTCAGTTTCCAGCCCTCACCCCCTGCAACATATTTCAGCCTCTCACTTTATAGCCAAGATTAAAGGTTTTGCCCCCCGATGTCAGACTCCTGCTTGCCACAAAGAGGGACCGGAGCATTTAAAGAAGATACAAGATCCTCGTCGTTGCGGGATCCCTGGTCTCTGGGCTCGGATAAGCCCATCCCGGGCCTGGTAGCATCAGATCAGAGACGTTTTAACATTGTGGTCGGGGTGAGGGGAAAGAAGTGGAGGATGAGGAGGAGGAGGGGAAGGGGATGAAGCAGAACCATAAAGCCCTACCGCAGCAAACGGTGTCTGGGTTTCAGCCTTTAAGATGTTGCGCCATTATTGCCAAGGCTCTTGGAGGTTTATAATAGCTTTTTTTCCTCTGTAAAATTCATCCTCCTAAAAGCAGAGTGTTTATTCCACTTGAGTACAAATAAGAGTGAAATAAGGGCAGAACGGTTTAACAGCGTAGTTACGCCTATTAAAGTGACTGTAAAACTAACATCGAGGCATTTCACATTAATTCCCTTTCGGTGACTACAGATCTGATTTACCTTGACAAATCCACTGCTATTCTAAAGCGGCAACAAAACTCGGTGGCACCGTCTCGGTTGGCACTGCCAAAAGTAGGTGTCAGACTCAAAAAGTTAAGCTCTGTGAAACATATGGGGAAAGCAAAACTATTCATCAGAGCACTGAAGTACCCATCTAGATAACAAGGTCATAATGTTAGTGTCGGCAACCTCGTTTTCCCCCAGATCATTATTTTCAAGCAGATCTCATAGAAAAGATAGGATCTGAGTCACTGTTCTTGCTACTGTATTACGTGACCTTGGGAGAATGCCTGACCCTGGATTAAAGCAGAAGAACATTAAAACCGTTCTTTAAAAAGAAAAAAAGATATATAGGTATGTCCATGACACTGGAAAAGAGTTGAGTTTGTTATTTTTTGTCAAAAATCTCAACCATCGGCTATTTTCTTTGTTTCTAGATATGACGGTTTCCTAAAGAAAGCAGAGACGTTTGACCACGGTTTTGCAGTTCTCCAGATATCTCCTGTAGCACATTTCCTTAATAGGGACCACGGAAAAGAGAGTGAAAACCACCGATTCACTTTTCCCTATCTACATTTACATTTTTTGCAGGAACTTTACCTACTAAGGAGCAGACTGATCCACATGTGCACTGTTGCACAGAATTTTACACGCGGTGGCAGCTCCCTCTTCCACCCGCCTGCAGGATGGGTATCGCTGTGTTGCACAGACGGAGAAACGAAGGTAGGAGAGCAAAGGCACGTACTCAACGTTAGGGAAGGCCACAGGGGCCAAGATGGGATCATCATGTTGTGCCAGCACATCCGCTGCCCATCCAGACCCACATGTGCTTTTTCAACACTTCCTTATCTAGGAGCTCCCAAGAGAAAAGCGTCAACTGGGCAGTCAGGCACCCGGCCAGCCGTGCTGGGCCAACTGCGGAGATGCCTCGAATAACAGCTTAAACTGAAGAAAAAAGGCCCGGAAGGCAAATGCTCACTGCTCTTCCAGGACTCATTTTCTCTCCTGCTCAGGGCTGAAATTGGACAGCTTGGCCGAGGGAAGCGGGAGTGTGTCCAGCGTTTTGGGGACAGTGGGTTTCTGCTCCTGGTTGTGGGCACAGAGTGGCTACATGACCACGGGTAGACCCGTGGTAGCTTTGGACTTTCCCTGCGCAGATGCCTGGGAGATGTGGCCAGGAAAGAGGTGCTCCCTTTTCACAGAAAGCCCCCTTTTTTGGAGGGGGAGACTCCACTGGAGAGCAGGAAGAAAATGTCTAGCGCTGCATGTTATGGAAGGGTCGAGGAGAAGGGAGAGCTCTGTTTTGGTGGTGGGTAGGGGCAATAGAGTTGCTTTTCCGTTGTGCTCCTGATCCCTCGGTTTTGGGAAGCTGCCCTGGGTTGCAACCCGCACCTCTGCCCGTGCCACCCCACTACCAGCCACCTGGCTTCACCGAGAGCCCAGCAAGCTGCTTTCTCCCACCACTTTCTGCATTTTGAGGCGCTGGCAGACTGGAGACACGGCTGCTGTTTAGAGGGACCCACCAGGCTAGAGAAACAGGCCCAAGGGAAGTTCAGGAAAGGCAAACACAAAGTCCAGCATCGGGGCTGGAATAGCCCCGTGCAACGGCACAAGAAAGCAGCTTTGCAGAAAAGCACCTGGGGGTCCTGGTGGGCATCACATTGAAGAGGAGTCAGCAGCATGAAACAGTGCAGCATGAATAGTACTAACCTGTCTAATGCTCATCAGTCAGTGGTTCTGGCAGACATCAAATACAAGAGAGAAAAAGTAGTAATTATAAAGGTGTATTTCAGATTCACCCCAGCAACTGGGAAAAAATAAAATCTGCTCCCAAGTCACAAACTCTATCGACTCCACAGAGCTCTTGGTGACAAACAAAAAGGAATTAAAGTGAGGATCCAAGCTCTTAAGTTTACGTTCACCTAAGCCTGGCATCTCTAGAGTACAAGTGGAGAGACAGGCGGCCCTCCTAAAATTTCCCTGGCAGTTTTAAGAGAGAGATACTACAAAATCATACCCCATCTAGCCCCAAAGAGAAGTTTGCAAGCCCCCAAACTCCGAATACCTTCCCTTCGCACATATGGAGTAATCTGGATGGGTGAATTTTGATTTTTGACATTTTACGATGAGAAGTGTTCTTATTTTTGAGCGTAACAACAAAAGCTGTACAGATGGAAAACTTCCTCCTGAATGAATGAACCCCAGGTTTGGCTCATTTACTCTTCTGCTCAATGGAGTATATGGATTTTGGCTACCTGTGTTTCCAGCTAGCAGCACAGCAGTGTAATGTCCTACTAGCATTAACCGGAATATAGTTTTAAACGCATAGGGGCCCTTATATTACAGATACAGCTGGGGCAGAGTTGACACACTCCTAAATCCCCAATTTTCCCTATGAGGCTATGTGTCATGTTCAACCAAAGCGCCCATCACTTCAGAGCCGTCTGGCAGAACTGAGGTTCAGCTATGCTGGTTTGCCAAAAGTTTCCCTTTTCGCTTCATTTTGCAAAAACCCACCCAGGGCCACCCCTCCTCCCTGCCCAGATCAGATGTGGCCGGGTCCCTGCAGCTCTGTAAACAGTCACGGAGGGCTGTGGCCTTCAGCAGGAGGTCGTAGATATTGCTAGGACCTCTCTTCACACTGACCAGCACCCCCAACCCGCAGCGTGGCCCTTCTCTCCTCATTGCTGGTTTTCCTTGACTTTCTGCCACCTTCCAGGTGTGGCCCACGGTGCCGTGGCCCATTTCTCTAGGGGAAGGCTGGCAAAGAGGATCACCCACTGCTTCTTCCCCCGACCCAAGCTTGAAGTAAATCACACCCTAGGGCAGCTGTTCCCACCAGCAATATGCCTTTGCGTGTTTTGTGGGGCGGCGCATGAGAGAGAGGGTGGCTACAGGGCTCTTGCAGCTGGGTCCTCATCTGCCAGAGCATGGGGGAATCTCAGCTTTCATCCAAAGACAGAAATAAGCATCACTTTCATCAGCAAGCCTGAAGAGAAAGCTTGAAAACGAGCTGCAAAAAGCTCCCCTCTACCCTCCCCCATCACAAAAAGAAGTTTCTAAAAGCCCCTAGATGTGCTCTTTTTTGCAGTCCTCTTGTTTTTGCCAACTCTGCAGGTGCTAAGTGTGAAGCTGACAGCATCTTTCACCTTTGTGTCACCACCAACCCAGAAAAGATGCTCCCGGCACGGCCCCAGGAGCCAGCTGGCCTTCACAAGGAGGTGGTTTTGTTCTCATCCTCCCGTAGGAGATGTCACTTAGACTGAAGCAATTACCAAGTGGTCTGAAACCACAAGGGAGTTTATCCTACAAGAGTTAATAAAGAGGGCAGGCCAAGAAGCCAGAAAGGGACTAGAGCTGAATTACAGTTCATCTCATGTAGACAGGCCCATCAATCAGTGGGAGGGAGCTAATGGAGAAGATGCATCACTATCGTTACCGATGTTGGCATGTGTATTACACGGAAAGCTTTATCTTTCATTACCAAGCGCTCCTCAGGGCTGCGGGCAACTGCACAATATCATAAAACAATCTTGCTCTCTTATGGACTCAAGTGCAGAGAGACATTCACCAAAAACAGATGTTTCAGCCTACACCTGATGTGCAGATTTGGCCAGGGCCAAATCGTATACACCCTGTTCCTTTGCCTCTTCAGGTTTTTTCCTACCTAGTAATTTATTTCCCATCACCCTGATGCATGAACGAACCAATGCAAGGCAGTTTGCTGCAAGAGGGCAACTCTCAGAGCTGTGGAGAGCAGTCCACCAGCCGTGCTACCGCCGTGAGCCCCAGCTCTCAGACATGTGTTTCCCGGGCTGCAGGTCCAGAGTGGCATGGCTTCAAGAGACAGACAAAAATTGAGCTCTCCTCTCTGCATACATCTCTCCCCTTCCCAGCGCTCCTCAGTACCCAGGCAAGAGGATACTCAGGCGGCCTAAAACCCTTGTCTTGTATTTCTTAAGCAATCCTGCTAATTTCTAAACCGGTTGTCTTAGACATAGCCTGAACTGGCTGACCAAGCCCTAGCAGATAGGTGCTCAGATCCCCAACCTGTCAGGCAAATTTGGTCTCCAGAAGGAGCCAATGACCAGACACTCAGCCCAGGTACACTCCTGGGACCTCAGTGAGACCCACCAGCGAGGGCTGCCATGCAGGAGAACGCTGCTTGGACAGCGGGTGTTGGTACTTCTCATTTGGATTTAGCCGAGAGCATTCCACCCATTTTGGCCACATAAGTGATTTCTGTCCCTTCTGTTTTGCTAATTTTATTGTAAACGTTCAAGAACCCGTGGTCCACCATGGAGATAAGCGTCCTGGTCCATGCTTAGCTTAGCTTAGCTGAGAGCCACTTGGGCTTACAGCTGTGCCGTGCACTCCTCTCCTCTACCATCACCCAGCACTTCCACACCTGAGCTCCACTAAAACCCTTGCCGTAGGAGCAAACATACAGCACAAGCCTCTGCTAATCTGAAAGGGTAAAAAAAGAGGGAGGAGAGACCAGCTTAAAGGCTGCACCACAGACAACCTCAAACTGCGGGGCGCGCAGGGAGCAGGCCCTCTGCGGGAGGCCTGAATAAGAACAAAGCACCTTTTCTTTAGCCTTTTGGTGTCCGGACCTTGGCAAACGCTTTGCATTTTCATGTCACTGTTGTGTTGGGGGCTTTTTGTGTTGCTGTTGTTTAAATCACAAAGTCTCATTATATTTGTTGGCTTTCTAAAAGCTCCAGCTTCCTGGAGCGACGCGAATGGACATGCGTCACGGCAGCGCTAGGAACGGACTTGTTCTTTACATTGAAACATGGAGAAAGAAAAGCAACCAGGAGCTGGGTCTATTTAGGGGCTGGAAAGAAGTGTTTCAGCTCCTGGGGCAGGATGCCAGCTCCGCACACCCACCCGCTCCATCCAACTTACCTCTGAAGGGCTGGGTTTGGAGAGTGCTCCCCCAAGGTCCTCTGCGGAGGAGGCAGCTCCAGATAGGGTGGTTGAAGCCCTGGCACGTCCCTCCTCCCTGTTGGCACCCGCTCACTCAGTCCTGCCTTACAGGAGGCACCCGGCGCTGCTGTGAGCATCTAGCTCCCGAGCTGGCCTGGATGGCAGCTCTCCCCAAGGGATATTTTCAATGACTGGGTTTCTGTAAAGCATTTTCATCCCCCTGTTTTTCTGTCCGAAATGTGGGGCCTCCATGAGCTTCTACGGGATGAGCCCTTGCTGCCCCCCCATTCCCCTCAGACAGACCACTTTTTTGGAAAGTGTCTCTCAGACAACCCCCCGTCTGAACAAAGCATTTTCCGGAAGGAGCGAGGCTGGACAATGGACCTGCACCCCATCCCCAGTCGGCACCGCGGTGTGAAGGGAGGGGTGCCGGGGCAGACAGCCCCACACAACGCTCCTCGCTGCGGCGTCGCCTGCCCACACTCCCTTCTCCTGGCAAAGTGCTCTCTGCACGAGAAGTGCTGCTTTAAAGCTAATGTTCCTGTTATTAGAGCGCTTGACTGTGCTCCCAGCACCGGTTGTTATTATAGTATAAATCACAGCCGTCCTCCTGGGGCGGCGGGGAGAGGACAGTGCTTGTTCTTCATCTGCCACCAGCACAGCCTCATGGTCCCAGCAGCAAATGCAGAGCTCCTAAGGAGGTCCTCCGTCTTCTGGGTGTGCTATCCCATGGAGAGCAGCGCCTTTCTCCTGCCTAAAACCCCCCCACGCACCCAACCAGCCTGCCTGAGCACCTCCAGCATTCCCAACAAGTTGAGCCCCAGAGTAAGCCCCAGCCCTGAAGAAGACTAGATGGTCTCCAGAGATCCCTTGCAACCTCAACCATTGTGCGATTCTGTGGCTTTGGCACCTGGAGAATGAATGCGAGGAAGGAGCAGTTCAAAAAAACCCACCACTCACAAGGGGAAAAACATGGCAGATGTATAAAACAACTAGAGAAAGTGTGTGGTGGGAAAGCAACTGGGTAAAGGTGGAGAAGTCAAATCAATAGAGCGCAAACAGCAGTGCTGGCCAGGAGCACCACTTCTGGGTCTTGCATGTAACAGGCTGGACGCCGAAATGATGGGCTTTGGTGGGGGAATAACCAGGTTTGGCTTACAGCCTATTTCGTCCAACTCCCTGCACTAATCAATGGTAACGATCTCTTCTGGCCTTAAGATCTAGGATCAGCCTCATAGCATATTTGCTGGAGAGCAGCAAATGTTGCTTCTCTGTGGACAGAGGATGACGGGGTTGCGCCCGCGTCCCCCAGCGTAGAGGTCAGCCCAGGTTAAGAGCCCAGGTTAAGAGCCACGCATAAGGAGCTCCCAGGACAGGGGAGGGGGTTCAGCACAGCTCACATCGAGCCCGCGCGGTCTGGACGAGTGCAGCATAGCACATCCCAAAAACCACCGTGAGCTTCCCGGATGTTATTGAGGTCTGGCCCTTGATTTAACGGTTAACGGTGCTCAGAACTGCTTGTTACAGGAGAAGAAAGTGTGAAATCTGGCACCTAACAAGCGTGTGTTGGCTTCCCTCGCGCCACCTCACCCTCCTCCACCCTGACTCCTGACGGGTGGACCTTGCCACTGGCCAAGGGATGAGGAGTTGGGTTTGTTTCCCATCCCTTTGGCCTACATCCCATTCTTCCATACTTAGAACTGCCCATGGATAATTTTTTCCACTCGGGTCCCTGGTGTAACCCTTCCAGCCTTGCCTGGTTGCTTTTTTTAGAGTTTTAGAGAAGAAGCACCTGGATGGCCGAACAGGCCATACAGATCTGGCAGAAGAGAGTTTTCTGTGCTGATGACTCATAATAAGACGAAACACTCTCATGTCCAGAGCACTTGCGTTACGTCTTTTGGCAAAACACTCAGAGTTTCCATGGGCGAGTTTTTAATCGCGTGTGGCACAGAGATTTTTCCTGCGCCAGTCGAAGAAGGCCACTGAGAACATGCTATTTGTCCCTTCACGCCAAAGCAGCTTACATGAGTGAGCCCACCGTTACTGAAGGACGTGTGGACGGAGGATGAAGGGCACAGACAGGGGCCAAAGGACCCTTGTAGTCATTCCGCATGACCAGCCAGATGCTGCTCCCCCCCGTGTTAACGGCAGAAAGACCTGGAAAAGCATCTGCTGCTGCCTCTGGCCTTGCAAACCTCTTCCCCGGCATCAGCTCCTGGGCACAGTCAAAGACAGGGCCCTGGGGCAGCCTCTTCCTTTGCCTGATCGCGTCATGCTGCCCAAGTGAGGACGAAATACTGGCTCTATCTCTCCAATAAAAAAAAAAATTACGGCTAGCTGAAGTGTTTTGGTATGAATAACCTGACTGAGAGATTATGACGCAGCGTTTTTATTCTTTTCCTCCAGCTGATGCTGTTTTGGACTTTACCTTAAGATCGTGTTTCACTTCTAGGGTTGTGGCCTGCTTCATCTCAGTTCAAGTGAACCACTTAAAAGCTTTTTTTTTTTCCTCCCCATTTTGCTGAGAAACCCCAAAACAACATAAAGCCAGGAAAGTAAATTTTCAGCCAGTGACCTGGAAAATAATCATCATCATCAAAAACAGATGTATCTGTTTTCACAGAGCTCCGGTCTCAAGCAATTGAGGGCAAGAGAAGTGCCATGAGCTGAGCTGCTAATCCAGCAGCCACCACTAACCTGGGCATCGCCCCAGCTGCTGCTTTGGACACCACATCCCTCACTGTGGGGCTTGATTCCCGCCCGCCGTTCCCGCGCGCTGCCGATGAGTTGCCGTTTTTCAGCTCGTGGGTTCAAGAAGCCACGTCAAAGACAGACGTTCAGCCGCCATGAGTTAATGCAATAAATGAGGAAGTCAGAGACGGAGCCGAGCGGCAAGGCAAACAAGGATGGATGATGGGTTTTGCGGCTCCTGCCATTACAGACACCCAACCTTGCGTAGGCAGCAGCCGTCCATGCGCAGTGGCACCCTCTGCAAATGGGACATTGCACTCCCAGGGCTGTCGGTCATCCCTCAGCCTTTGCAGCCCAAACCACATTCGTTATCATCTCCAGACTCCCCAGGGTGGCGCTTGCAACACAATCCTCTATTATTTCCAATTAATTTGGGAGTTCCCATTTAGGTCAGCGAGGGCTGAACGGAAGCTATCAGAGAAGAGTTTTTGGTGCATCAGGGACAAAGTCCTGGCCGCTCCGGCTGCAACCCACAGGATTTATTGGATCACATTAGCCTGAGATATTAAATGTTAACAAGAACCCACGGTCTCCAGCAAATACCGCGAAGCCCGTTCACGCCAAGTCCTGGCACGGGACACCTGAAGCAGGCACTCTTAAACAGTAAGAAAGTTCACAAGTTTTGGCACCTTTTCCCATCCCACCGAAAACGCGCCACGGCACTCCCTCTGCAATTACGCCAGCAGTGAAAGCCGCGTGCTCTGAGCCTTTTTCTTTTCTTCCTCCCCTCACTCCCCTTTGGCAACTTCACATACTTCCTCGCTGTCGCTGCACGGAAGGCAGCCTCTTTCCTTATCTCGGCCCCAGGAGATTTGTGGGATATCGCAAACAGCACCTGGACAAGATAAGGCTTTTTCCAACATGCCGTAGCGCGTAGCACAGCCTGCCTCGAGCCATGGGCCTGAAAGGGTCAGCGCCAGTGCATGCTACATCTCCTCCGTTTGAGTCCAGCCCTGCTCTTTTCTTTCTTTTGAGCAAATGTTGAGTTTTTCCCCCCGCTGCGCCCTGGATGCCCACCTCCGAAAGCCACCAACACCCTCGCCTCCCAGCACACCGAGACTGAGGACGCTCGATTTTGGCTGCGCAGAGCTTCATCTGCTCGCGGTCTCTCCTAGCGCTGAGTTTGGAGGGAGCCTCTTTATTTCAATTAAAGCTACTTGTGCCATCAAACACCGCTCCGAGGCGGCGAGCGGGCAGGATCTGGCCCTTCGCGGCTTACCGGCGTGAGCCAGGCAACGAGATGTTTATAGACCAGTGATTCATAACGCTGCAGAGCGTGCGGGCAACGTAACACCATTCATGATTAAGAAATGCTCTTATTTTCGGCTAAATGTATAAAATAATCACTCATTTCCCTGAGCAGCTGATGCAAATTATACATAGTATTAGCCTCATATGCCAACCAGTATAATTCTTGTTCGGAACGAAGCCGCTTCCCAAGGCTCTAGGAGTCCCTTAATCTGCCTTTTGACGTCAAATGACAAATTTTCTTGCCTAGGATCATTAACGGGATGACTAATGAAAGCTGATAAGTGAATTTATAAATGAAATTAAGATATTAATATTAAAGGCCCGGCCACAAGGAAGAGGAACGTGCACATAGCGACGACAACAACAAGAGCAGTAGTCTGCACGAGGGTTACAGCTCCTTTCCCGCCAGGCAAATAAGAGGCGTGATATTCGCCACCCGGCGGACGGGGAAATTGCTGGGTTTTGAGGGACACCTCTTTGCCAGCGTTAGCACCCCAATTACCTCCAGACGCGGAGATTTAGAAAGCCGCTGCGCAAGTTTGCCAGCAAACGTCGTGCAAGGGCTGAAGAGAGTCTGATCGGCTCATAAGGACGGCAACTGCGGCACCAAACTCTTGTAAAAACAAAGACGCTTTTAGACTGTGGCCATTTCGCTACCGATTGCCTCTTTTAAACCCCTCAGGTGTTAATACCTCCACCTACAGTATAAAGCCCAGGACCAGCCCCAAGCAACTGTCTCCAAGCCGATGGATTTGGGGGGGGGGGGTCATGGAGGTGCGAGCAAGAGTAGACCTTTAGGACTTGGTGCCTGATCCTGCATCCTGGCAGCTTCACCGCACATCCGAGACTCCTTCCTCACGCCAGCTCATCCTCGCTGTCGAAAAGCGAGGTATTGGGCGAACCCAGGTAACGCCGCAGCGGAAACGTGGCCGTGCCAAGTAGGGCCCAACCCAACGCTGTTTGGGGGGGGGGGGCATAAGAGCAAGCAGCTTCTCCGCTACCAGAAGAAGCGGAGAAGTATCATCCTTACATGGATGTCAACTTTCCTAGCAGTCACAACGTGGAAACAAGACTGGGCAGGTCTCAATTTATTTGGGAAACATCAGTGAATCGTCCACTGCCCCAGAGCGGTTCCTCCTAACGCATCCGTAGCTTTAGGAGGAACAAGGACCCGTTTGGATACGCGAGCACGGGAGCTGCCTCTGCAGCCGGAGGAAGGGAGGCGGGCACCGCCAAGACGCAAGCGGGAAAAGCCCAGACACGCACGGCAAAAAAGCCCAGTGGGAAACGGTCTGTTTGGGGGCCCAGGGATGCTTGCCAATAGCCAGCTGCGGCGGGTGCCCAAGGGACCGGGCACTGGTGTTTATTTTAAAGACAGTAACGTATACTGGGGTTGAAGGAGAGAGAGCGAAAAAAAAGGTCATCGACCGCTTTCCGGGCCGCACACAGCAGACGTTGCTTCTCCCACTCAAAAGCGTTGCCGAAGCCGGAGAGCGGCCGCAGTCCTCACCCCAAAGGAGCTGATGCTCCAGCTCTCCGCGGAGGCCGGGCGCAACGCGCCAAACCTCCCTCGCCGTCCGGGAAACCGAGGCACGGCACGGGCGGCTCCGCAGCACCGGCCCGCAGCTCCCGCGAGTCGAATTAAGTCTGCGCCGGAGCCAGGCGCCGTGGGCAGCGAACCCCGTCCCGGAGCGCTCGCTGCTCCGCGCAGAGGAGCTGTTGCTTTAGCAGACGGCGAATGCTTCAGCTTGCGCTCGAGAAAGAGGCCGAGGAGGACCCGGCACGTCCCCGTGAGTGAGCGAGCCGTGCCGCCGGGCTCCACGGTCCCCAGAGCTGCTGGCATCACCCCCGGCTATCTAGGGAGACGGGTGAGGAGCGCCCCGGGGCGAGGGCAGGGAGGTCCCAGCCTGCCCCCGAGCAGTGACTTTGTGCCCTCCTTGTGTGTCGGGTGCCGTTTCTTCGGAGGAGAGCAGGAAACCCAAGGCTTCGTGGCCCGGCGAGTGCTTTTGGGGCGGGGGGGGGGGGGGGTCCAAAGGTCCCGGCCTCGGCCTCCAAGGTCTCCTTTAGCAAAGGGGCGTCGCAAATACTGAGGTTTTTGGGACGCGCCTCGCGCACCCGAAAAGCGGGCGAGAAAAGGCCCCGGGAGACTGCGACACTAAGCGGAGGAGGAGGAGCAGAAAGGGTTAAGCGAATTTGGCCATCCCCAGAAGAGCGAGCTCCTTCCTAAAGCAGCGTAGGAGCAAGAGAAGACCAAGGAAGAAGTAACGGCCGAGCGCCGGGGCGCAGCTGGAGAAGCGGCGATCCCTCCCGCGCAGCCCCCGGCTGCTGTCCGAGCCGCTCCGTCCCCAGAAAGAGGTGGGGGGAAATTAAAAAAAAACCCAAACTTTTTAGCCTCCGGGGCCTAGCTCTCGCTGCCCAGCTGAGGTTGCTGCTTGGAGCCCCGCGGCCGTGCCAGAAAAGAAGAAAAAAACCTCATCCTTCGCCTTCCCAAATCACTGCATTTCCTTCAAAACAACAACAAAAAAAAAACCCCAAACCCCCAGGTTATAGTTGATTCCCGGGGTTTAGCGTTCGGTTGCAATGAGTTTTAGCCCTGCGTTGGCTCAAAAAGCAGAGCCTTAGGCTATCACCCGACGCCGGGAGCCGCAGGCTTATGGCAAAATTCCCAAATCCCGCGAGATTCCCGAGCGAGCCGGCCGCAGCCGGCGGCACCGCTGCCGGCACTTAGGGGTCTCCCCGTAGCGAAAGCAGCTCCGGCGTCGGGGACTGCTGATGTTTAAGGTGATCTAGTTAGGGGGGGAAGGAGCTGCCGCCGCGGCTTTTTGGCAGGTGGGAATAAGGCCCGGGCCGCGGGGAGCAGCAGCGGAGCCCCGGGAGCGCCACCCGCGGAACGAGTTCGCGGGGGCTCAGCCCAGCTCCTCGCCGCCGCCCGTGCAAAACCCGCCCCGACACGAGGCGGCCACAAGGCTGGGTTTAAACCGGCACAGAAAGGCCGATTTCCGCCGCGGGCCGCTCGGCCGGAGAGGATGCTCTCGCTACCCGGCATCCGCGCCCCACCGGACCCCAAAAGCAACGTCCGCCCCCCCCCCCCCGCCGCCCCCCTTCCCCGTTTTCTCGCCTCCTTCCGTCCGGTTTCTCCAAGGGAGGATCGAGCCGAGCAGAAATCAGCAGGATTTGGGGCTTTGCTTACCGAAACCCAAATCAGCAGGATTTGGGACTTTGCTTACCGAAACCCTGCTCGCGGTGCGGCTGGAGCCGGCCGTTCCCGCGGGCCGGGGAGGGGCCGGGGACGCCAGAGGGTTTGGCGAAAGGACCGGGCACAACCGGGCTCTCAGCCCGTCCGAGGCAGGTACTTCACTCTCGCGGCGAACGCCCCCCCCCGTCTGCACCAACGTGGTGTATGACGCTGGCTGCGCTGTGTCCCCCCCCCCCCGGCGACGTTGGGGCAGCTGCTTGCGGATTTGGGTGTATATAGAGCATTTACCTGGGTCGGTGGGGAGCTGGGGGGGGGGGGTGCATTTTTTTTTTTTTTTGCATGAATAAAATCGTGTGGCGGGGTAAAGGGGGGGGGGGGGAACCAATAATCGCAATGAGGAAGCGATCAGCCCCCGGCCAGGCATGCACGTTTCTGGCGTCATGCAAGCGAGCAGCAGAGCATCCCTCCTCGGGGGCGCGGGAACAAAGGCGGGGGGGGGGGGGGGACACCCGTGGGAAAACCCGCCTGCGCTCGCACCGGGTTGGGGACACGGGGACGGGACAGGATGGTTGGACAGGCATTGAGAGACACGGAAAAGGAAATATGAAGAAGAAGCGGGGATGGGAAAAGGGGGAAAAAAATAAGAAAATACGATGGGCGGCGATGGGCTCGCTTCAGGGCCGCTTCCCCCCCCCCCCCACCAAGGACCGCGGCGAAAGGGGCCTCGTCTGCAAACCTCCCGCGGCCCCCCCCCAGCCGGAGCGTTTTGCAAACCCCCCTTCGGCAGACGGGCCGGGAGGGGGGAGCGAGGACTTGGTGGCAGCGACCGGGACGCGCTTGGCAGCTGCAGCGAAGCAGCTGGTTGACCGCAGCGGGTTTGACTTCCCCCCCCCCCCAATTATTATTTTTTTTTTTTTTCCCTGCTTGCAATATTTTAAGGTTGGCGGGAACTTTTTGCAAGCCGGGAGTTGAGAGCCCGACGGCAGGGGGGTATTGGGGAAGACGGCGGACCTCGCCTCTTGCCGCTCGCCTTGGAGCGTCGGCGAGGGTTTGAGACCCCCCCCCGGCGCGGTGCAGGGGGGGGCCCGAGGGACGGTATTTATAGCGGGGGGCGGCCACCGCAAGTTCTCGCCTAGCAGATGGTGGGCAGGGCACTCATATATATATATATATGTTAAATATCCAGCTAACAAATGAGAGGGGTTTTTTTTCCACTTCTGGGTTCATTTGCATCTCACGAACCAAAGGGGGCAGTTAAAAATAATGTTTCCTCTCCCCCCCCACCCCCCCACGCGGAGGACGTGCTTCTCCGCAGATGGGTAGCGCAAAAAAAAAAAAAAAAAAGAAATGAGATGTGTCATGTCGTAGCGGGGATGAAACAATATAAATTAAATATCTACCTGTCCCTTTCGCTTAATAATGAGGGTTTGTGTTTACACACTTTTTTTTTTGGTGGTTGTTGTTGCTCTTCCGTTGCGAAGCGGAGTTATAGGCAGGCACGACGGCAACACGCAGCGCGCACCTACAGAGTAGGTGTGCACGGACTAACGCTGAAGGGAGATACGGGACGGAAAAAGGTCAGAAACCCCCATATCTGCGATGCTGGGGGTTGGGGGGGGGGGGGGGGAAGGAAAAAAAAAATCCACTCACTGGAAAACCTTCACGATGGGGAAAGCGAGGAGGTGAGGGGAGGGGAGGGGGGAGATCTAAAAAAAAAAAAAAACCAAAAAAAAAAAAAAACAAAAAACAGCAGGATACGACAATAAATGGGAGAACAGCAATAGAAAAAGCACACTAGGTTAATAGAGGAAAAAACTAGTTTCTTTATTGAGAAGATCGTATATTAGTATTAGTGGAGTCGTGTGTAACAATGTCGTCATGCACACAATACAAAAAGGCAAGGCCCACCATGCCATGGAAGGGCAACAGAACAAAAGCGGCGTACACGGAGCAGATGTACAGGCTACAGCACATTACATTTCAGCAGGGTAATGCCTCTACGGAGAGCTTTACATCGGCAACTAGGTAATGTGAAAAATAAAATAAATAAATAAATAGAGAGAGAGATTAAATAAATAAATAATTTCTTTAAAAGAAATAATAATAATAATACAGACCATGCTTTAGTTTTAGTACAAGAAAAAAAAAAAACCAACCAAACAAAAAAAAAAAAGTGGAGGTACACAACCAAAAGGATAAATATAATACAGGAGAAATAAATAAATAAGTAAATAAATAAATAGAAATGAAAATAAATAAATAGATAAAATAAAATTTTACCCATGGAATAAGACCAGGAAGTAATTCGGCACAGCAGAGGAAAAAAATATATATGTTTATCCCTGTTTAATGGAAACCCATTTTGCCAGTAGTCCGCCTCTCTTTTTTGAGAGTGGCTCTGGGGTGCTGCCGCCGCCGCCCCCCCCCCTCCATGCAACCACAGATCCGGTTCCCCCATTTTTATTTATTTTTTGCATTAAGGTATACCGCACTTAATCGCGGCTTTTTTTTTTTTTTTTAATGAATTTTGACAAATCGCACACCATTGCAAAATTTTCACCCCTTTTTTTTTTTCCTTTTAAATTTAACCCATCATAACAAATCGCCGAAATTTTTCCCTGCACCTCCCCACTTTTCCCCCCCTCCTTTCCTTTTTTTTTTTTTTTTAATTTTTTTTTCACATGGGCCATGACTGACCCCAGCCCGGCCGCCGGGCCACGGCCCCCACTGCCACCCCCGTCCCCCCCCCCCCCCGGCGGAAAGCGCATCCAGCGACCAAAGCAAAATGAATCCACTTAACAGGAATTTACAGTGCAATGTACTTAGCTAAACAAGATGAAGATACAAAAATGGCTGTTATCGCCTACGGCTACGCTGGAAATGGGCCTGGTGGCTACGCTACGACGGGGAAAAAAAAGGTGGGGAAGGGGGGGGGGAAGGAGCGGGGAGGGGGTGTTGAAATAATAATAATTTAAAAATAAATCAATAAATAACAAAAGGAAATTAAAGCAGGGGCGAGCGGGGGAGCTTCACGAGCGGGTCGGGCGCGGGGCTGCGCCGGAGCGGGCAAAAAACGAGGAGGGAAGCCAAAAAAATAAATTAAATTAAAAATAAACAAATAAAAAACGGGGATTAATCGGTTGGCGGGGGGGGGGGGGAAAGCAGCCTATAAAAAAAAATATTTTTTTCCAATTTTTTTTTTTGTTTGTTTCCTCTCTCCGTGGTGGCTGGGGGGGGTGGGGGGGGAGGCAGACCCCCGCGGCCGGGGCGGCGAGCGGCGGCCAGGCACCCCCCCGCCCAGCCCCACCGCGAGCAGCGGCCCCGGGACGCGAACCCGCGGCCCCCGCGCACGCCGCGGTACCTCTGTTGCGCACGGAGCCGAAGACGGGCAGCACCAGGTAGCCGACGTGCACCAGGACCATGCTGCGGCCTTTGTGGCGCGCGCGGGCGGGCGGCGGCAGCGGCCCGGCTCGGTCCCGCCGGCCCCTCCGACGCTCGAATGGGAGCCGGGCGCAGCCGCCGCTCACACAAAGGCGGCCGCGGCCAATGGGAGCCCGCCGCCCGCCGCCGCGCCCCGCCCCGCCGCCGCGCCCCGGCCAATGGGCGGCGCGGGATGGGAGGGGGAAGGGGAGGAGGGAGGGGGAGGTGGAGCGCGCTGTGGCGCCGCCGTGCGGGGAGCCTCGGCGCAGGGGCGCAGGCGCGGAGGCGGGGCCGGGCGCGCGGGCGCGAGGGCGCGTGCGCGCGGGTGCACCTGCGCGCACGTGCACCTGCACGCGATTGTGCGCGCCTGCAGGCGCATGGGCACCTGCACACACGTGCATCTACGCGCGTGCACATCTGCACGCGCAGGGGAACCCACACAAGTGTACACCGGCACAACATGTGTGCGCCTGCACACGCGTGCATCCACATGTGTGCACATCTGCACACGCAGGGGAACCCACACACGTGCACACCTGCACATGTATGGGCACCTGCAGACATGCACACCGGCAGACGTGTGTGAACCTGCACATAGATGCATCTACACATGTGCATCTGCACACGCATGGGCAACGGCATGCATGCACTCCTGCACACATATGTGCATCTGCACACACGTGCATTTGCACGCATGCACATCTGCACACGCATGAGCATCAGCACATGTCCACACTGGCACAATGCATGTGCACCTGCACGTATGTGCATCTACACGCCTGCACATCTGCACATGCATGGGTACCCGCACCCATGCACACCTGCACAGGTATGTGCACCTGCACATATGTACACCGGCAGACATATGGGAACCTGCACAAACATGCATCTACATGTGTGCAACTGCACACGTGCACACCTGCACACATATGTGCACCTGCACACATGTGCATCTACAGAGGTGCACATCTGCGCATGAATGTGCATCAGCACATGCATGGGCATCTGCACACATGCACACCAGGAGATGTATGTACACATCTGCACATACATGAATCTACACGTGTGCCCGTCTGCACATGCATCGGTATCTGCACAAGTGCATGCCAGCACAACGTATATGCTGGTATGTATACACGTGCATCCATATGTGTGCACATCTGCACACAAATGGGCGTCTGCACACTTATGTACACCTGCACACATGCGCATCTGCACACATGCACATCTGCACACGCGTGTGCCCCTGCACTCCTGCTCATGCATGCACGTCTGCACACATGCACACAGGCACACACAGGCCTCTGCACATGCACACACCTGCACACCCGTGTGCACCTGCACACATGTGCACCTGTGCACACATGTGCACCTGCACATGTGCATGCCTGTACACATGCACACATGTGCTTGCACACATATCACCTGCACATGCATGTGCACCTGCATACGTGCACACCTGCATGCATGCACACCTGCACACACGTGCACCTGCACATGTTCACGTATGGACAAATGCACACCTGCGTGCACACACACACACCTGCACACATATACCTGTGTGCACACATGTACCCCTGCACTAGCATGTACCCCTGCCCCTGCCCACACCTGCACATGCGCACATATGTGCAGATACCTACACCTGCACACATGTACACCTGTACGTACATGTACACCGACACGCTCACGTACAGCTGCACACCTGTACACCTGCACATAGGTACACATGCCCACAGGAAGACACATGCACGCAGATGCACACACCCGCACTCTGGCACATGCATGCTGCACACCCAAAGGTGCAAACACACATGTGCACGGGGTGCACAGACACAGGGCCATGGGTGCCCACACGCACACGTTGCCACATCCACGCAGCGCTCTCGCCTCCGGCCCTGCATCCCCTACGCCAAGAAACGCATCGGGCTCCCCTACGCACCTGCGTGCGCACCACGCACCTCGACACCGCTGATTTTTTTCGGTTCCCTTCCCACCCTCGCTGAAACCCCCCCAGTATTTGCATGAGAAAAGCGACATGTGGCGAGAGCTCTGACCCGCTCTATTTTTATTTTTTAAAAGCCATTTCAAATTTGCGGCGAAGCCCCGCGGGAACTGGCGGCGGGACAGACAATAGCCTATTGTCCGGCCGCCCTAGTTAGGCTGAGAACCGATTAAGGGGTTGCGCCGGACTGGTGCATCGCGGCCCCCGAAGCGGCTCGGGGCGATGCCCGAGGGGACGCGGAGCAGCAAACAGCCCCGCGGGTTTCTGCGGAGCAGCAGCCCAGGGCACAACCGACAAATAATTATAATAAAAAAAAAAAATCGTGAGAACGATTTGCCATCAGCCCGAAATGCAGGTTTTTGTTAACTCGCCAAAGGACTAAAACCGCCTGGACGCGCCGCTTCCTCGGCCCTCGAGAGCCTTTTTTCGGCGCGACGCCGAGGGATGGCTTTTTGCTGCCCTTTGCACCGTTTCCGGCTCTTTTTTTTCCTTATTTTTGCTACATTTTTGGCCGCGTCCTTTTGGCCCCGCTACCCCGGGGCCGGGAGCCTCTTTAATCCGCGCTTAACTTTTATCCACGGCGCACAGCTGGAGGGCTTAAGCAGGCGGCAGGCTCCTAACGTTTATGCGCTATGGATTGGCTCGCCTGGATTACTGTTTAATTTATTTATTTATTCCCCCCTCCCACCCCCGATCTGGATTAAAACGGGGCAGTTTGCAACCTGAAGCTGCTTAACCCTTTCCTTGCCGGCTGCGTGGCCCCGACCTAATGCCAGGACCCGGCCTGGCTGCGGGGAGACCTGCCCCCAAACCCCGGCTACTTACAGACAAAAAGTGCGGCCTTTTTTTTTTTTTGTTTGTTTTTAAGTTTTTAGGTTTTTCACCCCGTTCCTGCACACCCTTTTGCTCCAAAGCCCAGTGCGTCTGCAAAGCCACAAAAGGCCCAGATTGCCCTTAAAATCAGCCCTCCGCTTCCCCCCAGCCCCGGCCGTGCGGCTGCGATCCCTTCCGTACGGTTAATTCCCAGTATCCGAAATCTCCGCTCCCTCCAAACCCTGACGTCTGACCCCAACCCTGCCCCGTGCCCAAATCGCCCTCCCACGCCACCAGAGCAAAACGCCCCACGCACAGCAAACCCTCTAAGCCGTTTGCGCTGGACCGTTTTGGAAACAAAATAGCTCCGTTTTTACGAGTAACTTTGCACTATTTTTGCTTCCCCCCCCCCGCCCCAACCCCACTCGGGGAGGTTTAACCCGGGGGTTTCTGCAGCGCTGGCTTAGGAAAACCGCGAAACCGCGTCCGCCTTTGGTGCCATCTAGCGCCTTTCCCGGGGCCGTTCCCGGCCTTTCGGGGCTGAACAACCGTCGGCGGCCAGAGGTGCGGTGAGCGCTGCACCCAGGGTCCATGGTGGGGTTGTTTTTTTGTTTTTTTGGCCTCCCTTAAATCACTACATGCTGAGCGACCACAGTGCAGTGGGAGCCCCCGAAAGAGCGGGGGACGTTCGTCCCGCCAGCGTTTCTCGGCCCGGTCCTCCGTCGCTGGCGTTAAATCACGTCGGGGCAGACCCCGCCGGGCAGGGCGGTCGTGGGTTTAGGCACCCAGGGCAAATCCCCGTCTCGCTGCCAGGCACAGAAAGACGGGGAGATGCTGGGGGAGCCACCAGCAGAGAGCTGCGGGGGAGAGGAGCCGAGGGGCTGCGTCCGGCTCTGCGGACGAGAGCGTCCCGCTGACGGCAGCCTTCAAGGAGAGACTTACCTTCCTGGAAGGAAAGGTACAGACAGCCAAAATCCTAGTGACGGTGGGAGAGAAGCACTGGGGCTAGACCGCTGGGGAAGGGGTGAACTAAGCAGCATCTTCACCTCGCTTCCAGCCGTGCGAGCCTATGCAAGACACCTGCCGTGAGCTGCTGTCCCTCCTCCATCGAGGTGGTGGGGGAAAACCAGCTTGGACAGTCGAGCTCCGCAGAAACGAGCCCCACTCTTGGTGTGCCAGGTTGCAGCAGTGGGTCAGGCTGCCTGCGCTCGGGTAGGGAAATGGAAACGCAAGGGCAAAAGGGTTGTTCGGGGTGTTGGATCATTTCCAGCAGCTGAGAAATGAGTCACGTCCTGCTGCGAAGCACAGTAGCCCTCTGCTCTCCATCACTTGGCTATCTGTCATCAGACTGGGAAGCAGCCATCTCTTGATTTCTACTCTAAAAAGGAGCCACCAGCCCCGACATCCAGCCCCGAGGCAGCGGTCCTGGGTTCTTCTGGGGTTGGCGACCAGGTGCTGCTTCCAGGTGTCATTTGTGTCCTTCAGGAGCTGAGAATGACTTTGGCCTTTGTGTCTCCACCCTGTCCCACCTCTGCAGGGTCCTTAGGATTTCTTTACTCGGTGTTTTGTCTCCTTATCTGGGTGTCTGAAATCTCCTGCTGTCTTCCCACCATCTTCTCTTAATGGTTTGCATCTGCCCTGTGTTTTGGTTGCTTTTGTTTCCACCTGGGTGTAGGCAGTCCCTTGCTTTAGGTTGTCCCAGGAAGCTGCAGGCAGATGTGCTGTGACCTTTATGACCTGCTCACGTGGGTGCCATCAAAACCTGCCCTTTTTACATCTCCTTGTCTGTTCCTCCTCCTGCTTCCACCATGGACACCCCCTGCCATCAGCCGAGCACCACAGATCTCCTCACCAACATGCTTGAGCTTGTGAAGCGACATAAATTGAGAGGACGTGCCCTAGGCATTGCCAAATGAGAAATGCATGGAGCAGAGAAGCAGTAAATTCACCCTGAGGGTGACTTGCCATGATCCCACGAGTTGCAAGCTCCCCCTATACCCTGGTCACTGCAGGTAGACAGCAGACTTCAAAGCCTAGGGTGAACTTTCAGTCTGGACTTTCAGCTCACCTGAGAAACCAAGAAAAGCCTTAATTCTGACCTATAAATAGTATGCAGTGGGCATAATGATGGAAAAAAGTGAATTAAGAACAATATTGAGAGTTTTTTGTCTTCCTACAGCAGTGGTAGGGCAGCATGCTGTTCCTTGACACTTAATCATGTGCCAGGTGTTACAGGTCAGGGCCCCAGGTGGTGACATGGGTCCGGCTCCAGAAAGGGAGTCCAAGGACTGCACTGGGGCTACCTGATGCTCTTCACTGAGGGTATGTCTGACAGCCTGTGCAGATAAACTGGGGCTTAAGGTTGGTGGCAATGGTGCTGGTTTGCTATTCCAACAGCCTGTGTGGCCAGCAGGTTTTGCAGAGACGTGCTGGAGGAGGGAGTTAAAATGAATCACACCGTGCCAGTTTACCTGTATACTTACGAAAGCTTTGCTTGCGAATACGGTGCTGAGACGCCTCCAAGGCAAATTAATACATCAGCATCGGTACAAAGACCTCTGCTTCGCTGGTCTGGTGGTGGTGGTGTTGTCAACGCTATGTCTGACACCGCCTATTGACATAATTGTGAGTAGCTCCACAAGGAAGCACCTTGCAAGAAGACCTTTGGCTTGCTCACGGAAGGACACACCGCAGGAAAAGGACACAGCGTCCTCAATTATTTAAGCGAAGGCATCTGTTTACTCTCTCCAGCGTTAAGTAATGCATGATAATTTGAGCAGCGTCGCACCTTCTCTGAAGCCTCTAGACACCAAAAAGCCACGAGGTTGGTTTAGGTGTTCAGATAAAGGGCTGCTGCTCCCTCGGGGAGCGGTGGAGTGGCTGGTTATTTGCTGTATTCTGGGGATGCTGGACAAAACATCCAAAAACAAACACTGCAAAGCACAGACAAACACAGCAAGCGCATACAGCCACAGTGCTCCCAGCCCCTGGCCACCGGCTGCTCTGGCTTTCCCCAAGCCCAACACGATGCCTAAGCATTAGGTGACTCTCAAGGCTTGTTTTTTTCCTTTGTTTCAGGGAGAATTGGACCTGCAAGAACAAACCGCCAGCAGTTTGCGAGGCTGGCTTGGGAAAGCACAGAAATGCAGGTATTTCTCCAAACTCTTCCTCCTACGTCTGCTCAGCTGCCAGAACTCTGTCCAGATAATCTCTTGCTCTTACCTTTCCAGACCCACCAGGTACTTTAAGACCAAAACAGACCGAAAACAGTTCTCTGAAGAGTTCTGCTCTCTGACAAACTGAGGGTGATTTCTGACGGCTGCCCCTCGTTTGAGGTCCACTCCCACAGTGTGAAAGGCAACCTTTCTGCTCAGGGGGTCGGCCACCTCCTCCAGAAGATGCAAAGCTGCAGGAGCAGTCAAGGAGTCACCTACCAATTACCAATAAATTACTGCTCCCCCTAAATACTTGTCTGTGGGACCTACAGGCTCCCTCACTGTGCCAACCCCAAACGCCCAGCAGAACCATCCGTTTGCCCAAATCTGTTCATCAGCCCTCACGGCTGCTTCATTGCAGGCTTTCTCATGGTGCCCTTCCCTGCTAGCAGAGGTCTCGGATGGACTGTTGCAACTCTGAGCAATTCGGAAACGAGGACGAGATGGTGCTAATGGAGTGGAGAACGACAGCCCGGCGAAGGAGATGGTTTCCAGCCTGTCACTGCGTCCTGCAACGCTTCGTTGTGTGGATGATAGAAATCATTAGAGGTGCAAAACGCTGGCAGAGCTGAAGGGTTGGTGAGATGTCAGAAAATAGATGTGGAGCGTTCGGCGGGTGATTTGTAACTGGCGCAGGTCCCTCGAGGGGTATTTTTACTTGGTGGTTTTGTCACGGGCAGCCCAGGGAGAGCGTGAATAACTGGACTTGAATGGGGAGGGCAATCACGCGGAGAAGCAGTAAAATTATACTTTCATGAATCTCTGTCCTATCCTGCGCCAGGTAAGATGAGCTATGAGTAAGAACACCGCACCCAATGCGAGGGCAACACAGGTCCTATTCGGGTCTTAAAAACCTCCCTCCAGCCCTGCCACCCCTGACGGTAAAGGTCCTCTTTGGGTTCACAGGACAGCGGTAGGTAGCACTGCCGGAGCGTAACGCAAAGGGCCAGAACCTCCTGCGTAGCCAGAAGCGCAGACGGGGAATTCCCGCGCCTCCCCGTTTCCAAACGGCAGCTTCTCCTCGAGGTGCACGCTGCAGAGCCCTGGGGTGATCCAAAGGGCCGTCATTGCAGCTAGGAGGGACATCGGGATATTTTAGGATGCAGGCAATTAAATGCATACTGGGGGACCGTGCTAGACGTTGGCTCCCGTAGAGAGATCAGCTTTGAAACTAAGCTACTTTAACGTTTTTTGCGAGTGACCTTGGCATATGAAGTTGGCGTTTTCTATTAAAAATTGCTGATCGCCCAGACTCGTGCAGTCCTGTCACCTCTGGAAGAACTGGATGAGCTTGGATGAGGTGGAGTGATACACATGACATGGAGTTTGATAACACAGAGCTGAAGGTGCACATAGTGACCTGGCCAAAGAGAAACAGAGGAAAGGTTTGGGGGCCCTTATTGGGCCAGCCAAAAGCGATCAGCGCTACAAAGCCATGGACAAGCCAAGCGCAATCCTCCGCTCTACGGCATTTTGTTAGAGACAACACATAGGAAACCCGTTGTAGAAGGTGCTGGTCGGACTCCAGCAGTTCTGCTTTCAATTTGCATCACCTACAGCCATTAAAAATGAATGTGACTGAGAATTGGCAGAGAGAAAAGGGACTACAGCCTTCAGGGGAGTGCAGCGCCCCTTTTTTGAGGAGAAGACTAAAAGGCTTAGCTTTAGGCATAGCAAAAGGAGGAATGAGAGAAGATATGATTGCTGAGAATTAATTCGGATAATTAACCTGCCCTAACCCTCCTTTCCCCCGGGAGCTATGGGCTCATAGCCAGGCTGCTCAGAGCTCGCTAGCAGACTTTCGTACCCCACGGCTTGGCATTTAGCCACGTGAACCCTGCGGTGGCCCTGTGACCTGGTAGGGTATTTTTTCCCCATGACAGCTACGTCGTAGCTCAGCATAGCAGCACTTTTATAGCGTGAGGCCAGCAGCATCCCCCTGGGTTTGTCTCCTAGGGAAATAGTGGACTCATCACAAAAAAGCCAGCCTGGGAGCCAACAAGCCGCCGGCCCATAGCTCTGCTCCAGAGGGTGCTCCCCGTCTGCGGGGTCGCGCTACGAGGAGCGCAACCCGGCTTCCTCTCGGATGAAATGAAGGCTGACGACGTACCCCTACCGTTCACGGGCATCCGCCGCAGAAACGCATTTATGCTTTGATAAGCTCACCGTTATCAGGATATAGACCCGAGGCTTCAGACTCCTCAGCCACTGTTCAGTTCCAGTAAAAGGAGGGCACTCGCCTTATTTTCACTCGGGATCCATCTAGATGCAGGACTTGTCTGTCAAAAGTTTGCATTTTGCAGGAGGGCTGCTCCTTGCCTTTGCAGAGAAGGGAAATTTCAGCTCCGTTCCTGTGATGCTCCGGAGAGAAAGCTACAGCAAGTTGACGTTCACAAACTATGGCCCAAAAAGGAGAGGGGAAAAAGCAGCAATACTGCAGAAAGCGGAGGTGGTGAACTCAAAGGGTGCTGAATTTACAGCTCCTCCAGGGAACTGGACAGCTAACTCACTTACTCAGACCCTTGCAGTTCCCATTTCAGGGCAGACAAACTGTATTTTCAGCCAATAAATTAATCTACATTCCAGCGATTTCACTGAGAAAAGCAACATAAATCAAAGCTGCTCGGCAAGCTTTGGTCAGTTCTCAGACTACCTCAAAAATGACGGTTCCCATAAAGCTAAGTGGCAACATAAAGCAAACTAGTCCAAGCTATGAAGGATGTGTTGAGTGACTAAGGAGAAATGTTAAGCATTCAATACTGTGTATGGTGAAGTCCAAACACTCAGGGTACCTCTTGGTGGTGGAGAAAAAATATTTAAGGAATATGTCAGCTCTCATCTTTCCACATCTGCACCAAACAGCTGCTCTCCCTCAGCTGGCGATACGCCTGAAATGAAATTTTTGATTTCTGCATGAGTGCCCGAAACAACCACCAGGCCCATAATTTGTATTTTCAAGATTCACAAAAGCCAAGAACTCAATGGGGCTGAAAAGCCAACCAACTTCCCTCTCGTTTTCCATCTTGATATTTAAAATAAACGGATAAACGTTCCTCCTTATTCACACTAGTGAGAGCCTTCTCGTTTGATAAAAACACCAGAACTAAATCAAACTCCCCTCTCCACAGGACAAGCTGGAAAAATAATTTGTTTGCTTTTCTTCCTACTTCCATATTAGGCTGAGAAGACTGGAAGGCAATGGGGCACTAAGTTTAGCACGATGCAAGTACAGTTACCGTCACCCTCTTCCTTTGAAGCAGTGAATCCCCTGGTAAAGTTTGGTGGTTCCCAAAACCCTGTTCAGCGTGGCACCATCTCTTGTGGTCCGCGAGGACCTGGCAAGCGCTTCATGCCTCGTCTACCCATCCATTTTAAATGCGGAAACGGCAGTAAGGAGGCTGCGTGGGCACCCAAAAAGCATGTTTTGTGCCTGAAGACAGCGACTGCACAGAAACGGCATTGCTAGAAGTGCAGGGTGCGATGGACAGGGGCCTCACAGTACTGCTACCTGCGTATCCGCCGGCACCCCCGCCAGCATTATAATCAGAAATATTGTTCTTGCCCTGGTCTAGGAGATAAAAGAAAGCTTCTGTGGTCTGGAAATCACGTTTACATTCTAGACATTCAAAATAAACACATGTCAGAAGGAGTAACGCTGAATTTGGGTAACTGTAACCCAGTCACGGAGCTTAAAGGGTTTATTTTAGGGACTCTACAAACAGCAGGATACTGAAGGAAAACGGAAAAAAATCACCAACATGATGATATTGTTTAAATAATACACTCTATTTTATTTTGTCTTAAAATAGTTTAACCTTTATGCTACAGACTTATTTCAAAAAACAGAAGGTCTCATCTTGCACCAAAAATATATATATTTATATATATATAACACTCTGTTTTATTATTATTTTTTTTCTCCAAAGACCATTAAATACTAGATGGAAAACGAGAACTAAATAATGAGTGTCAAGAATCAAATTTTGTAACTAGAGTCGCACGTTTTAAACATTTACGATCTAAGCGATGATTCGTCTTCACTAGAGAAGATTCCGAGTTCAAACTCCAGCAACACAGGAACTGCTCAACCAAGGAGGGCTTGAGCCAACGCACACTGAAGTCCATGGAAAGCCCCGCGTCAACGCCAACGGATTTTGGATCAGGCCCCAAGTGCATTGGTTCTTAGCCACACAATGGCTAACATCTCACTTTCCTGCTGAGAAGAGCAAAAACGTCCAGGCACCTTTTGCCCTCTTTTTTTTAAAAAAAAAAAAAAGAAAAGGAAAAAAGAAAACAAGAAACGAACAACAAAAAAAGTAAAACAAAAACACAGATATATTTCTTAGCTATCCAGTGATTGTGGTTTTCAGATCACTACCCTTTCAAAATTTGTTAAGGATAAAAGAAAATATGTAGTGTTTTAAATAAAAGAAAACCTGCATCAGACTACAATACATGATTTGTTTAAACAAACACAGTGCACAATTGGAGGAAGTTTGGTTAGGACACAGTCTTTTTTTTATATATACATGGAAGTCACATCATATACAAACTGAAAAAAAAAAAAAAAAAAAAACCTCAGATAGTTAGTTTGCATTTTGAACAGAAGGACTACAAATGGGTCCCTGCAGCTTTCTTCAAAACTGATCTTTCAAAAGACTTCATGAAACAGTAAAAAGCAGCCACACTAAATCACTGCTCCAAAGTTAACTGACAGCATGAGTGCTAGGCCACTGAAACGCCGGCGGAGTTGCACGATTGACAAATGAGGAGAAACAGATCAATAGCCGCTACTGCGAGAGCGTCCCAAGGACGCAGGCTTTTCCCGATTGCAATGAGCACGGACTCCATTCGCTCCACTCCCTCCCACCCCCCCAGGACAGAAATCGGTCACTACAAGCACCACATATATTTTCTGGTCATGCAATACACTTATCACAGTTCAATGTTTTAGAAAGCTTTAAACTGGAATATAAAACCCTTAACTAATTGTTCTTTAAAGTGCAGTCATAACCTTTCTGCTTATTAAAGAAAAAGCTGTTTGTTGCTAACTATACCACCATAGATATATATATTTTTAAAGTTATGTGATAAAGTTAATTTCCTATTTTTTTTTTTTGCCCACAGAAAAATTTTGGAAACCAAATAAATTTCGAAACCAGCCAACACTAAAGCAAAACGGGACTTCTCATGTCCTGTCTACTCCCTGTTCAGCCTTAAATGGCAAAAATCTGATGATAGAGCTGTATAAAATTTCCATTAAAAACATCTGAATATAAAGGAACATTTTAATTGCACAATAGACATTTAAAGTGAACATCATCTTGTTTTTCAGTCTTTGGTTTTTGCCTTGAGAAAGCCTCAAAATGACAGACGAAGGGCCAGGAAATTCAATATACTCTACAGAAAATCGTGGCCACTCAGATAAGTAGCTCCACTGATTTCAGTGTAGTAAATATTCTGGTAGAAAGCGTTTCCTGGATCATACCCTAAAAAGCAATTCCAAAACTAGGATAAGAGACATGACCTAAAGCCAGGAAAATGGTGCAGAGCTAGTTAAAAAACAATTACAAACTTAGGCCCTGATCCTGCAACATCCTCTAGGGCAGATTTTGAAGCATCTGAATGCCCCCACTAGTTTCAGTGAACTGCCGGGGCTTAACGCTGCTCCTCTGCTAAAGTGCTTTGCCAGACAGGGGCTTTACAAGTTTGAGACAGTCAGTGAAGCAAATAAGCAAACAGTAGAAATGAGGACTCTGAGCAACATGTTTTGTTTCCCTCCCTCCCCTACCCCAGGCAAGATTCAGATATACGTAAAATTCGGATATATTTAAAATGGAGAGGGATGCTGGGCCTTTTTATTACTTGCCATTTTCTGTGCTTTTGCAATACGCAGCTGCTAGTTAAGTCACTACTATTATGAGACTGTAACAAGCTGTGGGAAATGATCAGTGAAACACAGTAGTCAAGTAGGCAGAAGACTCAGCACTGAAAAGAGTGTAAACTATAAATTATATCGAAAATAAAAATCCTTTAATTAAAAGCTGTTCAGTGCATATGTTATGGGCCTTTTGCATTACAGACAGTCCCTCTTGCTGGTAACATAACCAAATCAGCTTGGGTATAAATACTCTCGGCCCAATTTTCGGAAGTGTTGGATACCCCTAGCTCCACCGAAATCAGTGAGGACACAGCATTTCTCAAAATCACTGAGGCGCACACAGCAAAACACTAATTTCTACAAACAAACCCAGTACTAAAAATGTTTTGAAGTTGGAGGTGAGAAAGGGTGGGAGAGCAGAACTTTATACACAATTATTTCTTCAGATTAACATGCACAAAAAATTAGTAACTGTAGATGTGTGTGTTTTAAATTTGGAGCTATTGGGTTTTAATTCTGGGAAGAATCCTCCTTTGAGAAGGTACAAATGTTTAACATGATATTAAAATGACACTACATGTGTATGGAAATGGAAATCTTCATGAGTTTGCATTTCATAATGCCGGGAATAGGGCTTCTGAAGCTGAAGCTATACCAATGAACTTCTGTGCCACAAAGGGGAGAAGGGATGGGGGCAAAAACACAGTGACACCGCGTTACAGTAGATATTTGCGTCTGGTATCCTCATCCAGAGTGAGGTCTACTACTTCTGGGGGTGAAGACCAATTCTGCTGGGGAGTCACAGCTGTCCATGATTGCGTTTGCTGAGCATTAATGTACTGTGAGCCTGAGCCATGCTTCCAGGAAGACACACTCTGAATCACACCTCCCCTCGGATGCACACACCTGTAGCAAGGCAAAAAGCAAAAAGGATTAAAGCTACTATTCACTTCAGGCACCAGATTCTTTTTCTTTTTTTTTTTTTTTTTTTTTTTTAAAAAACCACTTTTGCATCTTGTTAACATGTCCCTCTCCAAAATTTCCTTGGGGGTTTTCCACTTGTAGAGTCCATGACACTTTAAATACCTACTGATCTGCAAGTTTAGCAGTAAGAAAGCTGAGACTAAACTTCAAATTATACTGTTTGGGTTTTTTAAGAAGTTAATTTTGCCAGTGGGTGTACAGCAATGTTTCTTATGAAACGTGTGCATGGCTCCCAAGGATCTTGAAGAAGTCTGCCCCATCACATGCAGTGCTGTGCACTATTCAGAAGGTTTCCAGCTAGTCATTTTACCCGCTGGACTTCAAAAAAGAGGAAAAAAAACGAAGTGACAAAATTTTGATGAGGCAAAGAGAAAAGATTTGTTTCTATATGAAATCAAAACCATGTTAAAATAAGGACATAATGATACTTACAGTACAATAATTACAAGAGCCATTTGTACCTACGTTATTACAGCTGTTATACTTGATTTTGACTTGGTCATCTTAACTCAAAAATTGCAAACATACTGGAAATGCTCACTGTATATCAGTACAGCCCCACTTCAGCAAAACATTTAAGCTTTCAGTAATTATAGTCAATAAGACTAAATCACGTATTTAAAGATAAGCATACACTCAAGTGCCTTGCTGAACTGAAGCACATCTACTTATTTGCACAGTGTTTTTACTTGTTATATTGACAATGGATATGTGACAAGTGAGTACAAAATAATAATAATTAGAAAAAAATAAAATGAAAGAAAGATTAATTTTGTTATACGATGAACTAACGACAAGAATTTACCGGAGTCTTTAAGATTGTCACTCCATTCACAGCTGGAAATCTTAAACAACTGCCAGTAAAACTTTATACCCAGTGCTTCAAAAATTGTTTTGCTCTTGTAAGCACTGGTGGGTGCTGCAGCTGCTCCTGGCTGCCTATACAAGCAGGAGATGTCTGGCTGCTGGGCAACCTTTGCCCACCTCCTTATGATAGCACAGCTACTGCATTTCACAAACCAGAGTCTTCTACACTGGTCAAGTCTTCTTGACATTTACGTTATGTTCGTTTTGATTCTAGGTGGTTTAATTTAGTTTCTCTGAACTACTTAGATTATGCTCATCTCTCGTCTCCGGTTGGAGACGGTTTCATGAAACAGAATGGAAAATCTCATTCTCCAAGCTCTAATGTATCGGGATATAAATGTCACATTTTTTTCCTCAGATACGCTATTTCATTTTGGATGTGATGTTCAGAATGACTTTTCTATTACTTCTTCAGTTTTAAAATACATACCTAAAACACATGCCTACAAAAAATGTGTAATAAGAGACTGGAACTCTAACAAATGCAGGGAATCTTTTTTTAAAACTTTAAGAAGAAATACCTGCAAGCATAACTGACAAGGAAAAACTGTAACCCAAGTAAAATATATATGACACGTGTTATATATGGTCCATCATTCTGATACAGAGCAGTCCTCTCAGTGCTTATGCAAAGCTAATGCTAACTTTTCTCCCTGCAGATGACACAAAGTAGTCTATAAAATTCCTCACAGAAATGATACCTTGCAAAAATAAAAGTGTATACCCTCAAACAAGTCACACAAGCAGCCAAGAACAAAACGTTCAATCAAACAGTAGCTTAGGGAACATGCTTTCCAACCTGTAACTAAGGGGAAGATATCAAGTAAAGGAAACAAAATATTAAAAAAGAGAAACAGGAGAAACAGAGGAGGACTGTTTTATATACATGCATGATAAAAAGTTTACTGGACACAAATTAAAATAAACTGCAAAATATGATTTGGTGTCCTAAGTCAATGCCAAGTAATATTCTAATGATGAGAAACACCACCAATTCACTAGCAATCTGAAACACTACAAACCATAGACAAACTCAAAGAGCTTCACGACTCACACCAATCCAACAACATGAAATATGGAGCACAGTATTAAAAAAAAAAAAAGTGTGAGCAAAAAACTGAATCCAAACATCATACTAACTAAGCATGCAAAAATACTGATCAAAAACCTAAACCTTGTCCAAACGACAACCCTGTCAGAAGCCCATCAATACTTCATAACTGCAAGCCTAGACCTGCAAGAGAAATAAAATTCTAAATAGGATTCAGGCAACCAAAACGTGCAAGTATTTATCGGAACCGACAAGAATTGGTCTTTGATAGACGGCAGAGCGGTTACATCAACAAAGGCGAGCACAGCAAGGGAAGCGTGCTTCAAGAACAAAGCGTTACATGTCCGTCTTCCTTGCCGAGAAGCATGAATTATTATTTCCATGCAAAATAGGTCCATATCTACCAAAACTAATTTTAAACAGCAACTGTACATTTATTTAACATTCCCATTGTTGTACATGTTAAATATTATTGAGGTAATCAGCGTGGAAAGTTTTTTTGTAAGGGGGACCTCAAGCAGAAGGGATGCACGTATATAGTGCTGGACACACGCAAACTACTAACGGAGGACAAGTCAACGGTACTTGTCATTAGTACAAAGATTGTGCAAGCACTGGGGCTGCTGGATAAACAGTCAGGAGGGCTAGTCCCTAAGGAGTTAATATCTGCCCAAAAGAGTCAGTCATGGAATGACTTTCAGTATTCTAAAAGTTAAGTCTCTCCTCCTTCAGCACCTTAAAAGGCCTTTTTTCACATCCAACAGGACTGGACTGTGCTCACACTATTTGTGCAGTTTCCCACCTGGAAACTTAGGTCCCACACGCCCTTTTTCCTTTCCTCAAGGAAGACGTGGTAAAGGAACACGGACAAAAAGCTCTGTCCCATGCCCCTCAAGCTCCTTTCCTCCTCCAAACATCCATCAGGCAGCGGACTAGTTTTAGACAGAATTCGTGTGTTTACAATCACAACTATTTTTACTTTACAAAGTGAACTCTCCACTCTGTGTGGAAATGCCAGTCTTGTTCAACTGTCTCATCATACCTTAAACCAAGGAAGGACCCTAGACTAACGACGAAGAGACATGAAAACATGCCCATCTAGAATAAGAGCTGAAGCAGAGCTGGGCAGCTATCAGAATTTGAGAAACCTCCGACTTCCTTATCTATTTTCTCTTCCTCATCTACCTTTTCCTCCTTATCGCTGATCTAGTTCGGGGATTTGAACTATCTTGTATCTTGAGATAAGACTAAGATTCATAAGGATGTATTTGTAGGCTAGAGGCGTTATCTTATCACATTAGCCACTGCAAAACTGATAGTATTTTTTACTCCTAGGGCAATTGATTAATTAAATGAATTGGAAAGTACTTAAATGCTTAAGGTAGGTGACTATTTCCAAAGGAAACAGGGATCAACACAAATATTTTGGTCTATGTATTTACATACAGACATTATGCCCTTAAAGACTGAATTCCTACCAATGTTTCCCAATTTCAATATTAAATATGTGTAACCTGTTATTGTTTGATATTGAACCATGAGCTTAATCTAAATATATATGAAGATGATAATCATTCTAAAGAAAAACACTTTTTGACATTACCATGACCAGTAGTATAGAAAAAAAAGAAGTGCAACACTTGCTACCTTTTTCACATCAGCCATGGAAGGATAAAAATAATACTGAAAGCCAGCAATTGTTCACTTTGTTAATTTTGGCAATACACTTATTCTGACAAAATTAAATAAATATTTAAGCTGAAAAAGGAAGAAAAGCAAATTCATACCTGGCATGTTCCTGAACTCCAACAATCTCTACTTCGCTATCAGAAGAGGCGATATTGATTTCTTCATTGATCTGGGCATTACCAGAAGAGGTTTTGTCACTTGCAAGGTATCCTGGATCCAAATGACCTATAGGTTAGGAAAATGCAAATACGGCCTATGTTTAACAGCTTAAATGACTCAGAAATCAGCTGTGAAAGGCATTTCTCATCAAACCAACCAAAAAAAAGATAGAAAAAGTTAGATTGGAAAAGTCTAACTAGATCATTTTCTCCAACCCTCAGTTTGCATAAGACAGCCTGATAGATGACAATCACTGGATTTATTCAATCTCAATCGATCTAGTGACGGTCTAGATCTCAATAGCCAAACTAATGTGTCAAGAACTTCTCTGTTTTAGCTGTAATTAGTCTTCCAACCGTTGTTTTACAAAAATGCTAAGACTTAGACTGTTCCTAAACATCTTTGAAATAGGACAATGCGACAAACTACTGTCAATAAATCAAATCCAATGATATTGTGACAAATAAAGCCTACAGGATGGATGGAAACATCACACAAACTAAGGAAAAACAAAGTCCTGTTGTCTCAGCGTCATTATCTTTCTAAACCAGAGGAAGCAAGTCAATGAAAAAACAACAAAGCCATCAGTTTCTGTCACACTGCTCCACGCAGCTGACAGTCCAAAGCCAGCCACGTCTCCTGCAACCAAACTAAGACTCTTCTGCCAACCAACCTTTTCTGCCTGCAGAATTGTTCTACCATCTTCCAGGAAACAATCTTATTTCTCAGATGACGATAACCCCGTACGTATACGAGCTGACTGCAATGTCTCAAGGTCTTTAGTGCGACCCCGAATTCCCTCATCAGGAATTTACCCCAGGCCTCCAGTTCATTACTTAGTTGGCAGGTGTCTCCCCAGCCACTGGAGGGTGGCAGCACAGGGACTATCGCGGTAACGTGCCCTTTCAAGGGCATACTAATGGGTTGAACAATCTGTCCCAGAAAAAGATAGTTTTTGAATAAAAACTGTAGAGTGACTCCAAAGACTGAAGAGTATGACATACACTGCCATATCAAGATCACCAGTGCAACCTCAGCCCCATTCAGCACAGATGACAAACCTAAACCCATGTAAGGCTCCATGGAGAGAACTCCATGTAAGGCTGCGTGGAGATCTAGGGAATGAATCAAAAAAAGTAGAGAATGAGCACCAATCTCGGTGCTTACAGTATTGCTGTCCTCATCATGAAAACTCAGCAGCCTAACTGGAAGCTAGTCTTAGCAGGGAGAATGGGTATGAAAACTAGACTTGTCTATTTCAGAAAGATTCTCTCTTCTAATGCAGATAAGTAGGATATACAGACAAACTTCGGAAACTGGCAAGTCTGACTGTTTTTTCCAAGAGGCTGAGGAGGATTTTGGTTAAGGAGATACTTGCCATTAGCACTAAATTGATTTGCATTTCCTTAAGGTGAAATACGATGCTAAATAAGAGACAGTAGCATCATATTCACGACACACTCTTCTAATATTAGTATAAGAGCCTCTAGAGAATTTAAAGAATTCAGGCATGACAAAAGACTGTTTAAATTATACATGCCACATATGAAGATATCCCATTTAGGGATTCTTCTTGAAAAGTCTATTTTTCGTAAGCTCTACATACAGCAACGTTGTCCTTTTATTACAGTTACTCAATGGCTATCCAGTTAACCGGTTCGTCAAGCAACAAATCCTTTCCAAAAACTCTAAGGGAGCGTTGCAGGTTTACATTTTCTGCCAAGTACTGCTAAGAAAGTACTTAACTGCAGTTAGTGAAGGTATGTTGTGAAATATCAAGTAATACTTGCCCAAAAAACGCAAAACAGGAAATGAATATTTATTTTACACAAAATAAACCATTTCAACGTTTCAACCTATTGTTTCTCTTTAGCGGTAGAGGGGAAGCTGGGAAGCCTTGAAGGAGATGAGACTACCTTCGGGAACAACTAGCACAGCTGCATTACACAGGGGAAGAATCATTTTTAGAGCAAGAAAAATTAAGTGGACATATTATACATATCTAGTTTGACTGGACATCTCCTCAAAGATGAGAGGAGGAGGAGGATGCAATAATGACCTAGAGCATTTCAAAACTGTGAAAACATGCAGAACTGATTATACCCCAGGGTAGAGGACAAGAGGATATAAAAAGAAGAAATTAATTTAGGCAGAGTGCCAGGAACATATTCTAATGACTGCTTAAAGTATTCAGAAAAGATGCAAGGAAAAAAAAAAAAAGGATAGAGACTATACCGTACGCTCACTAGTTTTGGAAAACGAAGGCCCTTGCCACAGTATCTCAGCAGGGCTAGGGAGGGAAGGAAAGCTGGGTGCCGTAACGCACAAGGAGGAGCGCTTTCCACCTCACAAGACAAAAAAGATTTGCTAGCTGAACCTCAAATGAACAATAGCCAAGACGGACTTTTTCTAACAGACGGTTCAGCTGAACATTTCTCGGTAGATGTCAGTGACCGTCAGAAAGTCCTCAAATGGGCTACATGTATTTCTTAAAGAGAAGCAGCTGGGCATACTTGTGAAGCATGAAATAGAAGCGCTCAGAGGCTTTGATTCAAGTGCTGCCGATGCAAACCAGGCAATGTATGTGATTACTACCCCTAGCGGTCCACACCGCCCCATTCCCCAAAGTTCCTGCTGCTATAGCACTGGCAGCAGAACGCTAGCAGCCCTTGGCCGCTTCCCATTCACTGCTCGCTGATTCACACAAACTGCTATTGGGATCGGTCTGCCTTCGTATGCTAGCTGCAGTGACTGAAGGGCAGACATACTACCGTGCTGCAACCTCTGCTAGACATGTGGTGATGTATGGCAGAGGGGCAAAGCTCTCAAACAGACCGAGACTGAATCCCCAGAGCTGTAAGCGAGAGCCCAGAGTAGTACATTATCACATTTTTATCATCGTTAAAGTTCAGACAACAAAAAGGAAGTCAGCAGTAGAGAAACCGCAATTAGCAAAGTATATATTACAACAGGTAGCTCATTGTAAATCCGGATTATAGCATACAGATAGATATACAGCCTCTACCCATACAAACGTCATGCCTAGTAACCTGCCTGGGCTGTTATTTTCTTTGGACTAGGATTAAGATGACGCCTGAAGATGATGTTTTGTTTACCCTTCAACACCAGAACTTGCAAAACAGCCCAAAACATTTGCCCATCCACAAAGATTTGACAGTGTGCCCTAGTAAGATTTTTCACTCAGATAATGCTTATGTTATTTTTTTTCCCATGTGAATACATCACTTAAAGTCTGCTAAACTAGATGCTGGTTTATGATTAAGGTGAGAACAAGATGCAAGATTTGAAAACTCTGCTTTCCAAATGTGCAGTCCTAGTCACGGTAAGGAAACGTCAGTACTGACATATGTTATAGAGTCAGAATACATTCATCCTGAATGTATGCAGCTCCAGGGCCAGATGTAGACAGGGGGAAAAAAGATTCATCTTTTAAAAGATGAGACAGTCCCAGCACCAGGCAAGAATTCTTTGAGACAAGCTCTCATAGGGTCAGGGATAAAGAAGTTTCACAAAGTTTTCCAGATGTCTTTTACCTGGCAAGCCCTTCCTTGCAAAAGGTAGGCCGCTTGGATAGAGATGGAGGAAGGAAAACAAATCTCCAACACATCACATCATTGTAGTCATAAGAGGAACGTGGAAAGAAGCTTGGTAATAAACTTTCACTTTTTTTTTTTTTTACATTCCTTTCTTTCTACTGAAGTACCAAATCATTAATGCTAATATAATAAAGTCAGCTTCAGCTGCTCTAATAATTTAATACATCATTTAATAAAGCAGTGGGCTTGTTAGAGGTCAAATGGCTAATTGACTATCAGTCAGCTGCTCTTCAGCTAACAATACTAGCGAGCTTGGAAAACACGGGCCAGTTTAAAAAAGACTGGAAGATCATAACCAGCCAAAGACCATAGTGAAAAGAGTATCACAGAGACTCTTACATTCATATAATGGACTTTCACTGTATAACAGTGGAAAACCTCTTTGAAGATTAACTATAGTCCTCCTCCCTATCTTTTAATGAATATTCTTTGAGCACAGAAAGCCTCTACCAAATAGCCCAGGTCATAACAAGAAATCTTCAACTTCTTAAAAGTAAAAAAAAAAAAAAAAAAAAAAAAAAAAAAAAAAAAAAGACCTTAGGAGGATATTTTCTCCACAGCATGAACACTACTTCCATATCTTCTCATTTTCCAAAGGCTTTATCTAGGCTAGTTAATCTGAAATCCCAAATAATATTCATACTGCTTGACAGGAAATATTCCCCCCTAACTCTCTGTATCCAAAACATAGCAGCGCTTCATGTTGTTGTTTAACTCTTCCGCTAGTGAAAGGCTGCAAGTATTAGGTGGAGCTGAAAAACTGTTATGAGGTATACGCACTCTGCACCCTTCCACAATGTTCCTGCTCTTGCTTTCTTAAAACTAACTTCTTTCCTGTCTCTTGATGCTAAACCCTCTTATCAGCACCTTCTCACCTTCCATATCTGATGCTGGTATGTCCAATCTTCTACAGTATGTTAGACATGCAGATGGCATAAGGCAACAGTTAATGTTTGTATTATAAGGAAATAAAAAGACAAACGAGAGACAAAAAAAGACAAATACACAGACAATTGCAATAACTAAAGCGAGATTATGACCTCATCATTTACTAGCATGTTACTCACTTTACTAGCTGAGGACAGGGGTGATCATAATCAACCTTTCAGTAGCACTTCACTCACCCTCATATAAAACCCAAAACACCCCCACAGATTTAAATTCCAAAGAGTAACTACAGGGGAAAGGAGTAGAAAAAGAGGTAAGAAAACTGGGGTGGGAAAAAATACATTGCAGGAATTTTTGTCAATTCTTACTAGCCGTATAATGGGATAAATGTCAGGCATTTTTAATAAACACAGTTCATAAACATACAGTTGTATTGCATAATCCACCCAAGGTGCTTTTAAAGCTACATAAATTATAAAAATATTGAAAGGAAGGAAGGCAGGACACTGGCTGAGATGCTGGAACAAACATCAGAGGAGGAGAATTTAAACAAACCTGCATCAGCACTCAGTTCATCTAGCAGCCCTCTGGTCCTCCAGGTAGATCCTGAGTCTTGATTTCCTAAAGAATTATTGTGCTCTTGAACTACTGCAGCCGCCAACAGATTGTCCACATTTACCACTTCTGGGTCTGAATTCGTGTCTGATATATCATAATGAGCTACAACTGGAGGTCCATCTGCAGAAAGAAAGAAAAGCAATGGGTATTAGATATCTGCATATTGTGAAAGACACTTTTAAAAGTAGAAATAACTTGTTTTTAGGATCAATGCATTCTCCTATAGGAAGCTCTTAAGGAACTATCAATTATTAAACTTCAGTTAATGAATACAGGCTGAGATTTCAGAGACATTTTAATGTTTGCATACACAGAAATCACAGACGTAAGAAAAACAGCGGTTTAAGCTTGTCTTGTCATCGTATCCGTTATTTGGCCATCATCTTTTACATGAACACATAAACGTCTCCATATCTGACAACATTGCATTTACAATCCTAGAAGGATAAAGAACCTCCGTTTGAAATAAGAGAGAGTTTTCTGAACTACAGGACATTAAATTTGACAAGACAAGATACTTAACTAGAGAATTTTATAAAACTCAAACGACAGCTTACATTACTTTAGGGTTGATTTGATAAAACTTTCCGTTATAACTGATCCAGTTGCAATAAATTTAACATTAGGCAAGTTTCCTTACATAACATTTTCCTGTCAAGGACAGGAGAATTTTTCATAACTGCAGTGTTTTTTGGGTTTGCTTTCTTAAGATAAAGAATAACACAAAACAAAACTGTAACGTGCCGTGATAAATATACTTTTAATTCTGTACGTTCACCACATAAATCTTTGGCCACCAAACTGATGGGCAAAAGAGGGAGAGATTTTGCTTGACACTGTTCTGATAACTGCTATTGAGGAACAACAAAAAGATAATTTTTGGTCTATTTTGTTAGGATGGAGTATTTTCTTTGTGAGGAATGAAAACAACTTATAATTAGAGAGCACACTAGAAAGAAAAGAGGCTCAGAATAAAGTCAAATTCAAGACAAGAATTAATGTGGAAGCAAAGAGAGGAGGGAAAAATATCCTAATTTTGAAAGGAAGCACATTTTAATTCAAATATAAGGCCGCATCTAGTAACTACAGTTTATGGATAAGTGGGTGAGAAAGGCTCAAGTTCTCATTCCCCCACAGTGGCAGAACCAAAACTTCATTTGGGCTGAGACTTCATCCACAGAAATGAGTGCTGAATGGAAAAACAGTTTGGGCCAAAGCTCAGCTGCTTTGGTAGTATAATGCCGTAAATCCAAAGCAGTTTTGACAACCGAATGTCTGAAGAGCTTTTTCATTCTGAGGTACGATATATAAAGAAGGTTATCATTAATACAGCACACTAATAACGTCTCTAGAAAGATAGGAGCTTCAGAACTGTAAAAGGATTAAAGAAAAAAAAATGATTCTCAAAAAACAAAAGTTTTTTTTAAAGGAAAGATTGGCTTCTTTTAGAAGTGTTAAATGTTTATTGCTGAAGACGAAAAGAACAGTATGAACGAGAAGCTTAAAATTTAGTTTTCTAAAAAGCTGTAACTACTAAGGTGCTTGTTTTGTTTTTAATTTGGTCCCTGAAACATCATTCAACACAATATTTTAAGAAACTCCTATTTTGTGGTTAGCAACACACTTCATTAAAGAGTGACCATATTGCTTAAGTTATACTAGAGCTCAGTTTTGCAATCACGTATGAAGAAATTCACAAAATATTTCAGATCAGACCTGCCTCCAAATTAACAATTTCATAAAACAATGTTATATTACAAACTTAAAACAGACCCGACAAAAATAAATGAGTAGTTAAATGTCAATGTATTAAAGACCAAACTGTTCGCAACATGAAACACTGATGATTATGACTGGAAAAGAAATTCGGATACTTAACTGAAAGACAATCTTTTTCTTCATAAAAATATTTACAAAATAATGGAATATCAAGTTTAAAATTAAGTTGGCTGATATTTGGTCAATTATTTGTGCAAGCCTATGACTGAATTACATGCAGAAGTTACAATTGGACTGACACATGGAGGGGAATGTTTTCAGTCTTATCATCAGAGTTCAGCGTGAACATATATTATGTGATCTATAAAAATAAACAGTTGAGTGCAGAAGATACGAGGGTCAAGTACAATATTGACTGTTTGACCATTTTCACAGTAGGTTATCTAAAATTTCAGGAGCTATGTGTGATTCCTTCAGATTTTTGTTTCTCTCACTTCTTACTAAGATCTCCAAAAGTAGAAGCAAAAATTAATTTAGACAGACGTGTCTACCCAAGTGAAATTATATTTGGACAAAAGGCACCAATAGTCTCAAGTCAAAATTGTACCACTCCTACATGTATAATCATGCAAAAATGTATAATAAATGTATATACATGCAGAGTGATATTCTCATCACCTACCCATAGAAATAACTTGTGTGAAAGTCTTCATCAGTAGGAAATACAAGCATAAACTTGTTATCTGTAGCTCCACTCTTGTATCTTCCACACTTCCAAACAGCACACCTTATAACTTAGCTTAAATTTAGCATACATCAAACAGATAAAAATATTTTCAATAGAATTTACATACTATAATTATATTTGTCAGTTTAACAGCCACCAGTTTAAGGATCTGGAAGAAACAAGCTGACTACTTACAAAATATTCACAGCAGAGGTATATTTTTGCTTTTCTCAGCCTTGCCTTTCAAAATCATATTTGGAAACAAAAGTCTCCCCCATACCAGGGCCATCCATACCTATCACCAGTAAATGACCAACTCGGCCAAGATAACGGTCACAAAACTCAAACAAAACCCTTTGATTCTCAGCACGCATAAAAGAAATAAGCAATAAATGCCTCCATATGTAATAGCGGTAACGCCTACTTAAAAAAAACCCTAGTACTCTCTGCCCAGAGACACAGCACAGCAAAGAGCTTGTGGATGCTCCAAAACAAAAAAAGAAAAATCATTCCATTGCGATTAGCTGTAGCTGTCCAGGGTACACTTACATCAGCAGAGATGTACAGTTTGGCTGTAAACAACTGCAACGAGATGAAAGCTGCAGCCCAGACTTACCAAAAAATTCTCTAAAAATTCCCTGTTTCCTTTTCAGCACCGCAAGGATGGGGAGGAGGGGTTACATTTGGAAATAATACTTCCCCAGCCAACGACACAATCGGCTGATGGTGGGACGCAAAGCGAACGCGTGGTACCAAGAAATAAGGCCAATTCACTTCAGCTAGGAAACACGAAATGAAAAAATGCTTTCAGGTTGAAAAGGTGAAGGATTAACTAAAAGCACAATTCTAACTTTTATCAACTTTTTTTTTTTTTTTTTGGGAACGGTGCTGCTCTTTTGTAATAATTGACAGTAACAGGGTTTCAAAAGACAGAAAAAGCAGACACCAAAACAAAACCACGACAGAATCAAAATTCAATAAAGCAGAAGTGGGAGGTTCTTCGGTCAGTCATTTACACAATATATTTAAGACAAATCAAATCCTCTAAGAACCTGAGGTAGCCAAAAGACTTATGTTACACTGGTGATAGGCTTTAATTCATTAGTAAAGCAATAAATGCTTAAAAAAAAAGACAAGGCTGAAAGTTAATGAGTACCAGCAGCAAAATATAGCGGTTGACATTTAACGTTAATGGGGGGAAGGGAAAGACTGGGAGGATTTTGGAGACTTGAGAGGCAGAGGTCATTACAGGGACAAAGCTTCCAAGTATCCAATTGTCTCTTAATTTACAGAGCTCTTCACAACTAATTCCACTTGAGTCAACTGAGGTAAAAGCCACATGCACAAAAACCCATGTCTACGCATACGAAGTTTTAAGTTTGCAACGTAGCAAATGCAGTAATTTCACGTGTGCGAGCCCCTGGTGTGCTTTCATAGAGCCACATCTCAAAGTTCAGTGATCTATATTGCGTTATAACATATATATACTCCTATTGCTCCCTAAAGTCACTCTAATGGCACAAGCAAGCGGTGGTGGTGCTGCAAATCAACCTTAAAGTTGCAGTTGTAGGTTAAAAACGTCATCCTACACAAAGCACCCGCTACCGGTGTGCTGAAACGGCTGTTTAGCTGTGCACCACCATACTAGGTCACTTTATCATACAAACAAAAAAAAATTAGCTAGCAGAAGCTGAAAGGGGAATTAAGCCATTAAAATGTCATCATCCCTCTTTAGGTTGCTTGGAATCAGGCATCTAGTCTCCGCCAGGCACCTAAACTCCCTCTATAATCAACAGCGGGAGAAACTTCGGGGGGCAAAGTAACCTCATCCTGGAAGGAAGGAAGAAAACTGGGGGTCTAAATGGCAGTTTATCATCAGCTTGGGTCACCTCACTACCCCCTGTAAACAGAGACAGCTCAGGCAACTACTTCAGACAAGGCACCTCATTTTTAGACAGCTGAAGTTCAGCAAGCTCAATTCCAGCCTTAGGGATGGGATGTACACTGTTTTATGCACTTCACTATATTTTCTCCACAAGAAGTAGAAAAGGACTGAAGACTCCAGGGGACAACCCTGATCCAAAATTAAAATCCTAATTTTAGCGGTCTGAATTGCCCTCTGGAGTCATCAATGTCTTTCCGACGATGAGACATGGAGCCTTATTTGGGTGTGAATATCACCCTAAGCTTCGAAACACACAGAACAGGCACAACAATAGCAGCAATAATAATTACACCACTTTACTCTTATGGAAAGCTTTCCATTAGTGGATCTCAAAGAGCTCTGAAGTGGCTATTGTCTTTGTTTTGCCTATAGGGGAAACTGAGGCAAACAGCGACTCGTGGCTTGCCCAAGGCTAACAAGCAGAGGAGTTCGACTTAACAGAAAATAGCACTTCCCTCAAATTACTGAGCTATTTTTAACTGGTAAATTTTCGAGGATTTCTTTAAAAATGGCATTTAAGAATGTTTTCTTGAGCCACGCAAAAGCTAAAAAGGCAAAACGCAAAGGCATCCAGACACTCATAAGCTTAAACCGACACAGGGTCTTCTAGTCTCACTCCCAGATACCACTTCTGAATCTTCTCTACGAACATATCTACTGCTTTGTTTCATCTGAACCTCAGTACTCTAAATTAAGTTGCATTGGTTAAAAGATAATATTTTAAAAGAAAGAGACCCAACAAGTCCCACATTTACACTTGACATTAAAATTTAGGAGACAGTCCTACTTACTTCAAGATTAGGCAAAACATGGAATGGACTTTTATAATTATATAAATTTTAAGATTAGATGATCACTGCCGTAATCAAAGCGTATTGCACGCCAAAACCTGAGACCCAGAGGATTTCGTTCTAAGTGACTTGCAAAATAGTTTTACAGTAAACGTATCAGTAACTTTGATCCAAACAGAACAGCTTCACATTTAAGACGACAAGCTGAAATGACAGCTTATGTTTTAGATAAACAATACTAACCTGTATTATTAAGACAACGCCCAGAGCTACAGTTTCCTAAAGCATGTGCAGTTCAAACGGCATAAGCTAGCTAAACCCCAAAACAATTCCCCAAAGGGGGAATGGAGGAATCTTTGCTTTTATGTGTTATTTAGTAACATGAAACACTTTATTACTATTTATATTTATTTATTTATTCCAGGTTACAGTAGTTACATTTCAAAATTTACAAGGTTAGGTAAAGGATACACTGTAAATACAATAAAAACAATAGTAGTGTAACAACATTCTCCCTAAAATCATAAGGTGAAAAAAAAATTATTGATGAAATTCACGTTCCTCATATTTTCCTTCATTTCAAACAGTAAAGTTTTTTGTTTTTTTTTTTTTAAACTGTAATAATAAAATCAAAACGACATGATTAAATGAGCATCTGTTCTCAGACTGGATCATTTTTGATATATCACACCAAAAGAGATCTCAAAAAATTCAAGTCTTGCTGCTCAACATTCATTCTTTCAGGCTTTTTGATGACTAGATGGAAAATATCTTGGATTTGTTTCACTGAATTATATACAAACACCCAATAAAGTTACTTTCCTTGTGCGTTAAGCAAAGGCACATGGAACGTGGCTGTGCACTGAAAACTCCAAGAAATGATGTGCGCTTTTTATTTGACATGTATCATATCATTTGTTTTGCCACCTGATGACTGATTAAGTGCAGAAACAGACATATAAGCCAGGTCTCTACCCCAGAGGTTTGCTTGCAGAAGCGTAGCAAGAGGATTTTGAAAACAGTCACATCCTACTCCTACAAAGCTCTGCTAGCCAAAAAAGCCCTATGTTGATACAAGTTACATTAGCAAAAGGCAGGCAAACGCACGCACCCGCCCCTCCAGAATCCTCCACCAGGTTATGGGTGGAAATTGCATCTTCCCATGGAAAGACTGCTGAGGACAAAATGCAAAACTTGCATGGGCCAGGCTAAGCCTCTGCTTGATCAGTCTGAGACTGAACACAGCAGCGGATTTTTTTTTATTTTTATTTTTTAAACTTAATACACTTTTTTCTTCCATGTGCCTTCATTTCGCTGATCTAACACCTACCACCGTACAAGAGAGATCCCATTTGTGAGAAAGGCAGGTTTCTGAGCTTCACGTTTTGCAAGGTACTGTCCATCTTTTATCAATCAGCCTGAGTATTTAGCTTCTACAGTACAAATTTTACAGCGCAATTGCTCAAATACTTTCAGAGGTAACTGCAGGGGCCACAGCGCAGACCTCGATCGCTTTGATTCTGAATCAAACATCTACCCCGTGGGCCCGACCTACGCGCTCTGATCAGGCAAAGGCTCCCATTAAAGTCAACTGAGGTATTCCCCTGAACTGCAGACTAAGCTCTGTTTTTAAGGTGAGGTGAAATACTAGCCCCGTTGAAACGAGTAGAAATTTTCTACTGGGTTTTAATGGGGCTAAGATTTAACTTCTAATGACCTTGAAATAGTATTAAAAAACCCACACATTTACAGCACGTGATACAGGAAGAGAAAAAATACATTAACAAGAAAAATCATTGATAATAAATATGGTTTAATTTGTAAAATAATTGCCAAATATAATCTCAGTTTAAGTTAAGATTGGCCCTCCATTCTTAACTTTAGCAGCTCTGACAAAATAGCGTAACAATCCTGCAAGAACACTAAAAGACACTGAGAACTCACGAAATAGCTGAGATGCGTATTTCTGCCTGAATTACTTTGTCCTAATATTGTTACAAGTAAAATTGAAGCTCAGTATAACTGAAGGATCTGAGAACTTTTTTCCTTCCCCCCTCCCCTTAGCGGATTTATTTTTTGCAACAGAAACCCTGACTAGTTTCACTACCTTTCCTTGACATACCCAACAAAATTTACCTGGAAAAAAACAGTTTTTTCAGACTAAAACCTGAAAGTACAGACATTTCGTTAAAGGCATGTGAAGTAAAACCCCAAACCTTCAGATAAAACGATGCGGAACTAACTCGGGTCAAGGGTGGAATTTCCTATAGACCTTTGTCATCATACCCCGCTAAAGGGAGGGAAGCGGCCCAAACGCAGCCGCCTCCGAGCCTGCGATCATACCCCCTCGAAACCCCGAGAGACTTCTAGGGATTTCTGCACAGGGTCCAACTCTAGGAGCAGATCCTTTAAATTTTCATTTACCGAGTTGTTAGTTGGACAGGGATCCTTAGTGACATTTAAATTTAGATTTTATATCAAGATTTCTGTTTCATTTGCACTAGTTTAAAAATATATATATATATTAATGAAGTAGCTCTGTTTCACCTGCAACTAAACCCTGAATCTGTGGTCATGAGCGTCCTCTTACTCTCACGCACGAATGTCTGCCGTGCTCATCAACACCTACTGCAGCATTAAGAACGCCAACGTATAAAACTGAATAGGCCAGATTCATCAGCTGGTTTTAAATCGGCACCATCAACACAGGAATTATGCCAATTTACACCAGCTGAATATCTGACAATGCATTTATTCTTTCATGGAAAACTGTAAGATCACAAGTAAACTTTTTTTTTTTTTTTTAAAGAAACTAGAATGTTTCTTCACTCCGTTCTGAAGTATAAAACACAGTGTAATTAGAGAAACTCTAAATTATAACCTATCATCCTCCACATCTGTGCAAAACTCCTACTGATTTCTCCCTCAACTTAAATTTGGTCGTTTTGAAGTAATAAGTTGATATCTGAGCATGCAAATACATTCAAAGTTATAGCTCCACATTGGAGAGAACAGTTTTCCTCTGATACCCTTAAATAAGGCCAAACTATTTTATTAAAATAGTGAGTGGATAAGATTAAAACTTATGTTAAAATTTCAGCTGAAGAAATTTTAACTCCCTGAAAGTTTGTAGTCAAAGCCTTTTGAAAATAAGAGCTTATAATGGAAACCATGACAAACATAACTGTAGTTATATAATACAGCAAAAATATTTCCAGTTTTCCAAGAAAAAAAAAAATCTGAAATTGGATGCCGTATCGGGAATCCAGAAGTCTGTTTTGTCAAAGACATGCCAAACGCTGTTGCACATACATCTGAAATAACAGACTCCTCACTAGCACCAGGATACGAAGGTCAGCTTCCTGCAATAGGCTGCATCTTTTAAATGCATAATACAACGCAAGACGACAGATGCTTCTGTTTAATTGCACAACCTGCCAATTCTGCAATCATCTCCATCAAGCATGTCGTGTTACACCTAAAGGACAGCAACGAAGCGATCCCCTCTCATCTCCTAGAAGGAGAAACACACTTCCTCGCACAGAAAACAAGCTAAAGGAGCAGATATTCAACTGTCTGAACCAAACTCTACTTCCACTTTGAAGGAGCCGATTTCTGACAGCTGACGATCTTGCTCCATATTTGAGGCAAAGGAAAAGAGTGACCAAACAAAATAATATTTACCATTTACAAAACCATTTACAGCCACTGCTCTTGCACAGGTATTCTTAATACTATCTAGCTTTCATGGGGAAGTTAAAATTATACCTAACACGAACCATAAACTCATCAGGCTTCTGGATGCCTTTGATTTAATTCACCCTAGAAACAGCATAGTTTAAAAATCCGTATATTCAGCTGCTATAATCCGCTGCTTGTTCTTTCATATTCATTGTTGTTTACATGAAAAAAAACAGTAGTAACAGCTAGGTTTTTATCGTTGCCTATAGTAACCAAATCCAAATGTGTATCTTATTTATATGCTTAAAGATCAGCTTCAGTTTTTTTTAAAAAAAATTACCTAACCAAGATGCTGAAGGTTGGCAGGAATTTCCCTGGCTACGTCCCTAACAAAGTTATTCATTATTATCCACTATTATCCATTCATGAGATCAGTACATAAAAGTCTTCATGAGTCTGAGAGAAAAATAAATCCAACTGATCTCCTTACACCATTTGTTTCAAAATACCTAATTGCTCTATAGACACTATTTTATAAAAATTGTGAAGGGCATGCTTACAGACATACTGAGTTAAGTGACTCCTACACATTAAAAAAAAAACAGTCACTGCAAAAAGCCACTTCTGCATGCATGGGAAGATGCGTAAAGCTGTCATGCTTTAAAATATGCTGCTCTTATCATCATGAAGGTATACATATCAAATCTATGAACACCAGAAGGATTCAGTATCTTTTAAATCAGCAATTAATCTTCCCTGAAGGATCCTGGCTTTTAAACAGGTGAGGACAAGTTTATGAAATTGCAATTAAACACAAAATAACTCCTTTAAAGTTTGCCTATAGAGATGCACGCAACTTCAGACTAGGGAGTTTCTTACAAGTTCATATCAAAATCTTTGTATCAAAATTATGCATGAAGGTGATCTGTAAAGAATTTGAGTACTTAAAAATTATCCCCTGCATAGTCTCTCAAACAGTTACTCCGAAAATAATACAGCTCTCTAAGCTCATTGTTTTTTAATGAGGGCATCATATACTTTAAAAAAAAAAAAGTCTGGGCCAAGAAGAATATTAACCCGCTAACATTAGTATTAAACTGAGAATGAAACGCGTTTCTGGAGTTCCCATTACAGGTTTGATACAAAACCCACGAATACTGATGGAAAAACTCCCACTGACTTTTGGAGGAGGGTAGAAATCAGGCCTACAGAAGATACAGTGGTATTTTCACTAAATTTATTTTACACTAAAATAATTTGAAAAAATTCAGAAGTGACTGAGGTTTAAAAAACAAGATTACAGAGCCAAGAGACACCTACAATGTTCTCTTTTGCTTAAATTATATCTATGCAAAAACTTTTAATTTCCATTACTATATTTTGATTTGATTTGTATTAGAAACTTTTAACAAATCCTAACTGATGATAAATATACATTTTTGGTAGCTATGGAGAAGTTACTTCATATGAAGGAAGGCCTTACTAGAGAGGTGACCAAAAATCCCTGTGTGTATTGTTAATAGAAGAATTAAATAAGTGTTTCTAATATATAGTTTAAATTAATCCTACTTTAAACATCACAGTTTCAAGCCTGCCTATTCAAGATAGCTATCAGTATAAAAAAACTCCACACAATAGCAAGTTACTGTATTATTTAAATGAAACTAATATTCCGGCATTCCCAATCACAAGTAAATAATGATTTCAGTGGCATCCAAAGGCGGCTCAGAGGCTCTTACTGCCTGATCCAGACCAGCAAACCATACCTTCAGACCACCACAGTGTTTACTAATTTGACTATTAAGCCTTTTATTTTAAATTCCTGTGCCAGGACTCAATGCATCCATCCACAGCTGCTTATCTCAGGACTGACACTACTATCTTTATTCCAGCAGGAAAGATACAGTTTGACCGTATATACATCAGAAAGCAGCAATGTTTTGTGCGCACAGGTCATGCATGCACACACACACATACTCTGGGTGTGACTCATCTCACCCCACTTTAGCTGAAAGTTATCTATTCTAAATTGTTTATACAGGGAGTTTAGACAACTAATAGGAGAGAAAGACATTGCCAGGAGGTATCTTTGTAGGTGCTTATCTCTTTCCATTGACTCAGAAGGAGCTCGGCAGAAGAGTAAACTAGGCACCTAAAATTAGAAGATATGATTTCCACCCAAGGTGAATACATACATGTGTATGTATATATTTGGGTATCTGTGCACACAATATAATACAGCCGCTTCCTCTAAATACACCATATGCAACACAGCAGTGACATTTATAAAAGCTCTGGACAAAAAATGAACTACTAAATGGGAGATGAAAAATAGTTGTGCACATTCGTTACATATAGTTAAGTCTTTAGGGTAAGCTTATTTATGATTTCTGCCTTAAAAGGAAGAAGAAAAGCTAATGTGTGACATGTTCCAGTTGTAAAACTTGGAGTGAGGACAGCTAAGGAAATGTTATGGGTCTGTATCTAATCTCATTCTCTAGGGTACTTTGCATCTTTAAATATAAAGCTGATTTCATCATATAAATGCTTTAACATGCAAAAAGAGCATTTGGACGAATACTCCGAGTGCTCCTACTGTAACAAACACAGCTCTACTGATTCTGGGGTATCTAAACAAGGATTCTATCTTCCCAAGTTTGGGGAAGACAGCTTAGAGTGGGTTCTTTTGTTAAAAGTATCTGTATGTGTGTGCTGGCACATGCGCGTGGGTGTACTGTGTGCTGGGTTTTTTTAAACTACATATACATTCTCTATAAATAAAAAAAATGATATCATGGTAATAAAACCCAAAAGAGAAAAAACAAAACAAACATATATGAAGAGAGAAGCAAACCTTTTAGCATAATCCAAAGCAACATCAAGTTTGTAAAGTTAATGTGTTTTAAGTTTGTGACTGATTCAAATCATGCTCTGCAATATTCCCATTTTCTGGAAAGATAGGTGGAAAATTGTTATTAAAAGTCGCTGGAAACTCTAGCGTAGCATCAACATTTTGATAGCCCACGTAAGAATTAAACGACTGCTGCGGAAGTACTTGGCTATCAGGCATCTGCATGAATGCCCCTGACTGCGTGGTAGGGGGGATTCTTTGGCCAACTAGTTGCATTTTAGGCTCCCTGGGCTCCAGTTGTTGCTTGCTTTCTTCATCCGTGTCAAGACGGGTTAGCTTTTCTATCCACATGCGAAATTTCTCCTCTGTCTGCCTCTGCATCTCGGCAAAGCAGTTCATGGCCTCTTCCAGGACATTGCCTATGCAGTTCCTATCCCACACGGTGCCCCTGTCAAGCAATCCTGGAATATCCCTGGTCGCTCCTCCAGATCCCCCAGCACGACTGAAGCCAGCTTTAAAGACATTGAGGCCATTTGATAAGACATCATTTAGTAAGAACATAATATTGTTTATTAAGGCATGTTAACTCAGGAAAACAAACTTTTCTAATTGCGTCCCTTGGATATGACACCGGGGGAGGAATTGGCAAACACCAAATTAACCAACAGCATTAACTTCAAGGAAAAAAAGATATTAACACCCACTGAGGTTATACTAGAAATTTTGGCTTCAAAATTATTTTTTATTCTAGAATTATCAGACAATTGTCACAAAGTGTTTTTTTTTTTTTAAATATAAACCAAATTAGTCCAATTCCCTTGCAATTTTGGATTAACTTACTTGAATTCAAACCCAAAACATCATACAATGACAAGCAGCTTCCTTCTCTTAAGCTGTAGTCCAAACTACTATCATTTAATTGATAAATCTAAATAAGTATACATTTTACTTAGATATTTGAACCCTTTTATGATGGGCTGATAAACACAAACAAGTTGTACACAAGATCACAGAGATGAAGACAGATATAGCGACTGCAGTGTTTAAAGTAGCCAAGCCCAAACCTTACCGCTCTTAGTTTACTTGTGGAGGAACATACTAAACACCAAGGAAGAGAATATACAGCACAAACATATATACACAAACAGATATGTAGAATATTATGCAGATACATAAGGGGAAAACAATTTCTGTTCGTTCTGAAAGACAGACAGCTGTATCACAGGAGTAATCCATGTAACACTTAAGCGAGATCACTGGCAAAACTCTCATCCACTAGAACTGCACCCCTAATCTCAAAATGAACTGGCTGGCAGCGCATTATTCCTAGCATTTCTAGCTAGACCCAGCAGAAAACAGCCTGGGTCTAGCTAGAAGGAAACTGCTCTCCTTACATCCATCAGAAAGATGATTAAGTGACTGATGTTGGGATTATCGGGAGCAATTTTAGCAGACAAGGAAACAAGGCCATGCTAGTTACTTCACTGTATAGATCAAAAAGAAAAGGCAGTGGTATCTATATTAAGTTTAGAGTTCACTCAGAAATCCTCTAAGAAAAAACAAAATAACAAACAAAAAAACCCAAGAATATGAGGCTTTATGCCTTCTTTTAAGAATAATAAATAATGTGCATGCTGCCCTAATATATTAACATTACTTAAGATCATTTCAAAACAAGAAAAGCATCACATTAAACTACCCAAAGCAGCTATATAACCTGACAATTTAATAGGTAAACACGAAATTCGTGGGATCCCTAGTTTAAGAGTAATAGAAAATATCTTAAGAACGAGAAACGCCATTGCACAACCTAAACAAATATTTACTAATAAAAGCATAAGGCACTAATTCTTTATTGGGACTTTACTGTGAAATTACAATATTATTTAAACAATACATTCTTTTTAAGAGCTATTTAAATGAGGTATACATAAATTCTTCAGTAACACCTAAACATAGCCTAAGATTATTCTTTTTATTTCCAAGTGGTGCCTAGCTAGCAATGCCACGCTTGAGGGCCAAAGACCTAGTACAAAACCTGCTTTTTAAGGCTTCTGTCTCATCTGTTTACCTATCAGACAGGCTGGAAATTCAGCATTCAGTTCTTCTGCTCAGAAATAAATCACTTCATACCAAGTAACTCCAATCCTGTTGACTGCATTTTAGCTAAAAATCCAACCAACCAAACCCTAGTGTTGAACACCTATTATGATTCTATTTACAATCCTTTGATCAAGGATCTCCTCCCAAAGATCAGAAGACTAAATGGGAGGCATTCTGACTTCCACAGGTTTAAGATCAGACATATTTAAGTACTGTTGAGTAAGTTTTAATTGTAATTGAAATAAAAATCACGGATGGTGATATGAGAGATGTAATCTAGCTAGGCTTCTAAAGCTAAGGATGAATTAGCATAGTCAAAGTTGAGAGAAACTCTTTTGTAAACTGAAGAGACTGTATATTGAAATATATATTACCCTGCAATACCATTTTTAAAAAGGCATCTTGTATCTACACATTAGACATCTACACTAGTAGCAGCAAATCAATCTGTTTCAAATACTTCCTTTGCAGTTCTAATTAAAATATTACAGGATATAAGTTCGTAACATAACTGGGTAGCCTTCAGCGTTATACAATTAAGCCCTAAAATGCATTCAGATAATATTAAGACACTAGCATTTAATCACACTAGTCCCTTTGCTATCTGTAAACTTACAACTGTAGTTTTAGAAGTCAAGTCAAGAAGAAGTTATCAAGCACAAAGGTATGATAAGATCCGATTGCTATTTTCAGGACAGTATCTCTTGCAGAGTAACACCTTGTAAAAATCCCCCATGTTAATCCCTTTATGGAATCATTAAGTACTACCCAAATAATGACTACATCCAAAATTATTTAATTTAGGCAAACTGACACTGCAGCAGTTAAAGAAAATACATTGCACCTTCATTCTAACTAGGAATGGTGGACTCCTATTTTGTTATGCTACCCTACATTTTTAAAATGAGTATCTCACTACAAATTATTCTTAACAGATTTTTTTTCCCCCTATTCCTAAATAACTGTCATTCCGAGTTACTTTCATGAAACTCATCTCATGTAAGATGCTTCATTCAAGGTCTACGCACCAATCTTAGGAGGAGGTAAACCAGCTCACAGCATCCACATTGTGCATTGTGCCCCCTCTCTGGATTGCGGCATATTAAAAACATTTTTTCCTTCTTTAAACAAATGAGCCATAACACATTTTTCAACATAAGACTTCAAACTTTAGACTTCGGAAAGCCTAAAACATGAATTAAGCTTATTTCAGTTTAGATTTTTTTCCCCCTCTGCTGTAGAGAGTACAGTGGTGGTGAAATGACATGTTTTTCATATCATATTTGTATTTTTAAAAATCCTTTCCTTCCACCAAAGAGTTTACATAGAATTAAATATTGGTGTCCAGACTTGTTTTCATGCAAATTTTATTCAGAGTTAATTTGCATGGTCAAATCTGAAGTCATTCAAAGGAAAAACTTTTAACAACAATAGTTCTAGCAAAATCTATTTCAAGAATCACTAAAGATCATCCTCTTTTGCCCAGAGTGGATGCTATCTAGTATTTGTTAAAGAGCAGGAAAATCCTAAATGCCAACAGAGAGGCTCAACCTTATATTTTAACGAGATTATTCCTAATTTGCAAAAATTCAAAAATCATGGCATTTACTGAACTAAGGAACTCAAGCTTGTGAGTGCTCAGGTCAGTGAAAAGACTCTTAGTAGTGTCCATGAAGTCTATATCACACCTGCATTTTCATATAAAAATTGATAGCATATCATTTTTTCAGAATACCATATTACATTGTGCTTGGTTTCTAGTGATCTCGCAGTACATATACGTAAGTATCACCAATAAGATCTCGTCACAACTTTTTAGTCTTTGCCAAGAAAAGACTGTTGGTATTTTAACGTGTGTTATTACATTCGAGTACAGCAGCGAGAACTGACACTCTACTGAACAACTGCTTGGTTCACAATTTGTGTGCACGTACAATAAAATGAAGCTAGTAGCACTACTGATGTTCATGGCACCATTATGCACTTCACTGAACGCTTTCCTTTCCTCACTAATCAATCCAAACATATTTCTGAACCAGTCACATAGATGGTTTGAAACAATAACTACCCTCTTGAAATGGAAGAGACCTAGTGACGTGACATTTGCATTCTCAAATGAGTCACTTCAATTTTCAGACGACACAGGTAGCAAACTGTCTTCTGTAACACTGTGTTTTGATAGAAGCTAAGAGCCAGAATATTTGTATTCTCTTTGTATATGATGATGGCCACAATATATCGTTGCTAAAAATTTTAGAGCATCTCTGTTGGCAAAGCTGTTTTCAGACAACAGACATCTGAAAATGAGTCCCGATAGTAAGCTACATTTGAGACTGTAACTAACATTCCTGCTAAAGCATCCAAATATGATTAGACTAAGGGGAACACAGGCTACCTGTATTACTCTTCCGCATCAAAATGCGCAGATTTTTAAAAGTAAATGCAAATTTTTGTTCATGCTTATGTCCTTCTGACAGATGCACTGCAGTTTCTTGATACTGAAGTTCAAATATTAAGTTAAATTTGAAGTTTACTCTCATCTTTCGATTATATTCAAAGGATACCTGTGGCCTGAAATTCAGGTAATGCTTTTGGCTACCCTGTACTAGATTCTGATTAGCTGTTCGTTTCCTAAATCTTGACGATTGCACAGTGTAATGCTCTGTAATGGCTTTTTATTCAGAAAAGTTATTTAACTTAAGCAGTTTGCCAGTTCCAAGAGGAGGAATCACAGATGGCGTGTGAATCTGTCCATTAGTCACTTGCAATGGAGAGCAATCCTTGCAATCCTAGTCAGGCTCATAGCTCCACCGCACCTAGTGCAATCACAAAGTTTCATTAACCCAGAAATAGCATAGGATGCATTTTTGGTCCACCTTGTCCCTATCTCTATAACGAATATTTTTCTCTTGTACTCAGAGATTTGTTTCCCACAAACCAAACTAGTTTTTATTTAAAGGAAAACTGCAATCTGACAGATACACATTGTACCTAATCCCAGAATGACAGCTTGAAAGTTTTTGTCTTCAATGTAATTTAGTATCAGATAGATGAATGCAGAGCTATGAAGTAAGAAATACAGGTCACTGTTCCCCAAGACGGTTTTTGCACTCCCACATCTTGCATCCCGTGTAGAAGTAGGCCTTGGTGTAATAATCACGAAATCAACAGGTTCTTCCATCCATTACAATGGGACCTTTTCACAGCAAGCCTCTCATGGTAACACCTAGAGTTCAAGTACCAAAGAGCCTAACGACGTAGAAAAGTATCCTAGAGTAAGCTCAGAAGTATCTAGGCAATGGAAATCAAACCTAGGCAGATCTGAAAATACCATGTGATATGTTTCTGGGTCACAAGGCACTTCGTGACTTCAAAAAAGTCATACCCTGTTTCTCAAGGAGGAGGGATTGAGAGAATTGCCCCAAAACTCAGTGAAAGACAGTTTTCTTCAATGGGCTTTAACTCAGGCCTTAATTGCCCAAAGTGTAAATATAGTCAATAACAAGGCACTTCACCATGAAAGTTAGAAGCCAGACTTTATAATAGAGATTCTACAGTTATTTTTACTAGGTAGTTAAAATTTTACTAAACAACAATTATAGGAGAAATATGCCTTTCCCAGACTTTCCAATAATAAACATTAACTTCCTTTGTGAAACCTGCTTCCTAGCAATATGTGGGAAAAACGCCAGTTCTCATGGTGACGTCCAGAATCATTCACCTTAATGAAGTCAGTTAAAACAGTGACAGTTACTTGTAAAATCTGATGTAAATTAATATTTTAAGTAATTCAACTAGCAAATATTGGTTTACTAAGTTAAGACAAATTAATGCAGTTTTCCTTTAAATTTTCTTGCCCTATAAAGATGATATTTATCTCCCAAAATCTTCTAGCACAAAAGGGAAAAAGGCATGTAACCCAGTAAAAATTGGCAAGCCAAAAGGTTTATTTTTATGTGATTTTATTTGTGATTGCCATACGAAGATTACCATATGATGACGGTTCTATGGTATAATATGCTGCAAGAGTAAGTCACACAAAATCCTGTCCACGGCATTTGGGCTAATTCAATAACAGAGACTCAGCAGACAAGAAACTTGAAGAACTCATCTTTCTTTCACTAATAAAATCAAGAGAAGGCCCCTGTAATTTGCTGCTCCCATCTTTTAATGTGGATGTGTCAGAAAATTAAAAATATAGAAATCATAGATCCTTTTGACACAAGAAAATGCTAATACCTTTGTCTAAAATGTTAAAAACTTAGGATTGGAAATAGCTTGGGCACCTGTGTAAACAAATTCGTATTTATGTCCTAAAATAGGTGACCAGCTGCGATCTGCAAGACTGTAAATTACAATAAGGCTAAATAGATTTGTCATGCACTGAAACACAGAGCTGAAAGCACAGCACAAGTGCAATAGTGAACAGGGCCTTACTGTAAGATAGGCAAGAGATATGCCACGTTATTTCAAACACAGCTGCAGAGCTGTGGTCTTACTATATTAAAGCAAAGCTGGCCACTTATCTTAAGAATGTATTTATTATCACCATCTAATGGGATTTGACAGCACTGATAGGAGTTCGTATAGGCTTACAAAGGAAAAAAATCTGAAAATTCCACACTTCAAAGGTAGTCCTTCCTCCAATTTACCATTTCTATGTTTTGTTGGCGTGCAAAAGCGCACTGAAACCTCAGAACAGATTTTAAAATTTGCCATGCCTTGTTAATATACTGCAGTCTTCAAATTTACACAGAGCTGCAGTTCTCCTGGTTTTTCTCAAGTGTCACTCATCTAACTTAGCATGACAGCTGAGAAACGATGTCAGATGCGTTACAGTTCAGTTTAAAAAACATCCTCTACCTGGTATCTCTGCAGTGATTGTCTTGCTGCTCCCTGAAACCTCTTCATCATCATCTGATGAACTCGTGCTCGAGTCACACGTCAGGTCACTATCACTGGTACTGCTGTCCTGCAGCAGGTTGTACTTCTTGCGAGCAGCTGCCTCCCGTTTCTGCCTTAACAGCCGGATTCTTTCTTTGTGCTTTTGGCTTCGATGACCTTTTACCTTGGTAACTCTGCCATTCTGCTTGTCACTAGACTGTCGGTTTTTCTTGGCGGCCATTGTTGAAGTTTCACTTTCGGACCTGGATCGCCTGGATTTCCTCCCGACTGCAGCCCCAGACACCCCAGAAGGGTCGCCTTCTACAGCAGCTTCAGCTTGACAGGGCTCATTCTCTTCTGTGGAAGACAATGTGTCTGAGTCAGCCAAATGCCCACTGGAAGAAGGGGAAAGCATGCAATGATTAGAAGAGTCACTCTCATAAACTCGACCACCCGTTGGCTTATCGCTTTCTGTAGATGCCAGCTGAGACTCCGAGGAGTCTCGCCTCAGTTCCATCAGTAAGCAAGGCATTGAGGAGAGCACTGTAGAGTCTGCTACAGCGGGCGCATTATCTTTCTGAGTTTGTGTCTCCAGTTCTATCGGTCCATCTTCATCAGGAGCTGTCTCTGGCTTTTCAGAAGTCTTTGGTGGAACTTCTGAATCAACGAGTTCTTCTGCTTTTCCCACCGCCTCCATCTTCATTTCAGAACGCCAAGCTCCTCCGGGGCTCAGAGCATGGAGCACGTTGTCTGGAAGACTGGGTGAACTAGATATGGATTTCAGCAACACAGCAACCTGCAGGAGAACAGAACAGTAAGAATAATTCACGCAAATAACTCAGTCCCTCCTACTCCTCACAATATTACCCAACTCATCAGCTAAAACCATTGTTTTCAGTTACAGCCAGTACAGTTCAGTATAATTTTGGTTCTCTTCATTTACTTTTTCCAAGTGAACCCATTCTGTTACATCAAACTATTCTTCCTTCTAGGTACCCATGAAAAACGTTACTGCGTACAACGCAGTTCATCTCAATAAAATGATCACAACAGATCAAAAAAAATGATAGAAGTATTTCTTAACTCTTACATCAGACTGAAAGTTCCCAGACGTGGGAGTCATCTACCTGGACAGACCGGAATATAGTCCAGGTTCCATATCTGGAAGAAATGCACTTTCAGTTGGACAAGACCTCAAACTTAAAGTGTTTTTAAGGCAATTTGCAAACTCACAGTATCAATATGACATAGAAGAAATCCAGTCATTCTGAGCTGAAACAGAACAGCTGTTGAACATTACAGAGCCACAGCACAAACAACCTTCCCAGTGGAATTGCTCCTCCAGTTGAGCATGATGAATCACACGTAGCAAAGACAAATTTATAAAAAGTGCCAAGAAATGACATCAAATCATCAGGAATACGGGCTTCCCTATATCTACACATAACGCCTTTAGAAGCATTAGCTCTGCTTTAACACCAGTTTGTTCTCAAAAGAGAACAATCATGCTACTAAGTCTCACGTAAGACATCATCAGCACTATCAAATGTACCGTTCAGATGCTCTTTGGAAGTTTCTCACACAAGTACTAGTTATAGGAAAACCTATACGCTGATCTCATTTCTCTCAAAATCTGTCAGGAAGACAGCATCAAATAGCATGGGCTGCCAGCAAGAAACAGTATCCACTCACATCAGTATCCTACATTTTACTTCAAGTTATAGTTTAATAAATTGCATTGCTTCAGTGCAAATATTAAGAACAAGCTACCTAGCTGATTGACAACTTGCACATTATCAACCAAAAAAAAGTACCTAACTATCTTCAGGGAAAATTTTTAGAAATACAATATTCATCATTTTAATCTCCATTTTTCACGCTCTACCTTCCGCCAAAAGGTTAATTTGGAATTCAACCCAGAATGAAGTTAAGGAAAACCTTTCAATTACCACATCCACTTACAGACAAACTGTGTGGAACAAATTGTTTATAGGTTTAAAAACGTAGTAAACAGTAAGTTTATGACACTTCAAAGAAAATTTAGATACTTAAGACAAAAAAAATAAAAATCAATGCTAAGTTTTCATCTGCTGTTTTTAAAAAAGACATTTCTGCAGACAAGGAGAACTAATACTTGAGTAGCCTGAGAGCATGGATAACCATCCATGCTGGAAGACCGGGGGAACTAGAGAGACACCTCTGTACCCAGAAAATTCCCTCTTCAGTTTCCTGATCTATTGCAAGCTTCCTGTGACACTATATGCTGCTTTTTTTACCCCATCTGTAGCACAGAATAAGGCTACATCCCTGCTTCAGAAAGGTGCTGTGAACAAACCGAGCTCTCTCTCAGCCTCTCCTCATACATCACTGTGCTCTGGCAATGCCTTTCATGTACGGAGGAGCCCAAAACTGGACACCGTACTCCGGATGCAGTTTCACGAGAGCCAAACAGAGCAGACAAATCACTTCCCTCACCCTGCTGACCACGCTGTTGCTAGCACAGCTCCGTATGCAGCTGGTCGCCTCTGCTGCCAGGGCACACTGCCGACCCCGTTCAGCCTCTCCGCCAGTGCCTTTTCCTGCAGAGCTGCTTTCTCTGCAGCCTATCCTGTTGCACGGGGTTAGCCCACGCCAGATGCAGGACTCTGCACTTGCCTTGCTGAACTTCGGGAGGTTTGTCAGCCTGCTGAAGTCCCTCTGATTTACAGCTCTGTCCTCCAGCACAGCAGCCTGACCCTTAAACCTGGTACGGTCCATAAACTTGCTGAGAGCGCACCCCATCCTGTTGCCCAGACTGACATCAACCAGCGCCTTCAGATGCTCATCTGGACCCACAGACCTGAGTACGTCCCAGCTCCTCTAGTGCACGCACTGCTCCATTCCCATAGCCTCTGCTAGGAGGCAGAGGGACCTGCGAGGTCTCGGCAGACCTCACTAGTGAAAAACAACGCAAAAAGGCTACCAAGGACCTCAGCCTCTTCCCTGCTCTTGGTCAGTAGGTCCCCACCTCACTCAAGCAGGCTCACAGTTTTCTCAGTCCGAGTGATTCGGAGGCCAACAGCACATCCACTTGTATCAGCAGCAAAGGCAGACAGCATCTCTCCTATACTCTTAAAATACAGAAGTCTGAGGGGTACACACCTATACCACTTTAAGGAATTTGTGCCTTCCTCCCCTCACACAGGGGTAAGTGAATGATATTTTTAGCGAGAAGAAGGCACAAACACTGGTCGACAACGATGCGTATTTCTGTGCCCGTGGAGATAATACTTGTTCTGATGAGGCCTGTACTCTCCAGATCTCTTGAACTGGCACATAAAAAACCCCAATAATTCTAATAAGTATATGAAAAGGGAACTTTATATTTACTTTGGGGAAAAAATGTCTGTCATGACTCAAACAGATTTTGCTGTAGGGAAGAATGCAGATAGTTTTGGGAAAAAAAAAAAATCTATGCCAAGGAAAGCCAGGTCTCAAAGAAAAAGAACATATTGCTTCATTCTGCTTGAGAAATGTATTAACCAGACAGAAAAAGAGAGACTGTACTGAAATGCTCCCATCCTTTCTTGCCATTCGCTTTTATGGTAATAGTACTAGAAGAGGTAATCTCAGGGTAACCTTAAGAGAATGACCAGTTTCTTTCTTAAAAGAGAACAACATGGCACAGAAAGATAGTCTGTGATGCTTACAGATGCAAGCGGATACTTACGTAGACACTGCTCAGAAATGTCATTCTCCTTTTTCTGATGCACAGACACTGAAGTTTTTTTTTTTTAAAAAAGCATTTCTAGAAGAACTTCAGCACTAGATTTTTCTAGTAGAAATTATTTTATTTTCCAACCACGCATAGAAAATACCAATATGTAGAAGAAATATCCAACTGTACCTTTTCATAGGAAATATTTTCAAAGAGTGAAATCATAGACTCATTTCTAAAGGCATAAAGCACTAGTTTGTGCATTATCAGTACTGCACAATTGTGAATAAATCCAGAAGGATTCTAAAGGGGACATTAGCAGGGGCAGCTGAGCCAGTCTAAAGCTCACCTGCCTCAAAGAGAGATAGTCTCCCTTTTTACTGCCTACTCATGACCGTGCAGTCTTATTCCCTCCTATGTAACAGAACTAACCCATCCCTTCTCGGTTAGGCTCAGCTCACTAAACCAACAGAAGACAAAACCAGAACACCAGTGAAACTGTCTGCAGGAGCTGGCAGAAAGGACAGGGACGGGAGGGCAAGGACCAGATCACCTCTTTACATGAAGAGAAATTTCACGACAAACAGCCGACAGGTAGAACTCATGGGTTCTTATGTCACTAGAGGGTACTGACTATTTCTTTCACAGCTGTGTTTGCTGCAAGAAGAGATTTCTGAAGACACAAACAGATTAAAAAAAAAAGCAAAAAGGTAAATTCAAAGTGGTATTAGCAGCTTCCTCAAGAACAACTGTTGTGGAATTCATGCTATTAGGTCATTTCTTCCACTGCACAAAGAATAGCGTCAAATACGGCATGTATGCTCTTTACCAATCAAGAGCTGGCCACATACATGCTCCTTAAAGTAAATATTCTTCTTTCCAATTCCGAAATGCAAGGATTTGCAAGGAAATTAATTTCTACCCATGATGAACGAATGGTAAGGCCTGAAATACTCTTATAAACACCATGATATCCTAACCTTAATTGTACATTATCATCTTACATGTTATTGAACTGATTCACTATAAGGAATGCTTAGCTTCAACGAAGTGTAAGCTAGTCCTTTTTCTCACCAGCTGTGGACACGTGAGATGCTTAGTTCAGCAGTACTAACAGCTTTCCATAGCAGTTTGCTCTTAAGAGTAACTTTAGTTTATGATAGACACATTTCCTGTTATTCAAAGTCCATCAGACCACTTCTTTGCCCTGTTTATGACCATATAACTTTCTTGTGCCAGTTCTAACAATTGCTTAAACGGAAAGAATAGTCAGGCAAAGCATTCCAAATACTTGCAACCGTTTTTAATACCATTTAGCACTGAGAACTAAAAAAAAAGAGAAAAAGAAAAAAGTCATCAACAACCTTCTAGAAGATATTCTGTGAAGTAGAATATCAACTTCTATGACACAAGCTAAGTTTAAATATAAATGTTTACATTTATACAGCATGCTAAAAACAACATGGCTCATACCTACATAAACAATTATTTCCATCACCAGTGGACTATATCATCTCACATTTACCCAGGATAACCAGAGATGGACATAAAGAATCAGAAAGAGAGGTAGTAACAAGTTAGGCCAATAAAATTACGTAAAATAGTTGTCTTTTAAAAGTGTAAGCAGACAGACAGAAGCAGTAAGAATTCCGAATCAGACATTTCACAGACTACGTAAAGAAGAGAAGGGGAAGGACAGAAGCGGCGCATGTACTAAAGAACTGACCATACGACAGAAGTCCCCCACTTCACAGTACAAGAAGGCAAAATTCTGGCAAACACCAAAGTCAAGTCCACCCCGACAGAAAACCACGCGACTCTGAAGATGTCAAGTGCCAGTAACTCCAGACACTTCTGAACCTTCATCCAAAACCCCTGTAGGTGGTTCTACATGTCTGTCATGCTTTTTTCTGCTTGCAATGCCTTCCTCTCCTTTAGGAGCAAACTCACTTATTTTGTTTAATTCAAACTCATCTGCGATATCTTAGTACTAACAGCACATACAGATATGTCCAACAATAAAGTAATCACAATCTAAGTAGTCACAAGTAATTAAAAACCAATCAGTCCAAATAATTAGATCTCTATCAGAAAAAGCTAAATTGCATCAAGACAAATGTGGAAATATCAATGCTTGCTGCACTTCCCAGCTGCTGTCTTTTGTACTGTTTTTTTATCTCCTTTCTGCAGATACTGTACATTCTTAGAACATGCCCTTTATTTTCTTATAAAAGCGTAACGCATACCTAAATGCTTAAAACAACACAAGTGTAACCAGTACTCAACTCAAGACAGTTGACTCAAATTTGTGTGGATGTGTATGTGCGATGCTCTAGAGCAGATTTTTCATAACACTAAGCCACCCCCACATGGATACTGTGTAATTTATATAGTGTTGCTTTGAAAATACTGCCCTGAAGCTGACTCACTAGCATACAATTCTACCTAAGGCACATTTCTGGGAGTGGAGCTGGCTCTTTATCAGATGATTCATAAATCAGGCCTGGTAGCAATCCTAAAAAATAGGACCCTTTCCCAGCCAACAGAATGAAGGTGTGAAGCAGGAGAAGAAAGGATCAAAATAATGCTCTGTTTCAACTGGTTCTGCAGCGCCTATTGAGCGTACCACAGGGTGTGTATACAAATTATCCGAGATGGAGTAAGAAGTACAAGTATTTAAAAAAAAAGGTTTGTGAAGCATCATTTGCAACCTTGAAGAACAACATTTTTCATCAATAAGAAACAAGAATTTACATGTAAATACATGTTTTCACGCTGTAATGCTTAGCGCACATAAACATTCATATTCTGCATCTTTCAAATAAAACAGAACTACCAACTATGGGTTAGATTACAAGTCTGTACACAGGGTTCCAGAAACATTCACCAGCTGCGCTGGAATCCCACAGAATCACAATCCTTGTAAGGATAAATTCATTAGCATATAGAAAAAAAGGAACAAAGTTGGTTGTATTTACCCGTCTAAAATCTCATGTCTCTCTTACACTGAGACCCTTTTCTCAAGTGGGCTGTGATTTAAAGTCTAAAGCACTCTCTTCCTTCTAAATTAGAGAGTGGCAGCTTTTATAACTGTCTGTTCCTAAAAATATTAACAGATCCACCGTTAGGTTTTCACTGTTCTTTCAATAAAATTATTAGTAGAAATCAACACTGGGAAAGCCGTAAGTGTAATTTCTTTTTCTCTCTGCCATGTATAGTTTGCATAGATCACCTGTCAAGGATACGCACAGGGATTTACCATCTTTTCCTAAGATTTTGATATTAACAAAATTCTCTATTGCTTATTTATTTTTATGATTCAAAATAAACTTATTCTCTGCTTCCTCCTTTAGCTTATACCATCCTCTATAAACAGAGCTTTTCTTCTCAAGAAACGTTGGTCTACTATTCTACCACTGTCAAAGTAAAGCTCACAGAAGAGCTAGATTTTAAATCGTTTGGGAACACCAATAACAAACTAATCCTGATCTTCAGAGTAAAGGTTTGCTTTCTATTAAGAACATTCATCTGTAATATCCAGAAAGTAACCACAGATTGTATTGTCTGCCAATGGGTCCAAACTGCAGATCGTTACAATAGCAGTGCAGCTTTGACAGGAAAAGCGTGTGCTATCTCCTGCAAAATCAAAGCAGGTCCAGCTCAGACAAGCACAAATGAATCCTCTGTACCTTGCCGTTTCTGTTCTTTACAGATATCAAAGCAGCAACGAGTGCCGTGGGGCACAGGCGGCAGCTCCAGCAGCCTTGAGCCCATCTTAACAGTTCACTGGCACTGTAAAGAGGTGGATCTGCCTGCTTGCAGGGCCAGCTAGCACCCATCAAGTCCTTTTGTAATGCAACTTTCTAGAAGAAAGCTGTTCCCCTTATCACAGCGGGGAGTTTCCTGCTGGGTTAGTTGGCTGAATGAGTTCAGGGAATCTCGAGGGCCAGAAAGAGAAAGGCGAGCAGCGTAACACACCTGAGAGCTGTGACAGGCCTGAGGTGAGGGAGAGCATTGGACTGATTCACTTCATCCTGCAAAACATCATTCCAAAATTACATGATCTTTGAAATTAAGAGGGCAGATACTCTCAATAACCAGTGAGTTTTGTTTTGTCAAGTCCTACCTAACTGAACCTGAACCTGCTGTTTTGTAGCTCCGTTTGGAGCTAATGCATCAGACAAAGGGAGTCATCAGCATCTCACGTTCTCTTAAAGTTATCTGAGGGCCAATGTCACTGAACCAGCAGTGGTATGAATTTATGACCTCCATTTCTTTCCAATAAACACGACCTAACACTGAGATACTAAGTGAAGCTACACAGTTTTTATTTAAGTATTATTATTTAAGTATTTTATGATCAGCCCTATTTTTGGATCTTTACCTCATGCTAATATACAGAAAATGAGAGATACACTTGCAGGTATATTAAAGCTTCACATATCTGAATTCAACACCAGTACTAGATCTTTGTATAAAGCCAGTACCTTCCTGTCACATAGGGAAGTACCATACCCATTTCCCGGGCCAATCAACTGAAGAAGAGAAATTAGTTGACGTGTCCAGATTCTACAGGAAGTCTGGAAAGGATCTGTAACCTAAACCCAGACCTCTAGGCATTTTCTCATCCACAAGCTATTAATGAAAACAACAAATGAATAAGGTTATTTTAGAAGCGTAAAATTTAATTATTATAAAATGAATCTGCAGGAGGTATAGCACTTTCAAGTAAATGGTATCATTACACTAAAGGTAAATCCATTTGCATTCAAACTATGAATATTCCAGTAGCAATAAGAAACTAATTGCTATTGGGCTGTTCTTGATACCAAGTTCTCGATCATTTTAAGACCAGTAATAAGATCTGCCAAGTGACTTCAGAGTACAACAGATTGTTAGCAATTTATTCTGTAGCTGCTACATGTTCAAGAGCTCCAACTGAAGGAAGCATTCATGATATTAGTCTGTCACAGACTAAGTATTAAGTAAGCAACAGGGATAACTCCACCGGGTATAACCCACTACCTTCTCACTAAGTCCACCTGTGCTACAAAATCATACTGAAGAGCACATCTAACTCCTAATCTAGATAGCTAACCTTTTAGTCTATACCTTCACAAATCCTAATGCATGGCTCCTCACTGAGGCTCCCTAAGAAACTAAGGCAACCGAAAATGTGAAGTTCTTGTAGGGCACTGCAGGTGTAGACCGCTATCTGTGGACACAAGAAGAATTAGTGAGACGGTAGCATGGCCTGCTATGGAAGGAGAACAAAGCCTTACAAGGAAAAGGAATAGTGCAGGAGAGAGTTCATTTAGAATAAATTTTTGGCACATGAAAAAAATAGTACAAGGTACATACAAGTTGGTTCTACAAATAAACAGAATCTACTTTACATATTTCAAAACCAGAACTGACAGGGTCAGAAACCACTTACATTATGAACAATGCTGCTAACGCTATGTTTACTCTCAGATGCTTCCCATAGTATTTGTAGGTGAAGTCGTCTGACCTCTACTCAGAGAGGACAATCGACAGACAAGGAAACACACTTTTCTTTCCCTCAGCACATACAGGATTTTGCATATATTTGACTCCAGCGATTAAATAAGAGCATACCTAAGAGGATACTAAATTATCAGCTCTAAATAGAGCAAAATAAAACCAGATGGTAGCCATGCAGGTATGAAGAAAAACAACTTAGGTATTCTCAAATAAAAACATGATCTATCCCATAATGATTTTCTGCGTTATTTTTATTTAGCCAAAAGAAAAAGGATCAGCTGTCAGAGCTTTCTAAAGAATAAAACTACTAGCTAGCAACAGCCGACATAGACAATATATACAGCTTCCTTGGCAAAAGGAGAGATGGTGGGGGGAAGCATCAAGTCTGGAGTATTTATTCAACCCCTTTCCGCTCATTCAACACGTTCTTATTATTCCATCACCACTTTGCTGTGGCTTGATGAGTTCCATGCAGACAAACAGTGAAATTCACTACATGAATGTTAAACAGTAGAAAGAACATTTTGACCTTGTACAACACATACACACAAGAGAAATCAAGTGTCTGTTATAAAACCAGCTTTAAAAAAAAAAAAATTGAGGTAAATAAGGTCTGTACTCTCATAAGCCCTTAATAATTGGCTAATTGTGACAACACGCTCACTAAATTTCCCTAGCACAGTTCTGCAATATTCAGCAGTTTCTGGATTTTGTTACAGTGAGCTGGTAAAAGCTGTAAATGAAGCATGGCCTGGGATCCAAAGCCTGTGAATAGCCTTTAAGATGACTTATTAATTGGAATCATGGAAAATAAAATTTCATCTTCCAGGCTTTTTAAAACAAAGGAATGTTTTTTTTTCCATCTCCTCACATATTCTGCTTAGTGCTGATCAAAAGGTATTACTAGTTCCAGAGGAACTACAACTCTTGTTGTATTAATCAGTAGCTCATGGGCACTGCTAATTACAAGCCTATTCTTCCCCAAAATGACAACTTCATCTCCCAAAGGCATTTTACTGAATACAATGAGGCCTCAGGATATCGGTATCTGCATTCAACTTACTTTATTAGGAGACAGTGTCTAATAAAGCCTTATCTTACACTGCAATCCCAACTACAGTAGCAAGTACTTGGAACTAGCAGGCAGCTTCCCAATCCACCCTTCATCACTCAACTTCTCCCTAAAATTTTGCTTTTGCCAAGGTACTCGGAAGCCCTCCCTAGAGCAACAGTTGGCGTTCGTTCTCGGAGAGCAAGAAGAGGGAGGACAGACTCGGGAGACAGGCAATTAACAGCTGATTACAAGGCCACAGCACAATAGAAGAGCACTGTCTTGGCCTTAACCTGACTACCACGGGTTGCTTCTTTTTTTCCAGAAGAAAGTTTTACAGTATTACTGGATCATACAGTGGCACTTTTAAACGGGTATCATGGAAATGTATTACTCCCAATGAAAAACAAATTACTGAAATGGTAGAAACTACATCATCTCACAGACAATTGGTATTATAAAGTCTGGCTCGCTGTTATTCCCAACTCTGCTACTGTGAGTGAGTCACTTGGTCTCTAATCATTTCGGATGAACGGAAATGAAGTCTACCTTCTCTAAAACAACCTTGAAAGACTGACAACCAAGCACTGTGAAATAAGGCATTCTAGCAGGAATGTCGCAATAACAACATTATCCAGTGACAGACAGGCTCTGCCTGCCTACTTTCAGGGAATTTTAAAGCAAAACAAGATTCTACAGGGCACTGGAAAAGTTTCACTCTAAATCCAAAGCTATGACCCAAGTATACGGAAATAAATATCCTAGCCTCAAAGTGTCTTAAATACCTGCAGTTAATTAAGTGACCACCTGTTCTACTTACAATTAAAAAGCTCTCAGATTGAGTCCCAGCAGCTTTGAAGCTTTCTTCTTGGAGACTGAATATCACAAGCTGTGATATCGCTAAAGCTTGTGTGCTGTTCTGCTACTTCAATAAATTACTGAACATTCAAAGAGAGACTGCATGGCCAAACTGATATAAAACCCTAAACATCCTCTTAAATAGGAAGGGATATGATGTTGGATCGTCCTGGATCTAAAGCCAGCTCACCACACGACCATGGGCATGTTACTCGACCTCCCTGTGCATTCAGTAGCGCATCTGTAACTGTGTAATGGCAACACCTCAGTGACAGAGTTGTATCTCATTTTCGGGCCCGAATGAGTAATCAGTGTGTACCCGAACTGCAGAAACAGTCACATCCACGAAGAAATCACTATACCATATGGCATCCATTACTGCTAACCAGACAAGTAAAGAGGTAACGCTAACGAGTTTGACTTCTGAACAGGGAACCACAAATTCAAATTTTAACCCTCGGCGACAACAACACTGAGTAAGTGGGAGAGGGTATCAGTCACACCAGTCTAGCTCAGAGATGTGCTGTTATTAACCTCTGCTGTTGTTTCATCATAGTTATGCTATAGCCACATTTTCACTTACAAAGTCTCTTTATTCAGGTTTTCTTTTTGCTCAGAATTATACATTTGTAGGAGCTACTTCCTATATCTCAACTCACAGACTCCGAATTTTATTACGCATTAAAAATCTGAAACAAAGATGCGAGAGAATGATAATGCAAATTACAATGAAAATAACACTTAAAGTTCCACGCATTTGTTTTTGTTGTGGCAGATTCCAGTGCCATAATAGTTCAGCTGCTTTCGAGTTGTATTGCTAAACTTAAAGGCAAGGGCGATGGCTTCCTGCTTAACTTTGGTTCTGGAAGACCGAGACAAAAAACAGTAAGTTGATTTATTTCCTTGCACATAAGGCTTCGGTTGTCTATTGCAACTGCGCAGCAACATGCACAGAACAGTGCATGTACACAACAGTGTACAGAACTCTTCCCCAATATTGAGCCTGCCCCTTTCTTCCACTACTGCTTCATCTTCAGGTCCCCATTGCTGCTGATTATGTTCAAGTCAGCAAGGATTTTCAAGTTATAGAACTTTTTTTCCTCCCCTTTAAAAGGGCTTGTTTTGAGGTGCAGGTTATATGCGTGCAACTACGGTATTTAAGTCTTTCACTTTGATCTAGTAAATGTGTTATTAAATCTGCTACTCAGTTTCTGTCAATGTTTACAGCTTTATAAGTCATTTAGTCAACTGCAGATAAAAACATGCAAGCTGAGAATGACCATAGACCCAATTCTGTCAAGAAGTACTGTCAAAACACGAATACTGAAAGGTTACAGAAAATGAAATATAGGTTGCTTGAAACAATTGCAAATGACTTATTTGAAAAGCTTTCAAATTTTCAAAGTTTTTAACAGCAATATTTTAGCCAGAAGGGATTAAGAGACAGTTCTGCACGTTAATATAGCCTGCAGCCACTTCAACAGCGTGGTACATAGAGACTACCATCTAAGTAACAGATGCTTATGTGAGACACTGATATACAGGTGGGTCATAGATGGCACACGCATCTTTGGCGGAGCAGGGATTCAACATGATAGTATATAACAGATAGGAAGAGTGAACAAAATCAGTTATGGCCTTAAAGGCAAGGCAAACAAACCCACACTTTAATGGTAAATAAGTAGTAAGGAGATAGGGATCAGGACAACCAAGGCAGTTATTTTCCGTTGTTCCGATCAAGTTACACCAACTTTCTCTCCCTAATGCTTAGCGTTCAAAGCCCCTCAGGATTCTCTAGATTTGCTCTTTGTTCATCCAGTCTTATTTAACCTCATCTCATTAATCTCCACCTCCTCCACACTGTCAGCTGCCATTGTGATCTGCCCATTTGTCAAATGGGCACAAACATCCTTCCTACCTCCTTTTTATCAGTTAGAGCAGTGCTTGTTTTGTATGTATTGTGACCGCTGCCTATCTACTATTCTTAACTGCCTTGCTGCTTGGCTTGGTGTTACTTCCCCTTTTCCCTCCCTCCATTTGTTCAATGCATCCATTCGTTTCCCAACTTGAGTGCACACTGTAATTTCTACCAAGCAGGCAGGCTTTGTACACTTATCAAGTGGAAGCATAGGTGGCCAGGCTGTACTGCAATACACATCATACGCTTAAACGTGTAAGACCACAGTCCTTTCCTCTTCCTGATTTCTCATAAGTTTCTCATCCGACCTCTTCTGCAATGCCTATATGCTAGCCAACCAGTAATTAATTAGTTTGAAGAGCAAACAGAAATAGTTGACACATTATAATTAAAAATGCAACTATTGAAAAATGAGTCAGAACTGTTATCCTCACACTTTAACGAATACCAGCTGCCTATACTCACATACTACCTTCCATCATTCCCTCTCGTCCCTCCTCTTAATCACCTGGACAGAGAACCAGCATTACTGGTATGCTAGAATCACAGAACATCTTACTAGCCTTTAGTGGCACATAACTATCCTCCCTGGAGTTTTTTTTTTTTTTTTTTTTTGGCCAGCACTCGACCCCTCTAGATCACTAACTGTGTTAAGAACTCAGAAAGTGATTCTCAAAAATGACTGTCATTTGGATAGCCAGGTTCAATGTCATCTCACTGCTTCTACATCATGTATCACACGTGATCTGAATTCAGTGGGGGGTGGGGGGGGAGGAAAACGTTTAAGATCACCAAACACGTCCCAACTAATTTACTGTTCTACCTAAAGCTTGTTACAAGCCCAGAACTTATTCCGCAAGGCAATGTTTCCCTTGCTGGGGCAACAGGGGAAGCTGCACTGCTCTGACTGCCTGGCTTTTAGCGCTCATATCACAGAAACAGCAATTAAGGGTGTTAATTAGGCCAGGAGAACCACAAGATGAATGCCTCAAAAGAAGAGCGCACTACACCCAGTTTCCACCTATTTTGAGTATACCGCACACCACTGAGGTCAAACATTAAGTTTCTTAATAGATTTCTTCAGCATAAGATACCCTAAAACAAATATTTTACATTTAAAGTTTGTTTAGTTTTTTAAGGGGAGACCTGTTACACTGTTCATATTTAAAATTTTAACTTGAACACCAGAAATACGCTAGCTCTTACCTGTAAGTGAAGCTATTACTTAGCCTATTATGTTTGACAAGTAGCAGAAAAGACTTAGATCTAAGTAAAAACTATTTTGTATGATTTAAGAGAAAGTTTACATTTTTAAAGAGATGCCTAAGAGTTCAAAGATTTTACTCTGATGTTAAAATGTAGAATTAGATGTCAATAAAAAAAAAATCAGGATTTACACTTCATATCATAGCATCTTCATAAAGTTCTTACAGCTTTTGAAATGCACTTAGGTACTCGGTGCTAGTTTTATGTATGTAACTACCTACAACTGAGACCTTGTATAACTAAGTTAGTGCACTTATCATTTCACAGAAAAAGGTGCATACAAACTTCAATACAAGTAGTTTAGTTTCACTGTTAAGGAAACAACAGTGACATGAGCATAACTAGATGTCTTACTTAACAGAGCTGAAAACGTTCCCTACCAGTTATAGAAACGACCATAAAAAAAAAAAGAAGACATGGGAGTCTTTCAAAAAGTGGCCTTCTGCTTTAAGACTCTCACGCAGCTACTGAAAGGACATTGTGGTACTGAAATCGGGGAAGGAGTTCAAACATTACAAGTCTGTTCAGACTAGTTTTTCCTTAAAAAAAAAAAAACTAAACCAAAAACAGTAGCACAGTTAAAATTTATATTCTTCTCAGACTGCTGCGTCGCTCAAAACCACACCTGCAACCCACTAGACATTAGGAGCTCAAGGGGGGCGCTCGGGTAAGGTAACGAATGAACAACATGAACTTTCCCGTTTATAAATATATATATGTGTATATATGTGTGTGTATTTTATATACATATATATACACACACACATATATATAAAAGCCCACATCATTCAAGGTAAACAAAAGCAAGATAAAACTAGAGAGCCTAAATGCCTTGCTCTTCAAAGCGTTTTTTTTTTTTTCTCTCCCCAAACATATAACACGATCGCGTAATAGGCGACAGAAGCATTAAGAAACACAAGCGATGAGGAGCTGCTCCGGAGAGCTGGGGTAAGGCAGCGTTTCGGCTGACTTAGGGCAAGGTTACAACAACAAGGGGAGGGGAGGGGGGGAAACGGCGGCGAGACCGGACTTCGCCGTTCGCGAGTAACGCGTCCGGCCGCGACGGGGGTCAAAACTCACTCAGGCGATGGCGGCATAACGGCGCGTCCGTCCTCCCCCCCCCCCCCGCCCCGGTGCTACCCACCACGCAGGGCTCCGCCAGACCCGCGCTCTCCTCCACCGCGGGGGCCGAGGGCAAACGGTGCGGGAAGCGGCGGCCAAAGGCGAGGCGGCACAGAAGCGCCGCTGAGGCAACGGGCGCAGGCGGCGAGGCCGGGCCCGCCCGCGCGCCTAACGGTGCCGCCGCCGCCGCCGCCCCGCTCCCCGCGGCCGGGCCCGCCCGCCAGGCCCGGCTCCGCTCACCTGGACAACGCGGGCCCCTTCTGGCCTCCCCCTCGCGGGGGAGCAGCTGGGGCATGAGCGACCGGGAGGAGCCGGGTCTCGCTGCTGCTGCTGCAACCGCCGCCGCCGCTCCTCGCCCCCGACGCCACAGAAAATGTCACCGGAGGCCGCGGGGCTCCGCTGCCCGGCGTCACTTCCTGCGAGCCGCCGAGCGGCCGGGCAGAGCGGCCGCCGCCCGCGCCGCCCCCTGCAGCGCCCCCCCGCGGCCGCAGCGGACCGCCCCGCCCCGCCGCCCTCAGCGGGGTGAAGGGCGGGGGTGGCGCGCGCACGCGCAGACCGCGCGGTGGGACTGGCGCGCGCAGCGCTGCCCAGGCTGACGCACGCGCTCCCCCCCCCCCTTCCCCTCCAAGTGAACACCCCTGTGCGACACCCAGACCCCCCCCCCCACAATGTTTGGCACACACCCCTCCACGCTTACACCCCTTCCTGCCACACACACCTTCCCCTCCAGGTGGGCACCCCTGTGTGACACACACGCGCATGCACTCACTCACACACACCCCCAGCCTCACACGCTTGTGTCACGCACGCTCCCAGCCAGGCACGCGCCCCTGTGTGACACACCCTCCCACAAACACACCCTCACACACACCACACCCTCTCACACCCACCCTCACACCCACCCACACCCTCTCACACATACCCTCACCCACACCCTCACACACACCACACCCTCTCACACATACCGTCACCCACACCCTCACACCCACCACACCCTCTCACACCCACCCTCACACCACCCACACCCTCACACACACCACACCCTCTCACACCCACCCTCACACCACCCACACCCTCACACCCACCACACCCTCTCACACCCACCCTCACACCACCCACACCCTCACACACACACACACACCCTCACGCATGTACACCCTCACACACTCACCCTCACCCCCCCACACACACCCTCACACCCCCTTCATTCCCATCCAGGCACCTAGCCCTGCGTGACACACCCTCACACACACCCTCACACATGTACACCCTCACACCCCCCTTATTCCCTGTGTGACACCCTCACACCCACCCACCCTCACACACACACCCTCACACATCCACCCTCACATACATACACCCTCACACACCCCCACACCCTCTCACACCCCCTTCATTCCCATCCAGGCACCTGTATTACACACCCTCACACACACACACACCCTCACAAACATACGCACTCCCCCTCACACACACCCCTTCACACCCCTTCATTCCGATCCTGGCACCTCGCCCTGTGTGACACACCCTCTCACACCCACACCCTCACACACGTACACCCTCACACCCCCCTTATTCCCATCCAGGCACCTAGCCCTGTGTGACACCCTCACACCCACCCACCCTCACCCACCCACCCTCACACACACACACCCTCACACATCCACCCTCACATACATACACCCTCACACCCCCCCACACCCCCTCACACACCCACACCCTCACACACACCACACCCTCTCACACCCACCCTCACACCACCCACACCCTCACACACACACACACCCTCACGCATGTACACCCTCACACACTCACCCTCACCCCCACACACACACCCTCACACCCCCTTCATTCCCATCCAGGCACCTAGCCCTGCGTGACACACCCTCACACCCACCCACCCTCACCCACCCACCCTCACACACACACACCCTCACACATCCACCCTCACATACATACACCCTCACACCCCCCCACACCCCCTCACACACCCACACCCTCACACACACCACACCCTCTCACACCCACCCTCACACCACCCACACCCTCACACACACACACACACACACACCCTCACGCATGTACACCCTCATACACTCACCCTCACCCCCCCCACACACCCTCACACCCCCTTCATTCCCATCCAGGCACCTAGCCCTGCGTGACACACCCTCACACCCACCCACCCTCACACACACACCCTCACACACACACACCCTCACACATCCACCCTCACATACATACACCCTCACACCCCCCCACACCCTCTCACACACCCACACCCTCACACACACCACACCCTCTCACACCCACCCTCACACCACCCACACCCTCACACACACACACACCTTCACGCATGTACACCCTCACACACTCACCCTCACCCCCCCACACACACCCTCACACCCCCTTCATTCCCATCCAGGCACCTAGCCCTGTGTGACACACCCTCTCACACCCACACCCTCACACACACCACACCCTCTCACACCCACCCTCACACCACCCACACCCTCACACACACACACACCCTCACAAACATACGCACTCCCCCTCACACACACCCCTTCACACCCCTTCATTCCGATCCAGGCACCTCGCCCTGTGTGACACACCCTCTCACACCCACACCCTCACACACACCCACACCCTCACACACGTACACCCTCACCACCTTCATTCCCATCCAGGCACCTAGCCCTGTGTGACAGCCTCACAGACACCCCCTCGCACACACACACCCCCTCGCACACACACACCCCCTCACACACACACACCCCCCCTCACCCCCCCCCCCACACACACACCCCCTCGCACACACACACCCCCTCACACACACACACCCCCCCTCACCCCCCCCCCCCTCACACACACACACCCCCTCACACACTCTCTCCCTCATCCGGACACACACCCCTGTGTGACACCCCCCCACTCCAGTCACGCGCCCCCACGACGCCGCACACACAGTCCCGCCCGACGTCCGACTGTGCGGCGCACAGTCCCGGGGTGCGCCCCCCTGCGAGACACCCCCAACCCCCCCAGTCCCAGCCCGCCGGCCGCCTCGGTCGGGGCCTACAAACCCCTGGAAACCCGGGTGTGAGACGCGCGAGCTGCCAATATTTGAAGGCAGCAAGCGGCAGGAAGGGAGAAGGCTGTTTGGCGACACGCTAATGGATCGTAACGGGGTGAAATTAAGAAGGGGCACGTTGAAGCCTAGCGTCAGGGTGGAAAGGGCGCCAATAGGGAACCGTAGGCTGGAAATCGCCTCCCTAAGGGAAGCGGTAAAAGCTTTGTTGTCTGAGGCTTTCAAATGCCACATTAGGAGAAATAGCGGAAAGGATTCTGCACTTTCGGGGAGAAAGGCCAAAAGATGAGGAGGGGGAGAAGAAAGCCCCTCCAAAGGGCCGTCACAGTAAAAGCTGCTTCTTGCAGGGCTTCAGCGTTGGCTGCGTTTCGGAGCTCCCGCCCTCGCGCAGGCCGGCAGCGTTGCCCCCGTTCCCGGCTGGTTTCCCCCTTGGCCCCGCAACTCGGGTCTCGCCCCCAGGGACCAAGAGCTTTCCGGCAGCTCCAGGCTTCGGCCCCCAGAGAACGACCCTTCACCGATGGGGCGCCCTTCAGCCCACGGTGGCGTCCGCAGCTGTATCGCTACGCAGCCCGCGCGACAGCCATATGTAGAAACTCCACCTCCCGAGTAACGTGTACAACACCCGTTTTGCAAGCCGGGCTGCAGGCTGCCAAGCCGCTGGAAACTGCCAAGGCGCAGCTGAACTCCAGCCAAGGCTTCACCTCCCTCCGCTCCTGCGCCTTCCCGAAGCCACCGGCCGGCCGCCGCCTGCCTGGGAGGGCAGGCGAGGGGACAGAGACACCGGCAGCGGTTGCACAGCCGGCCACGCCAAGAGCTTCACCGGGACCACGTCCAGCCCCAGCGCACACCCATCCCTTAGCCGCAACTCCTGAGAAAGACGGACAGCTAAACCTTTACTTGCTGCTGGTTTATTCCAGCCGCTGATGGCTAATTAAGCAGCTGTGCTGTGCTGCTTAATTAGCATTAAAGGAGCGTTTAGCAAGGGGCTAAGGGGACGCATTCATTAGATTAGGTTGTGGTTTTGGAGGGCTTTTTGGTTTGTTTGTTTGTTTTTTTTAAGATTTTTTTTGTTTTTTTTCACCAGAGATTTTGTGTTTCAGGAAGGACAGCGTAATGCTGAATTGCTTACAGGCAGATGGAGGCAGAGTTGTATCCGACCACACAGGTGGTACCCAGCTGGGAGAGATGAGCAGGAGCTGCAAGTTTTACTTTAAACAGATACTTATCGGTAAAGCCTCAGCTTATTCGCTGGTGATTTTTGCAGAAGAAATATCTCTGAATTAGAGAAGCAGAAATCCTCCCGTCAGATCTGGTGCAGAACAGTTGTGATGAAGCCAGTGTATAAGAAAACATGAAATGTTTCTAAAGCCACTTGAAGTTATTAATGGCAACTGTGCGCTCAGACATGAAGGTGAAGGATTTCCTGCAACGTACAAAGCCGAGCAGGCCAGAATTACTGGTTTTAATTCAGTAGTGCCCCAATAACTTAAAAACTCAATGAATAGTTCAGAAATACAAAATCTTTCCCAGACCTGTAAGGACCACAGTCACATTTCTGTTCAGTACTAGACATAATTACAAAAATCTTAAATACTTCTACAGAAATGTTGCAATATCAAATTTGTGTTTGTTTAAAAGTTCCCCAAATGGAAGACTATTTGGAATGTTTTACCGGAGACATTACCAAATGGAATAATCTTCTTTTTTTAATAGGAAATGACTTTAATATGTTTTAAATGTACTTAATGGCAAAGATTCCATATTATTATTCTACATCCATTTGACTAAGAATGTATGTGAATGAAAAAATTGTTGACCCTTTTGGTCAAAGGAAGCTTGAAAAAAAATTGCAATGGAATTTTTGCAGCAAATAGAAATTTTCTGCAACATGGACTAGCTAAAATATAGCCAAAACATACAGCCCAAACACTTTCCGCCCACATTGTCTCATTCAATGAATTTTGAGTAGTCAAATAAGTACATATTTCAAGTCAATAGTCTGAGTTTTGCCCCATATAGTTTATGTTTCTCTGTCATTTTAATTCTTGTTATTCTTGCTTTAGTACCCAAACGTTTTCTTTTAAATAAATCCATATCACTTAGTTTATTTCAGGGTAAATTCTATTCTTTTTCCTAAAGCAATTATTAAGTTAAATGTTAGGTTGATAAGAAAAGTATATCACTTTGTGGTAAAACATACATTTATGCAAAGTTTCACTTGAGGTTGACCAATAGGTTTACGTGTCTAAGTGTGTAATTTTAATTAGTTACTTTTTTTTGGGGGGGGGGGGGGAAACGTGGATCCTAGTATTTTCTAGGCGGAGGAGTTGGATGCACTACGATAAAGCAGGCATACCTTTTGTGCTGTGCAAGCAAAGTGGAGCAGTCCACAGCTCCGTCTGACCTCGGCTGCAGTCCCGCGGTGACGCGTTACGGCTGTTCAAACTCCCGCAGAGAGAAGAGCTGCTCCCAGAAGTTGTGGGAGCCCCTCGTAGCGTGAAGAGCACGGGCGCAGGGGCTCTCAGCTTGGAGCTGTTAACACATGGCGTCTCTAAAAACCAGACCCAGAGTTCAGAGAGATGAGCTGATTTAGTCCGAACGTGGGCCGAAGGAGGAAAGGAAATGCTCTCCAAGCAGTCGTGTCGCTCTCAGTTGGGTGGTTATTTCCAAAAATACGACGGGCGAGCAGTCCGGCTGGCAGCCCCATCCACGTGCAGCAGCTCCTCACGGCCTGCTGTGACCCCTGTGGAAATGCAGAGCAGCTGCCAGGGCAAAAGGTGAAGCCCCAGATCAAACGTTTTCTGCTCAGACTCACGAGTTGATGTTTCTGCAAGGGGTTCCCGCGCTGGCGTCCGATCCCTGCGCCGAGAAAGCTGGACTGCTCGGAAGTGACCATGCTGCCATGAGGCGCCCCTGACCGTTCTGCAAGGCACTCTGCCCGTGCAGATGCGTAATTCAAGGGCTGAGAAATCTTACTTGAAATCCACTAGCTGCATAAATCCAGTGTATTGAACTTTCCCTGTATCTATCAAAAGCAGTGCTGTATAACCTGACACCTGGCAGCTGATTTATGCTGCATATGCTGCAGGCAGCTCAGCTGTGGCCTGCGGCTAAGATGCAGCTGCTGGGTATTTTTTCTCCTGACGTTTCCCATGCGAGAAAGCAACACGCAGCTATATTTGGACAGCTCTTCAGTCCGAGTCCAGCCCTGCTGATGTCCGTAGTCAGGCTATTTGCCAGCACGTGGTCCCCTGGCACATACTGTGAACCAACCTGCATGTTGTGATCAGTTCTGCTGCCGGGAAGTGAGGGGGAGCAGCGCAAGCTGCCCCAGGGGCACAGTGGGAGAAAAAACCCTGAAGTCTCCCAATTGGAGCTGTACTGTGTGATTAGGGGGTGCCAAGGGAGGTGCCACAGCCTCAGGAAATCTGCCCATGCCTGGAGTCATGATAACACACACGGGCAATAAAAGGCCTTTGTCTAATGCTAAGCTGAATAAATCTCAAGGCTCTCGTTGAAAACCAGGGCCAGTAGCGCCCTCAAGCAGTCATCAAATCTATCTTCCTAGGCCAAAGCATGGTTGACTTCCCCTACCATTATAAATGTTTAAGCAAAGCATTTCTGATCGTTCTTAGAAACCTCCAGTGATTAAGATCCTTTAGCCATCACTGGCCATGAACTCCAGTGCCTTACATTGGCTTTCCTGTTAAATTGCTCCCCAGTGTCTACCTAAATACCATAGGATGACTTTGAAGTCTATGACTTCTTTTCCTTTCCCCAATGGAAAAGGAGATCAGTTTATTTTCTTTTGCTTTTCAGATTCAAAGACCACTAGCTTGCCTTTTTTCAGTCTGGTCTTTGACAAGCTATGGCTGTACCTGTACTGCGTACCACACTACTACGACTGCTCTGCGCTCCACATCTGTTACCTCTTGGAGGTAGTTTCCCCTTAGCCCGTTTAGTCCGTCTGTACAAAAGACACTGCTCTTGCTACCTCAGCTTCTAGGCTAGAAAGAGTTAAGGACGAATGGTCATAAAACCAAGGCGAATAATCCTTTCCTAACCTTTCAATTAGAAAAACCTGAAACTAAACAGCAGCTTCCTCTGGAATATGGAAGAAGAGGCAGGACTCTTGTCTTTCAGTGCAAAACAGCTTTTAAATGCTGGGGGTGTTTATGGCTAGTGTGGTAGAGACACGGAGGGAACAGGTGGCTTCTGGGGACCCATTTGAGTTGACAGAGCTGGAAGGGACAACTGACGTTCAACATGATCACAGCCCACAGTGGATCTGCAAAAATACCCATGTATTTTCAGATCTAGAAAGGTCTTACTGTAAAGACCATTTGTTGTTTTTGAAGCTATTACTTCAGTATCCATAAAGCTACCTTCCTACCTCTCCTTGCTTAGTGCTATTTATAACGTTCAAAAAAAAAAAAGTTGTCAACAGTAGACCGATACCTCTCCAAGTCTTGAACAAAGGCAAACCTTCCAGGCTAGTACAATGGGTTTCCATTTTCTCAGACTGCAGAGACACTATGGAAATTTAGGGGGTCGCTGCCGGCACATTTCATCTCAGCTTTTACCTACCTACACAGGCAATAAAACTTGTTACCGTGTGAAGCCGGAACTATGACCAATTTGAAATAAGTCAGAGCATTTGTTTCCAAGAAAGCAGACCATCATCATACAGAAAAAGAAAATCCCCTTTGCTGGCTGTCTCAGAGACTGCAGGACTTAGGCATTGGGAACTACTGTTCTGAGCCCTAGATCACATTTTCCGTATCAGTCATTTTGATTAATGTATCACATCCCTGCTGAAGACATTAAATGGAAGGGAGCAGTTACATTTCTCAGTGCCCCAAATGCCCAGACTTACATGTGCTCTAGGCATAAGGAGAATTTCTCTTCACAGACGTGGTATACATTACACATACTATGTGTGGAAAAACTTGATGTGTCCCCAATTCTGAGCTGGCAAGGCAGAATAAAACAAATAAGCAAAAACCCAATGCTCTAGTAGGTGTAGAGTCTGACCTAACATATTTGCACCACCACAGAGGGAACTCTGGGGAAAAAAAAACACATTGCAGAGCCTGGACTGGGAGGAAGAGGGAAGCCAAACCTCTGGATCAGTTAGACTGTTGGAGGTAAAAAGGTCAACCAAAACCTGACAGGGACATTACCTGGTAAGGCTGCCATCTGGAGGCCACCTACAGATCTGTATCACGTATGGAAAAAAACTGTTTAAGGAAACAAGAGTGTTTGGGGTTTATTTCATGGGAAAATGGGTGATTTTTACAAATACAGCGCTACACGAACCCTAAAAACCGAGCATGATTGCCGAAAGACCACAAGTGTGCTATCCAACAGTGAGGAGAGAAAGGCAGAAACCTGCCTAAGTACATTTAGAAGTCCAACAGGTTTTACTAGTGCAAATAAATAGACAATTAAAAAGGACATCCTCTTCCATGCAGGCCACTTCAGGTGAATCGGAGTTTGCTGGGCTCTGGCATCGAAAGAGTCAGCATGTCAAGCTGCGATGAGAACTCCGCCTCCAAGGCATTCTAGCAAGAGAGAGAAGACCAAGAGGACTCAGTGACTGCAAAGCAGTTTTCTAATATCTTTGTTAGACAAATACTTTTACAATGATCAGACATCGGGAATATTATTAGGACTGATTAAACCTAGTATTGAACTAGAAGTTCTCACTACTGCAAATGGGAATCTGACAATCTAAGCGATTTTGAAGTTAGCAACGTGCCAAAGACCAGGGACGAAACGACCCGACGCTATCTGGTACTTTTCCATACTGCACTGCTCTCAGTACAATTTCCAAATCTAAACTAAATAGTTAACTGAGGCATTTTATGCATCAAATGTATATGAACACAATAAGCCAAACAGGCTTGTTAGCCTCAATGGTCATCATACCTTTTGCAGTAGCAGTAAAGAGTTTCAATCCAGTTGCACTGCCAGATGAAGCAGAGCATTTCAAACACTAACAGTTCATGAAGCCCTGCCCTGCAGTCCTTGCCGTGTGATAATTTTAGGAACTACCACCAGGCTGAGCAGAAATGCAACACCGGGCTCCAATCTCTCAATTTCTTACAACAAGACACAGCTAAGGAATGCTGGTAAATCAGAGACTGTTTATTACTGAGCTTACAACACAAAGGGAAAATTCCTTTCTAAGAACTACAAAGAAATCACCAAATGAAGGGCTAAACAAGCTGAATGGCCTTATACTGTGCCCCAGTGAGACTTTCAAGCTGAGCAGGTACTCACTCCAGAGGTGAGCGTTCTGACCTGATAAAGGCCTCACGCTGGTAAGGCGAATCTATATTTCTAAAACAAAAACAGGTGTCTTGCCAACCCAAGCAAGCCCACCCAAAAATGTACAAAATACTCTCACGTAACCATAATTCTGATTACAGTTGTAAGGCTTATCACCAAATATCATGCATGGTGTCCACAAGCAAGCAGGATGTAGCCCAAACATATAAAGACAGGTTTTGTGCTCAAATTGGGCCCAGCTCACCCTGAGAAGTTACACAGAAACTTCCGCAACAACTTGAGATGAAACGTTTCCCAGCAATCATGCTTGCAGGTTATACAAGCACGGATGAATCGGGCATGATGTTTCATAGGGGAAGGTCACAAGGCAGGCCACAAGGCAGTCATTAAGTAAAATATAGGCCTTACTGCCCTTTGGGAATTCAGAAGCAGAAATGCAGGTCATGGGACCAAGAAGCTGCAACACGAGTGAAAAAACACTCTGGCAGGTGAAGCAGACAAAATCGAAAAGGATATAGCTGCCTAATCCCCACTGTATCATTATGTCCAACTGTCTTTGTAGCTTTAGACTTCACCCCTCCAACACTTCCTCCTTCCAATACGCACTGCTTCTACCTTACCAAAGTAAAATTTCCCTCTGGAGATCATTAAGACTACGATCTGCGGCAGATAAATCCACAGCCAATTAATGCACATAGGTTTTTTTGGAATGACAGCACCCATTTAAGTCTCTATGAAAAATTAAAAACTCTTACCAGTTCTCGTTTTGCTTCTTCGATCTTCACTTGTGCAAGGGAAGGATTCTAAAGAGAGAAAAGGGTATAAAAAGCAGTATTTCAGCTTGAAACACAAAGTCCCTCTATTACTGCAAGACTTTAATGACATGCCGTAGAGGAATTCAGGAATAATTATATTAGTTTTGCATATACTCTTTACATGCAAAACGTACTGACATCCAGAGACTTAACATCATTTTGGTTTGGGCAGTCGGGTATGTTTCTAAAGTTTAGTAAGACCTAATGTCTAAGAAAACATGAATTTCCAAAAACTGCCAACCAAGGAACTGGATATTAAATGTATCCAGGCACGAATCTTCCAAAGCACAAAACGCTTCTAGCTGCGTGCAAGGATAAACCTTTCTCCGTCGTTCTGCCTGCACCAGAAGGGAGGCACCAGGGCCCTCCCCGTCTCCACTGATGACGGGGTGGAGGGGGAGCACGGAATTGAAGAACCTAATCCAATTTGAACGGCCTGTTTTGCTTGAGGAAAGCGGTGGCAGCTGCCTCTTGGAGTAAGATGGATTAAAAAGACAAGCAGTTCCACCCTCTCCCTGCATCCTTTTCTTGTAGGAGGAAGAAAGCAGCAGCTACATGAGGGAGAAGTTAGGTTGCAGCAAGATATGTCTAGTGGCAGGGACTCAACGCAGGGACTGAGAGGGTGAAGAGAGAAGGGTGGTCCAGCAGGCAGGAAACTTAATTCATTATAGACTTTCCATGTAATCTTGAACAAGTTTCTCTGTTTCTCTGGACCTCTATGCCCCATTCATAAAACTGGAATGAATTTTTTTCTCCTCTCACACAGAAGGATTATGAGGTTAGCTGTATGACAGGTTGTGGGGTGCTCAGATACATTGGTAACAGGGGCCACATCGGGTAAGTCAGACTCAACTGTGACTGTCTAGTTTACAGGTTTATTTAATAAAACCAAAACCCATTCCACATTTCTCCCCAGTTGTTGCCACATCTCCCCTGAATGCCAAAGAGAGAAGTCCTTAATACTCATCTGTAAAAGTAAGGGCAATTTTCAAAGGAAATGAGAAAAACTGGTGTTCAGTGGTCCCAAGCATCACAAGCGGCCAACGTGCAGACTTTGTGCAAAGCCAAGGCCTTTTGTTTTATGGACTAAAAAACCCCTGTTTACTCATGATTTCTTTAAGTCTTTGTAAAGTTGTTCACAGAAGTCCCCTTAACCGAAAGTCTTTGGTAACGAGGGTTCTCCTAATTTGAAATGACTGAAGTCCTTTAAATAAAAGGTGCTTCGTGCACCAGTCTGACAGAAACTCCCGATAGAGTGACCAATAATGACAAAAGCCAAAATTTAAAATGAAGAACAGATACAGAGACATTGGCTCTCAAGACAGCAGTTTAGTTGCCTAAAAGAGACCTGCTTTTTTTGAAGAGCTGAGCATCCAGCACCCTCTACAGAAACCAAAGGAAATGATGGAGCAGACAATACTCAAAAGCCAGAGTACTTGCTTAGAAAAACAGAGCCTACATTTGGGTACTTCTCCATAATCTTTTAAATCTTGCTCAGAGCTTCAACCCCTGCACGGTGTGCTGCATCCACCATACCGACAGCCTGATCTGTGTACTTAAAATTACTGGTAAAACTTACAGATATTTTTATATTAAGGATTTCCTCCTCCAAACTTCTCTGTCTAATTTCTGTTTAATTCACCTCGATACAGAGCTCACCCACCACTCTGTTCCTGTCACGTTCCTACGCATTTTGTTAGAAGAAAGCAGTTTGCTTGGTAAACACTTAATTTCTTGGTTTTCTTCAACAAATAAGTAGCCTTTTGTTTAAGTACAATCTTCTGTTTATACAGACCGATAGAGATTTAGAACAGCAAATATTTGTCCACTGAAACCACCGCAACGATAGTCTTTACATTTTGAACTCCATTAAAACTAATCTGATGGTAATACAATAGAACTGCGAAAGAAATAATTACAGGAGTTAAATCCAGGTAGGACTCCAGTTTCTTCTTCAAAGGCACAATTTCTTGCTCTAATTCAGCCAGTTTCTGTGAACAGAACAAAGCAGCAGAGTTTATTCTACAGTTTTACTTGTGTAAGTGATGTAAATCAGTGAAATAGATCTACAATTATCTACAGCGTTTCAGAATTCACACATGTTGGTTAGAGCTCTGATGATCTTTCCCAAAAGCTATGGAAAAATAAAGATCTACCATTCTTTCAGTTATCATAGTCATCAGTCAGTCAAAGCCAGCTCAGATTTAACACCGACATATACATTAATTGTCCTTCCTGGCTGAAAATACACAGCTGCTTCTAATACAGTATAATCACCCACTCTTACCTCCCTGAAAGGAGAGGAGTTTTTTGAACTCAGAATCCACCAGACAGAGGTCTTCTGTCGGCAACCTTACTGTAGGCCAGGACAGAGAGAACGGAGGAAGTAAGAAGCTACGCTCTCGTGCCTTTAGCTTCTCTGCAAAAACAGAGCTTTGCATATGCAGCAGCAAAGGAAGATTCCCCTGCCACTTGCACTGCTCCTTCGATTTGCTCATTTGATGAGCACAGGGAGATAACTTCTCCCTAGAGCTGAGAACTACAGCTCTCACCCCTTTACAAACAATCAACTTAAAGCAAAAAATCCACTATGAAGTCATCCACGCCGCCCAACTAACTGAGCTCTCAGCAAAGTAGCTATAGGAACGCTAGTGAATCAAACCTGCCCTTATATTCAGGTTCTAGAAGACAAAGGTCGGACAAAACTTAAGACCTACAGAAAATTGCCTGTAATTTTTAATATGTAACATTCCAAAGCAAATGATTTTTGGTTAGCACTCTTCTGAATCACAGTGCAATGTAAATGTTGCCACCCAGTGCTTGTTCATGAGAACCGCAAAGTAAAATCAAGAAAGCTATTTTCAGCGTAGAGAGCAACTAATACGCAGGAAAAGCCAATAAATAAGTTAATAATACATCAAACACGCTATTTCCTTTAACTTACTACCCTACTGGGCTCACAATACATTCAAAAATGTTCTATTTAAAGGTGCAAGAAAAAGGCACACCATAAAAGTCAAAACTTGGACTTCACGCTGCCTCTCTCCCCTGCTCAGAAGCATTTGAGAGCAAGTCTATTCCATACACCCTAGAGGGAATCACCTGGGTCATTTTATCCAGTAACTCCCAAAACACAGGCAACCATGTAACAGGATATATTCCACAGGATGTCCACTTCATTTACAACAGAGATCACAGAGACAGCAGACTGACCAGGGACTGCCAATTCTCTGCGGATATTCCTTCAGCAGCTATGCATTTATTACATGGAAATTCTCTAGTAGACTACGTTCCCAATCAGGGACAAAGGCAGAAAGAGGAAAAGAGGGAAAACCAAAATATAACAAAAAAAGGATTCCGCTCAATCAGTCCAGAGGGAAAGCTTCTTCCCAAATCCAAAACAAGTGCTCATTTAACCCTGAAGAAGAGGCACAGCTTCAGCACCCAACAATGCTTCTTGGCCTCTAGGAGAGGCAGACCCACCTGATATTCCCCACTTCAGAGGTATCTGCCTATGGGATTTTTGTTTGGGCCTCTTTTCAGGTAATCGAATGACAAAATACATTTCCTGAAACCTTCCAACAAACAAGGCTGCTCCGTACCACTGCAGAAACATCCATCTTGTACCAAAAGACCTACCTCAGACAGGCTCACTAATGACTGATGCGTCAAAGATTGGTCCAACCCTGTGGCAGAAAGCTGCTCCTACAAACGAAAAGACAGTTTGTACAGTATGTACTCTCCTACCACACAGACACAACTGGCAGCAAAAAATAACAGAGAGGAGAAAGATGTTACCATTAACTTGGGTTTGCTAACAATAACAGAAATGCGTGCTATCTGAACCATAGATCTTGCTGGTATATGAAATCAGCTACAACTAAAATTTATACTAGCGATAACAAATCTTTCCAGAAAACTAGTGGGAGAAGAACATTCCCAGCAAAGGCTGGGAAGAGCTTTTCCAATAAAACGCTGTTAGTCTAATATAATGTTTTCCACCTCAGAGTTGGCAAAATATTGGACAGCATCCAAGAATTACATAAAACATTCCCATACCCTTCATGATGCAAGAAAGGTGAATGAAAAGACAGTACAACTTGTGCCTTCAGTGTTTAACCACTCATTAATCTCAAAAAATGGCTATATTCAGAATTTTGACACACAAGCTACCACAGTGAGCAAGCTGCTCTGCTGCTCACTGGCTGTATACTATTATATTAGAGTACCTCGGAGTAAACACAAGGTAATCTGAGCTAATACAGTTCTCCATGAAAGAAGGAAAAGTGTCCTTGCGTTTCCCATAGGATGTCATGGGGGAAAAGCGTAAGCGTAGTAGGAACAATTGAAGCATGGTAACTAGAGTCCTAGGAGTACCAGAGTCCAATGTTCCAGAGTCTGGGAAGCTCCAGGGATGTCTCTAAGTACAATTCTGGACCCAGCCATAGCTGTGCCACTACTTCCCAAGGTCTCATTAAAAAATTCCTTCCATCTACCTCAGCAGCCTTGATCCTGATTTTGAAATCCTCAGATTTGTCTTTCAGGAACTTCAAGTTCTGGGATCGACTCTCAGCTTTTGCTTTTTCTACCTCCAAATGTTCCTCTGTTTTCTTGAGGTCCCTTAAAAATATAAAAACAAGCAAATCTTCACATTCAAAGAGATACCAGTATATACATACTACTTAATCATCTATGGTCAAGCTAAACTCTGCAATATAACCAACACCAGAAGGGAGAAAACAGAGAAAGCACTTATATATCCGTGCAAGATTCTCCAGTGGAACCATCCACAGCAGTCATCTCCAGCCTAGCAAAGGCCATGGGATATAACTGTCCAAGGGGAATGCCATTTGCCTAACAGCACAGAACAACAGTCCACTGTGTACTTTACTAATTCAGTTAGAGACCTGCTAAGCTAGCTAAACTTAAAATCAGAAAAGGGCCATAGCAAACCAGGGAGAAGCACACAGCTACGGTATCTTTGCTACAAGCAGCCCTAGCGTTACGGCTTTAAATAACAAAATCAGAAAATAATTAGACTGGAAGGGATCTGTGGATGTCATCTGGACCAATGCCTGCTCAAAGCAAGGACTGATGCTACGCTTCACCAAACATTTCAAACAGATTACATTCTTTAGGGAATCAAGTTTTTTTTTTTTTTTTTTTTTAAGGTCTACCATAAACTGGTTAAAGGAGATTCTTATCTAGAAATCTTTTTTGTTTTGCCTGACTACTCCATTTTGACAACAACACTCACGCAAACTGTGCTAAGCAAAACAGGTTCACCTGCAACTTCAGCTGAAAGCAACTGGTGGAAGACACCAGCCCGTATCTGACAACGGCTTTTAGTCCATTTTGGGGTTAAAACAATGTTTTTGATGGTACTCCAAATGTCTTTTGATTACTGGGAAGTGCCTATAGCACATGACTTTTGATAGATGATGCCAAATACTGTGAATTAGATACGCATCATAAATCTGAAAATTCAGTGATCCTTGCCTAGTGATCACAGCCGATATACTACACTGCCGAGATCAGCAGTACTGCTTACATCTTTCCCTTTTTTCACCCATTACTCACTCTTGTAACCGCTTTTCCAGCACCAGCGCTGCAGTTAGTTTTTTTCTAATGCTGGTCAATTCCAGTTCCATTTCTCTGTTTTTTGATTCTGTCGCATGCAGATCCGAAGTCAGATCATTGATGGCAGAGATGAAGCTAGTGAAACGAGAGATTCAGTAGGAACATTCAGGAGTCAGCTCTTCTGAAACTTGGGGTTATTTTTTTCACACTTTCCACAAATGACTTGTGTTTTTGTTCTCCTATGATGACACATCTGACAAATGCCAGTTAGTTTAAGAGAGGAAAGTAAAAGAAGTCACTGAGGATACGTGCTTCCTTTAACTAACAAAGATTTCATCTGGAAGAGGAAATGGTCCAGCAATCTGAGTAGCAGAAGAGCCAGGCAAGACCTGGCATTCCAGTAAATATAACCTCCAAACTTGAAATATTCAAGAGCTCCGCTCCTGGCTTGCCAAACCACCTGTGAGAGAAACTCCATCCAGTCACTGAAAACACATGTCCTTGAGACATGCCCACCAGTACTTCGGTCACCTCCTCCCAAATGGCCTCTTCCACCTGCCCCTCCGGCTCAGGAGGAGAGCTAGAGGAGCAAAGCTCCTGAAGACCATTAAAAAACCAATGGATTCCAAGGCAGATTTTGGCTTTTCCTTACCGCCAGTGCTCAGCACACTGTATTATGGGTGAGGCTAGGCAAAGAAGAGGGGCCTAGAAAGAGCAGACTAACAGCTACTCTTTCTCTTTGGCTGAGCTAAGGAAATCTCCTGACATCAAGTGAGACAAGGTAAGAGAGGGAAAGGAGAGGAGCTGAGACTGAGCAACCAGTTACAGCTCCTCAGGCCTTGCCTGAGCTGAGTGAAAGCTGCTCCAGCTTGTGATACCTGCCATGGAAGTCCTGGCAGTTGCATCCTACAGCCACTAACCACAAAAGCAGCAGCAAAAAGGAGAGATTTAACTGCGGGCTGGGGCTTAACCTTTCAGACCTCGGAGACTTCCCCTGCTACAAGAATCGAGAGTTGCAGCTTTGTGCACAGTCCCCACATCCTTTAAAGCTGCCCAAGTGGTGCAAAAAAAGCTGGACAAGTAAAATTCCTTGTGTGAAAGTACAGTTTGAAACTGTCGAATTGAAAAGCCAGAGGGAAACAACACAGATCATCAGCCCTGGTGCGGAGCGGGAGGAACTACCTGACAAGAGAAGTGTCCTTTGTTTCAAGTGTCATCGCGCTGTTTACCAGCTCATTTAGGTAGCTGGTGCCCTCACTGGACAGACTAGTTAAGGAAAAATCCAGGCTTTCTGTAAGAAGGTCCTGCAGATAGTTAGCTGAAAAACAAATACAAGCCAAATTAGTCATTTTAATATCACCTTTCTTGCGAGGCCTAGAGGGCAGCTAGAATTCTGAAGCGAGAATTCAATCCCACTCCAGAAATTTTGGTTACGTTTTCACTGGTAGGGGAAGAGCGATCTTAAAAGAAGACTTAAACATGACAAACTGCTGTCACATTTCTGCTTGTCAAGCAAATCTACTGTGTTGAGGAAAGGAGCTACTCCGCTCCTTCCCTGACTGGCGTGTCTAAACCCATATAAACAAGAGTTTACCCTTGTGCTATGGTGATGAGCATGCTCAGGTCTTCCCTCTGCAGAGGACTGGGCAATACAGCCTAAACCTGCTCCTGGCATGCGCATGCCTGTCAGGACAGACCTGCGTTAGGAGGGATGACCCTTCCTTCTGAAGGAGTCTGAGTTTGCAGCAGAGCTCACACCCACGCCTGACAGGCAACGCTCACGTGCTCTGACAGCCTAATGCAACCACCTAGTCTCCATCATGATTTATTTGACGGCAAGTCACTAGAAGAGTTGAAGGGAAAAAAAAAAGTAGGGTTTTTAGGGGTCTTCATGTATACAAAATCAGTCTTTTCACAGAAAAGTAAAACTCCTTCTTGAAAAAAAGCCTTTAAAGGTACAATCCTTCAGTATGTGATATGCTAAAAATGTATTATGGTCCCCTGAACCATGCACTTGCTCCAGAAAAATATATTATCAAATACTAATTTCAGATAGCTACAGCATAACTTAATGGCCTCATTGTTGTTTCAGATTCCTCAAGTGCTTTCCTTAATGGGAAATAAGCACCAACTCAGACTCTTAAATCAGCAGTTGCTCACCTGCCTATGCAGCCAGTATTTCAGTGCTGGGCTATCCAGCCCAGCAAGCAGGAGGTTTCAGCAATTAATCTGCTTGCCCATACTTACAGCCTGCTCAAGCTGGTTTAAAAAACGTTTTCTTGATCAACCTTATGTCACTGTAAATGTTGCTGAAAGGAAAGCGTGAAGTGTACGGTAGTAAAAGCTGAACCAGAAGAAATGGTCAGCTTATTGATAGTCTTTCATAAGTTCTCATAAGATTTTAACAGAGATAATCTACAGTGTCACTAAGAAATACTCTAACTTTGACAGAACTGAGGACTGGAGCTTCAAACTCACCTTCTGCTTCGTATTCTGCTGCTTTCTGCTTCCTGTCATCTATCAGCAAAGAAACATCCCTATCCCTGGCTTCACTGTGTTCTGCAAGCTCGTACAAGATATCAATGGTCCGTGCATTCACTTCATACTGTGGAATGGGCTGATCCCCGAGTATTTTCTTTAGCCATAAGGTAACCTGCCAGAAAAGTGGGAAAAGAGACATTAAACAGTCAGCGAACGGAGACAAAATAGCTGATAAGTGTGAGAAATGGAAAGTGCTGCAAGTCCTAAATTCCTGAAGAAAAACTTCTATGACCTCAGTCAAAGCATGAGCGGAAAAACGGGAGACAGCTGCCTTTGCGTCTTCTTCAGATGCCTGGAAAACTATTTCCCTTCACTTTTAATCATTTTTAAGCCCCTCGTTTCCCCGAGGACTTGCTTATCTCCAGACGACAACAATTAATCTTTCCATTCCCACGTGCCGCTCGCTACAGACACACCGAGACATGCTGAAGAGGTGTTTGGGCAGGTGGCAAGAACGGCATTCCAGCAGGGTAAGATGAAACTGCCCAAACCGTCAGGGCGGGAGCGGTGTCTGCTGGCTAGCAGGGCAGAAAAGGCCACCGCGACCGGCAGGCGCGAGCAGCGGTTACGGCTGCCGCTAACCGATCACGGGGGCCTTTTACTACGCAGCACCTTAAACGAGCTCGCTTGTATTTAAAGGTCAGCGAGCCCGGGCCGTTAGCGAGTGAGGCGATATCAACCCTCCGCCGGAACTGCGAGGGCAGGGTGTGTGTGGGAAGGCCTCCCCTGCCTGGGCACCTCGGCGCTGCCGCGGGATAGGGCACCTTGCAGCCCACCCCAGGGCCCGCCATTACCCGCCGGATCTTCTCCTCCATGGCGGCCTCCGCCGCCTGTGAGCCTCCCGCCTCCTTCCCGGCTTTCCCCGCGCCGCCCCCCCTTCCGGCCGCGGTGCCTCCTGGGATTTGTAGTCCGCTCCGCGCCCCCCCCCCCCCCCGGCTTGAGGCGGCGGCGCCCCAAAAGCAGAGCGAGGGTTCCCGTCTCTCTGAACGCGCCGCATCGCTGCAGGGACGCCTTTGCAGCCCGCCTGGCTCTGGACCTTGCTGCACCCGCCCACGGCGCTTACTGCGCTGCTCGTTTATCCCCTGACCAGCCGCCGCCCCCCACCTTGCCCCGGCCCATCGGCAGCGAGGGGCGGGGCAGGGCCGCCGGGGGCGGGGGCGGGGCCGGGCGGAGCCGAGGGGCGGGGCCGGGCTCTGGCCACGCCCCCGCCCCGTGGGCGGGGCTCGCGGGCCCCTCCGCCCGCTGAGGACCGTTTCAAGGACACCCGCCGCAAGGGGCTGTTTTTTTAAAAGCACCGTTTCCTCTTTTTTTTTTTTAACGTTTTTCCGCAGCTGGGAGTGGCCGCCGGTTCCAGTGGTGGTGGTGGGTGGGGGGGGAAAGAATAAAACAACGGCGAGGCGCTGGGGGAAAGGAGACTTTGGGGAAGCGCTTCCGGGTCATGACCGCCCCCCCCCCCCCGGCCTGGCCGCCACGGGGCGGGGCGTCGGCGCCAAAAGGGGCGGAGCGCGCGGCGGCCATTTTGTGGAGAGAGCGCGGGGCCGGCAGCCGCGTCCTGTGTAGTCCCGTCCGGAGGAGCCGCCGCCTGCTGCCGCCGCCGCCGCCGCCATGCTCTCCGCCCGCGTGGCCGCCGCCCTCGCCCGCTGCCTGCCGCGGCAGGCCGGCCTGGTGAGCGCGCCCTCGCCTCCGAGCGGCGGGCGGGGGGGAGGGCGCCGCCGCCATCTTGGGGGCCGCGGTGACATTGAGGGGCCGCGGCCTGCGGCGGGAGGGGCGCGCTCCGGCGGGGGCCGGCCGCGGCCCGGCGGCGCGGCTGTGCCGGCACCCTCGCCTCGGCAGCGCCGGGCGCCAGCGGTGCCCCGGCCCGGCAGGAGCCGCGGGGGAGCGGCCGGTCTCCCCCCCCATGAGGTGCGCAGGGGGCGCCGCGCCCTTCCCTCAAGGTTGGAGGTGGCGTTGCCGGGTGCTGCTCAACGGCCCCGAAGCTGCGAGGGCTCCGCGAGGCCTGGCGGTCCGAGCTGCGATGCCTCGCCTCGTCGCCGCGTTTGTTGTGCGGTGTTGGTGGGGTGCAGAAATCCGTCAGGGTCCGCTCCCAGCCGCTGTCCCTGGTGAAGGTGAACGCGGAGGCCTTCCCAGCCCGTCAGAGAAACGCCCTTAGCATTGCTGTGGGACTGCACTGGGAGCTCTCCGTGAGATGTAAGATTATTGTAGCCGTTTAGGACGTTGATCACTACAGATTTTTTTTTTTTTTCTGGAACTGTGTATGTTCTAGCAACCCTGTAGCAGTTTTGCAGTTAGATTTTGTTCTGAGAGAAGCCAACCCTTAGAAGACTAAATTTTATTTTTGCCTTGTGCAGAACCACAAGGGAGGCACCGATTTCTCTATGCCTCAAGCTTTTGATGCCCTGAGCAAAAGGGGCTAGTTTAGCGGATGTGTTGCTGTGTGAGTTGCCGCAGTGCTGCAGTTGTGATGCTAGTGCAGCATGAAGGCCACGCAAAAAAATGCAGCAAGTAATTTGGGAGAGTTTGCCATATTATTAGTAATGCTAGACCTGGTTCCAGTGCTGCACTTTGTCAATGGAGCTGTGTGCTGTGTAACTCAAAACTGAGACATGTTGCTTATGTTAGATTTCCAGAAACACCCTGGGTGCAGCATTCGTTGCTACGAGAAACATCCATGCCTCCAAAACATGTTTTCAGAAAACTGGTGAGTCTAAAATAATAATAATAAAAAAGTATGCACATATGAGTACTGTTTAAGAACTTGCTCTGTCAAAACTTGTTAACTTAGAGAAATAGTTGAAAACGAATAATAATTTGCACTTGGAATATGAGGCGTGCACATCAGTTGACAAAACCCTTAAGGGCAGTGATTGATAGTGAACTAGCTATTTTTAGTCATATATGTGAGGTTTCATTTTACCTTTTAGTAACTGTTCACAGGGAGTGGTCACGCGTCAAACCTGGCTTACTTAAGTTAACTCCTTTACAGGGGTTCAATTCTGTGATCAACTCCTGCAGAATTATCCGAAAAAGCCTCAAAATTGCGGTTTTGTTCCTGCTTTATAATAGTAGAAGGGAGTAGATGACTTTCCCAAGTGTGCTTGGGTTTGACCTTGTGTCCTTGAGTATAACTTTGCACTGCCAGCATCTTGGTGTTTAGAGGAGGCAGTGGCACCAAACAGCTGTGGTTTTGGTAGTTGTTCATGTACAATTTTTGAAGTGGTTTAGGTCACTAAAGGTATTATTAGGAAATGAATTTCAATGTTACTGCTTCCTAACTGAGAGAATAAAAACCTATTGGAGACATGCTGCCCAACAGAAATTAGAAGAAGATGGAGAATACTTTTTATAGGTTATGTTGAACAACTCATTCCTTAAATACATTAAATGTCTAAATGTATTTGGCTCTTGGATTAAAAATGAGTTGAGAATTTATTTTGATGCTTACAGTCAAGTCACATGCTCTGCCTGCAGAGCTAGCAGTTCCGTACTTTCGGATCTGGGTCTAATCTCTCTAGTCTAATGGCTTTCCAGAGGAGAGGTCGCTAATAGCATAGGACATACTGAAGAACATAAGTGCCTGTTTAACGTAGTCGTTAGTGATGCTTCATAATGATGAGATGAAACTGCTTTTATTGACTGGTAACGTGAAGAATATCCCTTGTGCATCATGTCTAAGGAAGAATGCTTGCTTGGTCCTGTGGCATACCTGAACCAAGGTCAGCTCAAGACCAGCTTTCTGATTTCATACTGCCCCTTAATATACTGGATCCTGTTTGGAACATTTCTTTCCAGGCACTGCTGAGGTATCCTCTATTCTTGAGGAACGTATTTTGGGAGCTGACACCTCTGCTGAACTTGAGGAGACTGGCCGCGTGCTCTCAATCGGTGATGGTATTGCCCGGGTGTATGGCCTAAGAAATGTCCAAGCAGAAGAAATGGTTGAATTCTCTTCTGGGCTGAAGGTAAGCTTTCACTGAAGCCTATTTAGTTTGGAAATATGAAGAAGACGTTTCTAAGGAGAATCTGAGATGGTGCTTGGAATTACCCACATGGGGCTTTTACTGACTTCCTTATGACTTAAATATGGAGTAACTAGTTGAAATAACACTGTGAAAAGGAAATGTTATTTTTGTTTATAATGTGCTGCTTTCAAATATTGGTATCTGCTTCTTGGCCAACATTTGAGCTTTATTTGCCTTTACCCGGGAAGTGTTAAGACCTAATCTGCCATAGGATGATGTTTTCTTTAGTTTCAGGCTGGCTTTTCTGTTCACTGGTGAAGAATGGCCTCTAAGCTCCATTACAGTGTACGGTTTGCTGACTTCTTACAGTCTTAACAGACCAGAGTTAAAAAGGCTTAGACTGCTCCCTAAAAATCAGAGACCTCTTCTAGGTCATTTTTAGTGAGCTAACTTGCTTTTTAATTTAGTGAAGCAGATAAGAAACCAGATCTTTTTTCCCCTTGTCCAATTCCTATTTGAACCCTGCTCTTCTTTTCTGTTCTCTTTGGGGAGAGAAGTGACTTCATGCTAGACTGCTACAAGTGTAACAAATTATTAAATAAAGTTCAAGAGTTAGGCAGGTTCTCCGCAGTATGGGAAAAGATGCGTGCATTGGATGTAAGAGAATACTGAATATTTTATTGTTACAAAGAAGGTTGAAAGATTGAGGCAGCCTCTATCCAATATTTTGCGCTGTAGAATAATCACTTAAGTACTAAACCAGCAAGAATTCACTGGAAATGTTGATATGGGTTTTCTCAGGATGACATGATCTTTGTCCTAGGGCATGTCCTTGAACTTGGAGCCCGACAACGTTGGTGTTGTCGTGTTTGGTAATGACAGACTGATCAAGGAAGGAGATGTTGTGAAGAGGACTGGTGCCATTGTGGATGTACCAGTTGGGGAAGAGCTGCTGGGCCGTGTGGTGGATGCCCTGGGCAATCCTATTGATGGGAAGGTAAGTGTAACTAGGTGTTTACTGGTTCTACTTGCTTCTCTGTCATGGACTGCAACAGTTTAGTTTTTGTGTTTTTCTTTTTTTAAGGGTCCTATTACTTCTAAGACACGTAGGAGAGTTGGCTTAAAGGCCCCTGGGATCATTCCCAGGATCTCTGTGCGTGAACCTATGCAGACGGGTATTAAAGCTGTGGATAGCTTGGTGCCGATTGGCCGTGGCCAGCGTGAGCTGATCATTGGTGACAGGCAGACTGGGTAAGTTAAATGTCTAAGCTAAAATTCTCATATCTAGAGACTTCAATACAGTGTGTTTTGAATGTACAAAGCTAAACACAAAACTGGATAGAGGTTGGGAGAGCCACAGGCAACTGAACTCAGTAACCTCTATTTGTGTTACATAGGAAAACTTCGATTGCAATTGACACAATAATCAACCAGAAACGATTTAATGATGGAACAGATGAGAAGAAGAAGCTGTACTGTATCTATGTTGCAATTGGTCAGAAGAGATCTACTGTTGCTCAGCTGGTAAAGAGGCTCACTGATGCAGGTACAGACGTGAAGATGGCTGATTGTGATGGGAGCTGGTGATAATCCTGTTGTCATTGTTACAATGCGTACTAAATTTAAAGTAGTGGCTGACTGACTGAAATGTTGATTACTGCCACGAACTCTCCTAGTTGCAAGTGTAGGCAGAATTCTGTGAGAACCGCTTCTCTGGAGAAGAAATCCTAGGTATCTAGGAAAAAAAAAAGAAAAAACCCTTTTCACCACAGAACATTGGAAGACTAATAACCCTTCCAAAACTACTAGATTGCTTGAAGAAGTTGCTTTCTAGTTTTTTCAGTGGAGTTCAGAGAGCTTCCTCCTGGCAGTCAGGCAAGCCTGGTTCCAGTTACGATCTATAAGTATTTATGGATGTAGCATTTGTTTCAAATGTAGGCAAATCAGTGTGAATGACAGTTGCAAGTTTAGTGGAGAGTCTTCTGTTGCCCAGTGTGTAATGGACTAAATCAGTGTTTCTAGAAAGATGCCATCATCTTGTTGACTCATGCTGCATCTGTAACAAAGCTTGCAAGAGATCAGGCACCTTACCTCTTGCCTACTGGTCAAGTAGAGTCATATCTAGCAGAAGAAATGTGTTTTAACGAGGCTAATTTGTTGGGGACTGTGAAACAAAAGGTACTTAAGGTAGTTCCTTGCAGAAGCCAGGAAACCAGGGACTTGTAGTCCTCTGAGTGACTTCTAGAGCTTAAGTGTCTTTGATTGGAGTCTAAACTTCATTTTGAATGGGAAAGAAGTCCATAAGTGTTAAAAATTAGCTGCTATAACTTTGTTGTTAAAACTCCTGGAGCTAGTCAGATAGAACCTGCATGCCAATGTAGCACAGCGTTCCTTCTGGTAACAGTGTAGGGATGCTGCCTGGTCTCACTTCCGCAGCTAGTTTTGTCTGCCTTGTAACTTGTACTTCACATGCATGTTATGTTTGCTAATTATTGGCGTGATAAGGTAATATACTTAGTGTTGTGTGTCTGTGATTCTTTCCAGATGCCATGAAGTACACTATTGTGGTTTCTGCCACAGCTTCTGATGCTGCACCCCTTCAGTATCTGGCTCCCTACTCAGGCTGCTCCATGGGGGAATACTTCAGAGACAATGGAAAACATGCACTTATCATCTATGATGACTTATCCAAGCAGGTCAGGAAACATTGCTTATAGAGCTTGTATTCTAGTGTTGGGGTCTGTAGCTGTAAGATCACCTCAGGTGTAGATATGCAAGCTTTCCAGTGAAGTAGTGAAGTCTGAGAGCTGCCTTTATACCGTACAGGCTGTTGCCTATCGTCAGATGTCTCTGCTACTGCGTCGTCCACCTGGTCGCGAGGCCTACCCGGGTGATGTGTTCTACTTGCACTCTCGTCTGCTGGAGAGAGCAGCCAAAATGAATGATTCCTTTGGAGGTGGCTCTCTGACTGCCTTGCCTGTCATTGAAACTCAGGCTGGTGATGTGTCTGCTTACATTCCAACTAATGTCATCTCCATCACTGATGGACAGGTAGGACTCGCTCTATGTATGTCAGTACTTCTGTGTCACTTAGTGGCAGGTCTCTAAAAGTTTTCGGACATCTGACTAAGATGATAAAACATTTTTTCTCCTCCAGATCTTCTTGGAAACTGAGCTGTTCTACAAAGGTATCCGTCCAGCTATCAACGTTGGTCTCTCTGTATCCCGTGTAGGCTCTGCTGCTCAGACCAGGGCTATGAAGCAGGTAAGCATGAAACTGCTGTTCGCTCTCATTAGAGTAGAGTAGAGGCTGTCTAACCCATTTCACTCTTAGCATGTAGTGAATACAGAGGAAACATACATGAATTCCTAAGTATTGTGCAGTTTTTCAAGTTCTCCAAGAGCAACCTGTGTGATCTTTGTTTCCCTCTCCTGCTGAGAGGTGGGAAGGGAATGATGAGCTGCTTAAAGATGCAGCACTAGTAAGTTTCAGCATGCTTAACTGGGTACTAATCTACTTGGGTATAGAGAATGCTTGCTTAACCCCATACTGTTTTTAATCTAGGTATGAAATATCAACTGTGACCCTTTTAGGGTGGGATAGCATGCCCTATACAGGCTCTGCTCTTGGTATCCAATTATTCCCCCTACCTACTCTTAGATTCTCCTTATCTTTTTCCTAAGACTGGGAGATGTTTCAGATGATCACTCTGAAGTAGAAATGATCAGGTGGCAAGGGGAAAGTCTGAAGTGCGAGTTGTAGCGCAAGTTACAAGGCTAAACCAACTGTGGAAATACACGTAATCTGTTCAAGATTCACTTGATTTGTATGCAAGGCAAAATGACCTGTGACAGCTGTTAGCTGAAGATAATCTGCAAACTGCTGAACTCATGTTAAAGGTGGTCAAACTCAGTCTGACTTGTGTCTTGTCTTGTAGGTGGCAGGTACCATGAAGCTGGAATTGGCTCAGTATCGTGAAGTAGCTGCCTTTGCTCAGTTTGGTTCTGATCTGGATGCTGCCACGCAACAGCTGCTGAATCGTGGTGTGCGCCTGACAGAGCTCCTCAAGCAAGGACAGTATGGTGAGTGCATTGGATGTAACGAGTCTGCGTTTCCTGCAGTGTGCTAATGGGGTGGGTTTCTGTGGCTGTGTTAAGAACAGCGTTCTGTGGACATGCTGAATGGCAGGCTTATTTGAACCATATTTTTTATATATGCAGTCAATCTTCAAAGAAAGCGTGTATAGTACTGGTATATCCTGATGTGAGAAGTACCAATGGTATGAATGCTTTCTTTTATGCAGTGCCCATGGCTATTGAGGAGCAAGTTGCAGTCATCTATGCTGGTGTAAGAGGTCACTTGGACAAGCTGGAGCCCGGCAAAATCACTAAATTTGAGAGTGCTTTCCTAGCTCATGTTCTGAGCCAGCACCAGGCCCTCCTCTCTACTATCAGGTATGTTGATTTGTTATCTTCATTCTGAGAACGCTGACCTGAGAACTGGAGTCTTAGATACTGATCACTGAACTGTTAGGGTATCCTAAAACATCAGGCCTTATGCCTGTCTCTAGAACTCCAGAAGTTAAATGAACCTGCTAACGGCTCTAAAGCTGCAGTTCGGAGCTCAGTTTCTCATCTGCAGTTTTTAATTAAGAAATCTACCTGAAGCTTAAAATAAACCTACTTGCATGCGTCTCCTGTAATTTGGTGTTGAAATCAGTTTGCCCAGTCAGTTGCCAAATTTTTGATAGCTTCAAGCTATTACAGTACTGTGGATTAAGTGCTGCTCACTGCCTGCCTTGCCACTGAGTTGGCTGTTGGAGGCTTGAGTGTTTCCGCAGTCCTTTGCTGTCAAATGGTTTTAACTTGTCTTCCCCGAGTCAGATGACCTGCCTGCCTTCTGTGTCTAAAACTGTTGTGTCCTTATCTTGAAGACAGGACCTTCTTGAACTAGGTACAGCTATTCTGAAAGTATGTGACAAACATTAGTTCCTATAGAGTACTACCCCTTCTTGGGGAGAAGGGAGCTTAGTATAGTTTCAGTGGTAAAGCTTCATGCATCAGGCAAAAGTGTGTTAACTCACTTGCTAATTTTATTAGAAATTGGAAGGTTCATTGTATAGTTTTCTTGCTTTAGTGAGAGATTGAGCAAACATTTACTCCTGGGTCAATTGTCTCAACAGGACTGAAGGGAAGATCTCTGACCAGACAGAAGCGAAGTTGAAGGAAATAGTCACAAGTTTCCTGTCTACTTTTGAGGCATAAACTCTTAACCGTGTTCACACAGACGAGACTTGTTGTGATCCCGTGCTCCAGCTCCATCAAAGATGTAAAAGTATGTGTGACTTGAATGTACAGATCTCATTGAGAATAAAAGTTTCCATGTAAAAAGGCTTGGTTCTTCTGACTCTTCTAAATTACTGGCTTTCCACTTGTCTACTTTAGCAACACGTGCCTAGGAGAACAAGGGGTTAAACTAACTTGGATGCAGGCTTGCTAAAGGAACTCAGAAAAATCAGGAGGTGTTTATTGTTGAGTGGATCAAATTCAACTGTACTAGTACTTACCGTAGGGGTAGCAGTTGGATTTTGTGTTTTAGGGATTTCCCATAGTGACAGAACTGAGAGTCATTAGTCATTTGCTAGACAGCTGATCTGGACCTCTTAGTATTCTTCTAGCAGCCACAAGTCTGATACTCTAACAAACTATTTCTCAAAGTTGGTTGCTGCGTAACTCATTTTCTTGGTGCCTTGAGCTTCCTGAAGTTATGCCTGTCAAAGGAAGCTCAATAGAAGTGTGCCTGGCAGAAACTGAGCTGCTTCTGAAGTTGTCTCCTGCCACAAAGACACATGCAAGGTTAGATTTGTCTAAACATCAAACATGCAGCTGGAGTATGGCATTCTAGAAGTTGTAGGTGAAAGGGGTGTGGGGCGGGGGGACTCTGACCAGCTGAATAGTAAGCTGTTACTATAGGTCAATCTTCAAACAGTATTACTATACTTGCTTTCAAAAGACTGATTCTTTCAGAACTGTCTGTCCTGGTATCTTGAGACAACTGCACATTTAGCTGTTTCAAACGGCTACAGATTTAAATGCCATCATTCTCGGTAGTTCACTCTAGTCCTGTCAGTAAACTTGCAATCCTTAATGGCTTGGCAAGGGAAATTATAGACCTGACTGTCTATTTTGTGCCTGACTTTCTGCATGCTACACTTGGTGAGCCTTATGTGAGTGCGCAAGATCATGGTGTTGGAATGTGTATCTGGGGGGGGGGGGGGGGGGTGTGGGGAGGAGTTCAGTTCTGCCCTTAGCTTAAAATGCTCTAGCTCTGCCTTGGCCCTCACACTGAGGGGAGTACCTGCCGGTTAATTCAGGTTGTCATCCCACTTGTGGTGTATTCATATTTCTTCTGGTACACTAGAACCCTGCCCTTCATCCTAGGTGAGCGTTTACATTGTGCAGCGTCTGTGATTATTCAGGGCTTCTGCTGGGGCTATTTTGTTCGAACTCCAGTTTATTCCCTTTATAGAAGCCTCCTGCCTCAGGGTTCAAACCTGTGTTGCTATTTTAAATAGCTGAAAGCAATTTGTCTCAGTCTTTCACACAGCTATAGGCTAACAAGCTTCTGTAGTATCAGCTTGATTAACTTTGAGAGTGTGAGCACTTGCCTCTGAAACAGCATTCTAGGCAGTCACCCTGCCCTCTCTTCCCTTCGGTAGTTAAGAAATCCCACTTACCCCTCAACAGGATTGTATAGGTCCCATTCAGTGTCTCATTGCTGTCAGGCAATATGGGACACTAAGCAAAGTGGTGGGCCTTTGGCAGGATCCATGCTAAGGATTAAGTGCAAGCGCTAAGTGCTGCAAGCACTGCTGAAGCAGAGCATAAGGAACTGCTTTGTGTGGGGCAACCGAGTTTCCTGTCTCTGGATCACTGCAGTCAGTATCCTTTCCTTTTGTCTGTGTAGGGGAGGAAAAAACAAATTCTCAAGAGCAAGCACTGCTACTACAAATAACTTAGCACCTATGTACATACCATAGACACACTAAGGCAAAGCTGCTATCTTTTAATGTTGTGTTTTTCAGAAGCAAATTATGTAAGCTATGGAAAGTATCACTAAAATATGTTTATGAAATTCTGAAAAAAAGCTAACTTATTTTTAGTCTGGTAGCTTCACACATTTTACTAGGAAGAGTTGGCAGGTTAAAGTAACACTGTGCTCCTGTAGAAGGGCTTCCCACTGAATTACTTTTCTCTTTCACAATCCCATCTCTCTCTGTGTGGTGCAAGAACATGGGACTGGGAAGCTTCATAAGCATGAGAATATTGTGGTTCAGCCTTTTTGCTTAGACTGCCCTAAATACTTGCGTAGTCTAAGCATTCTCTGCCCTGAAAGTGGTACTTGGATGTAATGGGGCTGTCGAAGGTGGCAATAGTTATTATCAGACACTGTCTGTAAAACACCTTATCCACTAGCTCTTGTTATATGACTGTGAAGCTGCTTACATATGTTCCCGTTTGAAGAGTGCTAACCTGACCTTATGGTTCACAGCAATATGGCAATACAAATTTGGAACATACCTGCCTTCCAAATCTCTTTCAAGATAGCATTTTTAGCTTACTACTCTCTTTATTCTTTTTGCAATGACTGAGCCTAAATTACTTGTTGGTTAGTGTGTAGCTGTGCCAAGTTTTACTTCTGTACCGCTGCAGTCAGAAAACAGCGAGCTCAAGGTTGGTGAGTCCAAGTGAGATCAGTTGGGAAGTCTGTGAGGTGCTGTGGGATGTTCTGGCCGCGGGGTGGTGCTGAAAAGCAGAGAAAGCATAACTACTGAAGGGCTTCATGCTTCATCCTGGGAGTACATACGGGCTAGGTCTAAGTAAATCATCTTAACAGCAAACAGCAATGGAGATCACAGAAACCACCAGAATGGAGGAAAACTTCTAAAACAAGGAAACACTTGCAAGGTTTCAGATGAGCCCGCTACTCCTGAATCAACCTGCTGTGCTGCTCTGGCACCATTTGCTCTGTGTTGCATTTTTTTCTGTGTCTGTTTTTGCTTGCTCTGTTTGTGCAGTCAGATAAAACTTAATGCTGCAAGAATACTGAATCGACGTGTGATCGCTACCAAAGTTGTGATGTGTGGTTGCGTTGTGGTATCTACGATGACAGTTGCGTACACTGCTCTAAGCTGCTGTGCCTCGAGCCACGCTATTTTGTCCTGCTGTATTTGTTTCTCAAACCCATTTGGTCTTATTTGCCTGTCTCACAGTGTGCCCTTCCAGTGAGATGGGATCAGATGGAGAATGTATGAATGTATGTAGGAGAAGTAATGAGAGACTGCTCACGTGAAACCTCACGGAGCCCTTGTCCAAAATGGGCTAACAGGTCTTAGCAAGAAATCGATACCAGCAAGAAATACCGTGAACGTTATGAGAAGTTCTAGTGGGGTTGTCCGTCCCTGATAAAGCATCAAATACAAGCACAGCCCTGAGGTGCTACTGTGAATGTGACTAAAAAATTATTCAGATTTCACGCTTTGGAGTTTTTTGTATATTTGCAGCTGGTCAGATTGCACTACAACTGATACATTTTTAGATGAGGTTGGTATAACCTCTTCAAAGCCTGGGGTGAAAGCACACACAAATATGACGCTGCCTCTGCTAACATGGCAAGAACTGCAGCCACTAGCATTGAAGGAAAAATCCACGTAGACTTGCTTTATTCAGTATAAATCTCAAATGTCTGCCAAGTGGCAGTGGCCTCTTGTATCACAACTGGGCAGATTTATTTAAACAAGGAAAAAATGCCTTATTTACCTTACTGGACTTTTTCAGTTGCCCTTGCGCTAAAGCAGTGGCCGCAGGTCACTGCAGTGCGTGTGAATCAGGCTTTCCTCCCATGCAGTGTCATCTGCCTTCATCTTTCTTTCCTTTTTTTCAGAACTGCTCAGAGGTCACTGACCCTGGGTCTCGTCTCTGGCAGCAACTGCAAACTCCTGAGGCAAGAGATAAGAACAGGACGCATGCATTGTGAAACTTTCCCAAACTATTCCTCCAAACTCTAGCAAGCTGTAGTGCAGTTCCTCCCCGTGAATTTATCTTATTGAGCCCGTACCTTCCTGTGGCGAGGTTGGGGAACCCAGAGCAAAGAAAGTTCCTGTCTGCAAAGCCTCCTCAGCGCGAGTACTTTATTTGTTCTGCTGAAATCCCCTTCTGGTATCCAGCTGCCCTTGCTGCCTGCTTTCCTGTGGCGGGTAAGCGCGGCGGGATGCTCCTAAGAGCTGCTGCCGTTGTGCTGCAGCGCCGGCTGCGTCACGCACCACCGTGCGAAGGGGTGCCCCCAAGCACCGGATGGCGGGCTCTGTGCTTACGATAACTTATATGTTCTCAGGAAAACAAGTCATTCGTGGAGCTTGTCGCAAAAGCGTTGGAAGGAGTCACGCTTGGCTCCCTACGGGCGTGTTTCTGGGTGCGCCGGACTTGGCGTCTGCGGCGCAGCGAGTTCTGGCAGGACTTCACCGAAAGTTGAGGTGTTTGTAAGGGCCCTGGCCTGTGAGAATTTTTCAGCGGCTTAACAACGTGCGAGTTCACGCCGCTGCCCTTATCTCAGCTAGAGGACGTCTCCTCCGTCCGACCCCCTATTTTCATCAAACTGGGGGAGCTCAATTCCTTAATAATCAGCGCCCCGGGCCAACTAGCCCCAGCGTAGAGACGGGCCCGCGCAGGGCACGGTCCGTAAGCGGTAAGAGCCAAGCTAAGCTCAGTCCTACCGCAGTCGGATGCTTTCCTTCCTCGCAAACCGGCTCTTCTCGGTTCCCCTTGGCCTGGGTCAGGACGCGTTTCCCCCGCGAGCCCGGCGCGGGCTCCTCTCGGGCACCGCGTGCTGCGGGACGCGGCCAAAGCCCGCCGGGGCGTTTCTGATCGGACGGAGGTCTGGGTGCCCCTTCCCTCCGGGCGAGTAAACGGCGTTTGGGCCGTCGTTCAAAGATCTCTCCTGGCGGCGTTTCCGCTCCTCTCCGGTGCCCGCAGCTGACCGTCCGTCCGCCCGCCCGCCCGCCTTCAGCAGCGCGCCCTGCTCCTCCGAACCCGGAAAGAAACGAACGGAAAAACCCTTAAGTTTTCCGAAGAACTTGGGCAGAATTCGCCCCGGCGAGACGTCACTGCCCGCGTCCGATGAGCCGGGCTGCTGGGGGCCGAGCGGAGCCGTTGGGGGCCGTTGGGGGCCGTTGGGGACCGTTGGGGACCGTTGGGGGCGGGGTGGGGCGGGGCAGCGGGTCCAGCCCAGAGTGCGGCAGCGGCGGCGGCGGCGGCAGCAGCAGCAGCAGCAGCAGCATGAGGGAGTCACAGTTCAGGGACCACTTCTGGGTGAGCGGGCCGGGCACGGAGGGGACAGGGGCAGGGGCTGGACCAGGACCCAGGTGGGTCAGTGGTGGCCGCGGTTGAGGAGCGGTTTGGTGGGACGTCAGCAGGGTCCAGCTGCCCCCTTCGGAGGGGCTGCCTTCGCCGTCCCGGACCCTCTCCCAGCCTCCGCGCAGCCCGGCGGGCGTCCGTGGCTTGCGTGCTCGGCTTCGGCTGCCGGTGACGCGCCGGGCTGGGGTGGGTTCGGTCCCCGGGGTGCCTTCGCGTTGGGGGTTTCTCCCACCCGTGTGCCTAGCCCGCTCGGCCGTTGAAATCTGGCGTCCCCGCGAAAACGGTGAGGCTCGGGCCACCGGCGCTAAAGGCTGGGCGGCTCCGCGCGCCGCCAGCGCTGCCGAAAAGCCGGGGGGGCCTTGGCTTCGCCACCTGCCCCACGTAGCCCAAACGTGCCCCAGCAAGTCGGCGCTGGGCTGAGGCTTCGCTATTAATAACTGGTTGCTTGCGAACCAGTTCCCACGGCCGGAAAGGTTGCTTCGATGTCGAAGCAAACCCTGGGACTAGGAGTTAGTCTCTCTTCGGTTTGCTCCTGTCGGACTAGCTGAGGGTGGAGAGGAGTGTGACAAATATTGACTCAGGGGAGAGCTCAAGACCATGCTGCGTTCGTTTCGTATATGGGAAAGGCAGATCCTATCCCAAATTGTCTACAGACAAATCGCAAGGGACAGTGTGTCAGCTGCAGGTGCTTGGGAGGGAAGGGGAATGAGAGATGAGCAGAAACACCTGAGTTTTAATGAGACTTTTACGGCTTTCGCATGCTGTACGTACAGTGAGAGAGTGCTAACTTCCTCCTGCAATCTTTCCTCTTTATTCACTTCATCTAAACCAAAAAGGGAAGAGGAAGGAGAACTCTACTTTTTGAACCAGATGACTTTGCAGTGGCCAGGACAACTCTACGGGAAAGGGAAAATTTCTGGAGGGCTGCGTCTGTTCCAGGAAGCGTCACAGTTTGTGTTTCTCCTCCGCTGGTGGCAGTGGGTGCTGTGAGCTAGGCATGGGCTGGAGGCAGAGGGAGAGGATTTCAGCCCTGCAGTTGATGGGACAAAGTCTAAATATAACAAAACCCCCCAAACGCCGAGGCGTTTGCAGCGTTGCGGCTTGCAGCGTTGACGCGCTGCAGGTTGTGAATCATGACTGCCGAGTTTCTTTGTAGGGACAAGCTTGAACTTTGCTGAATGACAATAAATGTCCGAGTTTTTCTGTGAGAGTAGAAGTGACTTATTTTTTTTGGCTACTGGGACCTTGGCCCCATCACAAGTACGAACAGACCGTAGGCTGTGGTTTCATTAACTTAAAAAGTGACATTAGTCTCATCTCCCCGTCTCGTTTCGAAGCCCCTGTTGTGGGCTGCAGCACCCTCTGCTTTGCTGCAGCAGCAGGCAATGGGACTGTGCTGTGAACCTCGTCTGGGGACAGATTTAGCAGTAAACCCCGACTGTTCTCATTTCTTTGGTGGGTTGCGTGTGTCTATTTTTTCCTGTACTGGAACCTGTTCCCTGATGTGGTTCATAGCATGGCCTTGCCATTGGGTGAGCGGAGGCATAGCTTTGAGAAAGCACGGTTTTGAGTTTGTTCTCTGCTGCTCGATATGTTGGATGGAAATTGTTTGGAAACCATGTGGTCTTGCAGCTGTAACCTCTGTTCCCTTGCTTGGTTTTTTTGCTTATCTTATTAGGTCTCAGCATAAGCTCATAAATTGCTTTGAATGAAGAGGTCTTGCTCTTTTGCATCTATCTAAAGCTCTGGCTCACCTGGGAGCCAAGGTTGGAAGATGCCCAAAGCTGTAAGTATGGGGACTGTGGCAGCAGTGGGGGGCAGCAGCGCCGTAGGCCGGCGTTGCCCCCGAACAGCCCCAGCTCAAGCGCTGCTGCATCCCGCAGCCTGCGCTAAGAGAGCTCTTTTGCAGGCAGCTTCACAGCTGCACTACAAATAAAAATATGCCTAACATCTTGTTTGTTTCCTCTGCAGCAATTGCTGTGAGTTGAGCAAGCATGGGGTGTTGTTTTCATCTGTTTTTGCAACCTGCTGTTCTTCTTCATGGGGTGTCTTCTTTCATTTCATTCATTTCCTGGATATCTGTGCCTGGTTCTCCCCAAATCTGCTCTTGCAGAGTGTTTCAGGTAACTCACCAGCAAGGCATTTGGTCTGATCAGAACATAGTGGTCATTGTAGGTACCTGTAAAACTAGGTGGGAAAAACAGAGGCGATGGTAATGCTAAAATAGACTTTAAGTCTATTGGCTAAGAACTCGCAGCCCAGAGAGCAGGTTCATAGAATAATGAGAGCATCGTGCTTAGAATAAGGTAAGAACAAGTGCCCTTCTATCTGCAGATTGTATAGCAGGATTCTTTGAAAAGAAGTATTTGGTAACACATAAGAAAGATGTGCAGAGACGATGATGTTGAAGACTGAGACTTGCTAACTTCCACTGAGGTTGATCAGGTTAAGTGACTTTTGAAAAGGAGATGTAGGTGTTTAAGTCTTTAGGTGCCCACAAATACTAACTTTTCACATCAAGAAAAAGTGATTCTAGTAAAACAGTTTATGGCTCAGTCAAGTTGTCTGGAGTAAAAGATGCACTTATGTATTTCATTTTCTAACAAAGTACGTGACAAAGTTTCTGCAAGAGACTTACGTATCCCCCCCGGTGCATAGCAAAGAGCTCTTGCATCTCTCTCAGCAGAAATTAAGTGCAGTGGAAAAGAAATAGTTTGCCCCAAACTGCAGAACAAGGGAGATGCAGCGTCTGAAAAGGAACCAGCGATTCCTTGTAGCGGGCCCCTGTTATCACTAGCTGTATCTGATATTTTGCAAGGGGGAAGGTGTAGCGGGTGGCTAGGACAGCATGTTTTGTTTGCACCCTGGGAAATTCAGCTTGGTCGGTTGGGTTCCACTGCTGGGGAGGTGAACCCAGTGCTCTGGCAGCTCAGGTCGTTCCTGTTGAAACAGTGACCTGGGCTCTATTTCTTCTTCTTTGCTGCGTTTTTTTCTAGCTGTGCAGCACCCACAGGGCCTCGTGAGGCTGGTCTGGGATAAACTCTGGCTCCTTTCACAGAGGCTCCTGTTTCCACGCTACCCTGGGGTAGGATGAGAGGAGAGCATGGTCAGTGGTTGCGGGGGGGCTGGAAGCCCGGACTCCTGGGTTCTTTCCCTGCTTGCTGACTCACAGTGTGACATTGGGTGTGCCATTTCACTTCCCTCTACCTCCACTTGTCTTTCTCTAGAACGGGACTGTCTTTGTACTGTGGAGTTTATCAGTAGCGTTATTAAATCCTCAGGCTGCCATTTAAAAGGAGTGAGGTGGGGTTTATGCACAGATCTACTTGCATAGAATTTGATGGCCTGTTATTCTTTTTTTAACATACATATTTGGGACTTTCAGGATGTGCGTTTGTTCGTATAGAGCGAGGACAGCTCTTACAAGTTTGCATGGAAAATTATCAATTGAAATGCTGGTTTTCATAGGATGCCATTCTAAGGTGGCTGTTCCTCCCCATTACGATTAGTTCTGTCTGGTATGCTGTACCCACCTGGTTACATGATGGAGAGGAACTGCAGCTTCTTGCAACCCCTTCTGCACTCTTTGTGCTCATAGAGACAAGTAGCCACAATTTGGCAAGCCCTCGAATTTAGGTATGTGTCCGAGTGGGCTGTCAATCTATGGGAAAAAATGCACAGCTGGAGGATACAAACTGCTCCCCCTTCTCCCAACATAAAAAATTCAGCTGACTTTGCAGTGCAGTCAGTGCTGCTCTGGGGCAGGCATTGCATCGTATGGGGTGGTAGGACGATGCTCTGGGGTCCTACACTGCCCTAGGGACCACACTCATTTCTTCTGTTATGGCGCCTGCACTGAACGAGAGCTAAGAGCAACTTCAACCTGCAGTGAAGTGGGTCCGTCCTCTTGGTTTAGGCTTTGCCATCTGTTTTTTCATTCTCCTTGGGGAAAGGGATACCTCAAAAAGCCTTGGTGCTACCTCTGAGCCCTGGAGAAATGAGCATAAAGATTTTTTTCTGGTCCCAGTAACCTCTGCAGGACCTTGAGAAACTTTGAGACTAGACTGCGTTGCCTGTGAGCCAGAATAGCACAGCCATTTACCTCTGCGCAGTGTTTCTGAATACTAAAATAGACATCCCTCTACTGCTGTGTTTTTCTAAGCACGTAAGGTTGAGAAGAGATACTAAAACCTCTGCATAAATAAAGATCTTTCAAGCAGTACTCAGGACTCTGTGAGCAGCGCAGTGCCCCTTGCTGAGTGTTTTGGCTTGTTGGCTCCACAGCTGCCCAGCTCTGATTTTACTTGGCAGCTCAAGCTGTGAAGAATTGAGGATGTGTGTATATAAAGGCATGGTTAAAAAATGCCAGGACCAAATACTAAACTGCAACACTTTCCAAATCTTTTTGTGCCCAAACCCTTTTATTTCTGGGGAGATTAGGACCAACAGCTTTTTCTCCCACACCGTTGTCTTTGTAAGGTATGGGTCTGCAGGGAGACCTCACTGAAAAGTGGGGTAGAGAATGGAAAGGTCAAATCAAACAGTTTTCCTTTCAGCTGTGACTCATGCAGTCATAGCATGACTCCAGATGCCATGTTACAGCATTTTAGCCCCTCTTGCTAAAAATGCAAGCAAATTTCCAGGCAGTAATTTTATGCCAGTTTGAAGCATCACACATTTCAGAACGGAAATGGCACTTTTCCACGTGTGGTGTGGATTTGAATCCCTTATTTACTTTTTTGTTCTGTGAAACTTCAAATTGTTTCAGCTTGCTGGAGTTATTCATGAGCAGAGAAATTCCTTCTCCCATAGGGGGTCTATAGGAATCTATAGGGGTGGAATAGAGCAAACCTGGGCAGCAGGCAGTGTCTGCTTTTTGTTGGTAAGTAGCGCTGAGCTGTGCTGAGCCCTGGAGCGCTTTTGTAAAGCTTGAAATGGGAGTTTCCATTCCTTCGGCGTTTTACATCCGTTGTGCGCTCTCTGGAAACATCAGCTGCTGCTTTGTCACCTAAAATGATCTATTTTCAGTTTCCATGGACAATACCCTAAATAGCATGTCCGTTAATAGCTCCACTAGGGAGTCCAAGAGGCGGTAAAGACCATGATGGTCTCGTGCTGCACTGGCAGGAGGTGAGAAGCTGGCTGGCAAAGAGGAAGGGACTGAAGGAGCAAAGGCAGCCTTGAGACCTGATCTTGCTGCAGCAGTGTAGTCATGGTTAGTTCTTTCTTTGATGTCCCTCTCGTTTTCCATGCGTTGTGCCCCAGCTTGCATATGCTGGGTCCAAATCCTCCTGGAGGCTCCTAGATCCTGCCTTTTCCTTTTTTTTTTTTTTTCCAATGAGTTTTGGCATCTTTACTCCTCCCCCAGCACCATTTAGTTCAGACTGAGCCAAAATTGCCTGCGAGAGAGGACACAAGGCCATTGCTTGCCAGGGCTCCCCCCCGCCTTGGACCGTGTCCCAAACCACAGCCTGGTTTGTGCCGGTCACGATACCCTCCCTGCTTCCCTCCAGTTTGCATATCCAACATGCGTCAGCCTTTCCAGTAAGGGCTCTGCCAGTTCTTAAGCGCCCAAAGCCAAATTCAGGCTGGTGGCAATGGGCTGAGCCTGATGCTAAAGAGACGTTATTCAGAAGGAGCCCCTTGGAAGGAAAAGAAAATCCTTCTGGCCTTTGCATCAAGTGAAGGCTGTGAAACTACGTCAAATTTTCATCACCTATCGACTTTGTTTTTGCAAAACTCTTACGTTCAGCTCGTACGAAAAGGAGTTTGAGGACTCTCTGCGTCGGATAAGGGAAGTGGCACATTGGGAGCTGTTCTGGGAGCCGGAGACCTAGCTTCCCTCGCTGGCTCTTCACTGACTCGCTGAACGCTGGCGATGAGTGGTTTAGCTGTGCCTCAGTTTCTCAGCTGTGAAATGGGCCTGGGTGTTTTTTTTTAAATCCCTCTGTCATCAGGTACTTTATTGATGACACCCAACCCTGCTGCTGATGAGAGGAGGAGCAGATTGAAGGAGCCAATCTGATTTTATTCCAGCTACTTCCCCCTTTCCCGGGTGCTGATGGGTCTTTTCCCGCAGCCAAACCTGCGGGAACATCCCGTGTGTGCCATGTTTTTCTTGAGCTCTGTCTTGAGCTTGGTTTGGGTGGCTCAGACGGTGGTGTGGGGCTGGTGGGTGCTGACGGCACACTCCCCGTTGCCTGAGGGTCTTGCCGCGGGCAGGGCAGTGCCGTGTGTAGGAGATGGGGCTGTCGCGCATCCCTGGAGCATATCAGCCCAGCTTCCTCCCAGACCTGCCAAAGGCTCCCGATGGGGGAAAACTTGGCAATTTTAGCAGATGTTTGCGGTGCCAGAGACTGCTTGAAATTGGAGAAGAGTTTACATCCATGCTTTTCAGATCATAGCCATCGCCGTGTGTGTCCCTGAAGGACTCCTATACAGGAGGTGGGATCTGATTTGGTGCTTTGAGGTAGAAACCTCCCCATTGGTGTAATTCATCCAGGTCATTTACCTGCTTTTGGCCAAACGTGCTTTGATAACATGGGCTTTGTGACCCGTTCCCCATCAGAGCTTTTCAGGTCACCTTTCCAACAGCAGGTGTTTTATGCACAAGCCAGTATAGCAGTTTCCGGTGAAAAGGCTGGCGGCTGTGGACGGAGGACGCAGTTGTGTGTTCATGGCGGCAGAGGACGGAGGGGAACTGGTTTTGTGAAAGCTGAAGCCCTGCTGGAAATCAGTCTCTAGCCTGGAAGGGAAGAAAGGTATTGATTTTGGCAGAGCGAAGTTGGGGTTGGCAGCAATTTTGGGGTAACTTCTGTTCTCTTAAGGTACGACGGCAGAGCAGCCATTTCTTTTTTCCCTTTTCCAAGGAGAACTTCTGCTCTTGTATAACTTTCTGCGTTATTCCTGCTAAATACTCGAAAGAAAAGAAATCACCAGGGAGCGAGGGGATGTTTAAGCGCTGTGTGTAGGGGGAGTTTGAGGAGGGCTCGGTGCAACCAGGGATGGCTGCTGTGCCTCCAGCCTGGGACTCATGGCACACAAGCGTGGCCTTGAAGCCCTTCTGCTCGCTGTGCGCTGCGACAGCAGGACCATGCCGTGTTTGTGGCGCACTGGCTTTACCAGCCGACAGGATGACCGGGAGGATCGGGTGCTGCGTGGCTCGGGTTGCTTGCTTGGTGCTTGTCAGGAAGCAGCTGTACGGCCGATACGCGGCCAGCCCCTGTTTACCAGGGAGATTTCTTCCTGCTCAGCTGTTGCGTTAGTGGAGAATGGAGAATTGACTTAAAGTACAAAACCTCCTTTAGCAACAGTTCCTAAAATCTGTACTGTCCTTCCTTTAGCTAAATCCCTGACTGAGGACTCCATCCTACTCCATGGTTGTCTATGACTTAGTGTATTTAATGTTCATCTTTAAATCTTGTCCTCCCTCTGCATCCATGGCTTTGTCCTCTCCCTATTCCCCTTCCTTTCCATTGCTACCTCCCAGCCCTGCCACTGGGAGATCCCGCAACCTGTTGCATTGTTCTTCATTCTTCTGTGCTGACATCTGCCCAGAACGACCTGCAAAAGTTGTTTCCCTGCCTCATTACTCTGCCTAGCACAGTTTCTGCTGGGCAAGGACCCTCTTCCCGTGGGCCAGCATCCACTTGTTTTATGCTGGTTTTATACTACTGCTGGTGTTGGGGTCGGTTATGTCCTGTATTCTGTATAACATGTCACACAATAGAGTTTGGTCCAGGCTTGGGCTTGAAGGTGCTTAGGAAGTACATACATGCAGGAGTTAAATCCTTCTTGCGGAGGAGGAAGGGCTATAAAATAAAGAGCTTAACGCACATTTGGTGATGGATGCCGTCACAATTTTTCTCAGTATTGGGGCCAGGTGAACCAGCTGTTCCCACTTGTGCTGACATGTCATATCCTCCCTGGGCACTTCTGTCTGCCATAGTGAGCTGTCAGGCCCAGGCAGCAAAGCATTGTGTAGGAGCCATTTGGGTGTAGGCCTGTGGGTAACTATTTCTCTATCTCCATCCTCCTGTGAGCTAAGGAGGTTGTGAAAATGCAAAATGCATTTTCGTGAACATTTCTTTCCAAAAAGAGCCATTGATAAGGGCAAGGTTGTTCTGGCTCGTTCTTGTTCTCCGAACAAGCCAGCCAGCCCTGACTTCTGTGGGTGGTTGGGGGTTGTCTTCTGCACCTTGTCCGTGGAGGAAGGAGGGAAAAAATGGCTCATTCCCCAAAACAGAAAGCAAAAACGCATCTGAATCTGTTGGAAAGGCAAATAAATGGCCATTTTTCTTAGGGAGAGGGTAAAAACTAAACACATCTTAAGACAATTGAAATGGAGGGATTATAGGCTTCCTGGTTGCAAGCCAGGAAGGTTGGTTTCCTTTTCCACTCTCTGGGAAAGGAGGCAGACACGAGGTTTGGGAGATGGAGGTCAGGCAGCCTGGCTGTCCCCGATGGTGGCCTGGGCAGACCCCACATTTGGCCTCTTCTGGCTCGTCCAGAGCATCTACAGGTTGAAAAGGAAATTGAGAGGTGGGCAGCTGGGGAACTGTAGTTGGTTTTTTTTCCGATGGGTTAATTTGGGCCTTTTTTGGATCAATGTTGCTATTTTATTGGGAAAATCTTGGGATTTTTTGGGAGGGGGATTCCTGACCACCTCCAGAGTGGTGTGTGCAGATCTTGAGAGCTCATTCCCTGTTTATTTCAGTTACTAGCGCTCTCTCTGCTACGCACATAGAGGGTTACCTGTTTGATTGCTGTGTTTTTCCCAGGCTGAGACTGACTGAGCAGCACGTATGCCGCTAAGTTGCTCTCTGCCTCTATCTTATTTCCTTTTAAATGGGGGATAGGAAGTCAAGTTAGGATGTTCTTGAATTTTGCAACCGTCATGAGAATTGATTTCAGCGTAAGCGTGCTTCCTTTTTCACATGAGCAAAGATGCAACACAAGCTGCGAACCAGTTGCATGTTTTCAGTAATAAGCTCACTTTGGGGAGGTGTGAGCTCATTAAACGAACAGAGGCTATTTGGGGATCAGCTCGCCCCTTAGGGTCCTGCTCCAGAGTGCCTTCTTCCCCGTCCAGGGCACAGACAGAGAAAAACTGACCTGTGGTCCCCGGGGGTTTCCAGCTGGTTCTATTTCACCAGATCTCTGCTTTATGTCTTGCTTTCTTGCCACTGACTTTCAAATCCTTGACCCCTTAGGGAAGTCCGCAATGCTGAAATGCGTGATTTACCACAAATACTAGTCCTGCTTCTCATGCTGGGTACAAACTCCTGAGAAATCTCTCCCTCTGCCTCCCACGCTTTCCCTCCAGTTATCTACACACTGTCATCTTTGCTTTAAACCATTTCCTGAATCTCTCCATCCTGCCATTATTCCTCCTTAAGCTTTTTAATAACTATTTGTGGCTTCTGCTTCCTTTTTCTGAGCTGCATATCTGCTTCTGCCGCTGCTTCCTTTCTGCAGCCTGTTTCCGTATATGTTTTGCTCCTATACGTACTGTCCCATACAACACAAACCAGTTCTTTTTGCAGAAGATGCCAGGTAGCACCTTCTGTTGAGCTCCGTGCATCTGCTTTGGGCTTTTTCTGCAGAAGGAGGGTTCATGGTCAGAGCATTCTTCTTTATATTATCATAGCACTTAGGAGTCCTGCTTTTGGCCCAGGCTCCCAGGGTGGTAAATCCTGACCAATGGTAGGACAAAAATCCACTTTTTGTCCTATGGAGCATATGGCCATGGTAGAGTTATGAGGAAAGAATGGGATTGTGTTATTTAACCTTCATCCTAGCCCATCGACATCATTGTCATAGGTATCCTTTTTTTTTAATAAACATCACAGCAAAATATGCATTTTTAAGAAATAATTTGAAGGAAAGTCTATGGCAAGCTTCTCTGCAGCGTGAGTGGCACTGCAGAGCTGGGACTTGATTGTGGGAAGATGGGAGTTGGCCCCATCGGTGGTAGGATGCAGGACCTTTCAGTGGCAGTGATATTTCTGGGAGACTGAAGACCTATGTGAGGTGCTGGTGGTTCGCGGAGGGCATGCAGCATTGGTGGAGGAGGACCTGGTAGTGGGGGAAATGATCTTGGCACTAGTGTTTTGAACTGATGTGAGTGGAACAGGATTGCTTTTCACAAGGCCAAAGAAAAGGCTGTTGCAGGAGCAGCCATTGGGTGCATCCACTCGCTACTGCGTGGGCGGTGAGGACAGCCCGCAGCATAGACATCCTGGGCAGAAAGATCTGCGAGATCACCTCCAACCTGGATGTGGGGGTCCTTCAGCAAGGCTAGAGATGAGGCTGGTGCCCAGAGTAGTGCAAGTGAATGATAACCAAGATGAATCTTGGTGTCTGCAGAAACTGGGAGAAGCAGTAGTAATATGGGATGTATCTCGAGACTTGGAGCTTTTTCAGCATTTTATTTCACTACGCCAGCACGGACAGCTAAACTCCTAGGAGGAGATGTCTCATTATGCTGTGTGGGCCATGGGAGATCTGGGCTTAATCTTTGTGTTTTTGCAGTATAAACCTGAGTGAGCCACATAGGTCCATTTTCTTCTGAAAGCTATGCAAGTTCTCAAATATATTTTTCAGGATCTAAATCTGTTGGGCTGTGTCTCGGTTCCTCAACTGCAGAACAGAGAAGGGCATTGTGAAGGGACAGGATGGAAAGGGCTGTGCCAGCTTTGGAGGGGAGACAGCGCTAAAGGAGCAGTTTTGATGTGCCTTGGGGCCAGCCACGCTCAGGCCGGGGGAGAGCGTGTTTCTACGATGCTGTAGAACTAAGGCTGAGCTTTTCTGTTTTCTGAAAGCCATAAAAGATCCTTGTCCTGAATTGGCTTCACTTTTCTCATTCTGGAACTGCCTCCTAGCCCAAAACAAAAAGTTTGTATATTTTTATATAGTTTATAGGTGAAACAGAAACAGGCACTGGCACACTGGCTCCTGATTGAGCCATTCCTTGTGTAAATCCTGCTAGAGGTGACAACGGCCACGGACTGCACTGATAGGGATGTGACTTTTGTTCTTAACTTGTGTTTTCAGAGTACGGATTTGACGAGCACGGTTGGCTATGACAACATCATTCAACATTTGAATGACGGCAGGAAGAACTGCAAAGAGTTTGAAGACTTTTTGAAGGAAAGGTACGGAGTTGCCTCTGAAAATGGATTTGGTTGAACCTGGGAAGTGAAGCAGTTGCACTCACTTCTGTTTCTTATATTCCCAGTTTGTCTTCTGTTGTGTTTAGCTATTCACTGTGTAAAGCATCTTAGATTTTTGAATGATGAGGAGCTTGTCTTTTTACATGGTCCTTTCCTTACAAGGCTGGTACTGTGGTATGAAGTCCCATACTCAGCAATCCTCAATTGTTAAGCAGCTGATGCTGCTAGTTACAAAGCCCAGGGCTCAACCGATGCTCACATTTTGAATTATCTGTGTAAAAAAGAAAGAGGAATCAGGAGCAGTTGAATACTTCAGCCTTATGTGCTGCAAGGCATCGGTAACCTGCCTGGGTGAAACGCTCTCCCAGGAAGCTCACCGTGCCGAGTGTCCCTGCAGAATCACAGTTCAGCCTGCGCAAAATCAGCTGAATATCTTAGCATGGGAGACACGTGTCTTTGCAGACAGAACTGGAAAACTGCAAGGAGTCCTGAGCTCTTTATTCCTGTCTTTGTGTTATTGTGGATAGCCTACAGCCTTTATGTTAAAAAGAAATAGCATTAGATAGCATGTTTATTAATCAGAGGTCTTGACCTAAGTGGAGGTTGTGTAGGCTACAAAGGCATAACTGAGATGGTCTAGTAAAGTATTTTGGCTTTATAGTTCACTTGGCTGGCAATGGCTAAAAACAAAGACTGTTGCAGAACAACCCTGAATTAATGTGATTTCGGTATTCAGAACTGGAGGAAACAAACCTGTGAATACAAAACTTGGGACAAAAAAGCCTGAAACACATGTAATGGGGATGAAGAGCAGGAGGACTTACAATTAAAATCTGTCTAATGCACCTACATCTGTTTAGTCTGAAACCCCATGTTCCAGCAAAATGAGAGCTTTCTAGCTGCCAAAGGAACCATCCACTGAGTACTTGAACCATGAGAATTGCAGCCCGCTCATCAGTGACAGTGGAGAGAGTGCAAAACGCATGCTCTGCACCCTGTGCCCCTTTCATGTTTACCGCTGAAGGTGCTGTAGGTCCTCACCAATGTATCTAGCCAGGAAGAGATTGCAGAAGTTCAGGCTGTCTCAAGAGTGCTCTTCTCCCAAACCGGGGCTTGCTACTGGTATCCCTCTCTGTTCATGGCACAGTTCTCCATGAATACTACAGCTATTACACAGTCCCAGCCACAGAGGACATGCCTGTTGGATTTGATGCCATATCTCAAATGGAAGTTCATGAAAATGGTCAGATAGAGGAAAAAAATCAATTTATAATCTTTATTTTTTTCCATTCCTCTACAAGCTTGTATAGTTTTTAAAGAGGTAAATGAAGTGAACGCCACCCCCAAACTGTGGAAATAACAATATAGCCATCTGCCTCTGAGTTAGAAATAAAGACAGTTTAGGAAACAATTTATTTTATCCAGTAGCGCTTCTAGTGCAAGCCTGTAGCAGGACTTGTTTCTCTCCACTGACTGTCTGTAGCCAGCTAGGGCAGCTAGCTCAGACATAGATATCCACATTTGATCATGCACGTCCAGCCCTGACTGTCCGTACAGCTTTCAAACCAACTGCAAAAGGCTGATTGGTGCTAGCACCCAATGGGTGCAACACCCACGTTTTCTCTTGTGATCTTTTTGTGTATTGTATTTGAACTCTCTCTTCAAAGAAGAGAGGACAATATGATCTCTCAAAGGTGTTACCTAGATCTTACCACCGCAAGAGGTAGGCTTTTCTTCAGAATTTATCTCTAAAGATGAGAAGAGGGGAGGAGATGGTAGCTATTGCCTCATTTTAAAAAGTCCTGTACAACTCTCAAACAACTGAAACGGCCCAGCTGAATTTTGGAACAAGTGTAGGGCAGTTGAACTGTCTTTGAGACCCCCTAATCCTTTCCATCCGATAGGGTTGAAATCAGACAGTGGATTGGAAAGCACTCTGTGTGGAGGTACAGACAGACACTGATGACCAAGGTGCAGAAAATGTGTGATCACACAAACCTTGCTCCCTTAGGAAACTGAGCTAAAACCTACTCAGATGACTTGCCTGACTGGACTTAGCCAGCAGGACTGGACTAAGCCAGCCTGCGTAGTCCTCCATCACCTGTGGAGGTGGTTGTTACAACCATCAGCTACTGGGAGATGGAGAGGGCTACACATCGGTACCAGAGCTGCGGCAAAGCAAAGTGTGTTTTCATTAGAATGACCACTGGGTAGTTGCAAATAACAGCCTTACTTCAACGAACCGCGCGTGGTTTGTTTGTGGCAGGACAGGAGATTGGATGAGATATCTAATAAGAATGGATCTTAGCTCCTTGTGGGTGGTCAACCCACAAGGGTTGTGTGCTGGGTCACAGCAGTGTGACTGCGTTCCCTTCCTGTATAACCAGGTCGGGAGTCGGCAGGATTCTGCATATAGCACTGGGTGGTTTGTGGTGGCCTGGGAGGGAAATGGCCATGCTAGCACCGTCGCTGCAGTCACGGGATGTTGTTCATCTCGTCCGCTATTCCCTTGTCCAAACTCAGGGGGCATCTCTTGGGAAACTCCTTCTGTTCTTGACTTCTGCTGAAAACAAGAGTCAGTTTCTGAAATGCGCCTCTATCGTCCCTCTTTCCTCAACAGGGCAATCATAGAAGAAAAATATGGCAAGGAGCTCATTAACTTGTCAAAGAAGAAGCCCTGTGGGCAGACAGAGCTGAAGTAAGTTCGGTCACGTGTGTGTTTTGCTTTGATGGGTGTCCTTAGTTGGAACAATGAAGGAGGAGGTGAATGAAGGAGGCTGGTGAGAGATAAAACAATCTTGAAATGCAATGGCGATGTTACTGAAAGATGTTCTGAAATTGGTCTTGTGAATGAAGAAGGGCAGTTAGGTTGGCTTTTGCCAGTAATCGAGCTGGATTCCACCAACTTCACTTCAGCCATAGACTAACCAAAGTGCACTGCTTCGTGGACACTCAGATGAGATGTGGCCTGGTGGTTAGGCAGAGGGGTGAGGATCAGGAGACCTAGGTTTTGCTCCTGACTTTTTGTAGCTAGAGGAAAGTACCTTTACTTTCTTGAGTCAAACTGTGCACATCTTCAAAGGCACTGCGTTGCCATCCTGCGCGGGCAGCGCTGCCACCGTGGTTGGCTCTCAGAGTGGATATGGCAAGCTGTAAGCAGAATTTAGCTCTGAAGCGTGTGGTGTTGCCAGCTTTCCCTGGGCAAGCCCTTGGAAGAAAGAGGACAGCTAGAGCACCTCACCTCTAAATCCCCCCCGAGGAGATGGGAGAAAACCAGTGTGCCCAGTCCTCTAACTCCGTTTCCCTGATGACCCTTGGCATCTTCTGTTGCCTGCTTTGTTTCTGTACATCATACATGCCCAGTTTGATATCCTCTGGTTGTTTGTTTACAGTTTTATTTTGGACTGTTATTTAATATGTTTCTGAAATTTTCATCACCGTATATTAACAGGGAGAAAAGTTTCCTACATTTCCAACCACTGGCCAATAAAACATGTTGAAAATGTTCATAAGTCCAAGAGGTACTTATGGGAGGCTGCTTGAAACATTTCTGTTGCAACTCAGAACATTTAATAATATTCAATGTCTGGAAAAAAGATAAAGAGTAGATATCTAAGCAAGTGAGCTGTGTTATACCCACTTAGAAGGAAAAAGCTGAAAGTGTAAAGAAGGTAGATAAACCTGCTTCAGGCTGCTTTGGCCAGTGTCCAGTCGGGGACTCACTTGCCAGTTTAGGAGAAGTGCTTTGCTATTGCTGTTGGTAAAGCCTGCACAGCGGGCCTGGCAATGCTTTCTCATTCTTTTAATATTGTGCCTGTGTTTTGCAGCACCCTGAAGAGATCTCTTGATGTTTTCAAGCAACGTAAGTAACTTCTTCAAGTTTGTTAAGACACTTGGCAGCACTGGAGCCTGCAGGTAGCTGTTTGGGAAGAAAATACTAGAGAAGTCTCCAAAACTCTATGATACTTGGGTCAGTCATGGGCTGTAAAATCAGACTGTAGAGCAAAGGACGCAACCTGCTGCTCCTCTCCTCTCCTTAGGTTTCCCCAGCACTTCCTCCAGCTGCGTGGTTTCTAGGCGAGTTGAACAACTGCAGTGTATGAAGAGTGTGTCACAGCAGAAGTATCTAAGTGTGTCAGAAACTACAGGCTCTTAATCCTCACAGATATCTCCAGTATTTATCCCTGCTTTTGAGACATCCGTCTTTCCACCACAGCTTTCCATTGTACAGTGCAGTGCCGAGATACCTGAATGAGCTCAGACAGAGGTAGTTTGGGTACCAGAAGCAGGGTAGATACTTCGCATGTGCCTGCTCAGGCAGATGCATAGAAATGCATGGGGAAGGAAAAGTGGTGAAACAATCTCTGAAAGTCAGTGGTTGTCCTAGGACTACATACATGTCTCCTGGCCTAGCTCAGCCTCTTGGAGACCCACAGCCCAGCAGACTGAGTTGGGGATTGAGGGCTCCAGGCAAAAGCGGGAGAAGGAAGGCCCACCTGTGCGGAGTCCCTCCTGGACTCTCTTAGATTTTTGATCAGAGCATCTAAAAAATGGTGCTTTGGCCATGTTACGCTGCCCGCTCGTTGCCGTGGGTCCTGAGGTCTTTTGTCATTGCCTTATTGCTGAACTGCAATAGGTGAAGGGAGAAGCACTTCATCTCAAAGGTAAAATACATCCCTTCGTCTTTAGCAGTTTTACTTGTCCACCTGCAATGCCCTAGCTTGACCTGAAAAACCCTTCCAGGGCTCCTTGGTGGTGCCCTGTCTGTCTCCTGCTCTTCTGCTCTAGCTTGTCTTTTGAGCAGAAATTGGGGTCCTGCGGGCCCTTGCTGCATCTGAAAAGCTCTCTCTGAAGCATCTCCAGATGGGCACTCAAACCTGGCAGATGCCCATCTGTGAGCCAGTGAGCCAATATCAGCCAGCTGGCCCACCTGGGTAAATGCACATGTACTGGCTTTAATTTAGCCAGCCTGGCTGAGAGCAGTGAAAGCGTGTAAGCAAGCAGCCACATCTGTACACAGAGGGCCAGTGCTGTACAAATCTGTGTAGCTAGAGCTCTGCTGCTGCCCACCCTATGCAGATTGGTCTGCTGCCTCGTACCTTGGCTGATGTCCGTAGTGAGCGACGTCTTTGCAGTAGCTAAACCATGAATAGCTGCGGGCTGCTGTTGAGTCGTGAGCTAGTAGTGCAAAAACGGCTTAGCGGCATGCTGCAGTTTGGTTTAGCTCCGAATGAGCTTAGCTTCATGAGGTGCAAATGAGCTGCTGTTTTGTGGTATGGCCCCTCTCCTTCAGCCCGGCCAGCTCAATGCGACAGTGAAGATGTGCCTGAAGTTTTTAGCATCGATTTTTCAGTGCCCCAGGCTGCTTCTCTGCTAGCCAAGAGCCATGCCTATTCCAGACAGGTGCGTTAGGGTGTGATGTGTTGAAACACGCCTGAATTAATCTGGATGAGGGGGAAATATGAGCGTGCTCTTTTCACTAACTTCCCTTGTTTATAAGTTTTATTAAACTGAAGTGCAGGCCCTGTCATGACTGATCCTGAATAGCTCTTTACATAGACAGGCTATGTTTTAAGGGTGTTTTAAAAGTGCCACTGCTTTGTATGTTTCGACAAGGGGATGTGTGAGGTGAGGCCTATGATGATAAGGGACCCTGGATGGAAGAGGTCTCCTGGGTCAGTTTGATGTCAGCTAAAGCAGTTGTCTTGAGCAACACAGTCTTCTTAGGCATATATATTTGTTTTTTTCCTTTGCAGAGGTAGACAATGTGGGGCAAAGTCACATCCAGCTGGCACAAACCCTTCGTGAGGAAGCAAAGAAAATGGAGGACTTCAGAGAAAAGCAAAAACTGCATCGGAAAAAGGTCAGGAGCTGAGGGAGACGCGGGAGCCAGCACCTTTGCCGCAGGGTGTACCGGGGCTTGCATGAATGCCAAGCTCCTGCCCTGGCGAGGGACCGCTCCTGGCCCATGTGTGCTGCTGTGCCCCAGCCCCCTCCCTGCCACTAGCGGCTCATGGCTTCTGGGAAGTCTAGAGTTTGCTCCTAAATGTTGCAATCACACTGGTGAGCTGTGCAGCAACCTCCGACTTCCTCCTCCTCACGGCTGAGTGCTGTCATTTGGGCTCCTTTTGCCAGGGCCGGTGATAGCTAGCGGGGGCTTGGCTCCAGGGACTCCAGCCTTGCTGAGGAAGATTTTTCAGGCAAAGGTGCCTCGCTTGGGACAGCTGGGGACAGGTCAGGAGCACTGGATGTGTCCCCTGCTGTTCTCCCAGCATGGGAGGTGTTGCCGACCCACTGAGTCGCATGCCGTGGTTGTCATCATGCCGTGGTTGTCACTCATGAATTTAGTTCCCATCTCCTGTGTCCCTGCAGCAAACTGGTAGCTCAGAGATTTGCATTACGATTTGGGACCCCCCCCCCCCCCCAAACACTTTCCTTAGTAGCAGCCTAGTGATGTGGTGCCTTCCCTTTCGCGGAGCTTGTGCCTCCTCTCTGTGGTGTGAGCTGACGCCTGGGGCTCGCATGTTAGGAGCGGTGTGAGAGGCTGTGGGGGTGATGGAGACTTCGGCGTGGCCGTGGGAGCTCCTAAAATATGGCTGGGAGCGCTGGTGTCTGCTGGTTTGTGTTACAGGGTAAGGGCCAGGAACATGACTCTAGCTGTGATTTTGAGGGGACTTGGGCCTAGCATTTTAACTTCTTTTGGCTTGACGTTCCCTTGTCTGAAAAATGAGGGAAAACTATCAGAACCAGAGGCTGGTTGGGCCTCAGCAGAGGGGAAAGCCAGTGTGGGCTTGCCAATTTTGCCAGGCCCTATGGAGGTCATACAGTACTCTATATTGTTAGTATTTCATTTACAGAGCTCCTTTGCTTATACAAATGGAGGCTTAGATAGAAACAAGGGTGAATGTTTCGGACTGGTTTAGAATATTGGAGCACCTAACTCCAGGTAGAGGAAGGTGCCTAAACCCATCTCATAATGTGGTCCTTGCCTCTTTGTAGTTCACCCTTGAACTTTCAGGTCAGAGACATGCTGACACGGGGTCTGTTCTCTTCACAGATAGAGCTCATAATGGAGGCGATTCACAAAAACAGGAATTTGCAGTACAAGAAGACCATGGAGGTACAGCAAACACGCTGCTCTGCTTCCTGCAGCCGCACGCCTGGGACTCGTGGGCACATGCAGTACCTGTGTTGTGTACATTTGTTTCTTGCCCTACGAGTTAGCACAGCTGAAATGCACCCACATGGAGCTGGGGCAGACCTCACCACAAGAGCCTTCCTCTGTCTCAGTTCTCTCTGTGTTGTGTCTGCATAAACGGTATGCAGAGCCTACTCAACAAAACAGAAGAATATGCAAGGGAAATAGCTGGTGGCAGTTTTGCAGGCTCAGATAAGAGTGATTTAAGTCAGTGACTCAATCACCGTGAGCTTTTCTGCCTGAGCAAAGAGCAGCTTGTGTTGTCATTTTGCTCAGGCAGTAGGGCTGGGACGTCTGGGAACTTGAGTGCTCTGCCTGTACCAGCCTTTTCATTCATAGGCTGTGCTTTCCTCTAAAGTATCCTGCATGCCAGATTTTATTAGCTGTATTTCCATCTCTTTGCTTGCTGACATGTTCCTGCTCCGTTTGGTGGCTCTCCTAGGCTAAGCGGCTCTATGAACAACGCTGCAGGGACAAAGACGAGGCAGAGCAGGCTGTGCACCGCAATGCAAATCTGGTCACACAGAAGCAGCAGGAGAAGGTAAAGGGAGGCAGGTGGCCATGGGGAAGGGGCAGAAAGGGAAGTGAGCAGTGCAGCAGGCTTCCTGCACCGTTTCAAGGTCGTGCTCCAAACTGGGAAGCACCTACACCTCTACACAGTGTTGTGCTGTGTGAGAGACTCACTGCTGGCTGAGCTAGTGTCTCTTCCTGGTCAGAATTTGCCTCGTGTCTCTTCTCTCAGCTCTGGGGTTTGAGGTGAGATGGGAGGGCTGGTAGTCTTCCCCAGTTGGACTGCACTGCCATAGGCAATACACCACAGCTGTCTTATACCTTTCTTCTTTCTCCTGTTTTTGACAGCTCTTCCTGAAGTTGGCTCAGACAAAGTCAGCTCTGGAAGACTCTGGTGAGTGTGAAAATGAAGTGTACTGGTTATGTTTGGAGGGCGAGTGGAGTGTTTTCTGGGGCAGGAGGCAGTGTAGAGGGTCGCCCTTCGAGAGGTGTGAAGCTGTGATAAGGCACTTGGACGCTGGGGTGGACTCTCCAGCTCTTGGTTTAGCTGCAGCTCCTCAGAAACACCTGTCTAGAGATATTGTCAGGCAGGCACTTGCCCTGGAGGAGCCTCTGTCACCCTGCTTGCATGACCCCAGCCATGACTGCTCCCTCTGTTCCTGCTGTGCAGTATGGGCAAGCAGGCATCAGGCACCAGGGCTGGGGATGCTAACAGTGCCAAGCTGGCACCCAGTGCCTGAGGCAGGTGGGGAGGGCAGGAGCTCTTGCTTTTGCTCTGGTCGTGTGCCTGTGCGATGGATCTCCCTGTCCAAAGGGTGAACTCAGGAGATGTGTCACGTCTGCTTAGCCTTCTGGTGAGCTGTGGGGCAGGCTGTGTAGGGCCCCACCGTAACTGTGCATCAAGGCCACGAGGCTGCACATGGGAGGGAGAAGATCCAGTCTCTGCTTAGCTAGTGCAGGCACATTTATGCCTTGGAAGGAATGCAAGCAAGTTCTCTCGCACGCTGCGGAGAACCAGAACGAATGGAAATGCATATGCTAAACTATGTCCCATTCACATTGTGTACTGTAGATGATCCACAGTTCTCCACGTCTGCATTGCATTGCTAAGAATTGTTCTCTTGGATGTTCCACATACAGAGCTGTAAGGTTTTTTTTTTTTTTTAATTAATTGATTTAAAATGAATCGACAATTTGATTTTCATCACAGACAGGAGTTACCAGCAGAATATTGCTGCACTGGAGAAGATCCGGGAAGAATGGCAGAAAGAACACATCAAAGCTTGTGAGGTAAATGCTGTGGAAAGCCTTCCTGCTGCAGTGTGGTCCTCTGATTTCCTTCTCTTTGCTGCTTGAGCTAGGGCTAGAGCAGATTTGCCTACACTGCTTTGTATTCTCTCCACAGTAAAACAGCAGGACTTGTTGCAGCTAACCTGCATGTTTCTAATGCTTGGCTACTGGATTCAAGGTTCCACTGCTTCAAGCTTTCTGATTTTTTTTTTTCTTTCCTTACCTTTTAAAATTGACAGTCAATGCACTTAAGTAGTGACCTTTTTGTCTGTTACTTACCTGCATGTTTGGTGCTGCCATCGTCTGGCTAGAACAGTCACTTCACTGTGACAATGCAAAGGTCATAACTGCTAATACATACATACATACATACATACATACATACATATATATATATGTAAACAATACATACATACATACATACATACATACATATATAAAACTGATATAAATACCTCATTGCATAGAGGGCATGGTTTCTCCTCTGGGAGACTTGTCTCCTGACCTGCTCCTTTGCTGGGGATAGATTTCTTTGTAATGATACTTGGGGATGCAAACCATCCAGCAAAAAGGGATGCACTCTCATTTAAAGATGTTGCTGGATGACAGAGCGTAGGATCACAGCAGTCAGAGGTACCTTTGCTCACATCCACTTTCTTTACTCAGGGTCAGGTAAAGTTCTCTGGTAGATAGCAGAGGCAAGACTAAAATGCGATCAAGAGGTGAAATGTGAACTCAGATCACCCTGCTGCTTAGGACATGTGTGAGCAGCTGGACTCGGAGGACTAGTCCCCACTGCAGTCATGACCTTTCTCGCTGTGCTGACAGAGGACCCTCATGTCCTTTTGTGTCTTTGTTCTTTCAGTTCTTTGAGACTCAGGAGTGCGAACGGATCAACTACTTCCGCAGTGCCCTGTGGCTTCACGCCAACCAGCTCTCTCAGGACTGTGTGCAGAATGATGACGTAAGTCAAATCAAGCACTCTCCAAACCTTCATTTTTGTTTTGGACTGGAGAAGTCTTCTTTTGAATCCCTGCTGACCCATCTGGGTTCTTTTTACCCAGCTTTTTGTCAGGCTGTAGTAACAATAATGACCCTCTAAGTCTAAGCTTTTGTGAGTATCTGTGGTTGGAGCAACAGAGACCCCATCTCTCTCTGTACCGTGTGTCTCAGGCTCCAAGACCTGGGAAGATTAATCAGCTCAGGACCAGGCACCAGCAGTGGACTGGCTCTATGCTGCTCTATATGTGGTCTAATAAACTCTCGCAAAGTGCTGGGCAGCATGGTGCAGACTCCTACATCAGCTCTTTGTGCCTGCTGCTGCACAGTCTCCTCCACCACTTTTGCCATGGCTACCTGCTTTAACCTCAGCGCAGCCAGAGGGGTTTCCGAGAGTTCGGTCAAGCATCTTGGCATAACGGTTAGAATTTCATAGACGACAACCTTCACTGCTGTGACCCATGTCTTCAGCCCCCTTACCATTCTCCCTGGCTTAAGAAACTTGTAGCTGAAAAAGGCGAGGCAATGGAAGTGTAGTGGGAAGTGACTTTGCCAAAGATTATGCAGGAGCTCCTTGGCGAGCACTGGGAATGGGAAAGCAGAGCCTTATTTGCTTTCCTATGCGCTGGACTGTGTCACGTCCAGGTTGGCCTGTGGCCTTTGATCAGCCACCAGCCAGCAACAGGAGCATGCAGGCAGGAGGATTTTGACCAGAGCTTTTACAGATGATAATTCCTCCAGGAATTCCCCCCTTGCCTCCTCTACCACAGAAGCTTGTGTCTGAGGGTGAGCACTGTGCTTTCAACCCAGGTATGAGAGATGATTAAAACCCAATGCTTGCTTTTCAACATGATGTATAGAAATGCTTTTTATTTCTCCTTTGCAGAAATATGAGGAAATCCGCAAGAGTTTAGAAATGTGCAGCATTGAGAAGGATATTGAATTTTTTGTAAATTTACGCAAAACTGGAAGTTTGGCCCCAGGTAAGAGCTCAGTGCCATCTCCCAAAAGTAGTGCTGACTCGCTAATCCTCCTCACGGTGGTGTTGCTCTGATCAGCCTCAGTCTGGGTGCAAAAAATGTTTCTAATGTCCCTCCATTCATTCTCTGGCATGCAGCACTGTTGCCTCTGCCACTCACTTATCACCAGTCCCTGAAGAGATCTCCCCTGTCTGTAGTTTTTAAGCTTTTAAGCTGATCAGACGTCTTCCCAGGGAAGGAGGAAAGGCTTAGCAGCTGAATATTGGTATTGGAAATTAGTTCATGCTTATAAAAGGTCTGTACTTTACTATTGTCAATTTTTTTCTAGCTCCTGTTGTTTATGAAAACTACTATAATGCACAGAGAAATGCAACACCTGTGAGAAGTCAGGCGCCTGTACCTATATCAAGGTAAGGGATATAACGCGAAATTTCAAATGATGGATTAGCTATTGCAAATGAAGCTCTCCAAAAATTGTATTTTGTTGCTTTCAGTCTGTTGGAATCCTGATTTGGGAGTGTTAAGGGAAAATACTTGCCATGGACTATGCAGTGCGTCGCTGCCTACAGCAGGATTTATACCAATGTACTACCTATAGTAAACTGCTCAATGACCTCCTCAAGTCCACTCAGAGTAGAGTTTTTTGCTCCCACTTCTCTTTTGGGGTCATTTCTCCCTTTTCATGGCTGGGAACATTACTCTAAAAGTGCTTTTGGACACCCTGTGCTCATCTGTTCTCGTACCAAGCCTCTTCGGTGGTCCTTTGGATTGAAGTGAGGGGCTGTAGTCCTTGGACAGCAGAGAAGTCCTTGGGCAGCCATGGAATTTCAAGTGTTGTGTCTTGCTGTCTCTGGAAACAATTGGAGATCCCGTAGAGAGCAGCCTTTGGCTCCTAATCTACCAAGAGTGATTGAAACTTTCTGAGTTTCCTTGCATGGTTCTCCTCTCCCTGCCTTTGTTATCTATCTGAGGAGGGCTGGATCAGTTAAAGGCATGTGTGAGTAGAGGGAAGAACAGCATCAGCTGCAGTGAGAGAGGAGAGGACAAGAAAATACACTATCCCAGGGCAGAAGCTGGGCAGGGAGGGTGAAGTGAAGGATGCTTCTGCCACAGGGAAGAGGAAGATTCAGGGCTAAAGATTGTTGCTTAAGATGAATGAGTGTCCCGTTTTGGTTGTTGAGTCACTACAGGAGTCATGCCCAATTATGACTTTCTGAGGTCTCAGTTTGGGGAGGGGCATGCCAAAATGTTGTAAAGTGCACGCGTCATGCCCCAAGACTCCTATGTAAATGTTTTGCCAAATCATTGCTTTCTAGTTATTTTTTCCTCTCCCACACTGTATCGGCTTTGATTCCCGTGTCTGCCAAACAGTCTATTGATGGTTAACGAACCATGAAATGACTTGGAAATAGATCTCTAAAACCCAGGCCAGCCAAACGTCGGGCCCTCTCACAGGCTCTGGGTAGTGCAGTGTGGGGAGTCACACAGTCAAGCAACAGCCTGAACAGACTTTTTAGGAAGGGGGAGAATCCTGTAGCAGATCTTCAGCTCTGTCTCTTTCTGTGCAGGAGAGGACCTTTACCCACCCCGACCAGCGGGCCAGGTGAGTTACTTGTGGGCGTCGGTCCTTTTTTTATGTGGCTTCTGCCACCACAGAAGACCTCTCTGCTCTCTTTTCATGACCATTAGCTCTCGAAAGGAATTGCTTTAGGCCAAGCTCCTGTAGGAAATCCAGTCCCCACAGGAATTCCTGCAAAGTTTGCCACTGCCTTTGGAGCCTCGATTTCACCCAGGAAGATGTTCTAATCAAAGCCTTGCGTATAGGCATTTCTGAAGCTTAAGGATGTCTGGGCTTGTGATCCAGCCTGCCTCTGCCGTTTGGGCCTTTCTCTGCTTAAACTGCACTAGCTATATCATTTTCAGTGCTGCTTTAGTGATGGGATACTGTAGCGGGGCTTAGGGTCTGAGGCAAATCTTCTCTTTGAGCCTGCATTCATCCCTGCCTCCCATCCCTTTATCATGGGTGGGCTGTAGTACGTAGTGTTTTTGTCCTTGTGTAAAGTCCCTTGAGCTCTTATGAGTGCTCCTCATGAACAGACCTACTATTTTTGTGCTGTGTTTTAGATGATCCTGATTACGTTACAGTCGATGGCTACAGCTTGATACATCATTAACAGCCACAGTAAGTAACTGAATTCAGTGAAGAAAGGATTTATTGTGAGATGCAGCTGCATAGGGGGGGGTCATTGAGGAAGAAAGGGGATGACATTTGGAGGTGACCAGCTGTGAGTGACAATCACGTCAGCCCTCCCAAAACTTGTCTGAGCTGGAGCTGTGATTTAGACACCAAAAATCCTATTCTGTAGGTTCTCTGGGCAGTACTTCCAAGCAGAAGATGTTGTCCGTCTGACCAGCGTGGCAGAGGCCATGTTTTTAGTTATTCCCAGCAATACAGAACTGAAGTGCTTCTCCGTTTTAAGAAAGTAATTGAGGACTCTGATAATTACTTGTACATTCAGAACGTGGCTGCTAAAAATCTGCTCCTTTCATCAGCAAACTCTGGAGACAGACATCTCATCTTCACACTCAGGGAAAGAAAAGGAATATAAGCACTGGACCTGGACACAAGGGGATCTTCTGTGTCAGCAGAAATTTTGATTTGAAGTTCTTTTAATGTGTGCTCATCTGGAAGAGTCTGGAGCCTTTTACTCTCTAGATAACTGAGAAGTCACATGTGCCAAGAAGAGCTCTGTGTGATGCTTTGGGCACGCTGGTTTGTGTTGAGAGCATACATATCCTACGCAGGTCTAAGGTTATTCAAAGCTGAGGTTCCACTTTGGCCCACTTCTAAAGTTTGTCATTAGTGTGATTAAGTTTGTAATCTGGACTTAATTTTAGTAATGAGTCTCAGGGAGCTTATTTAGAGCAGCACCAGGGATTACAATGCTAAACACAGGTCTGGCTTTGCTGTACATGTGCTCCAGGTTTAGGCACTGATACTGAAAGTTGATTTGTATCTTGCCTGGTGTAGCAGCCCTCGGCACAGCCACCAAGGGAGGCTGAGTTGCTACAGAGCTGCTGGGAAGTCACTCACCCTAAAAGGCTATTGAAGATCTGAAAGGAAGTCGGTCGGCTCTTCCAGCCACCCTCTGTAGAGGGGCTTGCATTTTTTTAGGTTCATGGGCTCTGCAGACCTGACTTTGGCTAACTTCTAGGACTCCCTGCACTTTGGACACATATTGATGCTAGATCCAGGCTCAGAACCCAGTTTTTGGGGACATTGGAGTGATGGCATAAATGAAAGGGAAATTGTCAATTGTTTATCCTGATCCCTTCCTCCTCTGCTCTAATAATAAGCTTGACAATAAAATATTTTTCTGACCACGTTTCCTGTCTCCCAGAGGCATACTCAGCAGTAATCCTGCTGGGATCTGGTTCTGTTTCCCTCTGAAGCCCATAGCAGAATTTCCATTTACAATTGGGGACTGACCACACATGATTAGAAACAAACTTGGCTACTAATGTTGGCTTGGAGCCATGAGACTCTTTCCTGATCAGATCTCCTCAAAGTTTGTGCCCCTTTTGTTACCTCGTGTCTGATGATTGCTTTGATTCATAAGCACACATTTTTCATGGCTGTTAGCCTCACCGAAGTCTCCATGTGCAGTGTTACTTAACAGCTCCCTCAGTGCCTTACGTCCATCAGACCTAGGGATGGGACACAGGGACATCAGGATAGAATTTTATTTGTCTAAATCCGGTGCCACGTGACTCACTTTGAAGTGACAAAAATGATTCTTCATTCAGTTGTATGATGTTCTTCAAGGTGAATCTGCATGACTTCAGTGCGTACCCAAGCCCATCATCGGTTTCTGGAGCTTTGCTGTATTTCCTTGTGTGGAAGAGACCACAGTGAGCTTTAAATTCTGTCTGACTGCATTGTAATGAAATGTACAAAGTGCACATGTAAAGGAATAATTTGCCCTATTTTTCTCTAGAAGACCAAATCTCCTAATATTCTTCTGAAGGAATCTATTGTAGTTTTAGTTCTTTAAATATATAACTTAAAAATAACAGTTTTGAAACTTGTGTGCTGGATGTGTTGCTTTCTGCGCTGTTCATTCCCATTAGGCTGGGTCTAATACACCTTCCAAGCATCCTTGGATGATCAGGAGGGGTGAGTTGCCTCTCTTGTAAGGAAGCCCACAGGAGCACATCCTCTCTGAGCCCTTTTTTCAGAAGTTGTTTTCTTTAAGTACAAAGAGAGTTGTGGGAGAGAACGCACCAGGGAAGGTTAGCATGAGAACAAATACATGTGATCAGCCATGAACTGTTACGTCGCTTAGACCACAATGCCACAGGCCCAAATTTATAACTTGCCTAAGCATGGAGTTCTTCAGGAATCGCTATTGCATTTTGAATTCATATCCTATTGCGATCTAAATGGCCTTTAAAAGGAGAACAAACCCTGTAGTTTGGTGCAGAATCCTTTGCCAAAGGTAATCTCACCCTCGGCCTGGGACATGTAAGGCAGTTTGCCCCCCAGGTTGCCTGGTTTTGGCCTTTTTTTTTTTGAGGGTTGGTGGGATCTGCAACTCATCAGTCATGTTAATATGTTTTCAATACGTGCCAGCTTGTAGGTGATTGATTGAGTTCAGCTCTGCAGAGCAGGTGCTGGATGTTGGTATCATGTGAGCATGAGACGGAGGAAGAAAATTGAACTCTGACTACGCTTAGCAATACTTCCTTACGGTTCCCACAGGCCGCTGCCGAAACGAGGTTAGCATGGTGACGGGAAAGCGCCTGCTCTAAAACACATTGCATCTTGTCTTTATTGGGATTTCCCAGCTGGCCCAGGGCCATAGGTGGGGCTAGGGCTCTTCTGGGTGTGGAGATTCCCCGCTGAGGCTGAGGCTTGGGCTGCAGAGTCAGTAAACGCGCAGAAGTCGCCCCAAAGCAGAGCTCTCGCGCTCTCAACACACCAGCTCTCGGCGTGGGGCTAGAGCCCAGCAGACCTCAGCTCGGGGGGAGAGAAGTGCCCCCCTCCCCTCCGTGGGGCTACTGTCAAACACCTCTGCGTGCCCCTCAGCACTGAGCTGACTTTGTGCCTTCAGAAACTTCTCTTCCCGGGCAGTTTTCCAAGTGGGGCAGACAAATTCTGACCTGGCGGCGTCCACCCAACCCGACTTGCGTGCACCGCCCAACCCAGCCCAGCCCCGCCCCGCCGCGCAGCCGCCGTGTTGTGTCCCTCGGCCGCCGCCGTACTCGCCTCGCTGCTGATTGGCCGCGCGCGGGGCTCCTGCCACCGCCCCTTCCGCCGCCGCCGCCGGGGCAGCCGCGAGGCGGGCGGGGCCGCGGCGGGGCCATGGCGGAGGCGGCGGCCGTGCGGCCCCCCCGCAAGGCCCGGGCCAAGGGCAGAGCCAAGGTAGGGCGGCGGCGGGCGGGCGGAGGTCTCCGGCGTCCCGGCGGCGGCGTTTGTTGCGATGGTTTTTGCGCCGTACAAGGGGCTTCTTTTCGGCGTTGGCGTAAACAAACTTTTTATGCTTGCGGCGCGGGGCCTGCTGGAGCGGCTCTGCCCGTCCAGGCCGCTGGATTTGCCCTCGAGGTGAAGCCGCGCGAGGGCTCCTTGGCTCTCAGCGACGGGTCGGCCTAGCGTGGGACCGAAGAGCCTTCGCGGCGCTCGTACGCGCCGCTCTGGCTGGGAGCCGTTCAGCGCGCGAGGCCGTGCCTGGCGCGGAGTACTGCTGCTTCTCCAGCAGCCGGTGCTTCGGTTGCCAGGTGTAACTTTTAGGTGGACGTGAATGTGTTCGTGGTTCAGGATGCTGTTGCCATCGGCTTCCCGAAGGCTTTGCTCTTCTTGCAGCTGCGCTGTATTAGTATTTCAGTAATGCATGGGAAAGGCCTGAACTGAAATATCTTGCCGCGGAGCTGAGTTTAAATGGAAGCATATCTATGTGATTGTTTATGTCTTTTTGCTTTGCCTGTTACAAGTTGTACTACATAGAGCAAAGGCTGTCAGAGTCTTCCGAAAAAAACCAGATGCATTTATTGAACACCATTTGGTAAACAGGGTTAAACCCAAGTGCAAACTACAGCTGTGATTCCTGAATCCAAAGCGAGTAAGGCCTGGAAGGAAAAAAAAAAATCTCATGCTGGAAGAGTAAGCATGTCATGGTTGTGTTTTGATTCAGCGCCACAGTATGCACAGGGCTGTCAATGTTTGAGGCTGCTGTTTAAGAGAATCAGTTCCCTGCAGGAAGGCAGTGACTCACAGATGACTGGTGGTTCATTAACTACGTGTGTACAGTGACTCTGGTGGCTGCGGTCATTGGCTGTCCCTTCCAGGTGTAATTCACTATGAAACTACTCGTGAGGGAGGAAGATTCCTGGGAGATCAGGACGTGTGAGAATCCAGAGTGCTGCAGGGCTGCATGTGACCTGCTCCCTTTCTGGGTGATGATGTTGTTGTTATATTCTGCACCCTCATTCTCTGTTAATGTGCAGGGATGTTTGAGGATGCAGTTTGGGGCCCAACCACAGTAAGGAGTTTTCCATTCCCTTGTCCCAAGGCAGCCGTAGACCTTTGAAAAGGTGTCGTTCTTGAGAGCTGGGAGAAGGGCTGCCTTGCCCCAGACAGGCTCAGCATGCTGCCGAGTGGGATGAAGCCTGGGGCTTTCTGAAAACAGCATGCCCAAAGCTGAGCCTGGGCAGACCAGTAACGATAAACTGATTCAAACACAGTGAGGTAGTAAAACCCGTGAACCCAGAACTGTTGAAGGCTAGTCAGTTATTGCAGAAATACTTCCGGAAAGGATAGTTGTCTGTACATAGATGTCTTTTGCTGAAACTAGTTCACTTCAATGCTAGGAAAGAACGATTAGGCACAGGACAAGCCTAATGAGCTAACGTCATCTTTAGACTTAAAGGCAAAGTGCTCAGAAGAGAGAACAACAAGTTAAGCTTTTATGTGAATTCAGGGCCTGATTTCTCTCATCCCTTCTCAGGTGAAATACCTGTTAAGATTACAGCTTCCCCCTCCCCCACCCCGAAAGTGAGAGCTGACAGACACTTCATAAATTTTGCAAGAAGCTGTTTTTGTCTAACAGTAACATTTGAATATCCTGGTGGTGGGAGAATGCTCCTCAGAGATAAAGGGAGTTTCAACTGTACGAGGGCTGCAAGGAGGAACTTTGAGATTGTAGAGAAGAACGAACCAGCAGTCTTGCATGTTTGTGAAGCGTGCAGATCACAATGCTGTCAACAAAACTGTGATGTAGTATCCTCTGAAAAATACTGACTTTGTAATTAATTGTCAGGAGATGTTTACTGTAACTACAGGTTCTGCTTCGTTGTGCTGATGTATTTTTAACTTCTCCTTCATAGCTCTAACTAGTCTTGGAGTGTGTCAGCAGCGTTTTGTGATCAAAAGTGTTTGCAGATTTTAATACACTGTTGAGAGCAGTCTGCAAGCAAAAGCCAGTGTATTACCCTTTTGTAAGGGAGCTGAGAGCATCTGCTTTAATTAAAAGTAGGCAGTTGAGATCAAGGTTAGCTAAGGCCTTGGTGTTTAGACTTGTTTTCCTATATGCCCTCTCATAAGACAAAATCACGCATCAGCTGCTTGGTGAAAGTGTCCATGAAATTACCAGCAAATATCCACAATTCCTCCCTATTTCTGGAGGAATATGGAAGCTTTTTATAATTTCTGTTATGTTCTTTGTTATATTTTGTGGGTCATTCAAAACTGGAGGGGTGTAACCCAGCTCTTCCCAATTTCTCTTTTTAGAAACAGATAAGTATACTCTAATTACAAGTGCATCTTTATCACATCTTTATTGATTTTTATATGTAGCATTATTTCACAAACTGTGCTTTGGGAAGGAGACTACAAATGTACACTTCAGGCTAGGGTTATGGGGAGTCTACTCAAAACTGATCTTAATTTGCAAGTAAATAATCTCTTTGCGATTTAAATGTCTGTTATTTTTAAGCTTTTCTGTCTCTCTAGCATGTAACACCTATAGAAAATAGATATTTTGGTAGTTGTACAGATTTCATGATGATTTTAGATATAATTTACAGATGCTTTCCAGACCTCTCTTTGTTTCAAAATTAATATTTATTCTTGAAAATTATTTTCTTTTCAGTGCATTAAAATATCTCAATAAAGCCTAAGATGCATTTCTAAGTAACTTACTGGGGCACAATCTAGTGACTCTTTGTAGAGGTCAGCGTCCTGGTACTTTGATTATTTTGTACGTTAATAGGACAGACTCTGTTCTGGGTTTTTTATAGCTTTTTATGGAGAAACACTGAAGCATCATTCCAGAACTGACCAATGATAGATAGTCTTTAATGAGGAGCTAAGGAACAAGGATCTGTGTTTGGTGCATTTCTTTTTACCTTTAGTATTATGAAAACTAACCTGGTAAGAAGGGCTTTTTGGAGTTGTGCGGTTAACAATCGCTACTTCTGATGATGGTTGGGTTTGGGAGGCAGGGAAGAGAGATTTGTTTATTAATGACTCTCTGTTAATTTATTTCTAGGAAAAAAAGAAAAAAAGTAATGAAGAGCCCCAGATCCAGGAGTCTGATGATGTCTTCCTCCCGCCTGTGGCAGAAGTGTCTTCTCAAGCCAGTAAAGTGCAAGTGGAACATCCTGAAGGATTTGCAGAAATCCAGCTCAATGATGAAGCAGAGGATGGAAAAACTATAAATGATGCGTGTGACATCCCCTCAAGTACTTTAACCTTAGCAAGCGAAGTATCTTCAGCAGTGACTTTAGGGCCTCCAGCAGCTGGAGGAGAGCACAAAGCTCATCCCTTAGGTGAGGGTTGTAGGGGGAATGATGAGAAGAATGGGAGAAGCAAGCTGGGCAGGCCCCAGAGCCTTGGGAAGGCTGTTGGCAGTAAATCAGGAAGCTGTGATGTATTGGGTAGTACCTTTCATTCCAGTGCTGCTGGCTCTCAGACACTAGTGGGCTTTGTACAGGACAAAGGAACTGAAAGCGTTCAAGACGTTAAAAATCCTCTTGTCCGTTCCTTGGAGAAGCTTCCTGTTACCATGTCACAGCTCTGTGAGAAATCCAAAGTATATGTTCAACATTCGGGATTGAAACCTGTTTATCCAGACTTGTCAGCTGAACTGTCTTACGAGAGACCAACCGTAGTGGCAGTCAAACCGCTATTACACAACGAAAGGCTGTATCCAGAAATCCCAACTGTACCAGAACTGGTGCCGTTTACCAGAGAGCAGCTGAAAATTTTTGAGCCGTGTTCATGGCTGGAAAATGTTGACTGCTATGCAGAGGAATTTGGAAGTGTTGCTCATCAGGATAGGCATGAGTTTCATGAACTGCTCCTGAACTACATGCGCTGTAGGAAGCAGCTATTACTGGCTGAGGCTGAGCTGCAGGCCGTGACGACAGACTGCCAAAACGCAAAGGGGAGGCTGTGGACTTTTAAAGAAGAACAGAAAACCGTGCAGGTGCTGTTACTGAAACTACTTCTGAACTAAAACTATTTGGACATGATTCCAGACATTAACTTTCCGTGTCATCGTGTTCACTGAATTGAGGGTGGTTTGTTGTGAAAGAGATGGTTACGTTTGCTTTTCCTTCTCTGCACTGTCCCAGTAACCCCCCTCCAGTACTTAAGAATATCATCCTGTTGACGTTTAAGACAGTTTGTTCCTTGATTTAAACTTTGACAAATATAGGATAGCACAATCTCTGTTAATGATCTCTTCTGGAGCCGAACTCCTTTGTACTCAGTCAGAGTGAGATGTGTATAGTCAATTCTGCTCGTTGTGATTGGGTCACGTTTGTGCCACTCCAGTCCTTCACAAGGACTGGGCGCAAGCGATCCATGGTGGAATAGGACTATAGCCAGGACTTCAAAATTACCGTGGTGCTGCTTCTGCCTGTTGCATCTGGACTGCTGCCTACAGCAGTAATTTTTATTGATGTCGTTCCTGACTGTCCTGCTGGCAGAGGCTGCGGGTGCAGTGGAACAAGTCCTGCTCCCGCTGACCCTGTTGTCTGGAGCATAGGGAGTGGAGCGTAGGGAGTGTGAGATGCATCCGATTCCCGTAACTGTTGCTCCATAAGTGTAACTGTGGTTATAGCAACTTCCAGGGTGGCCCTAGTACTCTGTAGCAGTGCTGTCAATAAACCAGAGTGCTTTGGGGAGGTTTTTGGTGCATGCACCGGAGAAATCTTCCCCTGAACTTGTTCTGTGTAACTTGTTTTTGGAACTGGTCATAGTGGGAGCAATGAAACTATTTCTCTGATACTGTTTGTAACCGATTCTGATAACACGATGGTAAGAGCGCTGAAGACTGTTACGTATGGTGGTTTCACTGTTGTTTCCTACAAGTGCAGTTCTAAAGCTAGTGCTTCTCCTATGCAGTTCCTTAGAGTTAAGAAGATGCAGAGAGACATCCACTGAACAGGTGTGAGTCTTTTCTACTAGAGAATAAAAATGCAGTGAACCTGTTCTACTGAACATTATTAGACTTCCAGTTTTATTTTGATCAGTTCCTACACTGAAAGTAATTTTCTCTTCACTCTTACATCTCCACTGGTCAACATACAGTGGGCGAAGCTTGCCGGTTTGCTGCTTGCTTCAGTCCCTTCCAAATTACTGTTTATTGTGTGTATGTGCAGATAATTGTCTTTTTAATATCAATTCTAATAACTTAGTTAGTTATTATAATAACTAAGTTAACACAAGAATACATTCAAGCCAAGCTTCCTAAGTGCATGCTGCGAAGCACATTTTGTGGCTGCGTAAAAGGGAAAAACAGGGATGTTACTTATTGTGGTTTCCTTGTGCTAAGGAATTAGAGCTGGGGCGGAGGAAGATTGTTCTCAGCCTTGAATTCCAGTTTGGGAAAAGTTGGAGTGCAATTCATGTGAGAAATTGTGAGTGTATTTTGGGGAAGTACTAATAAATATTGAGCTCTGGGAGCCTGTAAAAGCTTTTAGCTTGCGTCAGTGTATGTTTTGGCTTTAAGACAGCAGATCTGAATGTTTATGAAAATCCATAAACTAAAAAGCAGTTGCACTCAGCTGGAAGTAGAATACCCTGATTTTGTTCACATCTGTCACTGATAGAGACAAGTTACTTCATCTGATATCGATTTGCTGAATTTTGGGTTATTGAAGGGGTTTTTTTTCTTTTTTTTTTTCTTTTTTTTTTCTTTTTTTTTTCTTTTTTTTTTTCTTTTTTTTTTTTTAAGTCTGGGATCTGTTGCATCTTCAGCAGTCAGCAACTCTGAAAACTAAGTAAGATGCTCCCAGATTTCTGTCTTTTCCATCTGTAAAGTGGCCACTTTCATGAAAGCTTTGAAATCTATTGAGTGGAGGGTTGTGCCAGAGTTAATTTCTGTAAGCACACTTAAGCAAACAAAATGACAAAAACCACTTACATAAAATAATTGCTTTCTTTTCAGGGTGTCTGTGCAGATCAGTGCAAAGTGTCAGGTCACCATCGCTATCAAACAGTAGAGATGAATGAAAGCGTGTTGGGGGAACTGAAAAAGCTGTTTGAAGTTAAAGCAGAGCACGTGCATCAGACGCTGGCGCTGCACTTGTACACTTCGGTGTTGTCTCGCTTACAAGTGGAGTCTTATATCTACAGGTTGCTCAACAGCTCATCCCTGCTGAGGTCGGTGGCTCTTCAGCAGCAAGAACAAGGTGTGTTGCTTGTCTGGGCAGCTGCCTGTGCTGCCGGGGTGCTGAACACCTTGTTTGCCTGGAGTTTTGGAGTTCTTGTGGTGGGATTTATGTATAGGAGTATTTCTGTAGATATTATGCAGTGATCAGTGAAATTATTCTCTTGCAGAAAAACTCTAATTCTCTTACCTTAGCCTGCAGTAGAGCAGAAGTTGAGTGCAGGAGCGTTGCCTTCTGTCTAGGTTATCTACTGCCACTGGTCACCCTGGAGGAATACTGGATGGGGTGGGACATCCTGACCCCTTGTCAAAGGCAGCATACGATACAATCCCTTTTCCAGACTGATTATAGACTGTTTTAAAACCAGCTGGATCTTGCTGCTTTAATCCTTTTGGAAGGCTGTTTGCAATCTCACAGCTCTAATCCTTAGATATCTTTTTGGTTTTCTGAAGCACCTCACTGATTTGGGCTTGTGGCAATACCATCTTTTAGCTAAAATATCCCTCCTACTGTGTATTTATTCTTCCTAGTCCTCCGCCAGCCCCAGTTGTTCATATGCATAGTAAATGTGCTGGTTCTTACAAAGTTCATGCTGAAAGGAGGCCTTTTATGAGAATAACTATAGTATATTCTTTTTGTAATTGGTGTCCAGTACTTATTTAAAGTATTTTATATAATATTATAATTGAGTCATCTTTTCTGTCCGTTCTAGAGAGCCACTGTGTTGAAGCATCTCTATATCTATATACAGAGAGAGGAAGTTTTCTATAGAATCTCCAAACCGCTGCTTATGCTACTACTGCAAGAGTTGCTCATCAAAGCTCCTTAATTCTGTTTTTAATTTACAGTTTCGAAGCAGTCAGAAAATCTTTCTTCAGACTTGAGCCACCTGAAAGAATGTATCAGCGTTCTTTTCAGTTTCACTCGTAGAGTTATCGAAGACCCTCAGTTTCAAAGTGACCTTCTCACCTGGTTGCGGAGACTGGTGAGGGAGTGAGCATGGATATAGCTGTGTGATCGAGGACCTGAGATCAGTTCAGAAGTCGTGTTTCTCTCACTGCTGTCCCATGTGCAATCCTTTTTTATTTTATTTTTTTCTCATTGGGGAACAGAATCTCTTGCTGAATCTTTAAAGTGAATTCCCTTGTCTGATAAAGTCAGTGGAGATGAACAGTCTTAATGAGGTCTGGCACATGACCAACTGCCATCACTGCTGGCAGCCCACACTGCTCAAGGTGGACATGAGTGTTTTAACGAATATTGCGCATTGCTGTTCTTGTTTTGGAAGTAAGAGTGTTCAGTCCTGTCAGTTTTGGGAAACTTTTGTTCTTACTGGTTTTTAAATAAATTAGTTTTAATTACTTTACAATTTTACTACATTTTTTCCTACTCCAGAGAAAATGGTGCTGTAGCTCATAAGCCAAACAGCAGCCTTTCAACATTGTTCTCCTATTACTTGCCATGAAAGCCAAGGCTCGTTGAAAAGTGTGAGAAATGAAAAAGCATTATTTTTCTGTTTAGCGAGACTGTAAAAGAATGAACCTTGAAATTATTTACAAGGTTCCTGTACACTTTCCTTTTAGGTGTCAGTGTTGCAAAGAATTGGCTGTCCAGGTGACCATCTCTTCCTCTTCAACCACATCCTCCGGTGTCCAGCTGGGATCGGTGAATGGGCTGTTCCATTCATTCAGGTGTGAATGTTTAATTCTTTTTTTTTTTTTGGCAGGTTGGAGTGGGAGTGGAGTGGATAGGAGAGGAGAATGTCTAGTTCCTAATCAATCCCCTGTGACTGCTGCATGTTTCTGGGTGTGTGGAGTCAAGATAACAGTGAGGAGGTTGTCAAGTCGTATATGTGTACACACACACAGACACACACGCACACACGCGTTGTCTCAACCGCGAGAAGGTTAGCAGGGAAATGCAATACCTCTTCTCACTCCTCCTTGGCTAGAGAGACTCAAAAGGGAATTGAGGATTGGGTGGAGCTTTTAGTGTGCTTGGTGTCCCCCCCTACCCCTTTAAATTCCTTTTTACCTCCTTCTGTTGAGAAAATCTAATCTTGTACCATTGCACCATTTCCTCCAAGGGGCTGGAGTTGTCTTTCGTGTATACTTTTTCATCTGAACAAAAAGCTGGCAACAAGGAATGTGAAACTTGGAATATGAATTTCTCTGGTAAAACTAACTTGCCTTTTGGTTAACTTAGACTTTATGGATTTTATGTTTTCTTTCAGATCAAAGTCTTGGATAACCCTTCAGGTGTCTTTCATTTCATGCAGTCTCTTGCCTTGCTTATGTCTCCTGTCAAGTAAGTGTGAAAAATATGCTTTTATAAACGTATTCGGATTAATAGTTGAAAATGTAATGGTACAGGGTCTACCTGTACAACCCTGAAAGCATGCAGCAGGCAAAGTCATAAAAGCAGGCACGGCTAAGAGATTTGTAGTTAAATTCAAACTTTTTTTATTCACCTCAGATTACAGCCTTGGCATTATGTTACCCTACTGCATGCCATATGCTGGAACTTGCTTTCACCTGTCGAATAGCTAGTGATTTCTGACATACCTGCGTGTTTGTTATTGTGAACTCTGAAATAACGTTCTTGACCGCGTTTCCACAATTACCTGCTGGGAATACTATCTCTGTAACAAAAGTGCTTGAGGAAAGGGTTTAGCAGAGTTGGAGTTTGTGATCTTTATTTTTTTTCCCCTCTTATCTAGAAGGAAGACATGATGCTTGGAAAAGCTAGTTAATGAAATCATTTATTAGCGAAAACTGTTGTTGTGTGCTTTGGATAAAACATAATAAGCATAATTTGCTCCCCTTCTGAGTTCTTCTTTAGTCATTAGCCTTTCTCTCTGATTTGCTTGTTAGAGATTAGCATGGGGAGATAGTTGCCCACTTGGGCATGCTCATTGCAGTAGGAAGGTTGCAAGTCTGTGGCCCGAACACATTAAGTCTGTACCCTTTAAGAACGGTAGACTGATGTTTTTTTGTGTAAATGTTAATTGCAAAGGATCAAACTGCTGGTCCGTAGGGCTGTCAGTTGGATCTTGATAGATTGACCCTAAATTAACTTGGACTCCTATTTAGGAACTAAAATAAGAGCCTACAGTAAAGGGTTTTGTTTTACAGTTCCTATCTAGAGCTGTTTGGGGAACAAGTGCGTGCTGAGGACGTTGCTAGCACGTTGCTAGCGTGTTTTGTTGCTTGCACTTTGAACGTAGACGCTTCTGGGGTGTCTGGAGCGGCTCTCCCAACTGTTGATGCAAGAATGCCAAACTTTCGCTGTGGCTGTTCTGCCCATCGCAGGGCTGACGCTGTTGTGGTTGGTGCATGTCAAGAACAAGTTTTAATTCTAAATTTGGTTTGCGAAACTGGTATCTTAACACTTGTGTTCTGTTTGTAAAATGTTCATGTTATCAGAGTATGAGTTCTGGGAGATACTCCCTCACTCCAAATCTGTGACCGCTCAGGTGATATGCTTCCGGTGTCTTGTAGCGATATGTGCAGAGTTCTACCGGTACGTTCCTAGCTGATAAGAAGTTAAATGTTACGATTTTAACCTTTTTTAGTCCTTTTTTTTTTTTGCATGTTCATTTGATTTCCTGGTATATGCCTATACAACTAAGAATTTATGCAGTACGCAGCCTGAAAACTAGTGTCCCAGATATAAGGCGGTCTGATATATGAATTATTTTTCCTCTAGATTTTGTCAGGTTCGCGGTATTGGAAGTTGAAACAAATACGCTTTCTCATTTGAAGAAGGCTAGAATAAATGAGTGAGCGTTAGAACAGGGCAACTCTTAACGTGTGCCAAAATGGTTTCAGACAGACAAACTTGAATCTCTGTGCCGCACTTGGAGCTGGCTTGACGGGAGGCGGCTCCTTTCTGGAAGTTGTTTAGTTGCGGTAGCTCAGCGTGCCTAGGATGAGCCTTGCTAATTTTGATGTGGTGTCTAGCTAATGTGGCTGTACAAGATGTGGAGTGGAGCTGGCCTGCGCTTGCCCTGTTAGTCTCCCCAGCTGATAGCCTTAAATGATAGTTGTGAAGTACCTCTTCTTAGCAATAACTTTTCCTTTTAATTTGACTTTTGGGTTTTTAGTGTAGACAAACAAAGAATAGCGTTGTTTCTTACCTATTTAATGTGACTTGCTGTACAGGGGTGCTAGCCACTTACGTTGTTCAGAATATTGCTTGGAAGATGGAAAACTGAATTCAGACATCAGATTGGTGTGAGTTTTGTAGGACATCAGGGTATTTGACATACTGGTTATTTTCTTGTATCTGGTTTAAAATGTCCTCTTTTAACTAAGAGGTGACTAAATTCAGAATTCTTATTTTTTTTCTAATTTTTCTAATTGTGATTTTCACCTTAAATGGGTTTATGTCCTCAGGAATCGAGTGGACTTCATGTGCCATATGAAACCAAGTGAAAGAAAAACTTCCTCTTCATCTGGAAAAGAATCTGGAAACTGGACACTAGTAGATGAAGGAGGAGAAGAGGTACAGTAAAGAACTTTTTTTTTTTTTTTTTCTTAATGCTTTTGCTTAAGCTTATTGTATTGGTCTTGTGAACTGGAGGAAGTAAAGGTGACTGTTACTCGGTTATAAAGCATCTCTTTAAATTTAGACCTATTTTTGTCTCCTTGCATCTCTGTGGTATGACTGTAGATAGTACTGGAGACTTGAGTTTCCAGTAATGAATGTTAACAGGTATAAGTTAAACTTTGTTGGAACTATTGCATGCGAAAGGAGGGAAAAATACAGCTTGTTTAATGCAACGTAATGGATTTCAATATGTATATACGATATGGAAATAGACGTGCATTTGAATATGTGCTTCCCTTTAGGGGGTTATGTTGGTTATGCTAATAGGGTACGTTATGTTTAGTTCTGTTCTCTAGCTGATGAGTGCTGTTATATAAAAACACAAGCAGGCCTGAATTGAGGGGCCTGTGTGTGTGGGAAGGAGAGTTCAGTTGTCCTTTCTTGCGTGCTTTCTTTGTTTCCCCTAGCAAGCAAACTGGAATTAGTACGGTAGCTAAGTTCTTCTACCATAACTTTTGCTGGGAAAGCTATTAAAAGCTAAATTTGTCTGCAGGATGAAGATCCTGAAACAAGCTGGATTCTGCTTTTGGAAGACGACTTGATTGTCCTGTTGTCACAGTTTCCCTTTCATGAACTGTTTCAGCAGTTCCTTGGAATTAAGTCTGGAGGTAAATCAACTGCTGAGTATTCTTCTTTTTAGTTATGTTAAATGTATTAATGACTAAAACAACCAAAAATGCTACTGTGCTGTGAGAGATACTCTTCAAACTGAGTAAGAAGTGAACCTGCCCAAACAGCTCACAGCCGAAATAGATGAGATAACGTCAAGTTGAACGTTTTAGCACTAGCAAATTCATAGCAATGCCAACATGCAAAATACTAGAGTCCTTCCCTTGAATTTTGATCTGCTTGAGAGGTATGCTAACAAATGTGCTTTCAGAGCTAATCTCTTCCCCCTTGCTTGATGACTGTAATGTTACTGTGATTTTTCTCCAATTCCTTTTTTTCTCTCCCCCCACCTTTCCTTTTTTCTCTAATTTCTGGACAAGTATATGAAGATACTGCTTGCTGAAGACCTTATAATCTGTATAGATTATTTATATTTTCATATTTAAATTTCAGTTGACAATGAATACTTTTTTTTTAGGTTCTTATTTTCCTGAAAAAACAACTCCCTATGAGATGATGAAGATTTTTGCTTTTGCAAACTCATTAGTAGAACTTCTGTCTGTGGGACTGGAAACATTTAACAGAGCCCGCTACCGGCAGTTTGTGAAACGAATTGGTCAGCTGATCAAGTAAGAGCATATCTTCTCTATGATACCATTGAATCTGCACAGACTCTGTTACTTTTGCATTAAGTGAGGAGTTCTTAGTCACAAGTGATATAGTACAAGTAAAGACATGTGCATGAGCTTGTGCTTCCTCTGCAAAGTCTGTTATTTGGATTATTGTGGTGCTATCATCCTTACTGTAACTTCACTGTTCAAGTGGGTGTTTGCCAGCATAATGAGGTCTTATGAAGTGCTGAAGTCATAAGACAGAGTGGACTGTTTGCATAACACTGCCTTCTGCAACAGTTTATAAACAGTAGGTAGCAATTTGGTGTGTGTGTGTGTGTGTGTGTGTGCGCATGCCAATTTTGCCCTGCTCCTATGGAGTCTTCCATTGCAGAAGAAAATATATTTCTCATAAGATGTCTTTCTCTTTCTGGCTTAAAATTCAAAGCTGTTAATAAAATAGAAAACTCAGTTCTTGGGTAGCCTTTGCCCTGTGAGTAGGGTTAGCTGATCCAGGAATCTGAAGCCCCAGAGCTCTGGACTCCAAAGCTGCCTGGGTAGTGGGCAATTGCAGGGTTGAAATGCTGTGGCAAGAGGAGTTGGGGGAGGTGTGGAGTGACAGGCAGACTTCCATCAGGGATGTGCTCAGGCTTGTCCTGGAAGATCATGGAAATCCAGCAGTTTCTCTGATCACCACTACTTATAACTGGTGTTTCTGCTTTCTCTCTGTTGTAGTCTAGAATTGTTTTAGGATATTTCACTCCTTGAAAATCCTTATATTGTCATAAGAAAAAGGATTTGGAGAAGTTGCTCTTTATTGTTGAATCTCTAGCAGTTACTTCATATGTCCTGACTAGTATGATTATGTTTTCTAACTTAACAGTGTCCTCCTTGAAACAAAATCCGTATTTTCCTTTGTGCTATACTGAGTAAGTTAGTGCTCTCATAATTACTCCTATCTGGGTTTTTTGCATGTATTGCAAGTTTATAAGGTAAGATTGCTTTAAGGCTCAAAAGTTAATTAGGAAAAAACTAAGTTCGTATAACGGAGTACGTGGTGTTTGTTTGCCAAACCAAGAAAGGATAGCACTGGAGTTCATAGACTGAACTTACTTGAAGAGGTGGGGAAGGTACATGTTATTTATATGGAAGCCTCTTAGAAATTAGAGAGTAGAGACTTGAACTTGTTCATCTTGTAACTAGACTAGTCTAGTTGCACGTGTCTCTGTTTTTATACTGTGGTGACGTACTTAACGATCTTTCTGCAACTTGTTTCTTCTATTTCTGCTGTGTAGGATGACACTTTGTCACGTCAGTGACCACTGGGCCCAATACGTTAGCTGCAATAAACAATACGGATCAATAGCGCATCCCTACTCTGTGGAGAAATTGCAACTAGAGTTTGATGAGCTGTTCTTTAGAGCTGTTCTACATGTTCTGAAGGCCAAAAGGTAGGCTGCTACCAAAATACTGCATTGAAAAGCCGATATCCTGGAATGAGTGTCTTGGCAAAAGGTCACACCAAATCAGTTCCTTCACCCTGATGTTCTCTTTCAGTGGAAACCGGCTTTGGCTTGGCGGAGTTAGATAATTAAACTGGGAATAGATATTTAAAGCTGGGAGTTGCAGGAGCTTTAATATTTACTCTTAATAATGTAGATAAGTCTGTAATATGCAGGATTTTTCAGTTTACTGGTAGTATCAAGATAGGGAGGGATTTAAAAGCCTTGATCCCTGGGATCAGACTAGGGGAACTTGCTTAGCTCCGAATGAGATCAGCTTAGAAAGAGGTGCGAAGACACATTCTCACATTCCTAATTCTGTTGTGTGGCAGAGTTTGGGCATGTGTCTCCTTTTCAAGTGTTGGGACAGAACAAAACACTTTCTGTCTGCTTTTTCAAATCCAACAGGCTGGGAGTCTGGTTGTTCATGTCTGAGATGCCTTACGGAACTTTATCCAGCAACATGCTTTGGAAGCTCTTCTTCGTCATGCACTGCGCGGAGAACGAGCACCTGGAAAAACTCTGCTCTACTCTACAACCTGCTGACTGCAAGCAGAGGCTCAAAGGTAGAATCCCTTTGCTCAGAACCAGTTTTAACTGATTCAGCTACTGCTGCATCATTAATTCTGTTCAGGCTGCATGACTGGTCCAGAGGCCTCAGAAGTATCTTGAAGCGGTTTGTGGGATTGTAGCACCAGTTTGACTGAATTCTCATTTCATCAGGAATTGTCATATAGGTTGAAATTTACTGTCCTTTTGATTTTTCTCTCTGCAACAGTGACTACTACTGGCTGCTTCAGAGAGCTGTAAGAATGCCAAGCAGTAGGTACATTTTGTGTATAATCGTATCAGGTGCCATCTTGATCTCTAAAATTACTTGGAGATTGAGTTTTTAAATCCAGACATGGAATTTTGTATCCCTTCTAGCTCTCTTTCGGTTGTGAGCTGTTGACTGTTCTTAGTCATATAAATACACCAGTCCTCTTCCCCCCCCCCCCCCCCCAAACTTAACAGTTTTGTCTTCAGTAGTTTATTATGTTGGAGTTCTGCTTGTTATTTTTCATAGCTATGCATGTTGCCCTTATCTCATATCTTCTTTGGATGCTTTTCTTGCTCTGTGCGCCATCCGTTCTTTCCCCTTCACTTATGTCCTTTGATCTCTGCAGTAATTGTGGTGGCTTTAGCTATGGCAGGATTATTTCAAAGTACTTGAATGCTATTTTCCTTTTGCTGCCTTCTACGTGGAAAACATTTCAGGACTTGTTTGACAGGGAGATGGCTAAACAAAGCAGTAACTCCCCATTTCACAAGCTCTTTCCCTCTTGGGACTATCAGATGGAAGAAAAAAAATCTTACTCCTGGTTGCTTTTACTTTTCAGCTAGCTGGTAGCCCAGATAGCTGTTGCCACACAAAGAAATTTTTTTGATGGGGAAGCGGAAGACAATAAGAGATCTTGAGAGCTTATTGAGCATATTTCTTATGTTTGTGCAAACTCAGCAAACGTGTAAGTCAGTTTACGCAGATTAGGACAGGGATAACAAGACTGAAGCTATGCACTTTTTATGAAGTGCTGATGTCTCAAACAAAGAGAGCATAATACGATGCAGTGGATTGTAGCTTTGGCAGTAATGAGCGGTGTTTTGCATCTAGCTAACTTCTGTGTTTTGAAGTCCCTGGTATGCTGATGCAGGATATTTTTTATCCTCTTCATTCTCCTTACTGGGTTATGTCAGCCTGTTGGTATTTTTCATAAATGTCTAGACAGGGAAAATCAACAATACTTTTAGTGAAATCCATCTAATCTTCTGAAATACCATCTTTTGACTGACATTTAATGATAAAATGCTGACTTAGTTTCCCATAAATCATACCCTAATAGTCCTTGGCGTTAACATTCTTGTGAGGCGAGGCAGGGAGACCCTTTTTATTCATTTCATCTCCCGAATTAACTCTGAGAAATGTTGACAGTGGTGCATCTGCAGATGCTAGTGAGGCTTGGTCATTGTTGAAAGCTTTAGGCTCGCACATGTAAAGGCAGGAGAATAGCTGTTTTTAAGAGACGGTCAGAATCAGCATGATAAAATGGAATAAAGCGGTGGAACGTAGTTGTTAGGGCAACCTCTGGACTGTGAGAGCTGCCAAATGTAGAATAAAGCCCTGGGGGAAATCACGGAAGTCTAATTGCTTGAGGTGTTCTTGAGAGGGACGAGTGTTAAATTTACTGTGGAACACACGTTTTCATTGGTAAGCGATGACTTCATAGCTTTTTTTTCTTGAGCTTTGACATCTGTGTGGACACGAATGTCTGTTCTCCCTAAATTTCATAAATGTAGAATTGACAATTTTGTCATTTTGCTTCCATTGCACTAGGTATTGAGAACTTAACTGTAACCAGAAATGTTGTCCAGCTTCATTACTGTCATGTTTAAGGGAAATTACCAAGATTTGAGGGGCAACTGATTTTTAGGGTCTCTCAACTTTAACAGTGGGCTGTTGTGTAATTGAATAGGCAGATGAGAAAGGAAATTGGGTCAAGTAGCAACTGCTTGGTGAAAATGACATTGCTCTGCTCTGAGGCAGGAGGATTTAGACAGAGCCTGTTTTCTTCCCTCTCTTCTTCTCCCCTTCCTTCAGTCCCAAGATGCAGCTTGACGTGAGTTTGTGGGGATGGCGTTAGGGCCTGCAGAGCAGAGTCCGTGGAAGACCCTGGTTACAGTGATGGCAGGTTATATGACATTTGCTGTCACTGGGTTGTTCATGACTTGTGTGTTCTGCCCCTTCCCTGCTCTCTGGCTCACTCTGCTATGCCTGTTTATACAGTGGTGACCTAATATATATATATATTTTTTTGGTCCTTATCCACTACCTTAAAAATGAACTTCCTGACTTCTACTCTTAAGGCAAAAGATAACATGAGAAGAAAGGGGAGATGAGTGGATGGGACAGAGCTTGCTGCAGCTTTGTGACTTGCCTCTCACATGTACGTGTCAAAAATCTAGTTTATCTTGCTGTTGAGAAGCTCTTAACTTAAATTGCACAATTCTCCAGCGCCCTTCTTCATGAGATGTGTTGGTTGTTAAGTCTGACCCTCTCACGTTGAGGTACAGTTGCAAGATTCTTGAAGGCACTTGAAACAAGAACGTAACCGAAGTGGAAGTATTTAATCTTAGCATGCTAAACGCACTCTGCTGTGCAGATTGAATAGTTGAGTACCTCAATGAGTACTTTTTCTGTATGTTCAACTGCTGTGATAAGACCACTGTAAACCATTTCTGCTGGTATGTTACACTACAGAGGAAGCAGACCACTGGCCAAGCTATTTTACAGCCCAAATGCAGCTTTCAACACTTCCTTTGCTCTTCAGCGCAGACCCTGTTACTTAGTTTACTTGGAATGAATTGAAGACAATTTCTTTTTAAAGTGCTGTTCAAGTTTTGTGGTAGCCTCTGAAGGGAGGAATGGAGAGAAATGTTTTTTTTACATTTGGCTACTTCTTTCTATCCTATTTTAAAACTTACCTGCAACATGTCCATAATGGTTATGAGGAGAGACTTGTCTTGAATCCAAGCAAGAGCATCTTGTATCTTTTGTGTGCTACTTCAGTTCTCTGTTTTGCAGAGGTATTTTCCAAGAGTCTGCTCCATACTTTTGTTTCACTGAGTTCGAGAAATGAAAGTGATCTTTCCATGCAACTCTTGGATGTAACTGAGGCCCAGGGCTAGATGCTTTCAGTACTGTCTCTTTTGTAATCAGTGTAGAATGGTTTCCCTAGTTTACTTGCTGCTTGAAATCATAGTATGTGGAATTGGCAAAGTCTCTTGATCAAAACCTCTCTGCTCCGCTTGGATGTGTGCCTAGTTTTCATCTTCTCGTGACTGTAGTGCTAATTAACTCTAAGTTATATGCAGGAATTCAGTTTTTAGTCTATACAATTGCTACAATATATATTGGAAGCTAAAACCATAGCAGTATTTTTTTTAGAAGCAAAAAGATCCAAGCAGGTCCTCCTATGAATGATCAGCATTGCATAGTCAATATTAAAAATTAAATTCTACCTGTTCTTAAAATAGTCTTAGTTTTCATCATGAGTTCCTGCCATATTTGCTGAAGCATGTGGGCACGTTGTTCCATCACTACACACTACAGTATTTTTTTGCCCCGTATTTCAAAACAGCTGGTACCAGTCACTTCTGAAGAGAGGATACTAATCTGCAGACCGCCAGGGATGAGAATTTCTTTGTCTCTGATCCCTTCTCTGGGGTTGAACTGTGAATAAACGTGTAAGTATTGATGATATACTTCCTATAGCACTTCATTTATGTTTGTTTTGTGCATTTTTTTTTTCTTCCTAGATCCGGAGCACCTTGAAAGTTTTGAAAAGTATCTCAAATCAATGAACTGCTCAGAAGAAATTTGTCTGCTTACCACATTTGCTCAGATGGCACAAACCAAGCGGGCTGATGTGGATGAGGATTTTATCAAAATGATTGTTCTGGAGATATATGAGGTGAGTAATGTTACTGGTCTGTTTAGCAAAAGGATGAACATGCTCTTGGTCTTTCTGGCAATGAAAAGTGTGAAGCATATCTCACCTCCATAGCTTATAAACCTTGCAAGTAGTTCTCTTGGTCTCATGGCCGAACAATCTAAGACTGAATTAGAATATCCTAAAATGCTTGTTTTCTTTTGGGAGAAAAAACAGCTTTTCTGTAGACCAAACCAGAATGGAAAAAAACAAAAAAACTTTTCTTTGCTTGATTCTTCTCTCTCAGGTTTAACTTGTAGCTCTGAAATTCCTTGTGTATATTCTCTTTTTTTTTGTTACTGTTCATATGTTCAGTTTTGATCTTTGTTTTTGGCGTTGTCTCGTAACAATTTCATAAGGTGTCTTGGATGTTAGGATAATCAGTTTTACTATAGGCATTTGCACTTATCAGCCATGTTGTGCAGGATGAGCAAGAGCAATTTGGTTCTGTGCTCTCCAGAAGAGAGAATATCGCACTGTCAGTGAAGGCCAACCATAGTGAGTAGCTTCTCTCTGCTCATCTTCTCAGGTGTCCTACGTTAGTCTTTCCACAAGAGAGACATTTTCAAAAGTTGGTCGAGAACTCCTGGGAGCAATTGCCAGCACCCATACACAGATTATTTCTGTACTGCTGGATAGAGTTAGAGACACCATTGAAAAAGTTGGGATGGTAAGTGCTAGCCTCTGTCCTTTAAAGAAGGCACCTGTTTAAAACTGGGAAGAGACCGTACCAAGCAGTGTTGTAAGATACAGCTGGGTGTGCCTGGATCATGGTAAAGAGCTGTCAATCGTGGTTTGTTTTTTTTTTTTTTTGATTTTTTTTTTTTTTGGATCATATCACTGTTTAAGTGTGTGGTAGAAAGGCTTAGTGCTGATTATTGTTTCATACTAAGTACCAATTAGCCTTTTGTTCTGTTTTCTGTCCTCAAAGGTTTCTTTGTATCTGTTTAAAGAACTGCCATTGCACCTGTGGAAGCCTTCTTCATCTGAGATAGCACTGATTCGTGACTGGTTATTAAATAACAGCCTAACCACAGTGGAGAATAAACTAGCCTGCATTATCTTGGAAGGTCTAAACTGGGGACTTGGTGAACATGTAAGTATTAAAAATGAATAAACAAACAAAAAAAGGAGGCGTGACACCTGGTCAGTTTTCGAGAGGAAAAAGTATTACTCAGTCTGAGACTATAGTTATGAATTTGTGAAAACAGTTAAAATAGCATGCTTTTGGTATGATAAGCTGCTTTGCGCGCACTTGAAGGCATGGCACTGCAGGCTTAGCGATGATTTTCTAGCGTTCTGCCTGAGGATTTGTTTGTGTCGCTTTTCCATAGTGATGCAGCTGAGATTAAAAGCGATATTTAAGCAGGAGTTTCCTCTTTCTAAACAAGAGGAAACAGCTTGATGGGACAATTCTTGTGAGTCACTTGACTAAGGTAATCCGTGGCTGCAGATATAGTGCCGATATGGAGGAATCCTCCGAGAGGTGTGTATGACACTGGTGTTACTGTAGTTTGAAGGATTATATGCAGGTATGCTTTGTACAATTCAAAAAACCTCATAATTGAAATGAAGAGATGCAAAGCCCTGAGCATGATTTAAAAGCCTGGAAAAGAATGGGTTACTCTGGGAGCTCCATCTGTTCGGGACTCAGTCCAGGTCAATTGTTTTTCCAGAGAAACAGAAATGAATTTGGGACAGTCCTGTTGCCTGTGTTAAAAGACTAGATATAGGAGTACAGTGATACACAGAATACTAAATGCATTTGATTGTACTGAACTCTTCCCTTTGCTGATACTCTGACGTGAAGCTTGCTTTACTTTTGCCCCTCGTTTCTTGATAACATGCATGAAAAGGAAGGAATAGTAGGTCTTGAGAAAACTTAAATGTGAGATCTTTGCTGTGAGATAAGAGTTAGGTTGGAGCCCTCTGCTATGGGGAAAACACTTCTTTAAAGTGGTAATTGATAAGAGGAATTCCAGTATTTTGATACAATTTGTAGTAGGATGGTGGGTTTTTTGTTTCTTTGTTTTGTAAGATTTCCAGTCTTTATACTAAGTGATTTAACCCAAAGATCCATAGATAGTGTGTTAATTACTATAAATTCACAAAGGGTACATGAGCTGGTTATTAAGGTCACTTTTTCTGGAAATAGTTTAGCTGCTGAGCTTTGTAATGCTCAATGCCTGTTTGTTATCCTTCAGTGTTGGGTCAGAATTTTTCTTACTGGCCAAATTTTCTGCTAAGTATTACAGCACTCATCCTCTTTCTGGCTGTTCAGGTTAAGGCTTATTTTTGTTTAGTGCAACGGAACGATGTGATTTTAAAATAAAGTGAAGTTTGTGATACTGTTCTAGCAGGATGCTCTTCATCTGGATGCAGCTGTCCATTCTGAAGTTGCATTGATGGTCCTGGAAGCGTATCAGAAATATCTCCCCCAGAAACCATACGCTGGGCTGCTTTCTGAAAGCATAAAACAGGTATTCAGTCTTCAGAATAATAGGGAATAATTTATTGCTAATGATAGAAAAATTGCGGGACGAGACCCCTTTTGATTTTTACAGCACACGCTTGACTGAGGAAGGTATGGCCCCAAGTTACAGAAGGGGAATGGAAGGATAGACGGGTCAAGGTTAAAAATTCTTTTTCTTGGATGTTAAATCCAAAATGCTTTTTTAAATTTATTTATTCAGAGCTCTTAGCGTTGTGTTAGGCTTTGTCTTCTCAGTATCGTACAGCGTTTTCTGCTCTCCTCCTATGTGTTTTTGCCCAGTCTTTTCTTCCCGCACTTTGTTCCTTATTGTCTCCGCTCTGTCCTGTCTTGTTTCTCTGTACTACTTGATTGTTGCTTGTTGCCTTGTGCCAGCTAGATGAGTTCTCTTTTTTTTGGCTCATTTCGACTGTGGTTGCCACCTGTATTGCTAGGTCTGTGCTGACTTGCATGAGCCCTATAGCTGCAACTTGAGTAAAAATTCTGTTCAGATTCTTCTACTCCCTGCTCAGGGAGGATGAAATCTCTGCAGTGTTTTCCAGATCTGAAATTCACGCTGCTCTCTAAGAGTGTGTACAACACTTTTTCCCAGAGGTTTAAAACGTGCTCAAATCCAGACAGACTTTTCACGATAACAGACAAACATACCTCGCCAATAAATACAGAGACTCTTCCTATCTACATTACAGGCTTCCTTTCCAAGAAGAACCTGGCAGATTTTAGTCTTCAGGTTGATAGATGATATTTTTGTGTGTTTTTTCTTTTCCCACCAGTGGTCTTGAGCATTACTAAACATTGTGTGTGTGTGTGTGTTATGTGTAAATATAAATATATATTTATATAAATATTTATGTTTATATGTAAATATAAATGCCACACATATATAGAGAGAAAATATACCTATACATTTATATAGAAAAGCATTACTGAACTATGTAAGTAGTGCATAATGCTACATATGAAAATATATATTTTTAAGTACAAATAAAACTGAATCCAAGACAGATATGTAGTGTGGAAAACTTTGGTCAAACAGCGTAGGTTGATAGAGTTTACCAAAAGGGCTGGGGGTGAACACGAACTTAGAAACAGGGTTTTCAGGTAAACCTAACTGGCAGTGCTGCGTAGTGGGTCTGAAAAATAATGACTGTTGCTTTGATTTTTTTTTTTTAATTTTTTTTTTTTTTTTGATCTAGGGTCATGTTAGAAGAGGAAATTCATCTGAGCTGACCCACGTCCTAGACTAGTGCTGTACTTGCTGTAGCATGGCTGTGCTTCCTCTCATTCCTGTTTTACTGCTTTGTTTCAGGTCTCCTACTTAGCCAGCATTGTTCGTTACGGAGAAACACCAGAGACTTCCTTTAATCAGTGGGCATGGGGTTTGATTTTGAGGTTAAAGCTTCACAGAAATGACCGTGGCGTGCAGGAGGGCCGGCCTGCAGTCCCCATATCTGACAGTGTGCCCGACATGACGGAGTCGGTCACGCTTCACCCGCTCCTGAAGGCTGTTAAAGCAGTCATCCCTATCGGCTGTTACCTGGCGCTGGCAATGACCACGCTAGGTCATAGGTAAGTGTGCTTTCTTGTGTTTGCCTTGAGTGGATGCCCAGCCCTGGCTGCTGAGCATCCTACTTAATGATGAACTAAGGGCTGTTAACATCTCTCTGCCTTTTTAAAGATGATAAAGGGCTTCTGATGCAAAGGGTTGAGCTTTTGTCAAGGACAGTGGTTTTGAACAGCATGCCGTTTCCTTTATTTTGCTAGTAGTGATTTTGATCTTTTGCATGTTTGGGTGAAATAGTGATTTAAAAAAAAATACTGAAACTGCTGGGGTTAGTGTGACCATTGTGGACAGGAATAACTTTTAACCGCATCTGCTGAAAGATTTGTCCTGCAGTTCAATTTTTTTTTAGCAGGATAGTCAGTGAGGAGGAGGAAGAAAACTCATGCTGATAGCAATAAATTGAGAGCTTTATAATCTTAATGCTGAACTGCCTAGCCCTAACAGTGTTCCAGCACAGTCTTTCCGAGTGCTCTCAGCTGGTTTGTAGATAAGGCTCTTTGGACTCAAATGTACTGTTTGCTTAAGGTACAGATACAGGGGCAGAGTTCTGTCAAAGACTCCCTCAGGTCTGTTTTCTCTGAATCCGATCACTTTAGTTATCTTCCTCTTATTTAGAGTTTTGACTACTATGTTTTCTGCGTGGAACGTTGCTTTACTCCTCAAAGAGAAACTGTCTTAGAGTTCTTCCTACCCCAGCCATTGCTTGAGGCCAAGATTGTCATCTGCGTATTATGACCCTTCATAGTATTAGAGTAACTTGAGATTATTATGAAGCTGTTGTGGTTTGAGAGTGGAAGGTTTGTGACTTTGAACACAGAGAGAAAAACAAGGAATGTCTTTAATTTTGATTTTTTTTTTTTTTTAAATCACCCTATTTGGCATTGCGAAGAATCATTTGACATTCCTCTTCTGTGTGAACAATAAGGCTGATCTTATCACTTTTGTGATAAATAAACTGAAGAAAAAACTTTGTGGATTTAACTCTCTAGGACTTCAAAGGTTATGTATAAAGAATATGAATGTCTGTATATCTCAGGTTACAAAAAAACCCTATTTCTTGCTGCTCATAGTCCTTATCACAGAATCACAGAATGGCAAAGGCTAGAAGGGACCTCTGGAGATCACCTACTCCAACCCCCCTGCTCAAGCAGGGTCCTTTAGAGCACGTTGCACAGGATGGTGTCCAGGCGGGTGTTGAATATCTCCAGCGAAGGAGACTCCACAACCTCTCTGGGCAAGCTGTTTCAGTGCTCCGTCACCCAACTTTTATGCTTTTGCTTATTTATTTTGTTTCTGTTTTGACAGTGTTGAGAAGTTCTGTGTCGAAGGGATCTCTCTTTTGGGTGTACTCGTCCAGTCTAGATACCTGAGAACGGTAGTCCATGTGCTGGATAAAATTTTACCCCTGTTCTACTCTTGCCAGTATTACCTCCTGAAGAATGAACAGTAAGCATGATATGTTCCTAATATGTTTATCGCTAAAGAAAAGTGAAAGTTAAGATTAACTGTTAAACGTATCATGTTTCATTCTGGGTTTTGCATCTAGTGTGAACGTGACACAGGTGACTAGAAGAACTTCTGGTTTGCCAAGTTATTTTTTGTCACTGGCTCCGGTTAATGACACAGTTATGGAAACCTGGGCTATTGACATCACGTGTACAAATGTCTTTCACGACAGTGCCACTGTGCCACAAAACCAATCTCAGGACAGCTGTATTGACAAGAGCGGTTGTCTTTAGATGAGCTGGATAGTTAAAGAATGTCGCCTGTTTATCTGTGTCTATTGTGGTAAGCTGAGCAACAGCTGGGAGGTCTAGTTGAGCTAGACCTCAACTGTCTGTCCTGGTAAACTAGTGATAGGGTCCCCTGGTGCACTTTTGACTTGGTCCACCTACCAGTCTCCCAAACAATTTCTTGAGCTGGATTTGGGTGTTAAAGTGGGTTAAGAAATGTTCCCGAGTGGCAACCTTGATGGGGCCATCCTCTTTTGGAGGGTACGAGGATTAATAGTGGATGGGCAGGCTGCTCGATGCCACTTGGATTCAGTGCCAGAAAACGGTCTGCGGCACATTTAAGTTACTAGCTTGACAGAGCCTCTGTCACATAGTTACTGCTGTTCTGTTGAGCATGCTGCGGCTTTGGAGTACTGACAAGGATATGCTTTTTAACGTGGTGCTGGAACCTCTGTTCGGGTTTACCACGTTTTTATGATGAGCGTTGTCTTCTCCAGAAAGGTGGAAAGTGAATTTCTGGGCTGTCAAACATATGTGCTGCTGTTTGCTGTCTGAAAACTCAAGATACATTGCTGTACAGTTAGGTCAGGCAAGAAGGCTTATTTTGCTGTGTTAGTCATTGTTCAGTTCTCATGGGTTTTGGGAATGCCCTACAGTTCCAAATACTTATGGGATAGGTTTTAGTTATTTTGTTAATGTCAGAGTAGTTTTGAATGTGCCTATGCCTCTTTTTTTTTTTTTCTTTTTTCTTTCTTTTTCTAAAGCAGGCAGTGCTGCAGCTATAATTTTCTGTGCAGGGTAACTTCAGTGTAGATAATCTTCAATGCATAGACTCCTTTCTCATATAAATTTTTCCTAACTTTTGTGCAAGTGTGCATGTTGTGGTTGTATTCAGTCTTGATAAGCTGCCTTGCATTACAAGCTGCCTTGAATTGCACATACTATGTCTATGATATGGTTTAAGTGGAGCAATTAATACTCTGCAGCATGGTTTTGAAGCCAAGCCCTGTATATTGGGGGTCAACCAGTGCTGCTGAGCTGTGCTGCATACTATATAAATTTTGAATTTTTTAGAAGCAGCTCTTCTGAATATTATGTTGTAGGAGAAATTTTAGAATTGATTGAATTTGTTGACATCCCCAGGTTTTTATCTAACATCCAACTGTTCCTTCACCTGGATAGTGGAGTTCCTCAAGGTGTGACCCAGCAGGTTACCCATAAGGTGACACAGCACTTGACAGGAGCGAGCTATGGAGAAAATGTTAAGTTACTCAGTAGTATGATCCAGGTAAGTGTTTTGTCTCCACCACCAGCGGTAGGGTTTTTTGACTGGCTTAGAGTTTAAAGTCAGAATGGATGCTGAATCTGCCAGTCTTGCAGCCACGGAATATCCTGTGTCAGGGTCAGAGTTGGGGTTGTTTTCCTGAAACGCTTTGGCTTAAACTGCGTCCTCGAGAACAGGAAAAATGGTGTCTTGGGTTTCTGGGATTGCTTTAACAGATGACCGTTTTCAGCGTTTCAGAGGGAAGTAGAGAACACTTAAGGTCTGTACCAGTCTGATATTGGGAGGGGGATAGGGAAGGAATCCTATCCTTACTCTAAATCTGGCAATCCATATGACTCTGAGCATGTCAAGCAGATGTGCTATCTTGGAAAACAGATTTTCAGATGCCAGATCAAAACTCTGTTAAAAAAAGGAATGCGACTATAACGCTGCTTTCCTACTTGTGTTTGAGGAATGCAGCAGATACTAGCACTCGAAAGTTTTGCTTTTGACCACTGATTTATGGTCAAGATATGAAAAACATTACTGGCTTAGAAAACAGTAGTAGTTTATTTTTCTAGTGCAAACAGATCATGAACTAAGACTTACTAACGTTAGAGAGGGATAAGGGCTAAAGGGAAACACATCTGCTCTGGGAAATGCTCTTGCAGGAACGCTTCAGAAATAGGTGCTGTTTATGCCTGCAGGTTGCAGAGGGTCCTGTGCGTGGCCTCTGTACCTATTTTGCTGATTGCAAAAACTTCACAGATCTCTAGGCTGCAGCAACTCGCTTGAAGGCTGGAGATGGCAAATAACTTATAGCAATGCTCTTTATGCTCATGTAAAAATCATATTGTTTTAAGGATAGGCCCACAGCTTCATATGAACTAAAGAGTTCTTCAATAAATTCTTACGCTTTACCTGAAGGTGCAAGCTCTTGGTAATTCTACCTTTTAATTTGGCAGACTCACGTTTTTCTAAGCAGCCAGCCGAACGGAGTGGGGTCAGCGGCAGTACTGGAGTTCTGGGTTCAGGTGCTCACCAGCCAGCAGCTGTGGCACAGGGAGAGGGCAACGCTGCTCTTGCTGGATGACTTATGTAAAGCTGCTTTTCAATATAGTCAAGAAGACTGTGTGCAAAAGCTGCTCTACCAACAACACAAGGTAAATGGGTGTGGTGTATTGGTGTGGCTGTTGAGCTGGTGGTCAAGTTGCATGTTGCTCATTCTAATATTTTATGTGAATATATTTTCCTTAAGTGTAACCAGCGCAGTCCTGATGATTGATAATGAGGCTGTGCTCTCTGGTCTGTTTGGAACAGGTCAAGATTAATGACGTAGCTGATATTTGAAGAATAATAATAGAAACCTGTTTATAATACAGGTTTCATTTGAAGGTGTTCTATCGTAGCATTTTAATCTGCAGTCTGTGGATTTCATGTGTTCAATACTATATTTAGAACAAATGATGTATTTAGAACATCCTTTGCCGAGAAAGCAAACAGTGGCAAACTGAAACAGAATATTTGCACCTATGAGAAAGGAAGTATAAGCAAGCATTTCAATGATGGCTTTCTAAATGAAGGTTGTGAAGTAGCTACATGATGTAGGAAGGAACCTAGATTAAGGTGCGGTGACGTTTTTGTAGGTTGTAAATCATCTCTTGGGTCCTCACAGAAACCGGTGTTTTGTGTTTCCTTGCAGAATGCTTTAGGCTATCATTGTGACAAAGGTTTGCTGTCTTCGCTTGTCAGCTGGATTGTGGCAGGCAATGTGACACCTTCGTTCATTGAGGGCAATGCAAATTCCTCTCAGGTAAATGGTGTGATGGTGTTGCAGGAACATTCCCGACATAAGCAATATGTGGGAGTTGTTCACTGCTGTCACAAGTCTTTGCAGATGTTCTCTTGTTCCTTCTTTCTCCCTAGTTCTGTTTTTGAGTTTTCCTGTGATAAAATCCTAATTTAGCCTAATTCTGCGACTTTGTTACGCTAAAGGGAAGATGGACGTTTTTCACTGATCAAGCTTTAATCTGATCTGTGTCCAAGAATTCATATAATTGGATATATTAGTAAAAATTAATACTAAATATTATTCATTTCTTCCTGACACGCTTAATGAGGGAAAACAGGCAAAGACCTACTCTACTATTAGATCGGTTCTTTTCTGATGAGTATTTTGGATATTAGGCACTTTCTCTTCTTTGTACCTCATTCAAGCAAAACAAAAAAAGCCCCAAAAAACCAAACAAACCCCCGCAAAACCCCAACCAAACGAAACAAAAACCTGGCAGTATCCCAACTGGAGATGTGTAGTGCATGTGGGAGAGGGGAGACCTTGATATGATCTTTGACTAGGTTAGTTAATCTAGAACTCTCTGGATAGTTCTATGTACGGTCCCATAAACCTGCTTTCCTCTTTCTTGCACAAATTTGAACAGAATACAAAAGGGAGTAGATGAATGCAGACAGGGAGGAAACTGCTGATTTTTTGTGTCTTCGTGTGATACCGCTTTTGCAACTTTAATGAGAATCTGGAAAAAACATTCTGGTTAAGAAAACGGCAAAAATCCCCTCCTCCTCCTGCCCCGTTTTGTGATCAGTATTTCCTTTATTACTGGGTTGTACAGGTCTGGTTTTCATGGGTGGTGTTAAATATGGAGTCAATATTTGAAGAAGACTCACAGCTTCGCAGAGTCGTGGAGGGGGAGTTGGTTATTAATGCCTTAACTCCTGATCAAGCTTTGAAGGTGAGAGAACTGTTTATCCTCTTCTCTTATAGAAAACTGCTGTAGGAAAATATTCTCTTGGATTGTTTAGTTTTTCTTTAGGCACTTTTTCTTACCAGGACAAAAGTATAACTATTTAAGACCTTACCTGCTTGGCTTGTCCAGGAGAATATATGCCTCTGGCACGGTTTCCTTTACTTTTTTGAATGGTGCCTTTAAAAGCTACTAGGTAAATGTCTGGTCTTAATATATCATTGTTTACAGAAAACTTAATTCAGTAATTAGTACTTTTATATGATTTTTTTTTTCCTGGGTCATCTGAACACCTTTTGATCTATGGTGGATTTATTTTATACCCCTGAGATGAGAAGTGTAGATACTTTATCTTACAGGTTGGAAAATGACTCCTTATATTTCAAAGAGTGTTTTTCAGATGATCTGAATTTCACACAAAGCTGGGCTTTTATTGTTTTCTATTTGGTTGCTTGCGGGTGTGTCCGAATTATTTTCCAAAACTTTCAGAACTGTTCAGGTCTCTCCCTTAACAAGGCACAAAGTCTGATGTGTTTTAAACCATATTTGCAATGTTCCTTGCCCAAACTCAGTTAGAAAGTCTGGAGTGAAGCAAGTTGAAACCAAAGCTCTGCAGTCTGGGAGTATAACTTTTGGGCTGTCCTTGCTCACAGCTGTTTCAGTGTCTTTTGATGAAGAAGTTAACCTGGAAGTTTTAAGGAAACGGGTTTTCTTGGGCTACATCTAGGCTGGCTGGCACATGTCTTGAGCCCTTGGGAACTAGTCTGGAGAACACTTGTGCCTTGGTTTGCATATCTATTTCCATGGAAAACAGCCTGTTACAGGGAATTGCAGTGGGACACTTGTTTGAAAATGTTCTTTTTGCAGAAAGCCCAGACCCAGCTGAAGCTGCCCATTGTACCCTCCCTTCAGAGGCTAATGATTTACCGCTGGGCTCACCAGGCCCTTGCTACTCCTGCTGATCACCCTCTCATGCCACTAATCTGGCAGAAATTCTTCCTCCTTTACCTTCACCGGCCAGGACCACAGTATGGGTGAGTCCATTGAGCGTAAAGGCTCTAGCAGAATAGCAAGCGCTAGTGTGTCGCGTCGTAAGCGAGATTAGTAAATGGTTCATGCTAAGAACTCACCTGAAAGCGGCGGGTACCAGCAACTTCTTTAAACAAAAGTCAGTTTGTTGATTTGACGCTTTTTACTGAGCTTTCTTTGTTCCTTTTTTTAGGTTACCTGTAGATGGCTGCATTGGAAGAAAGTTTTTCCAGAGTGCAGCTCATATTAGTTTGTTAAATGAAATGAAACAGCGCTTAATAGAGGTAGCAGACTTTCACCATGCTGCTAGTAAAGCACTTAGAGTGGACAGCCCTGCAGATGGCAGTGACAGATCACCGGAGAAGGGGAGCTGCTCATCAGATTACCTGACTTCCCCAGAACTGCATAAGGAACTCGTCAGGTAGAGAAAACCTTTCCCACCACAACGACCTGAGCAATTACTCGAGCATAATCTTAGCAGTGGGAGGTGCGAAGGGACGTGACCCTTGACTGAGCTAGATTTACCGCAGACGTTTCTTGTAAGCGTGGAGTCATGGTCAAGTCTGCCCTTCTGTTGCTGCAACTTGTTTTGTTTGAGGGGGTTGATTTTACTACTAGAAACGTTGATACAGTTGTCGCTCTCCTGTTGGGAGAGCTTTGCTCTTTAAAGTTGTCCCCATATTGGTCAAATATTTGTTTAGACATAGCCACTACCTATATGTGTATCACTCACTGTAAATGTGCTACTTTGTCTATGTCTGTTTGTCATGGACTAGGGCCCAATTTATGTCTGAGTAACATCACCAGTGAACTTGGGACTTTAACGCATGATTCAGGTAGTGCAGTTTGCCCAGTTGCTGTGCTGAAGTTGAGCTGCGGTAGCAGTCAGTGTTGCACATACCAGCCGGAAAGTGATATGACTTTGCTTAACTAAGAGCTTTGTGAAAGAGCGTCTCCTCGTGCTGGAGTGGGCTGAGATGACGCACGTGGTCGGTCACTGCAGCTCAGCTGATGAACACTCATTTTTGTCAGCAGTCTTAACTTGGCTGTTTTTCAGCGCCTTGTACCTCGTGCACGCTGCAGCCTTAACTGTGCTGTTCTGAAGTCCGTGTTTCTTTTTTCTGTTACACGGAGATTTCTGGTTTGAGAAGTCTACCTTAAAAATATTTGCCGTGTTACAGTATCTGGATTTTTCAAGAAACTATCTTTGAAAGGATTATTTGGAAGGAGTCCCTGGTTCTGGGGGCTTGCGTATACACATTTAAGCTTTTAAATGCGTCCTCCTCAGCAGTCAATAGATACTGTACAAACAAGGGAAACGATAAATCCTTTTCAGTCCTATATGAAAAATAATCCAGACATGCTCACTGGCTATAGTTTGACTAATATTTTGTCAGCCTTTCATTTCAAAGGGTTTCCCTACTCCATCAGAAAGTCAGACTGCTCCACAGCCAAGTAAATCTTATGTTCAGGAAGTTTAACGGCCAGCTGGACGGGAGGGGAAATATTGGTAGAGTTTGTCAGGGCTGAATCTTGGGACCAATCCAGTTTTATTTTCTCATCAATTATATTGGGTTATAAAACATGAGTTTGCTAGTGGTATTTAATAGCACGACATGAAGATTTAATGCCATTCAATCGACCCGAGACCTTACAGCCTGTTTGGGAACGCATGTTAGAAAGGACCGGGAAAAGGATTTGTGTGAATGACTGAGGATGACCTGTTTGTGGAAAAGACTAAAATGATTCTAGTATGTTTTGGGCAAAGTTTTTCCGGTTGCTGTAAAACAATACATATATAATGAATGAATGCGTAGTATTCATCAGTTAGACGCTGGCTAAATATTGTTTGCTATACTATGTATGGAGTTGCACAGCAGTGAGAAGGAATGATAAATTCCAACTAAAATAGCTGCAAAGAAAAGCTACTAGAATGGAAAAAGCTTGTTTTAGTTGAGGAACATGACCAGAAACTTGGCTTGTGAGCTAGGTGAGCAGAAGTAGATAGAGGGGATGTATTTACTCGCTATAAACGCGCAGTGAATGCCAGCGAATAAAATGTGTGGTATTACATATATATATGTTATATATATATATATATATCTATATCTATATTTATATTTATATATATTTATATATGTAATACAGTGTTAGCAGAGGAGGAATTGAGAATAAACCAGACATGAACTTAAGTCTAAAAAGAAGTTAGAAGGTGTAGCAATTCATTGCAGGTGTGAGCTTTTGGAACAGGCTCTCTAGAGAAGCGGTGGGGCAAGGAGCCAAACTTGCTCAAACATTTTTTTTTTTTTCTTCATTGGCCTTTTGAATAGGGTTATAGATGTAGTTTCCTGACATAAGAGACGTTTCCTGTCCTGAGTCCCCTATGCTATTTAGAATAAATATTTTTCTTTTTAAAAATTGTGTTGGTTATTGCCCTTTGTATTTTCTAAATAGTGTCTTTCCACTGAACTAAGAGCATCTGAAACATCTAAATTTTGAACCTTGTCACCTTACAGCATGATTTGTTGCCTTGACTTTAACTCCTAGAATCAGTCTACCGTGTAATATATGCTCTGCACGTGCCTGCAATTAAGGTTCATGTTAATTTATTTTTTCCTTTTTTCTTCTCAGGCTTTGTAATGTTTTTGTGTTGTGGTTAGAAGAAGAGAGTTTTCAGAAAGGAGACACGTACATTCCTTCTTTACCGAAGCAGTATGATGCATATAGACTTGCTAAAATCATGCAGAATCAACAGGTGAAGTGCTTATAACATTGGCAATCTGGGATCCAAAATTCACTTCTCTTGGTAAAGTGGATGCTCTTTAGTAGTGTGAGAGACTTAGTGTCACTGGTCTTTGCTATGCCCATGGCAAGTATGGTAGCTTTACAATTCTAACATTTTTTGTTAAAAATCCCATGCTGTCCCAATTGCCTTGCTTTACATTTAAGTCAGCATTCATGCGCAGGCTTCTTGACTCTGTTCTCATTGAGACATGCCTTATTCTGTACTGTTCTATAATTTTTGGTTTTTTTTTTTTGCTTTCTCAGAGAACTTTAGAGATTATCTAAATTGAATCTTTAAATAACAAAAGACTGGAAGCACAAGTCTGCTCACATTGGCAGTTTATAAGAAGTCTGGATCAAATTTAAGTTAGCACGTGGGAAGTGTATATTATTCTGTCCATTCGGCCTGAAGAGAGATTAATAGTTAAAAGAGCTTTGAGAGGGAGGCTTTGGAAGAGCCTCTTTTTGTGCTTCCTAGTGTATTTCTGCTTTGTTCTCTGCAGTATATGTGAGTATTGAAATGCAGCCTGCTTTACTCTGATTTTAGTCACTCATGCTTAGGCAATTTGGTTTCCTCCGCTTCTTTTAAAAGGAGAGGAGTTTTAATTGTCTCTTCCTCTCTCTCCTAGTTGGTTAGAATTTAGACCACATGTGTTTGTCGGACTTCTCTAAGGGTCATGAATGCTTTTCATGGCTTATCTATATATATAAGACTTCTGTTGTGTGGGTTTTTTTTTTTTGTAGTTTAGATTTTTTTTTTCCCCCCTAGTAATATACTACTGTGACTTAAAACCAGAGGCTCTAGTTTGATTTAATTATTTTAGTGCCCCAGCTACTGGGATGGGTTTATGGTATGTGGTAATGAACAAAACGGTCACGATAATGTGATTCTTCTGTGCCTCAGGATTTGTGGATGGAATATGTCAACGTTGAACTCATACACCATGAGTTTCAGGAAGCCCTAAACCTTTGGCTCCAGGTTCAGCTCGAATCGCATGCAGCCCCTAGTACTTCCGTAGGGCTAATGGATTTCACTAACCCTTTATTAGGTAAGAGATAAGGATAACATTAACCAAGCTGGGGTGGAGGGAATTATTAACGTGTGGAAGTCCTGGTTCCTTTAGGAACATAGCACTGCAGAGGAAGGAAGATGCCTTTGGCTTAACAGATTGGCACTAGGAGCGTCTGTCAGATGAACTAAAAATAATGGGGTAAGAAGTAGAAAATAAGAGGAATAGAGAGTAGGAATGGTTGAGGGAAACAGAGAGAAGCAGTGGGGCCTGGGTTCCCATGGTGTGTAAGGCAGCTAGTGAATGAAAATGAGCTGGGTGAAATAAACTTGGTAAACGCAAACAGAAAGATCAGCTCAGTGATAATAAAAAGGGAGGAATCCTGGGGAAAATAAATATTTGTCCATTGTTTAAAAACATGCTTCATGCACAAAAAAAAAGTCAGAATTCTCTTAAGTAATGTTTTAGTTTCATTTGTTTCTAAATTTTTCTTGTTGACAAAACGTGCTTCCACTTTCCTTTCTAGCCAAAGAGAGAATAATGAATAATTTGAAGAAGTTTGATACTCCCAAGCCCCCTCTTCCACTTCAGCCAGTGAAAGCTCCTGTGCCAGTTATTTCCTCTGCCAGTCTAGTAAGTCAGAAAGAAGCAATTCAGCTTATACGCATGGACCTTAACATCTTGCAGCAACATGCCAAGTAAGACTTAGCTGTTTTTTTTCTGCCTTACTAGTGTATCTAGCTGTCTTTCAGTTGCCATTTATAGCAGCCTTATTTGTAGTGTTAGCGTAAGACTAGCAGTACTTAATTTCTGCTTCTTGGCCCCGTGTTTTTAACTTGGCTATGATATCGTTATTCCACTGCTTTTGTTGACTGTGCAAGTTGTATCTAATGACTGAGATTACATCAGCTCACATCTAACATCTGCAGTTTCTTTTCTTATTTGGAACACTTCATAAAACCAAGCTTCCCCTTAGCCTAGGTTTTTGTTGACAGTGAATTTAGTTGCCCTTTTAAACAAATTCAGTGATGGTTATTTGAGGCAGTGGAGCCCTCCAGAGAGAAATCTGATTTCTGGCATTGTTAACTTTGCGCATGAAAGAGCGGAGACTGTTTTTAATGCTCTTGCTAAGAGAATCCAGCTGAAGTATTTTCAGAGTTTCAAAGAGCGCTAGTGAATGTATAGCTAGTCTCACCCAATGTAGTTGGTTAGTAACAATATAAAAAAAAAAAAACAACCTTGCCGAAGGCCAAGGTGGGATGTATCTAAATGCTTCCAGCAGCGATTTTAAGTGGGCTTTTTTCTGTTGACTGAATCATCCCACAGTCTGTCTTTCTGTCTGATGAAGAAGTTGTATTGTCTATGGTTTAATTTCCTGTCAGATTGTAATAGAATCACTTCAAAAAAAAACAAAAACAAAAACAAAACTCATGCAGACTTGAGTAGTTTTTGTTTTTAAGCCACTTGTTGATACTTCGAGGTAGTATTACATTGAAACTTAACTCTATTTCATTTAATAACCTTTTATCTTTTCTAGAAGAGTGTCACGTGTCTTTGTATAGCACATCACATTGAAGTCCTACCTCTTGCTTTTAAATTCTTAGCGCTACTGTTTTTGCTAAAGACTTTGGTAACTTTAGCAATAAATGTTTTTCAGAACTGCAGCCATTTGGGAATCCCAGCATGTTGCTCTCAATAGTGAGATACTGGACACAATACCGAAGCTGTATGTCAACCGGGAAGAACAGATCACCCTCCATTTGGAGTGCCGAGGAAGTTCAAATAAAGGCTGCCAGGGAGCAGCTCTTCTAACAGTCCAGGTTAGAGACATGGCTTTGTTTCTGTTCTTGGGCTGTTTTGGGGCTATTGAAATGATTAAATGGTTATGAGAGTGGATTTTTTTGGTTTGGTGGTGCTATGTACCCTTAAACGCCTAATGATCCTTGCTCAAAAGGAGCTGCAGATCAGCTGCAGAAGAGTCAGTCCTTGAGTGAAGTTTGTATTTCTCAGCTTTTGCTCTCAGCTGCTTCCTGATGTGTGAAACGTAGGAATATGCTCGCTCATAAGAACAAAAGTATGAAAGCGTTTACAGAAGCTTTTGAATGTTGCTCAGTATGTGAATATCTTGATCCCCTCTAAGTTTCAGTCCCTGTGAACTAAGTGTTGCATAAAAGGCATAGATCATATCACCATGTGATAATTAAATAGGATCGTGGCCCAGAACGAGCACTTGGGCAGAACGTACTAAATCTGATCAAAATTCTTGGGGAAAACGGTCTATACTCTGAGCTGCTTGCCGGGCTCTGCCTCATTTTTGCAATTAGTTGCAGCATTGGATGAATTTTAGCAGGAGATATTATTTTGAAATGAATACCTTTTTCTCATTTAGTTTGAAGGGAAGCACAAAAACGAAGCAGTGAGCCAGCAGCTTCATGCTTTGCGTAAAGAAGTGAGACAGCTGCAAGCAGAAGCTACAAAGCCACCTTCTCTGGGTGTTGTGGAAGCAGCAGTACATGTGGAAAACTTTATAACGTAGGTTGTTCAGACACTGTTTTAGGCAGTGTTGTTTTTTACTTAGTTTTCTGTGTATTGGAGTGACAATGTGCTTTGTGTGCTCTTGGTAATGCGTATCAGCTTGGCTGGACAACAGAGTCTGAATCCTGAGACCTGTATGTTTGTAACAAAGACCTCTAAAGGAGCAACTCCACATATTATCAGAAGAGGTAACTCCTCAACATGGCACGTAATTCAGCCTCAACGTGGCACATGACACTGGATTCTACTTTAATTGATTGTGCTCTGCATTAGAATAGCCCTTCTAACCCTGTAAAAGCAAGTTTTGTAATGCCAGGGATGCTCTGTAAAATTCTGAGAAATAGCCAACTTGTACCACAGCTATATCAGCCGTGAGCTATAACTAGTCGTTTTTAATACCTGTGTCTGTAGGCCATTCCCTCTAATAGTAGAGAAGGTAGTTCTGTGATGATGAGAGTTATGACTGAAACAATCGTAGCAACTTTTCAAAATGTATTGCAGTGGAAGAGGACTATATAATCTGACTTTTGGGGTGAATGAATAGATTAGCCTAAGGCCTTTTCTTCCTGAAGGCCTCCTGAAGACTTCATCCCAGTTTCTAGCTGAAGTCTAGAAGATCAAGAAGAATGGTGTTGGAAAACTATGGGTTTTGTTGTTTTTTGTTTGTTTGTTTTTAAATGTAGTTGACTACCTACAAGGCATACTTGCTCCACAAGTAAAACAGCAGCTATTTCTGCTTGCTCTTTCTTATCATTAACCTGAAGAATTCTGTTACATGATCCAGTCCTTGGGATTTACATCTGTGGAATTCCATGTTCTGCCAGTGTTGTTTTAACGTAATTTATTCAGACTCAGACTGCGGAGGGTTTGATTTGAGCTCAATAAAACACTTAATTGACAGTGCATTAGAAAAGATTGATCCTTTTTTCATTCTTTTATTACTGAGTCTTTTAAGTTAACAAGTAAAGTGAGGTAAGTGTTCTTGCAGGACAAATGTAGTTCAGATGGCCTAAGCACATGAGGGAGTAGTAGTTTGTTTTTTTGTTTTTTTTTATTTTTTCTTCTTGAACTATACTGTCTTAATGATCACTTTCTGACTCTGATTATGGAGACTGTGAGGTTTGGAGGTACCCATTGAAGGTAGTGAAATTACTTAAGATAAACCTCGCTTGATTATTCTGTAACGCTGAAGTGCCCATCTTAATTGCCGTACATTGACAAGAAACCTTTTTTCTTTCTTACCGTAGATTGATTTCCATACTTAAGTTTAATCTGCTTTTTTTTTTTTTTTTTAAACAGGGCCTTAGTAAATATCTACAAGGTGCAGCCTCTGCCAGCGATTCAGAAGGTTGGAATTAGTTTGTTTTTTACAGTAGTGGAGTATGTATGTGATGAAACCCAGCGCAACCCTCCCACAAGGCAGTTCTTCTCTTCCTGCGTCGAGATCCTAGGCCAAGTGAGTTTATTCTCTCTCCAGTTTTGCGTGCCTAACATGTATACCAATTGCCTGCTGGTAATGAGGGTCTAAAACCTTTGGAAGCTTAAAAATTAACTTTTGAGCTTCTGTGCCGTTCTTATCTGAGCCAACTGTATGCAAAGCTGTAGAAGAATTCAAGCTTGCATATAAGCAAAAAAAAAAAAAAAACCTGTTGCTCTGAGATGTCTGCTTAGGGCCAATAAATATTCGATGTGTTAAATGTCGAAGTAGGTACTTAAGTACTTAAGTTGTGGGCAGTTGCCGTGCTTAAAATAGAGTTTTGGCCTATAATTTGCTGTTGTTAATTATTTCCTAGCTGACGTGTTTTCAGCCTCTGTGTTTAGGCACCTCCGTTCTAAAGCCTTGCAGTATTCGTAGTCGGGAGTTAGCCAGAAGCTTGCTAACAGACAGCGTAAGCAAGCGCCTGTTGTTTGCTCTGGGGAGCTTACTACATGAGTGCTCTGGAAAAAAAGCATTAGCCTCTTCTTTGTGTCCAAACAGTTGTTTTGATCTCTTAGATGCTGTTTGTTTCCATGTACGACTGTCCTTATGCACCTCTGACGGCTAAGGTGCAGGAGAGCTCTCCTTTGTCATAATTATGTTTACATTTCTACCGAAGTCAGCTAGTGCTACTGAAATATGGATTCGTTTTCTTCTGTTAACCCATCAGAAAAACTGGCTTTCTAGGTGTGTTTTTTTTTTTTTTTTTTTGTACCGCTTCTGTGGCTACAAGCGCTGTTCTTAAGCGTGCTAGGTAAACGCGTTTATTTTACAGTTAGATTTTGTGGAGTGGAAGTATTTAATTGAAACTGATCACATACGATTTGTTTTTGAGAAAGCTATTTTGGTGGGGAAAAAGTGTATTTGTCCTGGCAAAAAGCTTTAAGAGGTATTTTTCCAGTGGGTTCATACTGGGCCATTTTTCTCTCCATTTCCCATTTTTCAGGTGTTTATCAGTGGGACCAAATCAGAGTGCAAGCGTCTCCTCCAGACAATCCTCCAGAATCGAAGGCTCTGTACTCTCCTTTCTCCTTACTTCACTCCTGTTGCCTCTCCTAGTGAGTTTGTGATTTTGTATGAGAAAGTTGTGGCCTTTCTAAGTGACGATAACAGCGATGTTGTCTTCATGCTGCTGACAAAGGTAAATTACTCAAGAATGCTGTCTCTTTTGCTGGTTTGTGGGTTGCTTGTGTAGGTGTTGCATCCCTAAAGACTCTGACTTTAGGCTAAGGAAGAGAGAGATCTACAGAACTAGCCATCAGAGTTATTTTAAAGTACTGGGTTTGTATCTGTTGCCCATATGAATGGTGCTTGTTGTAATAAAGCTAAGGAGAGGCTGAGGGCAAGACTGAATAGGAAGCTTAAGCTACGCTTTCCTTGCCCAAATAGCCTCAGTGTGTGTTTCCTTGGGCTGCTTCTTCAGTGTGCCCTTACTCTTGATATGAGAGTATGGAGGCTCTTGATGGCTTCTTCTGTCTGATATCTCTGCAGAGCCTATCATCCCAAAAGGCAATCAATCCCGATTTGTGATAAAAATAAATAAAATAAAAATTGGGAATGATGGCTGAATCTCTCACCTCTGTTAGGTGAGAAGAACATTGGTGCCACGTATGCAGTCTTTAAAAAACACCAGTGCTAGAGAAGAGCAAGTAATTAGCGTGTCTCTTGTTTCAGGGCTGCATGATACTGGCTCCCCGTATTATCAGTGAAGTTAGGATATCCTTTGATATCATGCTGATTCTCTTCATTGGTAATACAGAGATGGGGTTTGGCAGCTGTGAGCAGCAGATGATCCAGTTTCCTCACGCCTTTGAGTCGTCCTTAGTGTCAAAAATCACCATTGTCACTGCTGACCTAGGTCTGAACAGGTGGCCTAGAGTCTGCAAAGGCCTTGCCTCGCTGCCTGAATTAATGGTCTTATGCAGATTAGCCCAGTCGAACGGTTGCGAGTGTTAAGGTTTGGCAGTGGTACTAAAGAATAGAAATGTGCATGTACTTTTCTGAATTGGAGAACAGATTAAAAAAGGTTATTTCATGAAGTCAGGAACTTCTGTAGTATGCTGAAAATATATGCTAAATATCCCTTTAGAGAGGGTTACCTTGGTTTAGAGCTAGAGATGATGCAATGCAAATTTCTAAGGTCTATCTTGAATATATATTAAAAAAAAAAAATAATTGAATTTTTCCCCGAAAAATTTATTCCTCACCATCTCCCCAAAGATATTGTGACTTATTTTTAAATGCTAAAGCTTCTGCTTATAACTGCTTCTTGTTCTCTGTTGTAGTTCGACCTTACGCAATGGTTAAACATTACTAAGCCGCCTTTATCTGAACGCACCAGGCTTCTGGAATCTATTCACTTGGCTCTCAATGCATGTGGCCTTGAACCTGAAGAAGATATTTTAATGCCGTTTAATATCTTCTGCAAGCATTGGACCAACCTTCTCCAGTATCAGTTCCCTGATCACTATAGTGATTTCTTAAGATTGTTCATGCACAGTGAGTATCTGAACCAATGCGTTCCAACTCTTTCACGCAGAACTTTATTGCGTGAAGTCTGTATTTTTAGGCTAGAAAAGTTACACAGCAACAAACAGAATGATTTTACACTTTTTTTTTCCTTAGATTTCTTTATGCGCTTTTGTGTGTGCGCTACGCGATACGATTGTATGAGGCCTAATTTAGCTTTACCTAGAAAGCAGCATTCTTCTGCAGACCAAAGTACGCACGTTGGTGATGACGGATTTTTCGGCCCGTGTTACAGGAGAAGGGCCAAGAAGAGCTTTCTGTTAATGGAAGCACTTGGTAATTATGCCACCATCTGCAGTGCAGCATCCCTGTTCTTGAGCAGTCTTCACTGTCAAACCAAGAATTATGAAGACCTGGGACTGATACTGAAGTCTGCTGTACACGTTCTGTTTGACATTAGATTTTACCTATAATCTGCTGTGCCTCTGAAATGGGAACAGCAGTGCTTCCTTTCTGTCAAACTATGTGATGAGCAGCAACTATCTCTTAGTAGACTATGGTAGCCACGGATGTATGAAGTGCCTGGGAAACTCTCCGAGAAGAAAGTATTTAACATTCCTCTTTGGCATCTACGTTACCTGTGCTTGGGCGTTGGACGTCTCTTGCCCTTAACCTTGATGTTTTCAAAGCGTTGCCTTACCAAATTTTTTTTTTCCGTACTAGAGAGCTCCAGTTTCAGGCTTCTCTAGCTTGTATCGAGAAAGGAATAAATATCCTTATTGTGACTTTCGTAAGTGCTTACTTTCTCTTTCTCCAAAAGGCTCTTCGGAGCAGCTTCTGAGCCCTGACTGCTGGAAGGCATCACTGAAAGCTTTGGGCTGTGGCTTCTCGGTGACTGAACAGGGAAGCTTCAAGAAGAGTGATTCTACCAGAAGTCCTGCATTGCGGGATGCTGCAGAAGCTCTGCTCTCTGCAGAACAGGTGGGCACTTCTCTGGTTGATTAACTACATTTTACACCTTAAAACAGAGGCCTGCCAGTGACAAATAACTGCCGTGCAGGCTTTCTTTAGCTGATCTGTAGCTTTCTGCTTCTCACAGATTAGAGAGACGATAGAATGGCTTTCTACCTCTTTCTGCAAACTCCGACTGGCTTCAGTGGACTTCAGGACCTTTGGCCTGTTTTCCAAGTGGAGTCCTTACGTGGCTGAAGTGAATACGTTTCTGGAGTATCTTACTAAGCGGCTCATTGACACTGAAGTTGTCAGCTTAGCCCAGGAGCCTGTTGGCAGTAACAGAATTCTAGCGGGTAATGTGCCTTAATAGTAAATGACTTAAAGAAGCTGATCCTGTTCTTAATCTCTTCTGTTGAAGATAGTTTCATTTAAATATACAGTAAAATCCTAACTGTGAGGGTTTCTGCAAGGATATGAGTGCCATCCTAAGGAGTTTTCTGGCATCTCAGCACTGGCAGACCCTGGGAGCTGCGGTGCTAGGAAGGGCAGTTGCTGTGCTTAGCCAGCTTTCAGAAAATTTTGATCGCTCTATATTTATGCAATGATGAGTCCATTAAAATGCGGACAGGAAGGATATGTCGGTGCTACGTTATGGCTGTGTGGCACTTCTTCCTTTTTTATCTTTGTTTCTTGGAGGAAGCTTGTTTTCACTTCCTGATCCAGAACTTGCTTTCAAATTTCTTCGAAGGAAAATATGGTCTCTTGTTCCCCAGCTTATGCTCAGTGCAAAAGACTACTGAATTTTATCATAGTTTGATTTTGACTTGGAGAAAATAGCCTTACAAACCTTTTCTTTTAGTATGTGCAATTTTAAAATGTGGATAATAACGCATCTTTCAGATTGTAGAGGTTGAAGTGGTATTAATAAAACATCTAAACAATGCAAAACGCTTGTTGTTGTTGTTTAAATTTAAGACAATTGTTTTGTTAACTGAAGTTAATGACGATCATATCGTACTTTCTTTTTTTATTTGACCGTGCAGAATTGATTTAATGTTGGAATAAGCAAAGGTCATTTTATCTGAGTCTAGAAAAGCGTGATTTGGATACTGTTGCTAACGTTAGGTGAACTTTTATGCTTTATTTTCCTCTAGCGTTGCAGTCCTTGTATTCAATCATTGCTGGACTCTTTAAACCGTGGATACTGGTCTTAGATAAGGAAGATGCAAGGTATGTACTGATGCATTTCAAAATTAAATCAATTTTTGCTGAAGTAAGGACTTTAGCCCTGTAGTAATGGGTTACTTTGTCACCTGATTTTTTTTTTTTTTTCCCCCAACTCATTGTATTGTAACCCTTAATTTAAATAGCTATTACTTGTGTCATATCCTTAACAGTTATGGAACTAAATCATGTGTTGCTTAAGTCAATTTTTCCTGACTCGTTGTAGAATAATTGTTTTAGGTACAAGAAATATAACCAATTACTCCTCGAGAAGTGGAGAGGAGAAGAACATAGTTTGCAATTAGTTCTGGAAATGCATTAAAATACAGTTTTTAGATTATTTATTTATTTCTTTTTAGCTTCCATAGTATGGATAACTCTAGTTTAAAAAAAAAAAAAAAAAAAAAAGCAAACACCCTCCCCAAATATCCAGTCAAGTACAACCTCAAATGCCAGTAGTGTATAAAGAGAGATCTAGCTAAATTGGTCCTACAGTGGTCTACTGGCAGTTGTCTTGCGTACCTCTGTTTTCACAAGAAGAGTTATTTCTCACGTTACACACTTGAATTCAACCTTCTTTCAAAGCCAAAAGCCTTTTGAGTTGTGAAGGCATCTCCAGCATTTAATTAGGAGGTTGATGGCCGGTGATATGTGCTGACATTCAGAAATTTCTGCACTTTTGAACTGTAATTCAATTATGAAATATCAAATAAGCAGTCTCTGCTTGCCTAATGGTACTGAGGGCCTTCACTGTGACATTAAAATATTTTCCTATTTTAAGGGAGAAAAGGATGGTGCTAAAGATTGAATTTGAAAGGGCTGCTGACAACCTGTACTATATTCGTCTGCTGTGATTTACAGTATTTAAATTGTCTAAGTATTTATGCTGGTAAGTCAGCCCTGAAATTTATATTGCTTCACTTCCTCTGTTTTCTCAAGTAACCAGCCCTGCTACCCTTGGTTAGAGAGTGACACTGCTGTAGCATCCAGCATGGTCCGTTTGTTTACAGACTGCGTCGAGCTTTTGCACGAAAGCTTTAAAGGTGAGTGAAGTCCATGCTGTTTCAATTTAGCAGCACTTTCTGTTCTCTCTCATCAAAACATGTTTTTTGAGATGTGAGACAAGGGATTCTTTCGTTTGTTAGGGGCTTTTAGCTAAGATGATGACTGCAGGGGGTACCAACAGCATATTTCTTTATCTCAGCCTTAAAAGACAGCTGTTTTTGTGGCATGGGCGGATAAAGTGATTGATAGATGGTACAGTTAACGTGGAGGAAAGCAAAGGATGTAGCAGCGACCAATGCATGTGTCTCAGCAGCTAGCCAGGAGGGGTAATTTAATCTCTAGGTTCAGTCATTTTGAGCTTGTATTTAGCATTGCTTGTTGAGTCTAGTGCATAACTAGACATAGGAATGGAAAATACCCACCAAATCATTTCACGGACGCTGCTTAACAGCCAACAGCTTCTAGGGGTGAACAGAATTCAAACTAATGTTAAGGAAATAAGTACCATATCGCCACGCGGCATATCATCCTAAGATTGCAGATTCATTAGTTCTTTTTAAAGAATCTGTAAAAGCAGTGAAGTCCTACAGGGAAGGAGTGTTTTCTAACTTCAGATTATTGTCCAGCAACTTTTCTGAAAGAACGAGATAGGGCATGAAATCTGTACAATTTCCACACTCGTGGATTTAGAGACCAAAAATCTAAAAGCCTAAAGAGGTGGGTTGGTTTGCTTTTTGCCCCTCCCTCTGCCTTTGGCTCATGTCCTTTTAACTTGCTGTTATCATTTGTTGTCTTGAAACCTGGATTTTTCTCCTGTAACCAAGCTTCCCTGGAGTTTTTTCTGGTGTTAATTGGACTATTTCCTTTTGTTCTAGATAAGTTGTTGCCAGGCCACCGTGGGGCGCTCTGGTTGCATCTAATGCATTACTGTGAGTGTTGTACAGCCCCCAGAATGCCAGAGTTTATCCTCTATGCTTTCCATACTGAATTCAGAAGGCTTCCGTGGAAGGAAATGCATCCAGACCGGATGCTTATGGAAGAGTTCTTTAAAGTGAGTACCTTGTATGTGTTGAGTTCATAATCTGTGTTGTCCTTGGAAGTAATGGAGTGCTCGAGACAGTTCTTTAACCGGTAAGCTTTTAAAGTTTATTGCAGAAAGCACAGCTGCTCTTTCTGTGATGCATGGTGTTTGTGAAGGAGTGTTATTGAGTCTTACATGAAGTTGTGGGGAGCTGTAAGGCAGACTTTGTAGTCTGTCACTGCTGTATCTGAACGTCTCATTTATTATATGTATTTCGTATATCCGTAGTTAGAGTTCGTATATTTCGCTATTGCAGTGTTATTCTCGTACTACCCTACAAGGTAGGGAAGTGCTGTAACAGACTGAGAACTGAGGCTGAGAAGTCTCGATTGATGCAGTGAATCAAATTTTAGGCCTCTGACTGTTAGGTTAAAAGCTTGACATAACGTATCTATCTTTTGGCCCCTTTTGGGGCTGATTCAGGTTTGCTCACAAAACATTGGTGAGTTGACTTTGTATGAGCAGACTATTAACTGCTTCAGATACTACCCATCTTCTCACAATTGGAAGAGTTTAGGCTTGTAAATTCAAAAGCAGCATTAACTCCCATGTTTTGTACCCTGGCTAGTTCAGCAGGTAATTGCGTGCCTGTGAGTCGGTACTGCTGATGCATAGATCTGACACGAGTTTTTTGAGTCTTTGGTCTCATATGAGCCTGTAGAAGTCTTTATGGTTTCTGTGGCAGGAAGAAGAACAAATCTCCTTTACCCCCGAGGCCGTACTGTTGATTTAAACACTTCAAACTCCTGTGGTCGTCTTGACTGTTCACGCTGCAGTCTCTGCACAGTGTTTCCCTTTGGCGGGGGGGAGGGAAACAGAACAACTCCCTAGTAAACTTGCCATGAAAGGCCTAGAGTTTGATCAGCGCTAATTAGCAAGGAAGATTTAAAACAATACTAGGAGTCGGGGATAGTGGGCAGCAGTCAGAACACACTTGCTTCCAGCCTATTGTCGTTGGATGTTTGCACCTCTTGGAAATAATTATGCTTATTATCAGTTTGGTCCTGCTGTGGTTGTCAGTAGGTAGCGAGTTTCTCATGTTCTGGAATAGCTGTTAATCGACTGAAAGCATGCCATCATAGAGGACGCTTCCTAAGACTTTTGAATGTACTTTTTTTTATTTGTAGGCCATAATAATTATGGACTGGGGAAATGAGTCTATATATAAATGTTGCCACTGCCTGTGGAGTGGTTTTGACGTTAAAATTACCATATGGAAAGAGTGATCCCCAGTATTTCTTTTTTCATTTTTCATGTTGTCTGCTACAATGTAAGGTTGCAGTTGAGGGTAGAAATGCTCCAGGATTTACTTCTCTAGGGATTGAATTCTTCATGCAGTTCTAAACAGGTTTTAGAGTTTCTTTGTCTTCCTTTAATTAAAAAAACAAAACAAAACAAAATCTTTGCAATCATGCAATTAAACTTAACAGATTATTTCTTTCTGGTTTGTAGTAGCTTAGCATAAAGTACCAGTTATTTGAGAGGGATAGAAGGTTACATGGGTGACTCTTGGTGGGGGGTGGGAAGTGATGGAGGGGTGGTGTGTGTCTACTGCTGTTGACCTAGAATGCTACTGTAGATTTATGTTTGGTTAAGGAGCTGGAAAGTATGGATTTATTTTTATTTTACATTGTTTGATATGCCTTGTTTTTTCTTTTTCCTTGCTAGATTGAAAGAGGCAGCCCCAAGAGCTGTTTCTTATTCTTGGGTTATGTTTTATGTGAGATAAACTGGGTCAGTGTCCTCTCTGATGCCTGGACTCCCAACCCCCGTCCTGAGACTCACAACATGATTGTCTGTTTGCTGTATATGATGGTCCTGTTGGCAAAGGAGGAGCAGCTTATAGGCAAAGAGGTGAGTTTTGCAAAGGTTCAGACCTGTCTGCCTTTGAAGAAGAAGATTACTTTGCTGCCATGCCAAGGAGGCAGGTGGTGACTACTACTTCACTTGTAGGATGTAAGTGTAGAGCACAGTAGTACTCCTGAGATGGCTAAGACTTAAGTCCTTATGTGAGGCATTTGGTATCACTTGGATGAAGAAAGGAAGAGTTGCTGTTCATTTTAAGAAGTTTCTATAAGAGCTGTTACCCAGTTGTGTTTAAAGAGTGAACAAGTAAGTACTGGCAGTTTCCAGGAGTCACAAAGTGACACTCTGGGTGGGGAGAGGGAACAAATATGTGGGGTCAGTTTCAGTAGTGTTTAAAAAATTTAGTTATCATGTAAAGCTATTGTGCAATTGCTTTTCCTTTTGTAGTTAAGTATTGGATCCTTCATAGTAATATCGGCAGACTCCACAAACGAGTCCTGCGTCCACTCATGAACTGTGCTGTTCCAGGCTCTGCGGTAGCCTTTTCCTCTCTGCAGGAAGATGCATCTCTCGTTATTTCTGTCCTCGCAATTTTAAGTGTGGCTAGTCTAATGCTGCCCTTACCCGTTTCCCCTGTAGTGTCACGATACCTGCTGCTTTCATTAAGGACCTAAAGCTAAGCCAGGCTCCATATGGTGTGGGTTTCCAGCTCTGATCACCCAGGACTATAAAACAATAAACTTTGAAATATCACTCCTAGTTTGATATAGTTGAAATCAGGCTTTATACTTTTATAGCTGCCTAAGAGGAAAATATCCATTCATTTATTTTAACATGTTTTCTGGGAAGTTATAAATAACTGTCATTCAGGCTTCAGAACTGCTTCTTGCGAACATTTATTTCTTACCATAAAATGCACCCCCTTCTAACTCAGGATGACATATAGACTGTGATGACATGTCACAGTGATATAATGTCTTGAAGACCAAATATATCTTTAAGAAGCCTGTCAGTGTCTGTCTGTGACGAGTTATTGGGGAAAGTTTACTGCATCTCTTGAAAGTGGTTGAGTTTTTTTTTTTTTTCCTCGCTCTGAAGACAAATTTCATCATCTCTGATTCCTCAGCACTTGTCACATTTACGGTTGCATTTCAGTATTTGCCTGAGAAAGAAAAGAAGTGTTAGAATAGGAAAGAGAAACACGGGGTGTTGCAATGAACTTTCCAAACCCTGCTTTTGCTAAGAGCTCTTTGTGGGTGCATGATATAGTCCAATTTAGTGCACTGCTTCTGGGAGACTCTTCCAGAGCGGCTGGGAAATCTCCAAGAAATCCCCTTTCACATCTGTTTTTTCCCATGTGCAGTGTCTTCCGTTTTCTGTTTCCTGTGAAGCACTGCATGATGCTCTGTCAAGATGTCACCACGGCCTTTGGTCAACGCTGTATTCCAGTTTAGGAAAATTACTGAAGTTTGTGGATAGCAGGCTGTTTTTACCTTGAATGTTTTTGCCTGGGAGAAGTTTCCTAAGCTTCAAAAGATACCTGTCTGTATGTTGTGTGAGTCAACCTTAGGAATTTCCTTCTAGCCTCCAGGAATGTGTTTCAAATAGCATGCTGTTACTCTGCTTTTACTTCCCAGTGTGCTCCTGTGGCAACTTGACCTAAATGTCAAACTCTTATTTCTGAGCCTCGTATTCCAGTACGAGGGCAACTTGAGCAACAACTTGCTGTAACCAGTGTAATGTTCTCGTTGATATAATTTCATTTGGTTAGTCCTGAATCCTTAAAGCATTTAGGTTATGTTGGCTGTCAACACAATTCCAATATTTGTTCATTGTAAAATTAAAGTAACTTGATACTTCTCAGCGTCCAGGTGATGCTGCTCTTT